>NC_089223.1:63648450-64273363 GCF_963924675.1 Phocoena phocoena | reverse complement strand
TCTTTCAAATATACCCATAACTTTCCAACTCAAACTATGCTCCAGTTAAACTGCTCTCCCTGCTTCTCTGGTTTTACCCATGCTATTTCCTCCATGTGAAATGCTGTTTTTCTTAAGCTAACAGGAAGGCTCAGTTGAAAAATTAACTGTTTAAGACTTCCCTGACACATTTTTTCCTGTGTTCTCACACAAAGTTTACAGTTTACGAGCACTACTCACATTATAATTACTTGCACTGCAATTAGCTGTTTATAATGTTTGTCTCCCTTGGCCTGAGTTACTTGAGGGCCAGGACTGTTACCCTGCACCACAAGAATCTAGGATATACTAGTAGGCACTAAATACATGTTTGTTGAATGAAAGAAAGAACATACCAGGAAATCTTTAAAAAAGCGATTATTTACTTTTCTTAAAAATGGTTAGGAAGCATACAGTCTCAAGCCATCACTGCCAAGATTCCATCACATTATGTTTTAAGAGACAGTCTGTTATTATTCAAAAAAAAATCCATTTTACAAAGTTAAAAATGTACCTTTATGTTTTCGTAAAAAATCAATGCTCTTCTGTAGAACAGTAGATTTGTCCATCTTTCTAGCATTCCCAGGAAGCATGGATCCCAGTTCTTTAATGAGAACATTAAACTGATCTCTACGTTTCTTTTCAGATTTGTTTCTAGATACTCTGATGAAATAAAAAATTAAATAACCAGTTTTCAAACAGTCCATTTAATTACACAAATAGTTTAATACAGTGCTCAATACAGACACAACCACAGAGCATGTACTTCTGTCAATACAGATGGTAATAAATATTTATATCCTAGGTTACCAACAATATACAGTTAATCAGGGCAATAATTTTTCTTCTTGGTTTAACCACTAAAGAAACTTTTACATTTTAAGCATTCGGCATACATGTTTTTATGAAAATGTCAGTAAGACAAACTACATTCAAATCTCAGGTTTTATTTAATCTAATATTTACCAAGAATCTGTATTTTCCTTATAAGGTTATTATGAATATTACTGAGATACAGTTTCTGAAAGCACATATAATGTATAAGTCCAAATCATTAAAAATTATTGAATAGGAGAAAGTTATCCATCTCCTGTAAGTTTTAAATTATAAACAGAAATCTAAAAATGAAAATTTCCCTACCCTCAGGCTTACCCACACATTCTTCCTCTTTATTCCTCCGTCCCAGCCTCCAACACAGAGCTGTAACAACTCTTTTGCATAGCTGTCTCTCCACTGGGTTGTAGGCTTCTTGATAACAGAGCCCCAGTTTTTTCATCTAAGCACTTAAGCATAACACCTAACAAACAGTAAGCACTCAAAATATATGTGCTAAAGGAATAATTCCCACTGTTCTATGTGAAGCAGTAACTAGAAGCAAATTCTTAGTTGTACTGAGAACTCTTGAGATAAATAAACACAATTATTTACAGAGCAATTAATCATTCCATAATACTTCTAATTACCTGCTTTGTGAAGTCAGATTTTAGAATTCAATTTTAGAAAGTACACTACTTTCCCAAAAGATCCCCAAAGGTCAGAGGATAATTCTATTAATTTAATTTAATTTTTTTCAGTAAAGGAGCATTTATTCTGTATTAGTACTGGGAAAAAATACAACTGTTCAAACCTCTTAAGAAACATAACAGAAATTAACTGACTCCCTCACCAAACATTGAATGCTTTGTTATAATGACAGAGACTGTGCTAATAAGGACTAGGGATACTAGAGAAAGATAAGCCCTTTCAAGAAATTCACCTAATACCTATGGAACCTCCTTAAGTGTGCCGAATTGAGTCATGAAGGCTAAGTGAGAAAGGGATGGTGGCGGGGTGTGAGCAGGGCATTCCAGACACAGGATACTTGCACAAAGATGAAAACCTAACAGGAATTCCCTGGCAGTCCAGTGGTTAGGACTCTGCACTTCCACTGTAGGGGGCACGGGTCTGATCCCTGGTCACGGAACTGATGTCCCTGCATGCTGTGCGGTGTGGCCAAAAAAATAAAATAAAATTTAAAAAGGGCCACACACCTATCACAAGTAGTTCAGCATGGCTCATGTAGCTAGTGTACAAGCTTTCTGTGCCCAGCTATGCTGGAGTTGGAGGAGGAGGGTGGGTGGCAATTAGGAATAATAAGTACTGGAAGAAAAAATCATGAAGTTTTTATGCTACACAAAAGGATTTAGTTTAATAGTGAAAGCCATGGGAAGGCACTAAAAGGTTTTAAGCAAAGAAATGACTGACATGAACAGAACTCCTTGTTAAGACCATTCTAGCACTAGAGTAATGAAAAGATCAGTGTTTGGTAAAACAAATTCATTTAACAAATACTACTGGAAATTTACTGTATGCAAAACAAGACTGGAGGCCAGATGACCCATGTGTAATATAATTTGAGATATTAGTTTCGGTAGACCAATGGTTTGGGGAGAATTTAAATATGGTGAAATTGCCTGTTTGACATTTTAAAGGACACATACTAGAGGAAGTTAGACATACAGATCTAGTTATATTCCTCTAGAAAGGAGTAAGTAGGAAATAAGCAACTGAGACTTATTATATATGAAATATCTGAAGACATGAGTAAAATTTAGAGCCATTATTTGTTGTATATAAGTTACTACTGGAAATTGTATATAATTGTATAAATGTTGTATATAAGGCACTACTAGAAACATACATGAAATTTCACTTAATTCCTACAAAGTAGACTTTATTATTTTTCATGTTACAAGTGTGACAACTCAGGCATAAAAGGGAATATGCCCAGGATCATACAGTTACCATGAAGTAATAATTCAAAACAGGCATCTTAACTCCAGCATAAGAAATATACAGAAATCAAGTATCACTGCCAATTCTACCAGTGGATCACACCCATTAAAGCAACTTTATTTCATGTTACGTTCAGATTGGACGTACTCAGCCCTTGTGATGACCTCAATAATAACAGGCCACAGATGTCAGCGTTCAACATGGTCCATTTAATTCTGACAGCATTATTATGAGGCCTTCTCTTTCTCCAAGGTTTCCCACAGCCATAGCATTTTTGGTCCCCTAAAAACACGATCAAACCTTCAAAGTCTCTGTGAACAGAATACCCTTAGCTCACCTTATCCATCTCTAAACTTGGCCTTTAAATCTGTCCAAGTTAATTCCTCAAAGTTCTGCCTCTGAAGACCTAAATAGACATTTCTCCAAAGAAGATATACAGACTGCCAACAAACACATGAAAGAATGCTCAACATCATTAATCATTAAAGAAATGCAAATCAAAACTACAATGAGATATCATCTCACACCAGTCAGAATGGCCATCATCAAAAAATCTAGAAACAATAAATGCTGGAGAGGGTGTGGAGAAAAGGGAACACTCATGCACTGCTGGTGGGAATGTGAATTGGTACAGCCACTATGGAGAACAGTATGGAGGTTCCTTAAAAAACTACAAATAGAACTACCATATGACCCAGCAATCCCACTACTGGGCATATACCCTGAGAAAACCAAAATTCAAAAAGAGTCAAGTACCAAAATGTTCATTGCAGCTCTATTTACAATAGCCTGGAGATGGAAACAACCTAAGTGCCCATCATCGGATGAATGGATAAAGAAGATGTGGCACATATATACAATGGAATATCACTCAGCCATAAAAAGAAACGAAATTGAGCTATGTGTAATGAGGTGGATGTAAGTCAGAGTGAAGTAAGTCAGAAAGAGAAAGACAAATACCGTATGCTAACACATATATATGGAATTTAAGGGAAAAAAATGTCATGAAGAACCTAGGGGTAAGACAGGAAGAAAGACACAGACCTACTGGAGAACGGACTTGAGGATATGGGGAGGGTGAAGGGTGAGCTGTGACAGGGCGAGAGAGAGGCATGGACATATATACACTACTAAACGTAAGGTAGATAGCTAGTGGGAAGCAGCCGCATAGCACAGGGAGATCAGCTCGGTGCTTTGTGACCACCTGGAGGGGTGGGATAGGGAGGGTGAGAGGGAGGGAGACGCAAGAGGGAAGAGATATGGGAACATATGTATATGTATAACTGATTCACTTTGTTATAAAGCAGAAACTAACACATCATTGTAAAGCAATTATACCCAATAAAGATGTTAAAAAAAAAAAAGTTCTGCCTCTTCATTCAGGCAAGACTGATTATTCCCACCTTATCAGTGACTTTCTCTCTACCCTGAAATATTTTATAAGAACCTTCCCCCACTAGATTGAAGTTAAGGGAAAGGAGTCATCCAATATATTTTTAGCTTCAAATTCAGGTCTTTTTATTTCCTTGAATAAAGTTGTATATAACTTTCCTCAAAATCTTCTTCCCAGATATATTTTAATCATTCATTTAAGAATTTAGCAGTTTATCTGGTTATGTGAATATTCTTCTTATCCCAGTACCTTTTATTTTGCTAAATACAAACATTTAGGAACTACTACTTATTATATGTTTATCTTTTGTATCTGTATGTAGTGCTACTACACTCTCTACCCTCGTGTCTAAGCACCCAAGTAGTTCAATGTGGCTGGAAAAAAAACCATAAAGTATTTACTGCTTACCCTCAATGACTACAAACTTGGCTGCAATGCTCTCTGGACCCTCCCTCCTGATACTGTAATCACCATCAAGGCCCGTATCTAAGGTCAAGCCCCCACCATCACCACCATGGCTCTAGATCCCATCCTGTCACCTACTTGATGATACCTCTCCATCAATTCTTCCCCCCGACACCCACTCTCTACCACCCACTTTCGCTTCTGTTGGAGAATGGAGGCATGTCAAAAGACACAGAAGCCCACCCAGAAAGACCTCCCAAAGGCCAAAGCTGGAACAAACCGAGCAACAGAATAACATAGCACTGAAGTATAACCTAAAGTACAAAATAAATCATGAGTCCATACAAAATATACATGAGTCCATAGAGATATAAATAAATGGGAAAAAGACTTTTTTTTTTACAGAAGAATTTCAAATATGTGTAGATATCCCTTCCTATGAGAGGTGAAGCTTAATTCCCCCATCCCTACTCTGAAGGTGTGCTATCCTAAATAAATTATTTCCAAAGAATAGAGTGGGTTAACAGAAAATAGTAACTACAATGGTAAATCTAGGCAAACCCTGCCTTAGTCGAGTGACGAAGGCTAACATCCCCAGTGATGTCATGTAAATATTATGTGCCATAATATGATGTGGTGAGAAGGGCACTTTTAGAGGATAATTTAATTTATAAACTACATACTGATACTCTAACCTCTTCCACCTTGCTAACATATCTAAGTTCTTAAGGCAGATAGATTTTGGAAATCACTGATTTACTATTACATTTATTTATTATTCATTTATTTACTATTTTATATCTGAAGTTGAACTACCTTTTTGCTTTGTCCTTGTCATCTTCTTCCACCAACCCATCAAAAATACTACCATCGTCTCTAAAAGAAAAAGAAAGTGGATAGAGAAAATAAGAGCAGACTCACTAAGCAACAGCAATACTAAAACAACATATGAATCAAATCAGTTATATCCTAGGATTTTTGTAGAGTTATGGATTGCATAAGTTCAAACTCAGTAACTACTAACCTGTTTTCTAACACATATAGACAAAGTTCAACTATGTTTTACATTTTAAAAAGTTTATTACAATAAACAAGAATTTAACTTTACCAGAGGTTAAATATCTTATTCCAAACTTTTAGTAACCAGTGAAAATCTACAGAAAGTCAGTATATTTGCCATTATATAAAATGATTCATTTGAAATTATTTTTAATTATAGTAGCACATTTAAAAAACATTTTCTGAGACATTTACTTTATAAAACACAAATCACTCAGAAACATCACAATATCTAGCATATTAACTTATACTGATATATTTTCATTCAGTACTGATTCATTTGACAAATATTTGTTAGCACTCATGTACCAGGCTCTGTTCTGGACATGGTTACAGAGCAGTTAATTAGACATACAGATCCCCACTCTCATATAGCTTATTTTCTAGTAGAAACAAATCAACATGAAAATGTATGAATTTTATTATTTTTTTTAAAGGGGTGATGTTTTAATTACTGGGTGGTTACTTTAGTCTGAGTGGTTAGGGAAGGACTTGCTGAAGTGGGGACGTTTGAGCCTGAGATCTAAGCGACAAGAAGGGGTTGGTTATGGGAAGACCAAGGGGAAGAGCATTCTAACAAGTGAAACCAAGAGCACTGGTGGCTAACTCCTTAATCTAAGGGGCAATAGTAAATAGTTGCACGTGATATGAGCTTTTACATGAACTCACTATTCACTTCTTTAACCACATCTTTCTGTGGCCTATAAAGTGCCTACGAGCCCCACAACTGAGATCATCTACAAATCTCGTATCATAGAGGTTCATGAGTAGACTTTTGGGGTTCCATGTATACAATGAAATTTATAAAAAATTCTGTATGTAAACGTACATTATTGAGAAGAGAGTCCATAACTTTCACGATATTCAGAGAGATAATGAACTCATATTAAAAACCACTGCTTTATGTCTGAACACCCAGATGTTGTCCCTACAGGTCATACTGTCTAGAATAGGAAGTGACAATCATTCAGAAGCATAATGCCAAAATCATATTTAATCTTTAGGAGTAGTGAAGAAACATCCTTTCTGAGGAAAAGACTACACATAGATTTTACCTGAAACTATGGCACAGCCTACATCCATGGCAGTGGCAGGCAGGCCTCCCTGAGGAAACTCCTTGCCCCTTAAGTCTTAAGCTCTGATAGAGTACATACCTTCACTGTTTACCTCATAGAAAAGGGAGGAAAGCTGTCCCTAGATGTCAAAGTCACTTCTGTGCACAACTCTAGCTACAAAACTCTTAAAGAATCCCCTATGGAAGAATCACACATTACACTATATAATAAAAGCACAGGAACTATAGGAACTTTAGTGTCAGATCAGTACAGGTCATAACTCCACCTTATTACTTACTATGTGACTTTAAACAAGTTATTTAACCTCTCTGGCCTATAGACTCCTCATCTGTAAATTCTCATGGAATTATTGTGAAGTTAAATGAAGTAAGACATAAAAAGTGCTCTGTACATTAGCTGTCAAAGAGCAGGTATTTTTAAAAAAACTGGTACTGTATTTCATCAAATTTAAGACACCACTGACTATAAGACTTACTATTTTATGTGCCACTATGAAAGAAAACAATGTCACCAATTAAATTATAAGCCAATTGTAAGATGAATCCCAATGTCAGACATGTTAAAATGTAAAAAAATAAAGTCTTTAAATCAAAGAAACAAGGAGGCCCATCCTTTTCCCAATAGTAAGATTTAAAGATTATAATTTCAACTAATGAAATCCTAATTATAGTCAACTCTCATGAGTCACAAATGCTAAGATGCTTAAAGGGCTGAAGTTAGAACCAACAGATAAGGAGACAGATGATCCCACAAAGCACCAAGCAAACATCTGCAATTGTCATAATTTATTTCAGAGCAGTTCTGACCAAATCACTCAGAATTACAGTTCAAGATCCATTCAGAACACAAGCCACATGCTGTTGACTTTGGCTCTAGATAATATACCTTACTTACTATTACATGAAATTTGCTTGGTACAGAAGGTAAATGGAACAGTAATTATGGTTAAGCATAATACTCCTTTTATCAGTTTGATATAGACCATTACTCTAACAGTGAATTTTTTTAATAGCTTTATATAATTCAAAATAAACAAGTCTCTAAAAACATACCTGTCAACAAGTGAGCTCATTTTACTACAGCTTACGGTAAACAACATAACATATTACGTTTTCGTCTTGTAGTAGACATTTGTACTTCTCCTTGGGTGGAAAGAAAAATAAATGGTCATTAGTTTTCTAAAAAACTTATGTCTACAAACACAGTAATTTGTGAAACACTATGTTTTCATAGAGACTTCAAAATGTTTTTGTTTCTACTGAAGGCTATAACATTATTTTCAAGCAAATATACTTAGTTGAGGCACATTTGAGGCAGTTTTTCCTTTTAAAAAAAGGACTACAGGGGAAGAAAAATTGAAGACCATAATTCATTTTCTTTCTATAACAAAATAGTGGAAATTAAAAAGCCACTCTTTTTTTTTTTTTTTTTTTTTGCGGTATGCGGGCCTCTCACTGTTGTGGCCTCTCCCATTGCGGAGCACAGGCTCCGGACGCACAGGCTCAGTGGCCATGGCTCATGGGCCCAGCCTCTCGGCGGCACGTGGGATCTTCCCGGACCGGGACACGAACCTGTGTCCCCTGCATCGGCAGGCGGACTCTCAACCACTGCGCCACCAGGGAAGCCCCTAAAAAGCCACTCTTAATATTCAGTATATATATTAGACTACATAGGCTACATATGTAAGCCTATGTAAGTAGGCTAGAATAACACCAGCTAGTGGGCAATAAACATTTGTTGAAAGCCTACTTTCTGTTAAACAGTATAGTTAGCTTTGGAAATAGAAGGATGAGAGACACAATCACTATAAGCAAAAATCTGCAATTAAAGAGGGAGATGGATAACTAAATAGTTATAATAAAAGGGATGATGAAGGTATATTGGTGGGGGGGACAGTCAGAGGAAATATTCTTGATGACAGTGAGTTTATTAGGCAGTCTAAATTCTTGTTACTGAAAATGTGCTCCAGAGACCATCACCATCATCTGAGAGCTTGTTAAAATATAGAATCTTGATCCCAACTCTAGTCCCACTGAAGCAAAATCTACATTTTAACAAGGTCTTCATGTGATTTGTATGACCATTTAAGTTTGAGAAATAACAGACTAAAGGACAGGAAGAGGTAACAGTTGAAGGGATTCTAAGCCACAAGAAAAGTGATTTGCAAAGGGACAGGCATTTATGAGAGAGCATCATATTTGAGAAAGTTTTCTCTTTAGAGAAAAATGTAGGCATATTACAATGGAAAGTTTTAATTACTAGAGCATAAAGTGAGAGACAACAGGAGTGGTAAAGGGGTGAAGGCAAGTCAAGCAGAGAAGAGCCTTATTATGAAGTTTCATACTCACATTGAAGGGATTAAAATTTACTGCTTAAAAACTCAGTCATAAGCCTAAAATATATCTCTCTATATTCTATACAGTTTTGCTAAAGTATAAAGCAGGTTTTACCCATATAAGATACTTATAGTCATGAGTTAAATATTGAATAACCACCTTAACTCTAATAAATATCCTAACAGTTTTGAGGCATAAGAATTATTTTTTAATTAAAGTTTAGAAAATAGTGTAAATTATTGTGTAACTCTAACTAAATGAGAGAATATTAAAGGACATGAGACTCTATAATACTCTATCATTGTTTTTAAATGTACATTCATGAGAGGAAGAGAGGATAACTCTGGATAAATGATGCTGGGTTGTCCTTGTGGTTATGGCTGCAGAAGCAGAACTGTGAAGGGCTAAGAGTTCTTAAAAGATAATGAGTGGGGGAGTCAGGAAAAATAAAAAGAACTAACTCCAGGATAAAATAGTGATTTTAAGTGTCTGGGTAAACATCAGCAGATGGAACAGAAAATTATAGAATTTTAGAGTTAGAAGAGACTTTAAAGATCACCTAAGTACAGCCCTCTGGTCTAACAGACATACTTAGTTAGCATCATGGTAATAACAGAGGTTCGTTCTATCACTAGAACAGAAAGAACAGTGCAAAGGTAACACAGCCAATTTGAGTGAATTAAAAAAAGAACAGTTTCAGTTTAAAGTTAAAAGACCAGATCTGAGCCTTATATGGCAGCAAGTATATGCTTGTTTAATTACCAGAAGGTAGAAACAGGGCAAACCAGAGGGAAAAAAGGACCCCAAGAATAAGAACTTACACTATATAGGAGAGGCCATGCTGACTATAAGGGAAGTGAATCCAAAACACTTTAGAAGATAGACTGATGCTTTATTAAGCTATTTTACTATTGTTGGTTAACAATATTTTTCCAAACACTATTTATTGTCCAGCTAACCGAACAACATAAAACTATATCTCTGATAGTTCAGTCCAAGATCTTTCCTCTACTTTTCCAGCCAATTGATAGGCATGCTATATTTAAGGGAAAGATAAAGGAAGAAGTGAAATAGGCCCAAATAAGTACTCTAAAGCAACTGTTAGGAGATTCCTCTTGACTTCTTTACATGGTGTTGAATTAACTTTAACAAAACAAAGTGGTAATGTGGGAGCAGCCAAAGGTCTTGTGTGGGGTCTATCCTAGGACTCACACTTTCAGCACAAAAAAGACTAGGCAGAGTCACACTTGCTCATGCTATGGATTCTAAGGAGTCATTTTTAGAAGACATGCAATGTCTCTACTCACAGCAAGGAATTTAAAGTAGATGGTCTAATACAGATTAAATATTATTAAAAGTCGTTTTTCTTAAATACTGATATTAACAGACCACTATGGTATAAAATAATCTGTCTTTAAAAGGATCAGTTACAAATTAACTGATAAAGTTAATTAAAATTAAATTAAATGATAAAGGATCAAGTTACTGCTAGGAATCAAATGCTCCTTTACTTTAAGCAACTTGAGCTCAAAGTCATTCAATGATAGGAATTCCCAGCTGAGTAAGCACCACATCACTATTTTATCACAGTGGAGGGCAGGATGGCATTTTTTTTTATAAACATCATTTTAAAAACAAGTTTTAAAACATTTATCACATGGGCAGGTATTAACTAACAAACCTTCTAAGCAATTCAAACTGCAAAATATGGAAGCAGGTATGTTTTAAATTCAGCATGCAACATTACACATAATTAACAGAAAATCTCAGTGCTTGGCACTCCATCTTTGGAAAAGAACTCTTACATACACTATAACACATTGTACATTAAAAATAAATTATGCAGTATCAGTATCTTGTCCTCTGAATCCCACCTGCTGTCACTTCTCAAAGCTTTCCATTTCTACATCACTAATTTCTCCCTCTATAACTGGAATATTCTGATCAACATCTTAGTATTTTACCTTAAAAAACAAACAAAACAGACAAAAACTTCCTCGACCCAGCAACCCCCTTCAGGGATGGCCTCCTTTTCTGCTCCCTTTCACAAGGAAAACCACTTGCCAGAGTTGTGTACAATTGGTGTTTCAACATCTTTAATTCATTCCGCTCTCATTTTAAAACTTAAATGTTTATTTTCACAAATGTATACTTGTTCAGAGTTTAAAGTATCCAATTTTACAAGACTTTTTAAAAAATCAGAAGTCTTCTGATCCGCATTTCCTACTTACAACCACTTTCATCTCTTTAACTGTTTCCCTTGGTAGTTAACTCCCTATCTCTAATAACTTTTACTTTTATTACTTCTTGATTCTTTCTATTTTAGGTAGGATGCCTATACACTCCCAATTTATTTGAGCTGTCCCCAATGTAATTATTAAAAGTGCTTGCTTTTGCTCTCTAAAGCGTCTTTTTTTTTAAGCCACCATCTACTGAATTCCACTATAAAAAATAATAATTTAGCTTTGACTCCCCCATCCTTACCTCATATACACGCACGCTTGCCCAAATCTCCAATACCGTGATTTTGGCTAGGTGGTTATATCCAGAGTTAACATTATTATGACTCTGTAAATACAATTCACAGTTAAGCCATATGGTATACTACAATTTGTTTTTTGGAATAGTTTTCCCTAGAGTTAATCATTGTTTTGTTTTGTTATTTACCTGGTTTTCTAAATACTTATCTACAATTCAGCCCTAAACTCTTCCTTGTCTAAATCTACTCTTAATATCTTCAAATACATTACAGATTCTACCAATTTAATCTTTTGCAGCTATTTCTCCTGGCACCTTCTGACCTACTCCTACTGGATAACTATAATTGGTGACTAGCTGTAATCTTGGGATCACTCTTCACTATCATCCTGGTGATTTCCTGGGTCTCTACGTAAGCTGCATTCCCTGTTTCTTCCTACGGCTTCATTTTTTTAGTTTACTTCTTTATTTTTGTTGAGTACCTCCTACATTAACTGCCCAAGAAAGGAAACACGGCAGATAAATTTTTTTGAGACATCACAAGTCTAAAACTAACATTGGTCTATCCTTAATCAACAGTCTAGCTAGATTCTGAATACTGAGTTGGAAATCATTTTTCCCTCAGAATTATGAAGGAAAATCATTTTTCCCTTCTATCTTCAATGGAGACACCCTTCTCCACTGTCTTCTAGTTTCCAGTGTGGGATCAAGAAGTCCAAAGCCATTCTGATTACTGATTCCTTATATGTGACCTATTATTTTCCTTATTCTGGAAGCTCTTCCTTTATCTCTCCTTTAAATATAGCATGTCTACCAACTGGCTGGAAAAGTAGAGAAAAGATCTTGGACTAAACTATCAGAGATGTAGTTTTATGTTTCACAAAATGTAACAGTTATATGCCCTATTTTGGACTAATTTTCATATCTGCATTTGCCACTCTATGGGCTCTTTCTACCTGTAAATGTGTGTCCTCTAACTTCTGGAGAGTTTTGCTGAATCATTCACTATTCTGTATTTCTCCCCTCTAGTCCCTCTATTCTCTTTCTAGAGCTCTGATTTTTTTTAACATTGGAGATCCTGGACAGTTTCCCCAATTTTCTTATCTTTTCTCTCCCATTTTCTCTTTGCTTTACTTTCAACATCAGTATCATTTTTTAGCCCTTCCATTGAGTTTTCCATTTCTGATTTCATTTCTTATTTTTTTTCTCTCTCATGTTCATGGATTTAGCATCTCCTCTTATTTCTCAAACTATTAAATGACAGTTTTGTGTTTCTTTCCATTTTTACCTGCCTATCTGGTCTCCATTTCCCCTAACTTGGTATTTTCTATTTTGGTTTGGTCTTTGACTCTCACAAAAGAGGCTTTCCTAAAATGTCCAGTGATCTTTGGCTACAGCTCATATTTAAGGATGGGATCTGTGAACTTTATTTTAAGGATATCAGGTTGGGACATTTCACTGAGGAAATTCTTTTTATTTTATAAATTTATTTATTTGTTTTTGGCTCTGTTGGGTCTTCGTTGCTGTGCGCGGGTTTTCTCTAGTTGCGGTAAGTGGGGGCTACTCTTTGTTGCAGTGTGGCTTCTCTTGTTGTGGAGCATGGGCTCTAGGCGCACAGGCTTCAGTAGTTGTGGCTCTCGGGGTCTAGAGCACAGGCTCAGTAGTTGTGGCACACGGGCTTAGTTGCTCCGCAGCATGTGGGATCTTCCCGGAGCAGGGCTCAAACCCGTGTCCCCTGTCTTGGCTGGAGGATTCTTAACCACTGTGCCACCGGGGAAGTCCTCATTGAGGAAATTCTTAATGTCAGTATCTTCAAATCTTTTCTCTTAGGTTGGTTGTAATTCCCATTTCCCTGGGCAAGTGTCATTTCAAAGTACATTGCAAGATACAACCCTTTCATTACCTTTTGTATTTTGGGGATCTTTTGAACTGATTCTTCAGAAAACTGTAAGTTCAATGTATTCTTCTGTATGGCTGACCATCAGTCTCAGAATTCTGTTTAAACCAGAAAAAAATGTGTTAGATTTACTCAACTTATATGGACATTTATCATGAAGAAGGTTTCAAAATAATTTTGAAACATAACAAAATTTATAACTTTGTCACAAAAATATATTGGGTTTGCCAAAATGTTTGTTTGGGTTTTCCTGTAATATCTTATGGAAAAAACCAAATGAACTTTTTGGCCAAACCAATATATAACAAATGCTAAACTCTATAAATTGTCTCTAAAAGAAAATAACTTAAAAATAAAAAAACTACAACAATTACTTTTAATTCTACTATAGAAGTTAAAAGACAAAAGTATAAAAATAAGTATAGCTATAAAAATATGTTAATGAATACACACATACGTGTTAATGAATACTCATATATAATGAATATAAAAAGATGCAATTTGTGACAAAGATAAAGTGTGGTGGGGGAGAGAAGTAAAAGAGTAGAGTTTTTGAAGTTAAATTGTTATCAGTTTAAAATAGATTGTTAAATCTATAAGATGTTTTATGTAGACCCATGGTAAGCACAAAGAAAACATCTATACAGGATACACAAAAGGAAATGAGAAAAGAATCAAAGCATGTCACTAAAAGAAAACAATGAAACACAAAGGAAGACAGGAAAAAAGTGACAAAAAGCTACAAGACAGACAAAAACAATGAACAAAATAACAATAAGTCCTTCCCTGTCAGTAACTACTTTAAATGCAAATGAAATAAAGTTGCCAGTCAAAAGACAAAGTAGGTAAACAGATAAAAAAAACAAGATCCAACTACATGCTATCTACAAGACTCACTTTAGATTTAAGGACACACAGAGACTAAAAGACTGGAAAAAGATATTCCATGCAAATGGTAACCAAGAAAGCACAAATGGCCATACTTACATCAGACAAAATAGACTTTAAGTAAAAAACTGTCACAAGAGACAAAAAGGACATTATATAATAAAATGGCCAAATTTATCAGGAAGATATAACGATTATAGATATATATACACCCAACATCAAAGCACCCAAATATTTGTAGCAAAGATTGACAGAACTGAACTGAGGAACAGACAACAACACGGTAATAGTAGGAAATTTCAATACCCCAGTTTCAATAATGGACAGAACCCTAGACAGAGAAGGTCAATAAGAAAACGGATGGCTTGAACAACACTAAAGACCAATGGACTTAACAGAATATTCCACCCAACAGGAGCAGAATACACATTTTCCTTAAATGCACAGGGGACATTCACCAGGATGGATCACATCAGGTAGCAAAACAAGTCTTAACAAATTTAAGAAGATTGAAATGCTTTATCAAATATCTTTTCTGACCACAATGGAATAAAACTAGAAATCAGTAGTACAAGGTAAACTGGAAAATTCAAAACATGTAGAAATTAAACACATTCTTGAACAATCAATCAATGGGTCAAAGAAGAAATCAAAATGGAAAGTAGAAAATACTTTGAGACAAAAGCACAAAACATCAAAACTTATGGGATGCAGCAAAAGCATCATTAAGAGGGAAGTTTATAGTGGTAAATACATTAAAAAAGAAGAAAGATGTCAAATATAAAGAACCTAACTTTATACCTCAAGGAACTAGAAAAAGCCCAAAGTTAGCAGAAGGAAGGAAATAATAAAGATTAAAGCAGAAACAAAATAGAGCATAAATAAGACAACAGGAAAAAAGTGTTTTTAGCAAAGAACAACAAAAAGAGGAAACATTACAACTGATACCAAGTAATACAAAGGATCATAATAAACTATCATGAACAATTAAGTGCCAATAAACTGGATAATCCAGAGGAAACAGGTAAATTCCTAGAAACATAGAACCTATCGAGACTGAATCATGAAGAAATAGAAAATTGAAAATTGAATCAGTAATCAAAAACCTCCCAACAAAGAAAAGCCAGGACCAAACATTCACTGAAGAATTATACCAAACATGTAAAGAAGAATTAATTAGCACCAGTCCTGCTCAAACCCCTCCAAAAAATTGAAGGGAAAGGAACACCTCCAAGCTTATTTTGTGAAGCCAACATTACCCTGACACCAAAGCCAGACAGACTCCACAAGGAAAAACTACAATATCCCTGATAAATATAGATGCAAAAATTCTCAACAAAATATTAACAAACCAAATTTAATAGCATATTAAAAGGATCATACACCATGACCAAGTGGGATTTATCCTTGGAGTACAAGGACGGTTCTACATACAAAAATCAGTTAATGTGATATACCACATTAAGGAACAAAGTATTAAAATCACACGATCGTATCAATTAATGCAGAAAAAGCATCTGACATAATTCAATACCATTTCATGGTAAAAACACTAAATAAACAAGGGATAGATAGCAATTTTCTCAAGATAATGAAAGCCATATATGAAAAGCTCCACAGCTAACATCATGCTCAGTGAAAAACTGAAAGCTTTTCCTCTAAGATTAGAGGAACAAGGCAGGGATGGCCACTCTAGCTACTTGTATTCAACACAGTACTATCTAGAACAATTAAGCAAGAAGTGAAAGAAATCAAAATTCGAAAGTTCGAAGTAAAATTATCTCTCTTCGCAGATGACATGATCTTATATGTAAAAAGCCCTAAAGAGTCTAGCAAAAAAAAACTGTTAGAGCTAATAAATATCAAATAGTAGGACACAGGGGGCTTCCCTGGTGGCGCAGTGGTTGAGAGTCCGCCTGCCGATGCAGGGGACACGGGTTCGTGCCCTGGTCCGGGAAGATCCCACATGCCGTGGAGGGGCTGGGCCCGTGAGCCATGGCCGCTGAGCCTGCGTGTCCGGAGCCTGTGCTCCGCAACGGGAGAGGCCACAACAGTGAGAGGCCTGCGTACCGCAAAAAAAAAAAAAAAAATAGCAGGACACAAAATAAATATACAAAAATCAGTTGCATTTCTGTATACACTAACAACAAACAATCTGAAGAGGAAATTAAGAAAACAATGTCATCTATAACAGCATCAAAAGGATAAAACACTTAGGAATAAATTTAATCAAAAAGTAAAATTTCTGGTGTGGAAAGAACTTCAGGAACTTGTCAGTTTCAGATAGAAATGTTTTCACTAACAAGGAAAATCAGGAATTGCTGTATTCTTACTATTTCTCATTGTAGAACTGAGATATCACTATAACATTCTCATTCTTAACATTCTTCTAAATCATGAGCTCCTTCGAAGCAGGAGTGAAGCTTCACTTATTCATCTATTATTAGGACCTGTCAGAATATTTGACAAATACTAAAAACTCAATAATCATTGTGAATAACTGAATTAACCAAGACCAACCCAACCTTGCCACACCAAAGTTAATGCAAAACTTTACCCTCATACTTTGCTTGACTCATCCAATGTCCATTCTAGAATTTTTTTAAAACACCAAGAATCTGCTGTATATATAATATGACAGCAAGAAGGAGGGATATTTTTGATAGCAAAAAAAAAGAGGGGGTATTTTTGAGTACAAAAAGGGATTTTTTTTGATGGCAACAAGAAAAAACCCCCTGGAGATTACGGACTCAAATAAAAGTAAGAGGTCTGAGTCAAAAACACCATAGCAATAGAACTTAATTCCTAAAATGTGCATGAAGCAAAATTCAGAAGCATATCCTACTGCCCTACTTGGTTTTAAGTACTCTGGGATCGAGTTACTCGTCGCAATTAAAGCACCTAACAAATCCAGCATGCTGGAGGAGTAAGTATAGAAGTTAAGACCATGAGTTTGCAGTCAGAAAAGCATGGATGAAAATCTTTGGACAATTTACTTAGTTATCCTAAGCCTCAGATTTCTTACCTAAGGCAACTGTTGTGAAGACTAAAGGATATAATATATAGGGATACCAATTATTAACCAAATAAACACAAATGGAAACTCCCCCTTTAAAGCCAAAATAAAAGGCTTAAATATTTGCAGCACTTCAAAAGGTTAATATTTTTACCATATAAGGGTCTCTAAAAGTTATCTGAAAAAATGTTAAAACCCAGCTAAAAACAAACAAACAAACAACAAAGAGTATAACTAAACGAGGAGCCACGAAGAAAACAAATGGCTAATAAATGTAAAAATTATTCCTGGCTAGGAATCAAAGATACTTAAGTAAAAACATATTATAGTTAAATATTAGTGATTCCTTAAAAATTCTACTTCATATATTTATCATTCAGCAAATATTTACTGAGTACCAATACAAGCAAGTGTCCGATACGACGCTGACTGTAGTTTGGAAACGGTGAAATAGACACAGCCACTACATCAGAGGCACTTCCCAGAGAACCCACAAAGTGCTCTCTGAACACACTGGGAGTGACAAAGAAGTTAAAGAAGCCTCCTGGAGAACTGATACGTAAGCTGAGATCTGAAGAATAAAATAACAGTTCACCAGGCAAAGAGATAGAGAAATTTGATCTATGCCAAAAGAACAGTATATGCAAAGGTCTGGAGACATGAGAAGGAACTGTGATTTTAGAATACTACAAGTAGTTTCGTATGATTAGGGCAAAAACCAAGGACAGGGGGTAACAGAGGCTGTCATAAGAGATGATAATGGTGAGGTGAGTAGATCGTGAAAGGTCACATGAAGGTAACTCCCAACACCTCCGCCCCCTCAACAAAGACACTGAAAGGTTTTAAGCAGGAAAGTGACGTTAATAGACATTTGTTCTTTTGAACCATCATGCTGGCTACAACACAGAGAATGGAATGGAAGTAGGCTCGACTAGAATTAGAGAGACTAGTAGAAGCAGAGCATTATAACAGTTCAGGTAGAATAATACAGAAGCAGAGATTATAAAAAGAAATATAGGAATTTTAATAGATCCTGAGATGACTAGACAGAATCTGGTGACTGATTAACAGAAGCTGGGGGCAGGAAGCAGACAAGAATATCACTCAAATTTTGGCTTGGACACATCTATGGATTGATAGGTAACACAGAAGGAGTAAGTTGGAGGGTAGTGTGAGGGAAAGATGTTGAAAGCAGTGGCTAACATTTATTGAACATTTACTATGTATTGGGCATTCTTTAAAGTTTTCTCTCATTTAAGACTCAACAATCATATGAGGTAGGCTCTATTATTATCTCCATTTTACAGATGAGGAAACTGAAACACAAAGAGAACAGGTAAGCTGGCCAAGATCAGCAGTAAAGCTAAGATAGGAACCCTGACAGTTTAGCCTGAGCTATGCTCTTAATCACTATGTAACAAATACCTCACAAACACTTTTAATGACGGATTCAGTTTTAGACATGTTATGTTTAAGATATCTATGGGACATACAAGAGGAAAAATGTCCAGTAGGCAGTTGGAAATGTGGGTTTGGCATTCAGGAAAGAACTGGGTAAAGATGTAAAGTGGGAGCCATCGACGTAAATAGGTAAATTGAAGATAATGATTAGATGGGCTTCTCTAGGAAAAACATATAAAATTAGGGGAAAAATGGCTAAGACTGAAACCTGATGAAAAATTAATATTTTACAGACAGGCAGAAGAGTAGCTAGTAAAACGGGGAGGCGGCAGAGCAACAATGTAAAGAAATGGCTCTAGAAACATTTCCTGGGTGTGAATTATGGATCAGCCCCTTTATTAGCTGTGAGTCTGAGACTAGTCACTAAATCTCTGTGCATCATTTTTTTCATTTCTAAAATGGAGATAACAGTAGTACCTACCACATACAGTTCTTTTGAGGATTAACTATGTTACACGTTTGGACAGTATATAGAAAACAGCAAATGCTCAATAAATTTTAAGTATGATTAGTGTTAATAATAGTATCAACTAGCTGGAAAAGGACCAAAGATATAGAAGAAAGCCAGGATGGATTATTTGTCACTAAAATTAAAGGAAAAGAGTGCTTTAAGAAGTTGACAATGCCAACACTGCACTGTGGAGAAGAAAGTGACTCTAAAGTGTCTATTACATTTAATAACTGTTTGATAAGTTTGGTGATGGAGATATGAAATAGACACTGAACAATGCTTTAAGAGAGTAAATTAGGACTCCCTTTCTTAAAAAAAGTTTGATGAGAAGTGTCAATAATTCAAGCACTTACGTCCTTTGACCTAGTAATTTCATTTTGAAAAACAAAGGAAATAATCAGAGATGTAGCCAAAGTTTTATATTCATTGCACTATTATTTAAAATAGTAAAGCTTGGAAGATTTAAACATCCAACAGCAGTTAACAGTGGCATTAAAATGTATCAAACATAAATCCAAATATGTTTAAGTACCAACTGTTGTTATTCCTGAGTAATTTGCTCATGGATTTTTTTCCAGTTTTAGTTTTTCTTTAGCACTTTCTAAAATTTTCCAAGAACATGTATTATTTTATAATCAGAAAAACTTAACTTCTGCTTTTGAATGTTTTCTTTTAATTGTCCAATACTAGAGCCCTGGCTACCATAAGAACATAAGATGCATGTTATCCATTCCAGAGAACAAAACATGAGTAACAAAGTAACACATTACTATTAAAAAACATGAGTAACAGAGACTATTTTCCTATGTACTGTTCATGTAACTTAAAGAAAAAACTTTAAATTTCATCTAATTATTGATAATTTTTAAATTATTCATTAAAAAGGTTTAACTCAAGAACCTGGGCTTAAAAAATGGAAACCACAATAAACCCTTTTCTAACCTAATAACCTATTGACCCACTGACCTACTTTGGAATTTAGGTTAGTTCAATCTGATATCACAGATCTTTCTGGGACGGATGGATCTATTAACATTAATTAAAAGTAGTGCTGAAATTTAATTGACTGGCATAATACAAAACCCAACAGTCCTTAACTATATTTATCACCATTTATGAAAAATTCAAACTTGCTTCTGCAGATTACTCTTTGTATTATAGCTAAAAAGGTAAGTATTTCTAAGAGAACAATTTTAACTTGTATAAAAAGACTGAAATACTTCTAAAATTAATTATTTAATATATGAGTAAAGATGAAATTTAACAGTTCTCAATTTATTCAATACTGAATGGGAACATTAGTCCACCTCTATATAAAATATTAGCAAGATGAAAAACATTCTTGACTCTACAGCAGTTTCTAAGACCAACTTAAATTTAAAATTGACAGTAAGAACAAGAAACACACCTCACACCAAAGTCTCATGAATCAGACCTCTTAGAACCAAAGAAGATGCTTGCTCAATACAAACATCAAATGCTACCAAAATTCTAGACTGCCAGATGTCTAGACGTGAGGTATTTTTGAAGCCTCATTAAGTAAACAAAAACTGAAAAATTAATACAGCTCTCTTAGTGGCACACAAGACTACTGCAATTATTCAACCAATGTATTTCTTCAAATAATGTCTGAGCTCCCTCTTCATGTGATGGACTGATCTGGTCCACAGAATACATGAGCACCTTAACCCTTTTTTGAGATGAGACTGAGGCCTGAGACTGTCCCCAGCCTCAAATGAGCCCCATAAAAGATCTGAAGCTGCAGGAAGAGCCCAAGCCTGAGTCTCAATGTGAACTACACACTGAACCATGTACCGTAACCCTGAACCTATACCACCCTGCACCAGGCCTCACACTAGTGTCCACAGGAAGAAAGACGGGACCCTGTGGTAGGCAGAATAATGGCCCCACTAAATGGGCCACGCCCTACTCCCTGAAACCTGTGACTATGTTTCAAAAAGGGACTATGCAGATGCGATCAAGGTTAAAGATTCTGAGATGAGTAGTTTATGCTGGATTATCTGGGTGGTCCAATGTAATCACATGAGCCTTTAAAAGCAGAAGACCTTTCCTGGCTGTGGTCAGAGAGCTGTGAGACAGAAAAGTCAGAAGGATGCAGTGTTGCTGGTTTTGATGGTGAAAGAAGAGCCACAAGCCAAGGAATAGGGGCAGCTTCTAGACGCTTGAAAACACAAGGAAACATTCTCCTCTGAAGCTTCCAGAAAGGAATGCAGCCCTACTGACGCCTTGCTTTTAGCCCAATGAGACCCTTGTGGAACTTCTAAGCTGCAGAACAGTAAGATAATAAATTTGTACTGTTTTAAGCCATTAAGTTTGTGGTAGTTTCTAAGTTTCTTGTTCTATGACAACAGAAATTTAATACAGGTCTAAAATCTCTGGCTGCTCTTGATAAATCTGCCTTTCCCAAACCCTCTCTCCCTCCATATTTACAATAATCTAACTAGGAAACCACCAAGTCTAATTCCATTATGCCCTACTTTCCTTTTATTTCAGTCACCAAGAGCGGCCCAAGACTCTAAGGTCACCCCCCATCACCTAGACTCTCGTCCCTATATACTCCGTATATCCCCACATTGACCCCTTTCCCCTTTCTTTCCCAATTTCCAAAATCCTTTCATTGTGTCCTCTGGAACTCACAGTATACCATTAGCAAAATATCCTACTTCCTCAATATTGCTGTTGTACACTCGTTTCATGTTTCCTGCACCAACAGATCTCTTGCTCTCCTCCAGGAGTTCTGCTCTATCTCCAGGCCTTTCAAGTGATAGCTGTTCTTCTCTCCCATGTCTCATATGTCAAGGCCCTGGTGTGAGGGCCTCATTGTCATTTCTGAATTATTCATTCTCTCCCTCCCTAAATCCCCCAGCTTTGAATCTCATGCCCCCAGACTATATCTCCTCCAATACCTCTTTTGTAGTTGTTTTTGATTTTGATATCTACATAAATGATCCTCCCAACATTTTGGCCAGTCAATTCCCTGATCTCCTCTCCTCCAACAATCCTGCACTTACCTCCCACTCATTCCCCTGAAGTTACTCTATAATTCACCATTAGCAATAATAACACGCCCCCCTCCATATTTTCAATTTCAAGCACTTTATCCCTCTGAATCTCACACAAGGGCTAGGATAGCATGTGATCTGCTTGATTCAAACCCATCAAAAAAAAAAAAAAAAACCACAAGCATTTTTTTCTAACTGGCCAGATAGCTCTAATTTATTTATTTATGTCTATGTCTTTTTTTTTTTTTTAACCTGTCCTAGCCTCCTAATCGTTGCTGAGCACTTAGAGTTTCTCATCCCATAAAAGGTACGAAGGAGCAAGGCAAGTTTATCTGAGATGGTCAGGGGACATCAGAGATAGTAACAGTCTCTGTTGGTCAGGTTGAGATAGTAACGGTCTCTGTTGGTCAGCTTGTTCATTATTCCTTATCAGAAACAATTCTTTGTCATGTTTGTCTAAACTCTAGGCTTCCTTTTTGCCATTGATTCCTTTGTATATTTAACATATAGATAAGCCATTCCATGAGCCATTCTGTGGCAAAATGCAACCTGCTTATAACTCTAATACGGCTAAAGTCAAGCTGATAATAAAAACATCTTATAATCCCAACTTATTTACAGCAATTAATAATAGAGGCACAAATAATACAAATATTAAAGAACAGGTGGAAGGAAACCACGGCTTCTGAAGATCACTTGCTCTGCCACATTATAAGACACCAATTTTCCTTTCTAGCTTCATTCTCTCTCTCCAGCCTCATCTCCCACTCCACCTTCACTGTATACATACTCCTTATTCTCTGGCCACACTAAACATGTCACCATTCCTGTGAAGGAGAAACTAAAGATCCCCGGGTACACAAAGGTCTGCCCATCAGTGTCCAGCATATTATCAACACAAATGACTTCTTAATATACTAAACTAAAATTGATCTTTGCAGGAAATCACATTGTCATTCACATTAGGATTCAATTAATCAACATGTAAAACGCATGTTAGTGGAAAACTAAACAGAGGTACTATGTATTAGTTTCTTGTGACTGCTGTAACAAATTACTACAACCTTAATGGAAGAAAACAACACAAATTTATTATCTCCCGGTTCTGTAGGTCAGAGTCCAACACAGGTCTTACTGGGCTAAACTCAAGGTGCCAGCAGGGCTGCATTTCTTTCTGGAAACTTAAACAGAAAAATGTTTCCCTGCCTTTACAAGCTTCTAGAGGCTGCCTGCATTCCTTGGCTCATGGATCTCCTCCTCAATCTTCAAATCCATCAGCAGACCAAGTCCTCCTCAGGCTGCCATCTCTTTTGCTTCCCTCTTCCCTTATTAATTAAGACCCTTCTGATTACACTGGGCCCACCCAGATAATCCAAGACAATCTTCCCATTATAAGGTCATTTAACCTAACACAGTCACAGTTTCCAGCAACTTAGGATATGGACATCTTTGAAAGGCCATTATTCTGCCTACCACATCCCATGACCCAAGAAATCTCTTTGGTGAACACGAAGTTATCTTTTGGGGATAAACGTTAAATAATTTGATCTATCAACACATAAAAGACTATATCACCATTCAGAAGTTCATAACTATCTGAACTATCTTTTCCTTTCATGTTTCTTCAAGGGAATTGAAAAATAATGTAGATGAGAATTCCAGTTGCATGAGTTCAACTGCAACTGAAGGTCAAACTTGATTGCTATAAGCAACAAGCTATATGGATACTATTCCGAATGGCAAAAGTTTTAACGTCCAAATGAATATGTGAGCATACTTTCCTTTTGGACAATTATTTAATGGGCTACACCATATACAAAAATGGCATAATTTATAAGTATCAAACAAATGTCAAAACAAGATTGATCAATCCCAGCCTTTGTGGAATGCTTTATTTTTTTAATTTTCTTTTTCAGGATTGAGAAGACAGAAGCTCCCCTTCTGGTTTTCAGAGAAGAAATTGTTTTCTGCTCTGGTATTATTACTTTCTTGTTATTTCTTGTTTTTCTTTTAATTTTATTTATTTTTTTATACAGCAGGTTCTTATTGGTTATCCATTTTATACATATTAGAGTATATATGTCAATCCCAATCTCCCAATTCATCACACCACCACTCCATCCTCCCAATGCTTTTGCTCCCCTGGTGTCCATACATTTGTTCTCTACAGCTGTGTTTCAATTTCTGCCCTGCAAACTGGTTCATCTGTACCATTTTTCTAGGATCCACATATATGCGTTAATATACGATATTTGTTTTTCTCTTTCTAACTTACTCTACTCTGTATGACAGTCTTTAGATTCATCCACATCTCTAAAATGACCCAATTTCGTTCCTTTTTATGGCTGAGTAATATCCCATTGTATGTATGTACCACATCTTCTTTATCCATTCGTCTATCGATGGACACTTAGGTTGCTTCCATGACCTGGCTATTGTAAATACTGCTGCAAAGAACACTGGGGTGCATGTGTCTTTTTGAATTATGGTTTTCTCTGGGTACATGCCCAGTAGTGGGATTGCTGGGTCATATGGTAACTCTATTTTTAGTTTTTCTAAGGAACCTCCGTAGTGGCTGTAACAATTTACATTCCCACCAACAGTGCAAGAGGGTTCCCTTTTCTCCACACCCTCTCCAGCATTTGTTGTTTGTAGATTTTCTGATGATGCCCATTCTAACTGGTGTGCGGTGATACCTCATGGTACATTTGATGCAATTCTCTAATAATTAGTGATGTTGAGCAGCTTTTCATGTGTTTGTTGGCCATCTGTATGTCTTCTTTGGAGAAATGTCTACTTAGGTCTTCTGCTCATTTTTGGATTGGGTTGATTGTTTCTTTAATATTGAGCTGCATGAGCTGTTTATGTATTTTGGAGATTAATTCGTTGTCTGTTCATTCATTTGCAAATATCTTCTTCCATTCTGAGGGTTGTCTTTTCCTCTTGTTTGTAGTTTCCTTTACTTTGCAAAAGCTTTTAACTTTCATTAGGTTCCATTTGTTTATTTTTGTTTTTGTTTATTTTTGTTTTTATTTCCATTACTCTAGGAGGTGGATCAAAAAAGATCTTGCTGTGATTTATGTCAAAGAGTGTTCTTCCTATGTTTTTCATTAAGAGTTTTATAGTGTCCGGTCTTACATTTAGGTCTTTAATCCATTTTGAGTTTATTATTGTATATGGTGTTAGGGAGTGTTCTAATTTCATTCTTTTACATGTAGCTGTCCAGTTTTCCCAGCACCACTTATTGAAGAGGCTGTCTTTTCTCAATTGTATATTCTTGCTTCCTTTGTCAGAGATTAGTTGACCATAGGTGAGTGGGTTTATCTCTGGGCTTTCTATCCTGTTCCACTGATCTATGTTTCTGTTTTTGTGCCAGTAAGATATTGTCTTGATTACTGTAGCTTTGTAGTATAGTCTGAAGTCAGGGACTCTGATTCCTCCAGCTCCATTTTTTTCCCTCAAGACTGCTTTGGCTATTCGGGGTCTTTTGTGTCTCCATACAAATTTTAAGATTGTTTGTTCTAGTTCTGTAAAAATGTAAAAAATGTCATTGGTAATTTAATAGGGATTGCAATGAATGTGTAGATTGCTTTGGGTAGTATAGTCATTTTCACAATGTTGATTCTTCCAATCCAAAAACATGATATATCTCTCCATCTGTTTGTATCATCTTTAATTTCTTTCATCAGTGTCTTACAGTTTTCTGCATACAGGTCTTTGGCTCCCTAGGTAGGTTTACTCCTAGGTATTTTATTCTTTTTGTTGCAATGGTAAATGGAAGTGTTTCCTTAACTTCTCTTTCAGATTTTTCATCATTAGTGTATAGGAATGCAAGAGATTTCTGTGCATTAATTTTGTATCCTGCTACTTTACCAAATTTATTGATTAGCTCTAGTAGTCTTCGGGTAGCATCTTTAGGATTCTCTATGTATAGTATCATGTCATCTGCAAACAGTGACAGTGTTACTTCTTTTCCAATTTGTATTCTTTTTATTTCTTTTTCTTCTCTGATTGGCATGGCTAGGACTCCCAAAACTATGTTGAATGATAGTGGTAAGAGTGGACATCCTGGTCTTGTTCCTGATCTTAGAGGAAATGCTTTCAGTTTTTCACCATTGAGAATGACATTTGCTATGGGTTAGTCGTATATGGCCTTTATTATGTTGAGGTAGGTTCCCTCTATGCCCACTTTCTAGAGAGCTTTTAGCATAAATGGGTTTTTGAGTTTTGTCAAAAGCTTTTTCTGCATCTATTGAGATGATCATATGGTTTTTATTCTTCAATTTGTTAATATGGTGTATCACATTGATTGATTTGCATATATTGAAGAATCCTTGCATCCCTGGAATAAATCCCACTTGATCATGGTGTATGATCCTTTTAATGTGTTGTTGGATTCTGTCTGCTAGTATTTTTTGAGGATTTTTGCATCTGTATTCATCAATGATATTGGTCTGTAATTTTCTTTTTTTTTTTTGTATCTTTGTCTGGTTTTGGTAACAGGGTGATGGTGGCCGCATTGAATGAGTTCGGGAGTGTTCCTTCCTCTGCAATTTTTTGGAAGAGTTTGAGAAGGATGGGTGTTAGCTCTTCTCTAAATGTTTGATAGAATTCACCTGTGAAGCCATCTGGTCCTGGACTTTTGTTTGCTGGAAGATTTTTAATCACAGTTTCAATTTCATTACTTGTGACTGGTCTGTTCATATTTTCTATTTCTTCCTGGTTCAGTCTTGGAAGGTTATACCTTTCTAAGAATTTGTCCATTTCTTCCAGGTTGTCCATTTTATTGGCATAGAATTGCTTGTAATAGTCTCTTCGGATGCTTTGTATTTCTGCGGTGTCTGTTGTAACTTCTCCTTTTTCATGTCTAATTTTATTAATTTCAGCCCTCTCCCTCTTTTTCTTGATGAGTCTGGCTAATGGTTTATCACTTGTGTTTATCTTCTCAAAGAAACAGCTTTTAGTTTTGTTGATCTTTGCTATTGCTTTCTTTGCTTCTATTTCATTTATTTCTGCTCTGATCTTTATGATTTCTTTCCTTCTGCTAACTTTGGGGGTTTTTTTCCCCTTCTTTCTCTAATTCCTTTAGGTGTAAAGTCAGATTGTTTATTTGAGATTTTTCTTGTTTCTTGAGGTAGGTTTGTATAGCTATAAACTTTCCTTTTAGAACTGCTTTTGCTGCATCCTATAGGTTTTGGATCGTTGTGTTTTCATTGTCATTTGTCTCTAGGTATTTTTTGATTTCCTCTGATTTCTTCAGTGATCTCTTGGTTATTTAGTAACGTACTGTTTAGCCTCCATGTGTCTGTGTTTTTTACGTTTTCTTCCCTGTAATTGATTTCTAATCTCATAGTGTTGTAGTTAGAAAAGATGCTTGATACAATTTCAATTTTCTTAAATTTACTGAGGCTGGATTTGTGACCCAAGATGTGATCTATCCTGGAGAATGTTCTGTGTGCATTTGAGAAGAAAGCGTAATATGCTGTTTTTGGGTGGCATGTCCTATAAACATCAATTAAGTCTATCTGGTCTATTGTGTTATTTAAAGCTTGTGTTTCCTTATTACTTTTTTGTTTGGATGATCTGTCCATTGGTGTAAGTGAGGTTTTAAAGTCCCCCACTATTATTGTGTTACTGTCGATTTCCTCTTTTATAGCTGTTAGCAGTTGCCTTATGTATTGAGGTGCTCCTATGTTGGGTGCATATATATTTATCATTGTTATATCTTCTTCTTGGACTGATCCCTTGATCATTATGTAGTGTCCTTCCTTGTCTCTTGTAACATCCTTTACTTTAAAGTCTATTTTATCTGATATGAGTATTGCTACTCCAGCTTTCTTTTGGTTTCCATTTGAATGGAATATCTTTCTCCATCCCCTGACTTTCAGTCTGTATGTGTCCCTAGTTCTGTAGTGGGTCTCTTGCAGACAGCATATATATGGGTCTTGTTTTTGTATCCATTCAGCAAGCCTGTGTCTTTTGGTTGGAGCACTGAATCCATTCACGTTTAAGGTAATTATCGATATGCATGTTCCTATGACCATTTTCTTAATTGTTTTGGGTTTGTTTTTGTAGGTCCTTTTCTTCTCTTGTGTTTCCTACTTAGAGAAGTTCCTCAGCATTTGTTGTAGAGCTGGTTTGGTGGTGCTGAATTCTCTTAGCTTTTGCTTGTCTGTAAAGCTTTTGATTTCTCCATCAAATCTGAATGAGATCCTTGCCGGGTAATCTTGGTTGTAAGTTCTTCCCTTTCATCACTTTAAATATGTCATGCCACTCCCTTCTGGCTTGTAGAGTTTCTGCTGAGAGATCAGCTGTTAATCTATGGGAGTTCCCTTGTATGTTATTTGTTGTTTTTCCCTTGCTGCTTTCAATAATTTTTCTTTGCCTTTAATTTTTGCCAATTTCATTAGTATGTGTCTCAGTGTGTTTCTCCTTGGGTTTATCCTGTATGGGACTCTCTGCACTTCCTGGACTTGGGTGGCTATTTCCTTTCCCATGTTAGGGAAGTTTCGACTATAATCTCTTCAAATATTTTCTCGGGTCCTTTCTCTCTCTCTTCTCCTTCTGGGACCCCTATAATGTGAATGTCGTTGCTTTTAATGTTGTCCCAGAGGTCTCTTAGGCTGTCTTCATTTGTTTTCATTCTTCTTTTCTTTATTCTGTTCCACAGCAGTGAATTCCAACATTCTGTCTTCCAGGTCACTTATCCGTTCTTCTACCTCAGTTATTCTGCTATTGATTCCTTCTAGTGTAGTTTTCATTTCAGTTACTGTATTGTTCATCTCAGTTTGTTTGTTCTTTCATTCTTCTAGGTCTTCGTTAAACATTTCTTGCATCTTCTCGATCTTTGCCTCCATCCTTTTTCCGAGGTCCTGGATCATCTTCACTATCATTATTCTGAGTTCTTTTTCTGGAAGGTTGCCTACCTCCACTTCATTTGGTTTGTTTTTCTGGGGTTTTATCTTGTTCCTTCATCTGGTACATAGCCATCTGCCTTTTCATCTTGTCTATCTTTCTGTGAATGTGCTTTTTGTTCCACAGGCTGCAGGATTGTAGTTCTTCCTGCTCCTGCTGTCTCTCCTCTGGTGGATGAGGCTATCTAAGAGGCTTGAGCAAGTTTCCTGATCTGGAATGTTTTGTTTTTAAAAGGCAAGTGTATGTAAATTTCTGAGATGGATCTCCAGAAAAAGCGAGTGAATTATATCAACCCAAAAGAAGTACAGAATTTTATTAGTGCTATAAATCTACAGGGACCTGTTAAGAAATTTGATTAAGTAGTATTACAAAATAGGTTTAGGGTCAGCTCATGAAATATTTAATAACTTACAATTAATACATATAAATATAATGACAATGTTTTGACATACACCTCATCGATGAGGCCACCAGATCCATATAAATTACAACCAAAAAATGTCAATTTTCAAGGCCACGAATATTCCTCTTCTTGCAGTGTAATCACTTTATAAAAAAGACAGTTGTTCTGACCTATTAAAACTTGAGTAAACTGCCAGGTTGCTTTTGTGCAGCCAAGTAGGTCAAGCAAGTTCACAACCATCTGAAAACTAGTTCAAATACGTTTAGATGCATTCTGAACCACAGATTATTCAGACAACTACCACCAAGAACTATATTTTCTTCACTAAAATTATTATAACTACATTTATATTTAAGATAAAATTCACTCTGTTTAAATTGTAAGATTTTGCAATATATGATTTATATATAACTGTCCATTCCCACTTTTCTATACCTATGTACTTTCAAAGTTTTCAAATGAACAAAAATACATGAGCATATTAAGTTCCTTAGTTGACTATTATTTTTTTTTAACACACTGATTCACTGCTTGATCCTTACCTGAAATGACAAGGTCTGAGAAAATCACAGGCCAAGATCCTATCTGAATCTGTGGAGTATCAAGGGAGATAGAACTCCCTTGATACAGACACATTTTATTTGCAGCATGCAAGTAAGAGTAATTAAGAATAAAAAAGGATATGTATATGGCATGCTCATTCACAGCCAGAAGGCCTATGACCAGGCTTCACAGGGTACAACCTGACCTTAACAAGTATTACATAACAGAGACATACCCTTGATACAGAAGATACAATTTGAGATTTCTATTGATGTATCTTCAAGTCTGCTATTGAGCCCATGCAGTAAATTTGTATTGCATATATCGTACTTTTCAGTTCTGATGTTATCACTTGATCCTTTTATATGGTTTTTATTTCAGAGGAGAACTATCTTTCTATTCACTTCAAAAATGTTCACTTTTGTCTCATGGGCCATGGATATAATATAACAGCGCCTTTAAAGTCTTTTTCTGATAATTCCACCATCTGAATTATCTCAGGGTTGGCATCTATTTATTGTCTTTTCTCTTAAAAAAGTCAGATTTTCCTGTTTCTTTGTATGTCAAGTAATTTTGGATTATATCCTAGGCATTCTGAATATTTGGTTATGAAACTAGATTTTATAAACATCTTCTGGAGAATTTGGTGTTTTTTTTGCTTAAGTTTATACTACAAGTTATATATTGCATTCTAGCATGGCAGTACCACTGTCAGCTCAGTTTTCAAAGTCTTTGCTATGTTTTTTGGCTTTATCCTCTGCATGCACTGCTCAGAGGCAAGTCTGGGATTTGAACAGTGGTTTATATTGTAGGTCAGTTCTCTGTCTTTGCTGTGTTCCTTTGGGTCTGTACATGCATGTGTAGCTCATAAGTAAGGTGGGACCTTTGTGGGTCTCCTCTCACATCAGCTCTCTTCTCTGTGAGATTTCCCCAGCATGTTCCAGTTTCCAGGGGCCTTTTTCCCAAATATTCTGACCAGAGAAATCGTTTTCTCTCAGAGTTTTAAAGTGCTTGTGCTACCTGGCAATGTAACTTTATAGGCAGAGATGGTCTCAGGGCAGGCTTGGGAGGGAAAAAAGGGGTACTCCTTTTCCTTGTTGTCTGGCTAGAAATAGGGGTTTCTCTAAATTGCTGCATCCACTGTGCAGTTCCCTAATTCAGCCCACCATTTGGTCAAAGCTGGGTCATGAAAAGAAAGAAAAGGTATATTCACCATTATACAGGCTAGTCTTCAAGTTATGACTTCCTTTCTCGATTTGCCTATTTTTTTTTTTTTTTGCGGTACGCGGGCCTCTCACTCTTGCGGCCTCTCCCATTGCAGAGCACAGGCACCGGACGCGCAGGCTCAGCGGCCATGGCTCACGGGCTCAGCCGCTCCGCGGCATGTGGGATCTTCCAGGACCGGGGCACGAACCCGTGTCCCCTGCATCAGCAGGCGGACTCAACCACTGCGCCACCAGGGAAGCCCTCGATTTGCCTATTATTAACCTTCAAAGTCTTTAGATAGCTGCTTTTAGTATTCTATTGAGAGTATTTAGTTCTAATCAGTCAGAGAGAGGCATACTCCATTTTGGCCTATGCATTGTATTATATCCATTTCTCAACAGACTTTCACCTAAAGTCTTTAGTAGTCATTGACTGATCATTATCTAGATCATAATTCTATTAGAAATTGCACTGTGGTGAATTTCTAATCCTATCATTCTCCCAGCATTTGTTATTGTCTATGATTTTTCTATAACAGTAAACTTTCCCTCTTAACTACTTGGTTATCCTGGAATAAAATTTGTACAGGAAATGAAGAATAAATGGTTGATTCTTTCATTTACCAGTGATTTTCAGAGTAATAAAATGAGGGGTTTTTTTTAAGTATTATTATAAACTTCTGAATTCTTATATATTTGTGTTTCAATCTTCAGTTGTTATACATATTTTTGAACCTATTTTTATGGAAAATTTCAAACATACACAAAAGTAAAAAAGAATAATTATTAACCCATATATTCATCACCCATTTTCAACAATTATCAAATCATGGTCAATCTTGTTTCATCTATTCTTCACCTTCCCCGTTCCTTCCCATCCTCCTTTGTATTATTTGAAGCAAATCCCCAAAACTATATCAATGTCATCTGTAAATACTCCAGTACGAATGTACAAATTATAAGGACTTAGAAAAAAAACACACACCACAATATCATTACCTTTTAAGTTAATAAAAGATGTCTAAGGCCTCTATACACAAAATATTTCTGAGAGAAATTTTAAAAGACCTAAATATATGGAGATATACTGTGGTTAACATATTGAAAGTCTCAATATGGAAAGATATTTAATATATCCAAATTGATCTACAGATTCAACATTAAACTAGACAATAATAATATGAAATAATAAATAATATTTAACTTGCTTAATGTTAAGCAGGGATTTGTTATTTATTTACTCATTTAGGAAACTGACAGGCTGAGTGTAAAATCTTTATTGAAATTCATAAGGACCAAGAAGAACCAAGGCAATTTTGAAGTACAAAAGTTGGAGAACTTAAAGCTATAATAACTAAAAGTGTATGGCACTGGTACAACAACAGACCAATGGAACAGAAACAGAGTCCAAAAACAGACCCACAAATAAAGTCACCTGAATTACAACAAAGGCACTACTACTGCATTACAGTAGGAAAGGACAGTCTTTTCAATAAATAATGCTGGACCAAATGGATTTCCAAATGGAATATAAAATAAACCATGAATCCTACCACACATCATACAGAAACCTAAATGTGAAAGTTAAAACACTCAAGTTTATAGAGGAAAACATAGTATAGTATCTTCTTGGCTTTGAGATAGACAAAGAATCCTTAAAACACACAAAACTAACCATAAAAGAACACTGATAAAATAGACTTCATTAAAATTAAGAAATTATCTTAATTAAGACACACTACTGAAAGAGTGAAGAAGTAGAAGAGATAACTTCAATACTTAATCCAACAAAAACTTATCCTAGAAATAAAGAACTTCTGCAAATCCGTAAGACAGACAACACAATAGAAAAATGGACAAATAACATGAACAGGCATTTCTCAAAAAAGGATATCCAAAGGGTCAGTAAGCATGTAAACATGTGCTAACCTTTTAAGTTATCAGGGAATAACAAAACTACAATAAAATTTCACTACATACACTGCAGAAGAGTTATTAATTTGAAACACTAATAATTTCAAGTGTTATTTAGGATGAAGAGCAACAAGAATTCATGTACACTGTTGGTGGAAGTGTAAACTGATTCAACCATTAGGAGCATTTACAAAAGCTAAACAGCCAAATACCCTGACCCAGCATTTTCACCACTGGATATTTAGCCAACAGAAATGCATACATATGTGCCAAAAGAAATGTTCAAGAATGTTCACAGCAGAATTGTTCATAACAGCCAAAAACTGATAGTAAACCAAATGCTCATCAACAGTACAATGGATGAATAATTTTGGTATATACATATAATGAAGTATTACAAAGCAATGAAAAAGGATGAGCTACTGCTATATGAATCAATATGAATGACTCACATCAACAAGATGTTGACCATAAAAAGCCAAAAGAAGTTCAAAAATAGACAATACTAATGAATAGTGAATCAAGCAAGAATAATATTTACCTTTGGGAGTGCGTGATGACTGTCAGGGGGCATGAAGGAGGCTCCTGGATTGATGAAAATGTTCTATATCTTGATCTTGGTATTGGTTAAACGAGTGTTGACTTCATAAAATTTCATCAAAATGACACTCAGTATTTATGCACTGTATAATATGCATGTTTTAATTCAATATAAAACATTTTAAAAGTTAGCAATACTATATCAGTCTCTTGATATTTTATTTTTAATTTTTTGGTTATTTTACTTGGTGAAATTGAAGTCTAGTAGAACTAGGTTTCTATATCAATCTGCCTCTTACTTGGGTACTAAAGTCATTATTTACTTTTTCCTGGATTATTACTGACAGTTTTGATATGTGGATCCTTCCCACATTATGACGGCAAAAGTTTACCTTGAAGTTAGACCTATCTCATGTTCACAAACTAGATAATTCTAAGATGATATTTTTTTCTTAATGTAAATATAATCAATTTTCTATATTAAGTTCCAGGTCACCAGTTCCCACAGTTTGTATTTGGAAAAAAAGAAGAAAATTCAAAGCTTCTGAGGCTTAGCATCTAAGCTCAGTTTTAGCTAAACTTGAAAAAAGCAAATCAGGGCTTCCCTGGTGGCGCAGCGGTTGAGAGTCTGCCTGCCGATCCAGGGGACACGGGTTCGTGCCCCAGTCCGGGAAGATCCCACATGCCGCAGAGTGGCTGGGCCCGTGAGCCATGGCCGCTGAGCCTGCGCGTCCGGAGCCTGTGCTCCGCAATGGGAGAGGCCACAACAGTGAGAGGCCCAGGTACCGCAAAAAAAAAAAAAAAAAAGCAAATCAAGGCATGGTGTAAGTAAGCATAAGGTTGTTGTGAAATATAATGAATTATTAAATGTAAAGCGCTTAGAAAATAATGTGTACCACAAAGTAAATGTTCAAAAAAAGTCTGCAATTCTTTATACCAGTTTGAAAAACCCTATAATAGATCCTTACTCTTGAATTTCCTTCAAAATATTTAAGACAATAAAAACAGATCTCTTTTAAAAACAAACAAAGCATATTTATGGAGCTAAGGGAAAACTTAATAGATTTTTAATGAAACAAGCCAAAGTGAACATTAAAGAAAAGTATAGGATAGATGAAAATTTAATTAACTATACCTAAGGTTTTTTTTAAGTTCTACTAATAGATATTTAACTATGATATTAGGATTAGAACTTCTACATATAATTTATCCAGTTTGCCAACTGTTAACACGTGCATCATTTTCTTTACATACCGATAAACACATTTTCTGAACCATTTGAGAGTAAGTTGCATATATCATGTCCTTTTACCCCCAATTACTTAAATGTGTACAGCCTGGGAACAAAGACATTCTCTTAAATAACCACAGGATAGTTACTAACTTCAGGAAATTTAACAATTATACAATATTAATGTTTATTTTTTTAAGAGAGCAAATAAAGTCCTTTAGGGCTCCTCTAGTACAGGATCCAGTTCTGAGTCATGTATTGGATTAGCTATTTTATCTCCCTAGACGCCTTTAATCTGAAAGTTTTCCTTCAGCTAAATACCTTTTAAACTGTCTTATGCTTACAAGGTACTCTGCAAGATAAGATTTTAAAACTTGGGTTCTTAAGCAAACTATATAGGGAAGTTTCATTAAAAAAAGAGATTCAATGGAAGAGTTAGGAAAAGTTTCAGAAGACTAAGATGAGAATACAAAAATCTTCTGATCCAAGACTGGCTTTAGTATATATACATTTTAAAGCTTTATAATGAGGAGGTTTCTAGGTTTCTTTGATATTGGTAATTCGTGGATTAGTGGTTTCGAAATCCTGTCCCTCAAGATGTCAAAAAATTACAATATATAATCAACTTAGGGCTTCCCTGGTGGCGCAGTGGTTGAGAGTCCACCTGCCGATGCAGGGGACACGGGTTCATGCCCCTGTCTGGGAAGATCCCACATGCCGCGGAGCGGCTGGGCCCGTGAGCCATGGCCGATGAGCCTGCGCGTCCGGCGCCTGTGCTCCACAATGGGAGAGGCCACAGCAGTGAGAGACCCACATACGGCAAAAAAAAGCAAAAAAAAACAAAAAAAAACTGTCATGGTACCTACCCTTAAGAAACTTATAGTTTAGTAAACCTAAGATTCCTGCTTTCAGATAGGAAAAGTATTATGTTTTCCTATTTTGAAAAGGAAGCAACTATGATGCAGCGTGAAAAATGTGTCCAAAGACAAAACTATGAAATGTTCTAGAGGAACAAAAAAGGTAGATCCTGAAATCGTGATCTTTAATCTCCTAACAGAGAACTTAACTTGCCTCTGTCAGACTGCAGAAGAGATCCTTAAGAGTATCCTCCAATCTACCCATTGACTCCAAAAGGGACATGTACCGTCATCCCCAATGTACGTACTAGCTTTGTTCCACTGAGTCAGTCACCGACTAGTTTCCAAGTAATGTACTAGTACTTTCACTTAAAAAATAACAGGTAATCTCCATACACAGAAAAAACCAGAAACTGTACAAAAGGTATATACTATTAGATACTTTTAGAATGGATGTGATAATAAATGTGGAAACAGAAGATGTGGCTGGTCGCAGTGGTTCTTTAGTAAGTAATTTAACTTCGTCGGCGATAGGCTGTAACAGGCCATATGGTCCAACGAAGTTTGGTCCTTTTTGAAGTTGTATATAACCTAATACTTTTCGTTCATTAGTGTGAGGAATGCCACAGCTAGAAGAATTGGGACAATAAGTGTTAGAATGTTAATTATAAACATTTTGTTAGGGAGAGGAGTTGAACAGCTAATAAATGTTTAAGTTTTACATAATTACTGGGCTCTGCCACCCTAACAAACCCTGTTCTCAGGCAGGGTGTTTTAATGAATTAAGATTATATCATTAATTAGTTTTAAGGCGCTTTTGTAAAGTAGACCTTATTTCTCTTGTCTTTTCGTAGTGGGATAAATATGTAATAGATAGAAACTGACCTGGGTTACTCTGGTGTGAACTCATATCACATAGGACTTTAATTGTTGAACAAACTTAACTTTAATAGCGGTTACACCATTGGGATGTCCTGATGCAACATCGAGGTCCTAAACCCTACTGTCGACATGAACTCCAGAATAGGATTGTGCTATTATCCCTAGCATAACTTGCTCCGTTGATCAATTTTTTGGATCAATAAGTGAAGATATTTTGACTAGTCGGTCTAAGTTTTAATCATTCAGAGGCTTTTTTGTTCTCCGAGGTCACCCCAATCAAAACTGTTAACCCATATAAAAGTTTTGTTATCCCTTGATGGTTTAGTTCCTTTTTGGGGGGGGGCGGGCGGTTATTAAAGCTCCATAGGGTCTTCTTATCTTATTTTGTCAATTTCACTGATTAAAAGTAAAAGACAGTAAAACCCTCATGTGGCCATTCATACAAGTCCTTATTCAGAGAACAAATGATTATACTACCTTTGCATGGTCAGGATACCATGGCCATGTGACAGATGTCACTGGGCAAGCAGTGCCTGTAATAGTAGTTACGCTAGAGGTGATGTTTTTTGTAAACAGGCAAGATTTGTATTTGCCGATTTCCTTTTACTCTTTTTAATCTTTCCTTAGGTGCATACCTGTGTCAGGTTAACAGTAATTTTAATAAATAATCTAACATTGACTTAGGTTTATTTGTTGTTAACTACCAGTGATATCTATTACTTATATAAGCTTATGCAAGGACAAATATTTCTTGTTACTCATATTAACATTATTGCTTCTATTAATTGATTAGTCCAGTATTAAACTAGGAGTTGATTTACTTATTGGTGGTATTAAGGTAAATGTGTTGTTGAACTTGAACGCTTCCTTAACTGATGGCTGCTTTTAACTCTCTAGATAAGGTTGTATCCTGTTTCTAAAAAGCTGCAACTTTTTAGATTAGTATTTAAAAATACATTAAAATTTATGATTTTTTGAATAGTTTTTAAAGTTGAACTAAGATCCTTTTCCTGGACAACCAGCTGTCAACAGGCTTGTTATACCTCTACTTATAAATCTTCTCACAAGTTTGCCAAGTTTGTTCTAATAAACTGTACATAAGTAGCTCGTCTGGCTTTGGGGTATTTAACTTAAGTTCTCTTTGTTAAAAATTTCAGTTAAATCATTATACAAAAGGTAAAAGGGGGAAGCTTTACTTTTTATTACTTGTAATGCTTCTTGCCTCATGCCCTTACGATACTTTCTCTATAGTGCCAAAAAGCTTTTAATTTCTATCTCCTATACTTTAAATATTGGGTAAATGATTTATTCAATCTGCTTATAATAGTTGAATTTGTGGGAGGCTTGGGCTAGATTTAGTTCAAAGTATCCATACACTTTGAAATCTCCTGAGTGTAAACTAGGTGCTTTTTTTTTTTTTTTTTTTTTTTTTGCAGTACGCGGGCTTCTCACTGTTGTGGCCTCTCCCATTGCGGAGCACAGGCTCCGGACGCGCAGGCTCAGCAGCCATGGCTCACGGGCCCAGCCGCTCCGCGGCATGTGGGATCTTCCCAGACCGGGGCACGAACCCGCGTCCCCTGCATCGGCAGGCGGACTCTCAACCACTGCGCCACCAGGGAAGCCCAAACTAGGTGCTTTTGTTTAAGCTATACTTTGATTTATCCAAGCACACTTGCCAGTATGCTTCCCTTGTTACGACTTTATCTCCTCTCATATGTTTGGTACTTGCTAAGAAGTTATAAGAGTTATTAATACTTGAGAAGGGTGATGGGCAGAGTGTGCATGCTTCACGGCCTGACGCAACTAAGCACTCTGTTCTTAATTTACTACTAAACTCTCCTTTGGTTTTTAGCTTCATCAAAACTTTTGTATAATAAGAAATATGCTCTTGAACTAGAAAATGTAGCCCATTTTTTCCCATCCCATAAGTTACACCTTGACCTAATGTTTTTATGTATAATAATTATGCTTACTGTTATTCCTTTTCAGGGTTTGCTGAAGATGGCGGTATACAGACTGAATTAGCAAATGTTGGTGAGGTTTATCAATTATAGAGAGAACACACTCCTCTAGAGGGGAATGAAGCACCATCAAGTCCCTTGAGTTTTAAGCTATTGCTAGTAGTACTCCAGCAAATAATTTTGTTATGATAATTATTTGCATGTAGGGCTAAGCATAGTGGGCTATCTAGTCCCATTTGGGGTCTTAGCTGTCATGTGATCAGTAACTGTTAAAGTCACTTTTGCAGTTCATTTTTAAATAGCTATAGCTTTCTAAGGCTTAGCTAGAACTTAACTTTATTTTTTATTATTCTTTAACACATTTTACACCGATTTTCTATTAATTTGGGTTAATCGTATGACCACAGTGGCTGGCACGAAATTTACCAACCTAAATAACATAACTTAGTTGAACTTTCATTTATGGCTTAGTTTCTATCCCTGCTGTTTCCTGTGAGGGCATCGCTAAGCAAAGCATTATGAGCTACTATTTTAGTGTGCTTGATACCTGCTCCTTTTAATCCTTCATGATTTAGAGGATAGTCTGCTTAAGTTATTATGGTAACACTAAAACCTGGTAAAAAACAGAGTACTAATTTTCTTTCTACAAATGTCTATTCCTTTTAGAAGAAAAGTAATAGGAGAATCAACTTCTTATTTTCTATTTTAAAACAGTAACACAGGTCAGTCTAATGAGAATATGGATTATGCTTTCCAGGACACGAAAAAAGTGTAAGTCAGTCACTGAGAGCTGGTATCAACTCTTACCTCCCTCTAAATTTCCCCCACTCATCTCTTACTTTGCACTCAATCTATAGATACTTCTCTACCCAGGTAGAGAAGGGGTCAGCTAACCTATTCTGTAAAGGGTCACAAAGTAAATATTTTTGGCTTTCTGGGCCCTAACATCTCTGATGCAACTACCTAACTCTGCCACTATAGCTTGAAAACAGCCATACACAATATGTAAAAAATAAGAGTGGCTGTATTCCAATAAAGCTTTATTCACAGACACTAAAACCTGAATTTCATATAATTTTCACATATCATAAAATAGTATTCTGCTTCCAGGATTTTTTTCCCCCAACCATTTAAAAATGTAAACACTATTATTAGTTCACGGGTCATACAAAAACAGGCAGCAAGCTGGATTTGGTGGTGTGCAGACCCCTGACGGAGAGACTTGCTTGTAAGGCAGACATGCAGTAGGTGACTGGCCCTTCTGTACCTCAGTCAACTGCTTCTTTATCTCTAAACCTAAAACCTGACAGGAAATAATTCTTATTCTACTTTTCAGTCATTTGCAAATCACCTTTCTCTCAAAAAAAGACAAGTTATAATTCTTACTTTCAGGTAGTAACTTTGAAAAATTTCAAGAATTGCTGAAAGAAAATACATCTGGATATCAATTACCTTACCAATAAATAATGTTTCATTCCTCTGAAGAATAAAAAATCTAAAGATAAATAAAAACTATCAAAGAAGGTAGCCGATCATGTCCTAAATATTTTTATAATACTCTGTCCTATGTGCCTTGCCAGGAGACTGTAAACCTCACTGTACCCAATAATTAAGACAGAAAAGGAAGGAAGGAAGGAAGGAAGGAAGGAAGGAAGGAAGGAAGGAAGGAAAGAAGGGAGGGAGGGAGGGAGGGAAGGAAGAAGGAAAGGAAAGGGGAGGGGAGGGGAAGGGAAGGGAAGGGAGGGGAGGGGAGGGGAGGAAAAGGAAAGGGAAAACAGAAAAAAGAACAAAAGAAAAGAAAAAAAGAGAAGGCATACTTCTGAGCTCAAAATGAAGATTGAATATATCTAGTGAAACTCACCAAGTTGTAAAGATTCATCTAAGAGGAATGCAGAATTTTCCAAAGGCATCTTACACTGTGACAAAATCAGCTTCTAAGTTTCAGCAGCTTTACAGGAAAAACAAAAAACAAAATCTGTAAAACAAGGGCAGCTGTGGAAATAATGTTAACCAAATTCTAAGTAACAATACCGCCAGTATTTTTTCCCATCCACCTATACAGCATTAATTGGGGCTTCCTATGTGCCAGGAATAGGGGATGCAGCAATGAACATGTCAGATTCCATCAATTCCTCCGGGAGCTCAGTCTGTAGGCCAACTCCAAATGGGATGAAAGGCTTTAAGAATCATGATGATGTGAAGGGAAAGCATGGCAGAGATACAAACCAGGCTAGTGGGAACTAGTTAGGAAAGGTTTCCTAAAAAAGAGGCAATTAATGCAAGCATGAGTAGGGTCTGACCAAATAAAGCAAGAGGGGAGGGGAGAGAAAGAACAAGTTTCATTAGAAGGGAATGGCATGTTCAAAGGGCCAGATGTAGGAGAGGATATGGCGTTTGTGTGCAAGTAAAAGAAATCTAGTATGGCTGCTCAGAGTAAGAAAAGGGATGAGAAGGTCATTCTCTGAGATGAGATGGGCAAGGGAGGAAAGTAAGAAGTGAAGCAACTTGCCCTGCATCACTCAGTCACACAGGGCTAACAGGCAGAGATCATTTTAAACTCTCACCACTTGACTGCAATATATTAGCCATTCTGAAGCTCTTCCCAGTCCCCTAGCCTCAAGGGTCTTAGAGGTTGACCCCTGGGAAGGAAGGTGAGTCAAAGTCCTGTGGAGGATGATCCTTTCAGGGGGCTTTTGCAAAGGCCTGAGGGAAAACTGCCAGCCTCCCTATGAATGGATGAATTGATCAACTGACCAACAGGGGCCCTCCTGCAAAATGATGGGGAAGAAGTCAGTTTCAGCACCATTCTCAGTTACAAATTAATAGTTGCCAAGCATTTTACTATTGGTGAAGTCCAGTTCTAAGTGCTTTACACGTATTAACTAATTCAATCCTCACAACATCCCTATGAGGTAGGTGCTTTTATAAACCTTTATTTCCAGTATGGTTTTATGAAATAGCCCAATCATGGTCATTAATTTTTATTAACAATTAAAATTATCAGAAATGTTAATGATACTTAACACAATATTAAAAGCATTTTAATTACCATTAAATCAGAAAAGTACTATTTTAAAGATTAATCAACAAAAACAAAAGACTTTACAACATTAATTTGGTTATTTCTCTGTTAGAGAAAGAGCTGGAAATTTTGTTTCATGCTCATTCATTCATTTACTATGATAGGTTCTACATATCCAATGATTAGGGGAAAAACACACCAAATTCCTGCTGTCATGGAGTTTCAGTCATTGAAATACAACTGGCAATTATGTTTTTGTAACATATCCTAAGTTTTTTGAATGAATGAAAAATCAACAACCATACAGACAAAATCTGATGCATAGAGGAAAATTAAAACCTGAGGGGAGTGGATTGTGAATAAAAAATATATATACATGTTAAAGAAGGAGGAAGAGGAAGAATAAAAAACTGCTCCACTAAAAAAGGGAACCCTCATGCACTCTTGGTGGGAATGTAAGTTGGTGCAGCCATTATGGAAAACAGTATAGAGGTTCCTCCAAAAACTGAAAATAGAACTACAATATGATCCAGCAATTCTACTTCTGGGTATTTATCCAAAGAACACAAAAACACTAATTTGAAAAGATGTATGTATCCCTATGTTCACTGCAGCATTATTTACAATAACCAAGATACAGAAGCAACCTAAGTGTCCTTCAATAGATAAACAGATAACAAAGATGTGGTGTATACACAACACACACACACACACAAATCATACTCTACCATAAAAAAGAATTAAATCCTGCCATTTACAACAATGTGGATGGACCTTGAGGATATCATGCTAAGTGAAATAAGTCAGACAAAAAGAAAAAAAAATGGTTATGAAGAACCTAGGGGCAGGACAAGAATAAAGACGCAGATGTAGAGAATGGACCTGAGGACACAGGGAGTCGGAAGGGTAAGCTGGGACGAAGTGAGAGAGTAGCATGGACATATATACACTACCAGATGTAAAATAGATAGCTAGTAGGAAGCAGCCGCATGGCACAGGGAGATCAGCTCGGTGCTTTGTGACCACCTAGAGGGGTGGGATGGGGAGGGTGGGAGGGAGACGCAGGAGGGAGGAGACGTGGGGATATATGTACACATATAGCTGATTCACTTTGTTATGGGGCAGAAACTAACGCACCATTGTGGAGCAATTATACGCCAATTAAGATGTTAAAAAATAATAATAATACCAATACTGAATTATTTCACTCATATGTGGAATCCAAAAAACAAGAAAAATAAACAAACGAAACAAAACAGAAACAGACTCAGAGAGCACAAACTGCTGGGAGAAGAGGATGATGGATGAAACAGGTGAAGGGGATTAAGTGGTATAAAACTTCCAGCTATAAACTAAGTCAAGGGGAAGTAATGGGAATACAGTCAGTAATACAGTAACAACTTTGTATAGTGACAGAAGGTAAGTGGACTTGTTCTGATTATTTCATAACATATAAAAATATCTCATCACCATGTTGTATACCTGAAACTAATGTTGTATGTCAAGTATAACTTAATTTAAAAAAAAAATCTGTTCCACTGAGGAACACACTCGTGAAGAATGAAAAAGAGAAAAGAGAGCACAGCAAAGTACCGGTAATCAGCCCACAATGATGAAGGTCCTTAAGGGACTCAAAACCGTTATAACGATAAAAAGCAGATGAATATTACACAGTAGAGGATTCAAGACTATAACCTAGTGAAGAAAGATTACACCTTAATCCAGCAGTCTTCACATTAGGAACCAGATGGTTTTAGGGAATCAATTTCCAAATCCTTCATGTCTATAATTACCAACCAGCTACTAGAACTAATATCAAGGTCAGAGCATCATACTGCTTTCTCCTTTCCTACAGTGTATTTTGTATCTTCCTTCTTCCAGTTCACAAGAGAAAGATATATCTCTTACACATCTAAAATTCACTACAATGCATTTCCCTGTAGAAACATCCAGAACACCAAAGGAATAATTTTAAATATTGATATCAAGGGAGTATCCTCTAATGGAAGTACCATATATCCAAGGTGGTCTTATTTCTCCCTGTCCCATACACCTCTGTTAAGAACAATACATGACATTAAAAAGCAGATATTCTGGCCTGGCCCCAATGCACTGTTAAAACTTCAGGATGTGAGAATAAAAACAACCTTCTGATTAAGAAGCTCATCTGAGAGAATCCAACGAAAACAGTGATGATAAATATTGAAGACAGCTAGAACTTAGTTCATCCAGGTTACAAGCTTGTGGTCAGAGACTCCTTACATAATTTATATAGAATTATTTAGAACTCAAGATCTGGGAAGCATCTTAAATTAGAATTCAACATCTGTACTTTCACCATTCTCAGAGAAATGAGAAAGAAATTAGTACATTCCATCAATCACCTGTGTCTTGTGTCTGTGATGTGAAGATATTTTACATGATTTCAAACAGTTGAAAAGATCCCTTACTTCAGTTAACATCATATCTTCAAGTAAACGTAACACATATCAAAGTTAAGTTAGTGTTTTATATTTTCTTGAACACTTATGGAGAAACATTTTTATTAACTTTTATGAAAAGAATACTGCACACAGTAAATCCATATTTTTTAAAAAACTGGGACAAGTCTTTACACTGTCACATTCCATGCATTTCTCTGCTTGTTTTTCATTCCTATATGGACATATTACATATAGATTAGTTTAGCAGGAATATACTGTAAATCCTACTATAAATGATATACTTAACAAAAGCATAAGTGTTTTGTAAACTTCACACTTATTAGTGACCCATCTTTTCTTTTTACTATTAATTTCCACTGAAACCAGTCTCATTTTAACATATACATAATATTCATCTATGGATACATAAATTCCATGAAAAGAAAAGTCCCCTCTGAAAAGATACATTTACATCTAGTAATTGTTTAATAGTAAAATCAATAATACATTTATGGTATACTCGTAGTAATTATAATTCCAAAAAAAGTTTTTCTGTTAACACTTAGACCATTATGGTCATAATAAACATTCTGAATTTCAATATCTATTCATATTTTTGATGCCCAGAAGCATTCTTCAAGTATTGAAAGAAAGGAACTGCCAACCCAGAATTCTATATCCAGACAAAATATCCTTCAGGAAAGAGAGGGAGATTAAAATATCCACAAATGACAGAAAACTAAGAGAGTGTGTCATCAGTAGACCTGCCTTAAAAAAAGGAATGACTATAGGAAGTTCTTCTAACAGAAAGGAAATGATAAAAGAAGGAATATTGGAAAATCAGGAGGGAAAAACTGGAAAGAGGAAGAATATGGGTAAATACAATAGCCTTTTCCTTCTCCTAAGTCTTCTATATTATTTTTGATGATTTAAGCAGAAATTATTAACACTGTGTGATACGGTTCTCAATATATAGAGAGAAAATTAGAAATGGAGGGGGTGGGTAAAGGGAGTTAGCCAGTAGACTATAATAAGTTACCTATACATAAAGTACCTAGAACAACCACAAAAAAGCTATCCAAAGAGATACAATCAAAACATTATAAATAAATCAGGATGGAATCCTAAAGTGTTCAACTAACCCACAGTCTTCTTTTTCGCTCTCCCACTACTACTGAAAAAGGAGCTGAGTTAATGCACATGATACTCTATCCCCAGGCAAGACAGGAGTGGAACAAGTTTGAGGACATTGATGAGTCACATACTCTAAAGGCAGAATTTTCAAAGCATTTATAATATCAGTTTTGGCATTACTCTCATGCACTGCTGGTGGGAGTAGAAATAGGTGCTGACTTATGGAGGACAATATATCAATATATTAACAAAATTATAAACGTTCCTACACTTTGGTCCAGCAATACAGGGGGTATAACAAGCATTTTTTTAAATGAAACGAAATAGAAGAAAAAGTCAAAGTACAGGACACCTAGTAATGGTTATTTCCTGAAACTGTTGTTTCAGGTATGTGTTTATTGAGTGTGTGGGTACTGGGTCACAACATAAAACATATTTCTTACTATAGGCTGTGGTCAAAGAAGTTTGGAAGCCACTATTTCACCTCAAAAAGGTAGCCTGAGGCATAGGGACAAACTGACACTTTGGAAAGGGAGGGTTCAATGCCTGGATGTGAATAAGTGAAAGGGAAGAAAGACATATAAGGAGACAAAGCAAACCCAAGGTAGTACGTTACTAAGCTACTAACTGAGCTGCTAACGAGCTAGGCAGAGCCATGAGAAACATGGCCTCTTTGGGGTGAATGCAAAGGAGATGAGGAAGGGAGAGAATTTATCTGACTGGGTCCAAAGAAGAGACAGAAGCAATCCATCAAAGTTTGTCCCCCAAAGTGTGAATTCCTAAAAGGAATTTCTTGCTTTCCTCAAGGACACCATTTGCTTTTTTTTTTTAACTTTTTATTTTATATTGGAGTATAGCTGATTAACAATGTTGTATTAGTTTCAGGTATACAACAAAGTGACTCAGTTATACATATATATGCATCTATTCTTTTTCAAATTTTTTTCCCAATTAGGTTGTTACAGAATATTGAGCAGAGTTCCTTGCGCTACACAGTAGGTCCTTGTTGGTTATCCATTTTAAATATAGCAGTATATACATGTCAATTCCAAATTCCCCAACTATCCCTCCCCCGCCACTTCCCCCCTGGTAACCATAAGTTCATTCTCTAAGTCTGTGAGTCTGTTCCTATTTTGCAAATAAGTTCATTTGTATAATTTTTTTTTAGATTCCACATATAAACAATATCACACAATATTTCTCTTTCTCTGACTTACTTCACTCAGTACAACCATCTCTAGGTCCATCCATGTTGCTGCAAGTATCATTATTTCATTCTTTTTAATGGCTGAGTAATATTCCATTATATATATGTACCACTTCTTCTTTATCCATTTGTCTGTTGATGGATACTTAGGTTGCTTCCATGTCTTGGCTATTGTAAACAGCATTGCAATGAACACTGGGGTACATGTATCCTTTCAGACCATGTTTTCCTCCAGGTATTATGCCCAGGAGTGGGATTGCATGATCATATGGTAGCTCTATTTTTAGTTTCTTAAGGAACCGCCATACTGTCCTCCATAGCAGCTGTACCAATTTACATTCCCACCAACAGTGTAGGAGGGCTCCCTTCTCTCCACACAGTCTCCAGCATTTTCTGTTTGTGAATTTTTTGATGATAGCCATTTTGACTGGTGTGAGATGATATCTCATTGTAGTTTGGATGTGCATTTCTCTAATAATTAACAATGCTGAACATCTTTTCATGTGCCTCCTGGCCATCTGTATGTCTTCTATGGAGAAATGTCTATTTAGGTCTTCTGCCCATTTTTTGACTGCATTGTTTTTTTTTGATATTGAGCTGCAAAACCTGTTTGTAAACTTTGGAAACTAATCCCTTGTGAGTCACACCATTTGCAAATATTTTCTCCCATTCTGTGGGTTATCTTTTCGTTTTGTTTATGGTTTTCTTCATGGTGCAAAAGCTTTTGAGTTTAATTAGGTCCCATTTGTTTGTTTTTATTTCCATTACTCTGGGAGATGGACCGAAAAAGATATTGCTGTGATTTATGTCAGAGAGTGTTCTGCCTATGTTTTCCTCTAAGAGCTTTATAGTGTCCAGTCTCACATTTAGGTCTTTAATCCATTTTGAGTTTATTTTTGTGTATGGTATTAGAGAATGTTCTAATTTCATTTTTTTTACATGCAGCTGTCCAGTTTTCCCAGCACCATTTATTGAAGAGACTGTCTTGCCTCTATTGTATAGTCTTGCCTTCTCTGTCAGAGATTAATTGACCAGAGGTGCATGGGTTTATTTCTGGGCTTTCTATCCTGTTCCATTGATCTATATTTCTATTTTTGTGCCAGTACCATACTGTTTTGATGACTATGGCTTTGTAGTATAAACTGTAAAAAATACAAACACATGGAGGCTAAACAATATGCTACTAAACAACCAATGGATTACTGAAGAAATCAAAAAATAGCTAGAGACAAATGAAAATGAAAGCACAATGATCCAAAACCTAGGCGATGCAGCAAAAGCAGTTCTAAGAGGGAAGTTTAGAGCAATACAATCTTACCCCAGGAAACAAGAAAAATCTAAAATAAACAACCTAACTTTACATCTAGAGCAAAGAAAGAAAGAACAAGCAAAACCTAGAGTTAGTAGAAGGAAAGAAATCATACAGACCAGAGCAGAAATAAATGAAACAGAGACAAAGAAAACAATAACAAAGTTCAATAAAACTAAAAGCTGATTCTTTGAAAAGATAAACAAAATTGATAAACCTTTAGCTAGACTCATTAAGGAAAAAAAAGGAGAGGACTGAAATCAATAAAATTAGAAATGAAAAAGGAGAAGTTACACCTAACACCACAGAAATAAGAAGAATCATAAGAGACTACTACAAGCAACTGTATGCCAATAAAACAAACAACCTGGAAGAAATGACAAATTCTTAGAAGGTACAATCTCCCAAGACTGAACCAGGAAGAAATAGAAAAAATGGACAGACCAATCACAAGTACTGAAACTGAAACTGTGAGTAAAAACTCCCAACAAACAAAAGTCCAGGACCAGATGGCTTCACGGGTGAATTCTATCAAACATTTACAGAAGAGCTAACACCTATCCTTCTGAAACTGTTCCAAAAAAATTGCAGAGGAAGCAAAATTCTCAAACTTACTCTATGAGGCCACCATCACCCTGATACCAAAACCAGACAAAGACACCACAAAAAAAGGAAATTACAGGCCAATATCACTGATGGACATAGACGCAAGGATCCTCAACAAAGTACTAGCAATCTGAATCCAGCAATACAGAAGGATCATACACCATGATCAAGTGGGATTTATACCAGGGAAGCAAGGATTTTTCAATATCCACAAATCAATCAATGTGATACACCACATCAACAAACTGAAGAATAAAAACCATATGATCTCACTAGATGCAGGAAAAACTTGACAAAACTCAACACCCATTTATGACAAAAACTCTCCAGAAAGTGGGCATAGGGGGAACATACCTCAACATAATAAGGCCATATACAACAAACCTACAGCTAATCTCATACCCAATGGTGAAAAGTTAAAAGCATTCCCTCTAAGATCAGAAACAAGACAAGGATGTCCTCTCTTGCCACTTTTATTCAACATAGTTTTGGAAGTCCTAGCTATGGCAAGCAAAGAAGAAATAGAAGGAATCCAAACTGGAAAAGAAGAAGTTAAACTGTCACTGTTTGCAGATGACATGATACTGTACATAGAAAATCCTGAAGATGCTACAAAAAAGACTACTAGAGCTCATCAATGAATTTCGTAAAGCTGCAGGTTACAAAATTAATACATAGAAATCTGTTGTATTTCTATACACTAACAACGAAAGATCAGAAAGAGAAATGCAAGAAACAATCCCATTTACCATCACACCAAAAAGAATAAAATACCTACAAATAAACCTACCTAAGGAGACAAAAGACCTGTACTCTGAAAAGTATAAGACGCTGATGAAATCAAAGGACTCAAACAGATGGAAAGATATACCATGTTCTTGGACTGGAAGAATCAACATTGTCAAAATGATTATACTACCCAAGGCAATCTACAGATTCAATGCAATCCCTATCAAATCAGCAATTTTTCACAGAACTAGAACAAAAAAATTTTTTAATTTTTATGGAGACACAAAAGACCCCAAATAGCCAAAGCAATCTTGAGAAAGAAAAATGAAGCTGGAGGAATCTGGCTCCCTGACTTCAGACTCAATGACACCATTTTCTTTGCTTACTTTTTTAAGGTAAATTTTAAACAATGCATGTGGCTTCATTTGTGGTTCACATTATACTTCTATTGGATAATGCAAGTGTAGAGCCTGGAGTGCTACAATTTCTCTTTGCACTCAGCAGCTGATTTGTCGAACAGATGTGAAACATCTTCTGCTGTGATTTTTCTTCTCTTTGCCATTATGGGCAGAAATGAAAGTTTCTGAATTCTCAACTGTGTTCAATGAAAACTAACGGCAGCCTACAAAAATAGTGTCTCCAGGCTTCTTTAATAACTTCTTGAAAGATGATGTAATAACTTGGGCAATACAAAAATCAGACTGAAAAAAATGATGCAATAGCGACAAACTTTTCCATATTCTATCACCCTTCTACGCGATTCCATTATTCTTCTACTTTCATGTTATCTTTTAAGGAAAGATAGCAATAACTGGTGAGTCATGATAAAAACAAATCTTAAAATGTTGAAACACACAATGTTTAAAGGTAAGAGAATATAATTAATGAAAGATAGAGATTTATTCAATTTTTTAAAGTACATTTTGTTTTGTTCTTTAGGAGACCTCAAAGAATAATAATCATGAAATACTAGTTCTTATAAATAGTTGGAATGCTTAAAAAATCAAAAAGTCTATAATTAAATCCAATGGATATTGATGGTATACTAAGGGTTAATCAAAAATTGGTAAGTAGGGCTTCCCGGGTGGTGCAGTGGTTGGGAGTCCGCCTGCCGATGCAGGGGACGCGGGTTCGTGCCCCAGTCCGGGAGGATCCCACATGCCGTGGAGCGGCTGGGCCCGTGAGCCATGGCCGCTGGGCCTGCACGTCCGGAGCCTGGGCTCCGCGACGGGAGAGGCCACCGCAGTGAGAGGCCCGCGTACCACAAAAAAAAAAAAATTTGGTAAGTAAAAGGTAATTGATAAAGCATTTTTCTTGTCTGTCCTATCAAACTATATTTCAAGGTAACCAAAGAGACCTAATTGGTGAGGGGTAGTCCTTCAAAGAATTTTAGCTAATAAGAACAAAAAGAAATTACATAAATAGATGGGCAACAATCATCAATGGATTTTAAAGCCATGAGGAGAAAAAGTGATCGTGAATTGCACAACAGATCATGCTGTCACCAAATGAGTGCAACTGATCAATCTTACCATCTCCAAAAGTGAGACAGACATTACGTACCTCCCAATGTAATGAAGTATGTAGTATATAGTACTACTTACAAAATGTTCTTGTGTAGAAGAGTCACGCTGGAATCTATCAAACCTTTATATTGTATATTCTTAACAGTAGCAATGTCACACCCAGGGGTGAAAAATATCTTCAATAGTAGTATATTAAAATGGTTTCTTGCCCTCCAAAGCACAGTGCTGTATCTATTCTTGGGTTTCAAAGAGCAGACAATAAAGGAAAAAAAAATGTCTAAAAAGGGCCTTTAAAGGAGTAAGAAAAAAAAAAGAAAGAAAAAGGTTGAGAAACACTGCTTTAGATCAAACTTTCAGTTTAAATTAATACAGAAAAGGAATAAGTAAAATGACATCAGGAAGAAGCAATCAGATAAATCTAGAATGTGAAATATTATACAGAACAACTGACCTAGTTTCTTCAACATGGAGGGAAAAGGGGGTGGGGGGTTGTCAACTGTCCTAAATTTTAAAAAGCCTCAGAGCCTTTAGTTTCAGAAATATTTACATTTACATTTAGAAATATTTACAATGAATTATATGTGGAATATGCTTCAAATAGCTTTAGGAGAGGGTACATGGGTGAGGGTATGGACGAAACAAGACAGGTTCTGAGTTGATAGTTATTAAAGCTGGGTGATCAGTAGATTATTCTAATCTGTATACTGTTGTATATGTTTTCCATTACAACAAAGTACGTGTTATTTGAGGAAGATTTTTCATTGTTAAGAAATTGGAGCATTACTGTGTAATACATACTTGTGGCAAACATTTTCTATCAAAGGTGATCTACAAACTGATAACACTCTTCTTCCAAATAAATTGTACTCTTAAAAAAAAAAAGGACTCAAGGGCTTCTCTGGTGGCGCAGCGGTTGGGAGTCTGCCTGACGATGCAGGGGACGCGGGTTCGTGCCCTGGTCTGGGAGGATCCCACGTGCCGTGGAGCGACTGGGTCTGTGTGCCATGGCCGCTGGGCCTGCGCGTCTGGAGCCTGTGCTCCACAACGGGAGAGGCCACAATGGTGAGAGGCCCGCGTACAGCAAAAAAAAAAAAAAAAAAAAAAAAAAGGACTCGAAACATTACAACCAATTGTTAGTACCTCATTTGAATCCTGATTCAGACAATATCAAAAAGTATTTTTGAAACAATTGAAAAAAATCTGAATAAGGACTAGGCATTATATGATATTAAGAAATTATGGTTAATTTGGTTAGATGTAGTAATGATACTGAGTTTATGTAAGAAAATATCCTTATTTTTTAAAGAAACATAGAATTACTCAGGGGTGAAGTGACAATTTCTTTCATTCTTTTCTTTCTTTCTTTCTTTCAAGAAAACCTGAAGAATGAAAGAGATAATGACAAACACCCAGTTTTGCCTCTCTTCCCTTTGGAAAGCCTACTGGTAAGAGCACAGAAGAACAAAAAGTAAGATCTATAAAACAATTAAAACAATGGAGAAGGAAGTTATGAAGAGATGAAATGATACAGTAGATTTCTGGAGAGCAGAAAGCAGATCCAAGTGTATTAACAGGTTAAGCACACGCAAAATTCACATAAAGGGACTACAGTGGAGTTCTGAGTCAATTGTCCTGAGACTCTAGCCTCTAGAGTTAGCAGATACAGAGGCTGAATACAAGTGACCTAGGAAAAAGCTTTACCTGTCTCCTTTCTCTGCACCCCTTCCCTGGCTAAGCAAGGCCAGCATCACACCTAGGCCCAAAACTGCACCACTCTTTTCTAAAGAAATCTAGCAGAAATTTAGCAAACTGCTCAGAAAGAAACTAGATGGAGGTTAGTGTCCACAGAGCTCATGTCAATATGACAACCAGAAAGCTCCTGAAAACAGCAATAGGTTCCCTGCTCTTAGGCTCTAAACTTAGACTTGCCAGCAGACAAGACACTCCATCTATGTACAAAGAATCACCAACCAGTCTTTTCAAACAGAGATGGCAATTGGAAAAAAAATCCACCTATACGAGAAAAAACCCCCACCATAGCTACCTAAAATAATCAAGATAATCTGGTAGCAATATACATGAACCAACAATAATAATTTCTAGTCATATGAGGAAAAACCGCAGCTAGAAAAAGACCAAGATAAATAAGTAGATCAACTAACCCCAGAAGACTCATACATTATTCAGGGTACAGAAGAAAAGAATAAAAAACAAAATATCTTTAAGATACTCCTAAAGACACTGCATTCAATACAACAAAAACAGAATGCTACATATTAAACAAACAATGACACAGATTCTACTACACCAAGAACTGTTATAAATGCTTTACAAATATGAACTCCTTTGCCCACAAAGTAGTTATTATCCTCATTTTGTAGTTCAGAAACTGAGCACAGAGAGGTTAAATAACTTACCCAAGGTCACATGGTTATTAAGTGATGGAGCTGGAAACTTAACTCACACAGTCTGGCAGTCCAGTTCCATTGTATATGCTTTTAACTACTATACCATGTTGCCTCTTGAAATGATATGAACAAAAAATAAGCAAAGCTACTGGAATACTTACAATCTGGTTACAGACATTCACAGAAAAGTAGGAACACATAGTTGAAGAAATCTGTCAGAATACAGAATAAAAAGGCAATGATAGAAAACATGAGAAGAGATAAAAGACATAAGGATCAAACCAGAAAGCCAAAATTCTGCTGGTGAGCATTCCAAAGTGGGAGAACATAGAAAACCAAGAAATATTACCAAAAAATAATGGAGAACATTTCCCATACCTGGAGGGAGACATCTGCATTTCAACTGAAAGGGCCTACCTACCCCAGAGAGTTCAGATAGAATAATAAGAACAACTCATACCTAGACACGTAACTATAAAATTCCAGAACTACAAAGACAAAGATAAGATACTAAAGCTTCCAAAGACAAGGGGAAAGGGTCATTAAAAAGTAACAAGACTCAAGAGTAGCACCAGACTTCCTACCATCTTGATCTAAAACACAACAGAGCAAAAACCCATAAGTTCTAAAGGAATTTAATCTGAATCTAAATTTCTACACCCAGACAAACTATCAAGCAATTATGAATGAGGCGAAAAAGCCATGTTCAGGCATGCAAGAATGTTTACATCTTAAGTACCCTGTAAACTGAAGTTAATTTAGAATATACTCCAGCAAAAAGGAGGAGAACGCCATAAAAGACAAAGATGTGATATCTAAGAGGCAGTAAGTCTAACCCAGAAATGCAGTGAAGGAGTATCTCAGAATGACAGAAATACAGCAGGCTTCCAACCCATGAAGACTGAAGAAGAAAGTAGGACAACTCTAAAAGGGATGTCTCCAGGAAAACCAGGGATTCCATCCAACAAATAACAGATATTGTGATTCAAGCAGGAAACATTTTGACCAAGAAGAAAAAGGCAATTACAGACTGTAGGGGGGAAAGATGAACAATATTAAGCAAACTAATCAGAATATAAAGTCAGAATATAAGGCAAACTAGTGGCATGACTGTGAAAAAAAACTTATGAACTGTAAGTAAAGATAACCAACCTTACCTTGACATCACATATTTTATCTTTTGAGTTCCATTATCATAACTTTGTACCCATGGAAAATAAACAGCTCAATGATTAACTGTAATTTATTTTGTTCAGCTTTTAGAATCAACCTACCGAAAAGACTGAATGTCTTAAATCTCATTACATAACAGAACGTAAATGTTATGTGATCAACCTGGTCAAACACAAAAGAAAAGGTAAAATGGAAGTGAAGGAGTAGAAAAGACAAGATGGAGAAATGGATAAAGGCCCTACTATCCTTATCTTACACAGTAGGGATTTAAAATATAATGTCTAAGAAACATTTTATTTACAGTTGCAAAGATACTAATAAAAGAACTAATTACAATGTTTCAAACTTCTGGATGAAGAGATATGAGAGATTAAGGACAGCATAAGTGAATTAAATCCTCATTTTAGAAGAATCGAGAATAATTTAAAGTCAATCAATCAAGAAATAAAAGCAGATCCCAACAAAGCAAAGTCTGGGACCAGATGGCTTCATGGGAAAAGTCTCCAAAACATTTAAAGAATTAACACCAATCCTCCTCAAACTCTTCCAAATAATTAAATAGGAGGGAACATTTCCAACTCATTTCATGATGCCAGCATTACCCTGATAGCAAAACCAGAAAAAGACACAACAAGAAAACTACAGACTAATATTCCTGATGAATAATGATGCAAAAATCCTCAACAAAATACTAACAAGCCAAATTCAATAGCACATTAAATGTATTATATACCATGATCAGGTGGAATGCAAGGATGATTCAAAACATGAAAATCAATCAGTGTCATATACATTAACAGAATGAAGGGGAAGGAAATACCTCAATTGATGAAGAAAAAGCATCTGACAAAATTAAACACTCTTTCATAATAAAAACACTAAACTAGAAACAGAAATAAACCACCTCAACATAATAAAAGCCATATATGAAAAGATCACAGCTAACATCATACTCAACAATGAAAACTGAAAGCTTTTCCTCCAAGATTATGGACAAATCAAGGATGCCTGCTCACATCACTTATATTCAACATCGTGCTCAAAGTCTTAGCTAAAGCAATTAGGCAAGAAAAAGAGTCATCCAAATATGGAAGGAAGAAGCAAAAAATTACCTCTGTTCACAGATCACATATGCAGAAAATATCTATTCAGTAATAATTGATATGTTTTTTAACTTTCATTCTAGTAATGTAGTGTACACATTTATTGACTTGTGTATACTGAACCATGCCTGCATCCCGGGGATAAATCTAACTTGATCATGGTGTCTGGTTCTTTTAATGTGCTGCTGAATTCAGTTTACTAGTAGAGTTTGTTGATAATTTTTGCACCTATATTCCTCAAGGATTTTGGCCTGTAGTTTTCTTTTCTTGTAGTATGCTAATCTGGCTTTGGTACCGAGTGTTCCTTCTTCTTCAATTTTTTGGAAGGGTTTAAGAAGGATTGGTGTTAAGTATTCTTTAAATGTTTGGTAGAATGTTTCACCAGTGAAACCATCTGGTCCTGGCTCTTCTTTGCTGCAAGGCTTTTGGTTACTGTTCCAATCTCCTTATCCATTATTGGTCTGTTCAAATTTTCTACTTCTTCATGATTCAGTCTTGGGAGGTTGTATGTTTCTAGGAATTTATCCATTTCTTCTAGATTAACCAATTTGTTGGCATGATTGTTCATAGTAGTCTATTTTCCTTTGTATTTCTGTCATGTCAGTTGTAATGTCTCCTCTTTCATTTCTGATTTTTTTTTAAATTTTTTTTATACAGCAGCTTTTTATTAGTTATCTGTTTTATACATATTGGTGTATATATGTCAGTCCCAATCTCCCAATTCATCCCACCACCACCACCACCCCCCGTCACCTTCCCCCCCTTGGTGCCCATACGTTTGTTCTCTACATCTGTTTCTGATTTTGAGTCTTCTTTTTTCTTTAGTCCAGCTAAAGATTTGTCAATGTTATCTTCTCAAAAAAAAGACAAACAAAAAACAGCCACTAGTTTCATTTATCTTTTATATTGTTTTCCTGGTCTCTTTATTTCTGTGCTAATCTTTGTTGTTTCCTTCCTTCTGCTAACTGCTTTAAATGTTTTGGAGCATTTTCCTTTGAAGCCATCTGGTCCCAGGCTTTTCCCTTCTAGTTCCTTGAGGTGTAGTTAGGTTGTTTATTTGTGATCTTTCCCCCCATCCCTGAATCTAGACATTTATTGCTATGAAATTCCCTGTTAAACTGCTTTTGCCGCATACCATCTGTTTTGGTATGTTGTATTTCCCTTTTTGTTTCTTTCAAGGTATTTTTTAATTTCCCTTTTGATTTCTTCTTTAACTGATTGGCTGTTTAGGAGTGTGTTATTTAATTTCCACATAATTGTTAATTTTTCAATTTTCCTCTCTTATTGATTTCAAGTTTAACACTATTGTATGGAAAAGATAGGTGGTACAATACCAATGTTTGCTAAGGCTTGTTTTGTGACCTAACATATGATCTATCCTGGAGAGTTTCCATGTACACTTGAGAATACAATACGTATTCTGCTGCTGTTGGGTGGAATGTTCTGTATATGTGTTAGGTCTATTTGGTCTAAGGTATATTTCACGTCCAGTGTTTTCCTTCATTCTTCTAGATGACCTATCCATTGCTGAAAGTGGAGGTACTGAGGTCCCCTACTATTACTTAATTGTTGTCAATTTCTCCCTTAAGATCTGTTCGTATTTGCTTAATATTTTTAGGTGCTCCAATGTTGGGTGCATATATATCTGCAATTGTTATATCCTCTTGATGAATCAATCCCTTTTTCATTGTATAATGACAGTCTTTGCTCCTTGTTATCGTTTTTGATTTAAAGTCTATTTTGTCTGATATAAGGTTAGCTACCCCTGCTCTCTTTGGTTTCCAATTGCATGGAATATCTTTTTCCATTCCTTCCCTTTGAGCCTACATGTATCCTTAAGGTGAAATGAGTTTCTTATAGGCAGCATATAGTTGATCTTGTTTTTTAATCCAGGCAGCTACTCCATGAGTTTTGACTGGAAAATTTTATCCATTTACATTTAAAGTAATTATTGATAGGTAAGAACTTTCTCATGCCATTTTATTAAATGTTTTCTGCCTGTTTCGTAGTTCCCTTGTTCCTTTCTCCATCTTGTGATGTCTTTGTGAACTGATGATTTCCCATAGTGGCATGCTTTGACTCCCTTCTCTTTATCTTTTGTCTATCTACTGCAGGTTTTGTTTTATGATTATCATGAGACTTATATAAAACATCTTCTAGCTATAACAGTCTACTTTAAGCTAGCAACTTAGATCATATACAAGAACTCTAATCTTTACTTTATGCTTTTGATGTCACAGTTTACCTCTTTTAACATTGTGCATCCATTAACAAATTACTGTAGCTATAGTTACCTTTTTTAATATTTATTTATTTGGCTGTGTTGGGTCTTAGTTGCAGCATGTGGGATCTTCATCGCAGCATGCAGGATCTTTAGTCGCAACATGTGGGATCTTTAGTTGCGGCAATGTGGGATCTTTAGTTGCAGCATGTGAACTCTTAGTTGCAGCACATGGGATCTAGTTCCCTGACCAGGGATTGAACCTGGGTCCCCTGTATTGGGAGCGTGGAGTCTTAGCCACTGGACCACCAGGGAAGTCCCATAGCTATAGTTACTTTAACACAGTTGTCCTTTAAACCTTTATATTAGAGTTAAGGGATTAACTTAACCACCATGTTACTCTCAATACTGTCATATTATCTAATACTCTGAATTTGATTATATACTTACCTTTACCAGTATGTTTTATATTTCCATATGTTTTCATGTTACTAATTAGCATTCTTTGCTTTCAGCTTGAAGAACTCCTTTCACCATTTCTCATAAGGCAGATCTAGTAGTGATGAATACCCCCAGCTTTTGTTTGGGAAAGTATCTCTCCTTCATGTATATAAAACAATTTTGCTGGGTAAAGTATTCTTGATTGGCAGCTTTCTTCTTTGGGCACTCTGAATATATCATCCCCCAAAGTTTCTGCTGATAGCCTTATGGGGGGTTCCCTTATATGGGAAGAATTTTTTTTATCTTGCTGCTTTTAAAATGTACTGGATTTTACAGAGTTGTATTATAACATGTCTTGGAGAAGATCATTTTGGGGTGACCTATTAGCTTCAACCCTCATGAACTTGGATATCCAAATCTCTCCCCAGATTTGGGAACTTCTCAGCCATTGTTTCTTTAAATTTGCTTTATGCTTCTTTCTCCCTCTCTTCTCCTCTGGGATTCCAATAACTAGTAGATTGTTTCTTTTAATGGCATTCCATTATTTACAGAGGCTTTCTTCACACTTTCTCATTCTCTTTTCTTTTCGTTTCTCTGACTGGATGATTTCAAATGACCTGTCTCCTCATCCATTATTTCTTTCTTCTGCTTGGTCAAATCTGCAGTTGAAGATTTCTAAGAAATCTTCAGTTCAGTAATTGTATTCTTCAACTCTAGGATTTCTGTGTTTTTTTAATAATGGTTTCCATTTCTTTGCTAAACTTCTCATTTTGTTCACTCATTGTTTTCCTACTTTCATTTACTTGTATGTATTCCTTTAATAGTTCAGTGAATTTCTTCAAGAGGATTATTCTCAATTCTTTGCCAGATAGTTCACAGATCTCTTCCTTCAGGGGCAGTCATTGGAATTTTGTTAGTTTCCTTTGATGGTGTCATGTTTCCCTGATGATTCATGATCCTTGTGGCTTACACTAGAGTCTGCACATTTGAGAAAATGGGCACCTCTTCTAGTCTTTACAACATGCTTCAGCAGGAAGTCCTTCACCAGTCAGCCCATCCAGAGATTCTGGGTGACATATAAGGTGGTTTCCACAGGCAAGTTTACTGCTGGAGCCATGGGGTGGGCAGGTGTGATGCCTGGGTCAACAGGTGGGCAGGCCAGATGCTTGCATATTCAGGGACCATCCTGGTGCCTGGGTACAAGAGGGAGGACCTGATTCAGGGCCCACAGAAGCCAGTCTGGAGTCTAGTTCCACATGGGCCAGACCTGAGCTGGGGTGTGTCAGGGACCTGTGGTGTGTCAGGGACCTGTGGTCATGGTAGTTGTCCAGGTGCTGAGCCCAGCTGGGAGTCTGCGTTCACAGGCATTGATTAGGAACCAGGGGCCACAGAGGCAGTTGGTGCTGGGATGTGCCATGACCTGGGTTCATGGGAAACTGCCAGTAGCCTGGTGCTATGGAAGATGCCCAGGGTCATGGAAGGCAGCTGGTGCTGAGGTGAATCAGGAGCCTGCTGAGGGCCTGGTGCCACAGTAGTTGACCAGCACCAAAGTAACCCTGTAGCCTGGGTTCACAGGAGCTGGCTAGTGCTACAATGGATCAGGGGACTGGATTTGTTGGAATTCTCATGACCTGGAGCTGAGGAGTCACAGGAGCTGCCTGGGGCCACTGGAGCTGACAGACACTAGGTAGAGATGGGACCTGGGTTTGCAGGAGCGAAGTTGACGTTTTGGCAAGGGATGAGTGTTAGGAATCCCTATGCTGCCAATTTGGTCTGATGATGAAATCTCACATACTACTGCTAATCTTTAATAATTAAAGATTTTAGAAACTTAAAAATAAAGTTTTGAACATATGGTTTAAATCTTACTACTTAAATAAAATGTGTTTGACCAACTAAAGTTGTCAGAGCATTACTTTTCTTAACTGGATGATTGGCACACTATTATGAGTGAGAACTCTCAACTGACACAAACCAGAGAATTTACATTTGGGCAGCTAAGTTATAATGTGGAATATTACTCCCACTTACAGTTTAGTATTCCCGTGGTGTGAAAGTTAATCTCAAACTCCTTAAGGAGCTTAGAGTCTAACTGGATTATATACAACTAAATATTCTTTTAGACAGGAAGATAAATTGCAAGACTATCGTTATATACAATAATGTTAAAGTATTTGCTAAATATGAATAGAGTAAATATACATAAAAATATGGATACATCAGTTGTTTCTGCATTTACCTATGCTCAAAAACTACTGAGTATATACTATGGCCAGGCATTTTAGGTACCAGGGCTGTATGACTGAAAAAACAAAGTCCCTACAATTAGAAACTATGACGTATGTTAGTAATATAATATTTTCATTTTTATTCTTATAATATCTACGGAAAGCACTCACTAGTAACACCTTTAGAGAATTTTAAAATGTCAGGGCCTTCAAAAAATAAAGGTAGTGAGAGGCAGAGTGAGCCTAGCCTAAGGAAGAAGAGATACTCTCCTCTAAACATATATAGGCATATGGCTTGATGAGAGTTGAAAGAATAAACACTTGTTTCAGGTTGGGTATGGTTCCTGTGGTGCCATTAGACTCTTGCTGTATACTGTAAACCATATGATTATAATAATTATTTTAGGGCTGGTAATCAGAATGTACTACAACCTAGGGTAAGTGACACACACATTTATAGAACGTTTCATTACTATCGGATTTTTAAAAACATGCATTAATGTTTTAGAACAAAGACAAACAAGAAAATGTCAAAGATTTATTGAAAAGCAAAGTTTTAGATTGTGTCTAGAAGTCAGTAGGTAAGTTCCCAATCTCCTACACCTTCAGCAAGTACTTTGTAATTGATTTAAGTATAACCATAAAGATCTTTAATTATTAAAATGATGTAAATTACATTCCAAGGAAGAAAAAATCTTATTATTTCTAAAATACTGAATTTTTAAATGTTGAAAAAGTATTTGGAGACCAAGACTTTATTGCTATAAATTACTAACACCATATTCCGTAAATCTTCCACTACACTGGGGATTTACTTTCGGTCTTTTTGATGATTTGCTGTGTAATGCTGTTCCTCTAAGCTAAGTGTTTAGATTTAATCCCTATACGTTTAATTTTCTTATGCATAAAGTTACTTGAATTATCAAACTACAATATACTGACAGTTTCAGAGTGTCAAGTGGTAAAAACTGGCTTGGCCAGTCAATTTGGGAAACCGGAAAACAAATATTATACACATTCAACAAATGACACTGTGAACTAGTCTGCCTATATACGTTTTCAAGTAATATTATATCACAGGGCAAAACTTCTTTCTCTTTTGCCCTAAACCTTATCTATAGTCCCTCTCTCATAGTGAATATGCAAAAAGACGTAATAATATTCTGAAAATAGATAATAACTACAGCAACAGGTTGTGAATAAATAAAGCGATATAAAGTGGCATCTTAAATAATAACCCATACCTTCACTATATAAGCAGTAAAATTTTCATATAGTCATTTGCCAAATGTCCTTGTTAAAGATGTCACTCTTATATTTAAAATATTCCCTAGAAATTAAAGAGAAATTACCTTTGAAATATATCATAAGTCCTCAGGGGCTGTGATTATAAGCTTTGATTTTTATTTCCTGACCCAAGTAAGTGCCCTTTTGTTGTCTGAAAGATGTTTATTTAGATTAAAATCTTAAAGTACTCCAAATATTTTATATGAATCTTTGACTCACTACTGAAATCAAATTAACTATTTCATCAATTAAAGATAAGTAGTATATGCCCCAAGTCACAGAAAGCTGCCTGCTATCTTCATTTGTAAATGGAAGAGAAGACTGGCAACTGGTACCTGAAAAATTTTTTTAATACTTTCAGTATAAATTAATTTTAATCAAATATCAAAAAAAACTAGAGCATTTTTTACTTTATGCAAAGGAATAAAGTTACATTTAACAGTTACTGGATAAGAAGCTATTGTGCAAAGACAGTTTATAAGCTTTTATTTTGTTTGTATATCCTGTTAGTCTCTTAAAACTTGCATATTATTGATGTAATACATGCACATGGTTCTAAAAAAACAAATAGTAAAAAACTGCAGTCCTGTTCGCTAGAAGCATTCACTTTTACCTATGTGTCTGTAGTTTTTATATTTATCTCTGTAATTATATATAACATGTCTGTATTTCTTGACTAACTTCAAATTATGTCTACTGACTCCTTGCTATGAAACAGGAAGATTTAGTTCACATCTACTGTCTTCAATCTGCTTTCTTCTCTCCTCATTCTAATGGCAATCAATCCTATTTGCGCACTTGATATGTAGTTAGTAAGACTGAGAAACTGCATTTTAAATTTTACTCAACTTTAATGAATTTAAATTGCTAGATGTAGCTAGTGGCTATCATATTAGATGGGCAGTTCTAAATTATTCCTACCTTTAGGAATGTACAAAAGTTTTCTTTATGATCTAGTACTATAATCAATTTTTGTATATGTTCTATAAATGCTTGGAAAGAAGGTATAGTCTCTATTTTCAAGGTAGGATTCAGTTTATCCATCAAATTTTGCTTATTAATTGGGATATTTAATTGTTCTATAGCCTTAATTTTTTGTTCACTTGATATACTTTGGTCTAAGAGAGATTCATTAAAGTCCACCAGTAAAGTTTTCCTGAGTAACTTTCCAGGATCACTTTTACTTTTGAATATTAATGCTCTACTATTTTTGCAGGTACAGTTGGTATTTCTTCATTGTAAATTATAAACTTTACAATCAAAATACCCATTAATGTCTCATTTAATTCCATCTTTTCTCCATATTTACATTTTACAGATAGTTGTTATTTTAATAAGGTTTTTATTAAAATAATACTTTTATAATCATATCATATGTATTGAAGTCCATCTTCCATTTCTTCATGTTACCTATTAGTTCTCTACTATAACCTATGTTAAGATGTTACACTTTCTCATCACCAGATTTCAACCAAAAACATGATATTTCTTATGGTCTACCGTTCTGCTGTTAGATATACTTCTATCACTACACCTGTTGATTTTAAATGCTATGGACTTCTAGTTACTACACAGGAGGCAACTAGCATACTTAGCACACTTATTCAAGCTCCCACCTTCTTTCCCCTTTTCCTTCTGAATTGTTAGTTGTTTCATTATTAGGGTATAGAGCAGACTAAGGTCTGCTTAAATATCAATTTCTCAGTGAAGACCTTTCTGTCCACACAATTAAAAATTATAAATCCCTCTGTCCCTGCCCCAACAGTCCAGCCCCCTCCCCTGATTTGTTTTCCTCCATAGTATTAATCACCATCTAACATAGATTTAAGTTAAGAGTTTCTCATCTGGTTTCTCCCAGTTGGAATGTAAGCTCCCCAAGGGCAGGTCTTTTTGCATTCTTTGTTCACTGCTGTAACACCAGCAACTAGAACAGTGCCTGGCACACAGTAGATGTTCACTAGGTACTTGCTGAACAAATAGGATAAAGTCCACTACTAAAAGTATATTCAAAAACTGTTAAAAAGCTTTACTGAGAGAAATTAAAGGCCTAAATGAATACAGAAGTATATTATGTTTATGGTATTGGAGGACTTCCATTACCAGATTTAAAGCTACAGTAATCAAGACTTTGAGGTACTGATGTAAAGATAAGTATAAAGTTCACTATATAAAACAGAGTTCAAAAAAAGACCCACACACATATGATTAATTGATTTTTGACAAAAGTGACAAGGTAATTCAGTGGAGAAAAAGAATAGTCTCTCAACAAATGGTGCTACAACAACTGTATATCTATGTGGAAAAATAATTTTTTAAGAATCTCAACCCTTTTTCATATCATATATAAAAATCAACTGAAATGAATCATATACTTCAAAGTAGACAAACATTTCTTAGGACACAAAAATATGAAGAATAAAAGAATTAATCAATTGGATTTCATCAAAATTTAAAACTTTGCTCTTCAGATACCATTAAGAAAATATAAAGGGCAGCCACAGATTGGGAGATTAAATTTTCACAATCCTAATATCTGATAAAAGCCTCATATCAGAATATATTTACAAAACCAAAAACAAACCTCTTACATCTCAGTAAATGAGTAAACCCAATTTTTTAAAATGGGTAAAAGATCTGAGCAGACACTTCATAAGAGAAAATATATGAATGACCAATAAGCACACATAAACATGCTCAATATCATGTCATTAGGGAAATGCAAATTAAAACCACAATGATTTAACATTACATACCCACTAGAATGGCAAAAATTCAAAAACGCTGACAATACCAAGTGTTAGCAAGAATGCAGACCAACTGAAAATCTCATTGCTGAAGGGAATGTAAAATGGTAAAACCACTTTAGAAAACGGTTTATCAGTGCCTTATGAAGTTAAACATATAATTACCATACAGCCCAGCAATTCTATTCCTACATATCTGCCCAAGTGAAATGAAAACACATGTCCACAAATGTTTAGCAGTTTTGTTTATAATAGCCAAAAACTGGAAGCAATCCAAAAGTCCAACTACTAATAATTATAAGCAAACTATGCCATACCTCATACAATGGAAAAGTATTCAGAAATAAAAAGAGAAAACCACTAACACAGATGAGTATCAAAAGCATTATGCTAAGTGCAAGCTAGACCCCGAAGACCATATACTGTAGTATCCCATTTATATCATATTGTATAAAAGGCAAAATTGTATTAACAGAAAACAGATTGGTGGTTGCCAGGGAGAGAGAACTTTTCAGGTTGACAGGAATTTTCTGTATCTTGATTGTGGTAGTGGTTACAAAAATGTATATGTCTGTCAAAATTCAACATGTATACTTACAATGGATGAGTTTTAACATATATAAATTATACCTCAATAAATCTGATTTTTAGAAAGTATACTAGGTCAAAAACTAAAACCCACCTACCTAAAACCCAAAAGAATACTTAATACAAAATTGCTCAGGAAAATTGAGTATTATGTGAAGCTTCTAAAAACCAGTAAGGAGTTGTCCACATCCAAGTAGGATGAAACAGTTTGCAGTGGGTCAATATTCTTCTTGAGAACAACTAGAAAAGCTAAATAAATTACAAAAAACCATATTTTTAAAGGCAGCGTATAGCTGTCTTTAAAACATGGGGGACAAGAAGGTCTACCACTCCAGAGAAGGGGGAATCTTTTAAAGTTGTTTAGATGATCTGCAGTTGCTTCCCCTGGGGTTATTTCCAGATTATGGGCTGAGTGTGAAGGCTGAAAACTTGAGATTTGGCCTGTACAAAACGTTGCTGCTGAGGAACCAAGAAACCAGGAGTGCTTTTGGTGTTCACACAAGGCTGGAGTAACACAAATGGGAAACTGCAGGGACCTCAAGCTCAAGGCCAATATCTCTCACAGGACATTTGATTAATTTTAAAACAGTACAGGGTAAGAGGCTAAATAATAATTGAAAAACTTTGAAAAGCAAAGTGAAATTTTCCACCTTTGGCTCTGCTAAGGGGATAAAGACTCTTTGAAACGAAATGAAAGGCTTTGAAATGAAAGTCCTGGAAAACCACACCCTACAAATAAAGGAAAGAAGAAGAAGAATACCACCAAACTACTCAAATAGCAACCTAGCCTCTGTATAAATTAAGGTGACTGGCTCCCTAGTCTATCTGCCTAGAAGAAAAGGTAAACACCCTCTGGCAGAACATACTTGATGATGCTTGCTTTATTTTGTTTTTTAATTCACAGTGTCTGGCATTCAATCAAAAATTACAAGACATAGGGGCTTCCCTGGTGGCGCAGTGGTTGGGAGTCCGCCTGCCGATGCAGGGGACACGGGTTCGTGCCCCGGTCCGGGAGGATCCCACATGCCGCGGAGCGGCTGGGCCTGTGAGCCACGGCCGCTGAGCCTACGCGTCCGGAGCCTGTGCTCCGCAACGGGAGATGCCACAACAGTGAGAGGCCCACGTACCGCAAAAAAAAAAAAAAACCAAAAAAAAAAATTACAAGACATAAACAAAAACAATCAACCAACTTGACCTAATTGATATTTACAGAACACTCCACCCAACAACAACAGAATCCACATTCTTTTCAAGTGCACATGGAGCATTTACTAAGACAGATCATATTCTGGGCCATAAAACAAATCAATAAATTTAAAAGGATCCAAGTCATAAAAGTATATTCTCTCATCACAAGAGAATTAACTTAAAAATAATAGATCTCTGGAAAACCCTCAAATTCTTGGAAACTAAATAATATACTTCTAAATAATCTCGAGGCCAAAGAAGACATCAAAAAGTAAATTAAAAAGTACTCTGAGCTGGATGAAAATGAAAAACATATATATATTAAAATTTGTAAGCAATATTTAGAGGGAAATTTGTAGCACACATATAGCGGGGGAAAAGGTCACAGATTAATGACCTCAGCTTCTACCTTAAGAAACTAGAAAAAGAAAACAAACCTAAAGTAAGTTAAAGAAAGGAATTAATAAAGATCAGAGCAGAAATAAGGCAACAAAAAGCAGGAGAACTAGAGGAAATCAGTTAAACCAAAAGCTGATCCTTTGAGAATCTTAATAAAGTTAATAAATCTCAAGCCAGACTGATCAGGGAAAAAAGAGAGAAGACACAATCTCCCAATATCAGGAATGACACCAAATCTCTGCAGATTATACAGATATTAGACTCATGATATATTCTATAGCTATTTAAAGGATAATAAGAGAATATTATAAACAACTTTACTAATTCAACAACTTAGATGAAATGGACAAGTTCTTTGAAAAACCTAGCAACATATGAAGTGACAGAACTACACAAACACATGAAAAACAACAGAAAAACAATATACTTAGACCAATGGTTGATGCAGTTACTGAAATTAATAGACAAGCATTTAATCAGTATGTTCAAGAGACTTGAAGTCTATTAAAAATGTATAAAATAGGATCAAATGGATGTTTTAGAACTCAAAGTTTCAATGTAAAATTAAGAACACAATAGATTGGCTTGGAGAAAAAATAAGATAGTTGTTGGTATACTGTAAGATAGGTCATTATAAGACACCCAAACTGAAATATATAGAGAAAAAAATTTTTAAGAGACATGTGGAACATGATGACAGGGTGTAATAAATGTTTAAATTAAAATCCATAAAGGAGGAGGGGGCAGAAGCAATAATTGAAGACGTAATGACAGAGAATTTTCCAAACTAAAGGCACCAAGCTACAGATTCAAAAAAGCTCTATGAACATAAAGCAAATACAAAGAAAAACACACCTCAACACATCATAGTCAAACTGCTAAAAAACTATGACAGCAAAGAAGGCATTTTGAGAAGTCTTTTGAAAAAAATAAAAGAATTATTAGCAAGACTATAAGCTGACACATTACCTTCAATAAGACTTTAACAGAAAGCCATAAGACAATGAAATAACTACTGACATAGAATTCTATACCCAGTGAAAATATAACTCAAAAAAAGGTGAAATTAAGATGTTTTCCGATAAACAAAAATGGAAAAATTCACTGTCAGTAGGTAGGCTGGTATTAAAATACATACTACTAAAGGAAGCTATTCAGACAGAAGGAAAATGATCCCAGACAGAAACAGAAATGAGGGAAGGAAGAACCCTGGAAAGGGTAAACATGAACAAAAATTGACTGTCCAAAACCATACTATCTTGTGGAGTTTAAAATATGTATAAATAAAATACAGAACAATAACAATGCAAAAAGGTTGGAGTATGAGTTAATGTGTAAGAAGCTGTCATTATTGGGGAATGGTAAAAGTAATAATTTGTATTATCTGTATTATATGTAATTTGTATTGTAAATATGCTTGTTTTAACCTCTAGAATAACCACTAAAGGTATAATGAAAGAATATATAACTAACAAATTAATAGGAGGAAAAACAGGAAAAAAATTAGATTAACACCAAAAAAGAGCAAAATAGGAGGGATAAAAAGGAATGCAAAACAGATGACTCAAAGAAAAGTCAAAGTTGATGGTGGTTACAAACTTGGCTATTATCAGCAAAAATGTAAATGAATTTCAGTTGACCCTTGAACAACACAGGTTTGAATTCCACAGGTCCACCTGTACACAGATTTTTTTCCAATAGTAAATATTGGGTTCCCCAAAAAGTTCCTTCGGTTAATGATTACGTTGTTCAATAAATTTCTTGGTGAAAATGAAATACATCTTCTATTTTTACTTAAAATCAAGCGAACTTTTTGGCCAACCCAATACTTCAGTAATAAACGATCCATGGTTGGTTGAATTAAAGGATGTGGAACCCTGAATACTGAGGAACTGCATATATGGATGAACCATGGAGGGACCCACTATAAGTTATACGTGGTTTTTCGACCTTTTCAACCACAAAGGAGGTTACTGCCCCAACTGCCACAATGCTCAAGGGTCAACTGAAAACAAACTAAAAGACTAAGACTAGATAAAAATAATGAAAACATTACTTTACAAGTAAAGGTATACAGAAAACATGATGAGAGGAAAAAAGCAGTTTATAAAACTGCATATATTCCACTTGCTATAAAATTGTAACATGTACATGTACATACATACACATGCACACCCACACCCATCCCAACTGCCTTAGAAAATGCTGAAAAAAATATAAACAGAGCTTTATCCCTGAGATTTTGGGTGATTTTTTTTCATCATAGATTTTCTTCGTAGTTTTTGGTACTTTAACTCTTTCCCAAGGAACAAGACTCATTTTTATAAAAACCACAAAACTATTTTCAAAAGAAAAAAGTCTTAAGTTTTAATAATGATCAGCCCCAACAAAAGTAAGAGACTTAAAGAAAAATATAAGAATGTGATCAAGTCTAAAAATAAGCTAAACAATGTAAGCCTGTTTCATACAATAAACTACTGGTGAAACAGACACCTTTATAAGTACAGATATTATATCATCATCATTTCTGATGGAGACAAAAATTACCATGTAAGAGTTGGAAATAGCATTTTCCATTAACTAATGTTTCTCTCATTTCTCTTCTTGCTTCTAATAAAATTTTGTGAAATTTCTATAGAACTACGTAAGTTAAAGTTGTAAAATAAAATTTAAGTTCTAACATATTTCATTTGAATTTGTGGGTTTTTTCCTAAATAACTTCTAATATTGTTTCAACTAAAATTTAAGTTTCAACATAGAAAAAGTCACCGCTTTTCCATAACTTGATTTGGCAAAAGTATCTCAAAGAAATATGCAATACCACACACCCTGGCAACATCTTCTACTAACTTTTTCATTGTTCTGAGTCACATAAAAAGGTCAAGTACTCCCAAACTCTATATGTAGATACAAAACTCTAAGCAACTTATTGAAATTGGAACTCCCCTCCAAAAAATGATAAGAGCCACATTTGGTACACACTATGAAAGTAACAAAACGACAGAAATAGTAATAGCTAACATTTACTGAACAATTAACTCTGTGATAAATACTCATTACTCTAATTACTTTGCACATGTTGTTTAATTCTCACATAATATTATGAACTAGTATTATCTTCATTTTACAGATGAGAAATTGAGGTAACATTTGTCCAATCACTAGCAATAAAACCAGGATGTAAATGCCAAGCAGGCTAGCCTATAGAGCTGTGCACTCTTCATCCCTATACCATGCTATAAATGTAACTAATTAAGACCTTTAAAGTAGTTTGCTGTCTTCGTTACTAAATTTCAGGTAATAAATAACAATAAGCTTTATTTAGAATAAAACCAGATATTTTAGTAATCTGATCATGTCACTGAGAATAAATGGAAAAAATAAACACCCCCAAATTTCCTATTTTCATGACAAAAATGAAAAAAGCAAAAAGCAGTTGCTATCAAAATAGTCATACCCTAACACCATACACAAAAATAAACTCAAAATGGATTAAAGACCTAAATGGAAGACCGGATACCATAAGACTCTTAGAGGAAAACATAGGCAGAACACTTTTTTTTTTTAACATCTTAATTAGAGTATAATTGCTTTACAATGGTGTGTTAGTTTCTGCTGTATCACAAAGTGAATCAGCTATATGTATACATATATCCCCATATCCCCTCCCTCTTGCATCTCCCTCCCACCCTCCCTATCCCACCCCTCTAGGTGGTCACAAAGCACCAAGCTGATCTCCCTGTGCTATGCGGCTGCTTCTCACTAGCTATCTATTTAAAATTTGGTAGTGTATATATGTCCATGCCACTCTCTCACTTTGTCTCAGCTTACCCTTCTCCCTCCCCGTGTCCTCAAGTCCGTTCTCTATGTCTGCGTCTTTATTCTTGTCCTGCCCCTAGGTTCTTCAGAAACTTTTTTTTTTTTTTTTTTGATTCCATATATATGTGTTAGCATACGGTATTTGCTTTTCTCTTTATGACTTGATTCACTTTGTATAACAGACTCTAGGTCCATCCACCTCACTACAAATAACTCAATTTCATTTCTTTTTATGGCTGAGTAATACTGCATTGTATATATGTGCCACATCTTCCTTACCCATTCATCTGTCGATGGACCCTTAGGTTGCTTCCATGTCCTGGCTATTGTGAACAATGCTGCAATGAACATTGTGGTACACGACGCTTTTTGAATTATGGTTTTCTCAGGGTATGTGGCCAGTAGTGGGATTGCTGGGTCATATGGTAGTTCTATTTTAGTTTTTTAAGGAACCTCTATACTGTTGTCCACAGTGGCTATACCAATTTACATTCCCACCAACAGTGCAAGAGGGTTCCCTTTTCTCCACACCCTCTCCAGCATTATTGTTTGTAGATTTTTTTTTTTCTTCTTTTGTTGCGGTACGCGGGCCTCTCACTGTTGTGGCCTCTCCAGTTGCAGAGCACAGGCTCCAGATGCGCAAGCTCAGCAGCCATGGCTCACAGGCCCAGCCGCTCCGCGGCATGTGGGATCTTCCCGGACCGGGGCACGAATCCGTGTCCCCTGCACTGGCAGGCGGATTCTCAACCACTGCGCCATCAGGGAAGCCCTAGATATTTTGATGATGGCCATTCTGACTGGTGTGAGGTGATACCACATTGTAGTTTTGATTTGCATTTCTCTAATGATTAGTGATGTTGAGCATCCTTTCATGTGTTTGTTGGCAATCTGTATATCTTCTTTGGAGAAATGTCTATTTAGGTCTTCTGCTCATTTTTGGATTGGGTTGTTTTTTTGACATTGAGCTGCATGAGCTGCTTGCATAGTTTGGAGATTAATCCTTTGTCAGTTGCTTCATTTGCAAATATTTTCTCCCATTCTGAGGGTTGTCTTTTCGTCTCATTTATGGTTTCCTTTGCTATGCAAAAGCTTTTAAGTTTCATTAGGTCCCATTTGTTTGTTTTTGTTTCCCTTTCTCTAGGACGTTTATTTTTGTTTTTATTTCCCTTTCTCTAGGAGGTGAAAAGATCCTTTTCAAAAAAGGATCTTGCTGTGATTTATGTCACAGAGATAGGCAGAACACTCTCTGACATAAATTGCAGCAAGATCGTTTTCAATCTACCTCCTAGAGTAATGAAAGAAAAAAAACCAAAAATAAACAAATGGGACCTAATTAAACTTAAAAGCTTTTGCACAGCAAAGGAAACCATAAACAAAATGAAAAGACAACCCTCGTGCAGCAACGGACAAGACATTAATCTCCAAAATATACAAACAGCTCATGCAGCTCAAAAACACAAACAACCCAATCAAAAAATGGGCAGAAGACCTAAACAGACGTTTTTCCAAAGAAGACACACAGATGGCCAAGAGGCACATGAAAGGATGTTCAACATCACTAATTATTAGAGAAGTGCAAATCAAAACTACAATGAGGTATCACCTCACACCAGTCAGAATGGCCATCATCAAAAAATCTACAAACAGGGCTTCCCTGGTGGCGCAGTGGTTGGGAGTCCGCCTGCCAGTGCAGGGGACGCAGGTTCGTGCCCCGGTCTGGGAAGATCCCACGTGCCACCCAGCGGCTGGGCCCGTGAGCTATGGCCGCTGAGCCTGCACATCCGGAGCCTGTGCTCCTCGACCGGAGAGGCCACAACAGTGAGAGGCCCGCGTACCGCAAAGGGAAAAAAATAAAAAATAAAATAAAAATAAATCTACAAACAGTAAATGCTGGAGAGGGTGTGGAGAAAAGGGAACCCTCCTACACTGTTGGTGAGCATGTAAATTGGTCCAGCCACTATAGAGAACAGTATGCAGGTTCCTTAAAAAAACTAAAAATAAAGCTACCATATGATACTGCAATCCCACTCCTGGGCATATATCCAGAAAAAATCATAATTTTAAAAGATACATGCACCCCAATGTTCACTGCAGCACTATTTACAATAGCCAGGACATGTAAGCAACCTAAATGTCCATCAACAGATGAGTGGATAAAGAAGATGTGGTATACATACATAATGGAATATCAGCCATAAAAAAGAACGAAATGATGCCATTTACAGCAACATGGATGGACCTAGAGATTGTCATACTGAGTGAAGTAAGTCAAAGAAAGACAAATATCATATGATATCCCTTATATGTGGAATCTAAAAAAATGGTACAAATGAACTGATCTACAAAACAGAAATAAGGGTTATAGATGTTGGGCTTTCCTGGTGGTGCAGTGGTTGAGAGTCCGCCTGCCGATGCAGGGGACATGGGATCATGCCCCGGTCCGGAAGGATCCCACATGCCGTGGAGCGGCTGGGCCCGTGAGCCATGGCCGCTGAGCCTGCGTGTCCGGAGCCTGTGCTCCGCAACGGGAGAGGCCACAACAGTGAGAGGCCCGCGTACCGCCAAAAAAAAAAAGTTATAGATGTAGAAAACAAACTTTTGGTTACCAGAGGGTGGGGGGGGGGGGGTAGGAAGAGGGATAAACTGGGAGAGTGGGATTGACATATACACACTATTATATATAAAATAGATGACTAATAAGGACCTACTGTAACTCCACTCCGCAATGACTTATAAGGGAAAAGAATCTAAAAAAGAGTGTATATATGTGTGTGTATAACTGACTCACTTTGCTGCATAGCAGAAACTAGCACATTATAAATCAACTATACTCAAATAAAAAATTTTTTAAAGTAATAGTCATAGGAACCTGATAAGATATGTAACTTCCAAAAACAGGCAACAGAAGACACCTTAAAACTACTGCATTAAACTTTAAGATCATACCTATTTTCCCCTGAAAATAGTTTAACCTAACAGTTTTTCTCCCCAATTTAAACTACAGGATATAGATACCTAAGGGTTGAATAAAATTTCACAGAAATCCTATACACAGGTAATGTCAATTCTTTGGGTGAAAGTATTCTTTCTTGGTATTCAGACTTTCCTTTTAAGGAAGTTTTTTTGAGCAATCAAACAAACTCTCTGTTCTGTTGTAAAAAATGTTACAGCTTAAATTTTAATTGAGTGTGTAAAGACTGCTTCATAGATTCCTACCTTACTTGAAGGCTTATTCAAGAGCACTGCTATCCAAATCATGTTTGCTCATGAAATGCCAAGTTACTTTAATACAATTCGAAGTTAAACCTACCTTAAAAAGAAAATATACCATTATAAAAATCTTGGAGTCATTATTATGAATCAGTATTAGATAATTTATCATATGCTTCTGGCATATTTTTTCAAAAAAAGCACAAAATTTCTGTTTAATCTCGACATTAATACAAATTCAGTATAATTCTACTTGAATTCTAATTCTTCTGAAGACTATCCTATTGAAATTTTTTTAAGTATCAACTCTACCGGATGACGATTGCTATCAGTTCTAAAAGTGACCATTTTTAAAATAATTTTTTTAAGTATTTATCTATTTATTTATTTATTTATTATTTCGCTGCTCCATGGAGCATGCGGGATCTTAGTTCCCCAATGAGGGATCAAACCCACGCCCCCTGCAGTGGAAGCACAGAGTCTTACCCGCTGGACTCCTAGGGGAGTCCCATTGTTTATAATTTTAAAAACTGAAAACTTGCATCCAACAGAAATAGACCAGTAAGTAAATTATACAAACATAAATGAGGATATCACATAGCTATTAAAAATAATAATGTTGTAGAAAAATACTGATATAAAAATGTTCAAGATTCACTGTTAAGTGAATAGAATAGTTTGCACAATAGTGGACGCATTATGAGACCATTTTGTAAACATCACGTCTGTAAGTGTACATGGGATGTCTATAAGTATATGTACACTTATAGACATGTGATATGGCTAAGCAAAACACAGGGAGAAGATATTTCAGAAGGTTAACAATGGCGTCTCGTGGTTGTGAGATTCCAGTGGTATTTTCAAAATTTAATTCATGCTCTGCATGTTTCCCAAGTTTTCTACATTAGGGATATACTATTTTTATAACTGGGGGGAAAGAGATTAAGAAAGAAATAAGCTGTTTACGTTACAGCCATATTTTAATGCAAATGATAAATTCTTAGCAAGTTGTTGGTTTAACCCTCATTGTGGCAACACCCATTTGTGTTTTATTTTTTTAAACACAAAATTTTGAACATGAATCAATCTGTATTTTCATTTTCTACTATTTTGGATGGGAATTAAAAATGTACATATCTGATTAAATGTGCCCTCTTTGAAAAAGATGGGAATTTTTGTCTTATTCTTGGATCTTATTAATATAAAAATGAGAAAATATTTCTGAAAAATAAAAGGTAAATCACATTCTAAACAGTATCCTATGAAAGTCAAAATACATAAAAATTTATTTTTTACAAGTGATTTTTCTGTAGACTTCTAAGACTTAAAATAATTAGACTTACATCTTTATGAAATACACATCTAAAATAACTAATAACTCAAAGTTGACACTATACTTATGAGGAGTTTAGGTAATTCAACATTTGCATAATCAAATACATGGAGAAAAACAGCAATCTCTTACCCACCTAATCACAGGAGTTATACCTAACAGAGCTATAAAAATAAGTAACAAATGGTTGTAAAGCAACCTATAAATATAAATGCCATTATAAAAATCACAGTCAATTAGCAAGAATTAAATTGCTCTGACACTTAAAATGTATTCTATAATTCATACAATCCATCTAGAATTTTAGACTCAGAAAAGAAGAAAATACAATGTCCACTGGTACAGTGCTTACAAGAAACTACACTTTAAAATTATTTTTTTACTTTATGCATCTGAGAAGAACTGGAAAGAGACACAAACAATAAAAGGTAATTTTGCTGTGGAACTCTTGAGTTTTCACCATATTGTTGTTTGCTTTCAGAGTTTAAAATACGTACAGCAAATAAATATTTTATTTGACATAGCACCAGAAGTAAAAATGTGGGGCAGGCAGGACATTAAATATGTGCTTTGAGGGAAAAAACAATTTACTTTTTTTTTTTTTTTGCGGTACGCGGGCCTCTCACTGTTGTGGCCTCTCCCGTCGCGGAGCACAGGCTCCAGACTCGCAGGTTCAGCGGCCATGGCTCACGGGCCCAGCCGCTCCGCGCGGCATGTGGGATCTTCCCGGACCGGGGCACGAACCCGCGTCCCCTGCATCGGCAGGCGGACTCTCAACCACTGCGCCACCAGGGAAGCCCCAACAATTTACTTTTAATATTAACGTTGTCTGACATATTAGATGGTAGACAATAGTTAACTGGCAGAATTAAATCTCCTATTCTAAAATCCTGAAATCTAAGAGAGGCTGTATTATAACGATCAAATAAAACATCAAATGGTTCTTTCCAGTGGGAGAGAGTAAAACGCAAGCAAACAAAAATAAACTATCAATTAGCGTTCGTAAGTGCCTGCTATGAGGATGCAATTTAACTCCTTACTTCCTTACCCCTTAAGAGCTAAGATTTGAGCTTTATAAGTTTGTTCTATCCTTTCTTAACTATTTAAAACGTTGAGATTATCTACTCTCCCTCCAAACTCCATGCCCACAAAAGTAAAAAGCTAGAAATAGTCTTACCCTTACAAACCTCATGTATGTTTTTCTTCTGGAATCTATCATTTCCCATCTTGTGTTATAATCATTACATACATGCTCTTTTAACCATACTAGATTTCAAACCCTCTGAGGGCAGGGTCAATTATATTTTATCTTTCTATGTATGTCACATAGCTTAGTAAAGTGTCTTGACTAATACTCAACTTTCTATCACCTAAAAAGAATTAAGTCTTGGTAATTATTTGCAGCTTGGTTTAAAAAAACAAAAACAATACAAAAAAACCCACCACCTCTGGAACTATTAGAAGGGCAATGTTCTCTCTGAGTGGAAGTATGCATGCAACTTGTCTGCTGTCAGTAAAGCACAAACCGGACCAAAATGCCTCTTCTCCCCTTTCCGCTTCAAAGGCTGGATTCCATCCAAGGCTGGATTCCATCCAAGTCAATCAATGTCTCTTAGTTAAGGACAAAGCCTGCCTAGGTTCACTTCAGAGGACCAGGAGAGGCTGATGTAATCTAAGGGGCTTTCTAGTGGTCTGCAAGTACAGGAGAATAAAATCAAAGTTTAACCTGTGAGCTACTGACCAGGTCAAAACCCAAAGAAAACGTTAGAATGTGGACCCTAAAGAGTCCTATAAAAGCCATGGAATCCATGTCTTACAGGTGAATTCAATCTACATCACATAAAGCTCACACCAGTTAAGACCTCACTACAAACTCTGTAAATGTATCCCAAACCAACCAGCCCCTCACAAGTGAAAAGATGAGAATGTCCTGAGGTGTATACTACACGTTAAACTTTCTCACATACTCCAGGTCATTTCCAGGTCCTGTGGGTTAGTAACAGCCCACAGTAGAGGCAAACTGGCAAAGTAGACGATCAATCAATATAGTTCTATTTTCAAGACTGAAAAGTCTATGTTTGTAAATGCACAGAAAAAAAAACTGGGAAGTTATATAACAGTGTTAGCATCAGTTATCTCTAGGGAGAGATGTGACAAAGTGGAAGTGTGCAAAGGGCGTTTTCTCTTATTATATACACATTGTATTGTTTTAATTCTTCATGAACATTGATTTACTTCTATAATGTTAAAAACAAAATTTTAAGTAAAATTTTGAAATGCAATTCTGTTTTTTCAAAAAGACTGAATAGACCCACATGGAATTCAAACGAAAAATAAATGCCATTTGCAGAAGTTTGGCTACTAGAGACCTACAGATCAAACAGAAATAACACAATTATCCTATCCTACAAAATAAAAAGGAATGCTGGTAACATAACAAAAATGCCCATAGCAACTGTCACTCAACATTCACTACTTTTGATTATACAACATTAGCCACCAGAGGAATTTTGAGTACCCACCCCCGAAAATTACGTACTGCTTATAACAATCCGTAAGTTGTAAGAAGTTTTTAGTGTTTTGCACCAACAAATCATTGACTTATCGGTTTAATTTTCCATAAGTAGTACTATATACAAATATAAATTTACATGTCACTGAGGTTCATGTCTGATTGCCTTGAGAAAACCATTTCCCAATCTGAAAAGCAAACTACCTGGACAATCAATTCTTTTATCATTTTAATGGAGTATTCATATTCTCCAACTATTTGTCATGACAACTTTGGAGTTAAAATAAGTAAAAGTGGGCTTCCCTGGTGGCGCTAGTGGTTGAGAACCTGCCTGCCAATGCAGGGAACACGGGTTCGAGCCCTGGTCTGGGAAGATCCCACATGCCGCGGAGCGACTGGGCCCGTGAGCCACAACTACTGAGCCTGCGCGTCTGGAGCCTGTGCTCCGCAACAAGAGAGGCCGAGACAGTGAAAGGCCCGCGCACCGCGATGAAGAGTGGACCCCGCTCGCCGCAACTAGAGAAAGCCCTCGCACAGAAACGACGACCCAACACTGCCAAAAATAAATAAATAAATTTATAAAAAAAAAAAAATAAGTAAAAGTAAAATTTTATACAACTACGATTCCTGGGGAAGAAAGGAAGGGAGGACAAACTATGCTCTGAAAACAGCATAATCCAGCCATAATGCCAGATGTAAATAATGTCATATATTTTAGCAAAGCAAAATAAGACTAAACATCTTTAAGAGTTAAACTGGTGACCCCAGCCTCTTTCAATTTTAGTTCATTTTCCTAAAAAAAATTAAAAGAAATCATATTGAAAATAGCCAAAATTACCATATATTAGGAAGGAAAGACAAGCAACAGAAAAAAAACACACAGCAAATTATTTTGGAGAGGAGAACTTTAACCTTAAACCCATAATATAGTCACAAATATTTTAAAATATAAGGACATACAGTGTGCATGTCACTTCCCACTATCCCCTCATCAGGCTACTTCTCCCTCTGCCCCATCACTGTTAGTTTTCCACTATCCCTCCAGATTTCTTTGTACGTAGAAAAACAAACACAAATCTGTATTCTTATTCCACGGGTGCCCCCTTAACACACAAAGTAGCACATTATTCACACTGTCCTACATCTTGCTTTTTTTTGCTTTATAACATATTTTGGAGATCTTTCCATGTCATTACACAGAAAGCTTCCTCATTCTTCACAGCTGAGCATAACTAGTTCTACCACAACTTCCATCTATCTTCTCCAGGCTAACCTTTAATGACATTCTGTTCAGTCAACTACTTAACACCTGAGTTAGTTTCTCCCCCCCCACCAAAGATTATAAAACAGAGAAAGCACCTCATTACCTAAATTTTATCCTTTTTAGAACGTTTATTTTTCAACCGGGTAGAGGGAAAACGCCGCACGATTTTCTCCTCTTATCACTTAAAATGAAGCTACAAATTAGAATGCAGACTTAAGTGAAATTACCTTTTTTTGATTCGGGGGATCAGCATAATAGCCAAATCAACAATTACTGTAAAAGTTTCTTCTTGGGCTTTTCCTTCACTGTAAAAGAAGACATTGGTTTTTTTCTTCTTTTTAAGGTTAGAAAGGCTTAAGGTCGTAGAGCGTGGCATTCTGATAGCAAAAAACCGCCACCTGATTCGATCTTTCATTTGCCAGGTCAGAGGACGAGGCTTTTACCTTTCAGGATTCTGCTATTACTAACAGGACGACTTCTACACCGGCGAAAACGCACTCAGGAACATAAGCTCTGCGGCGCTACGCGTTGGAAACTACACTCCTGGGGCCAGAGCTCCAGGACTAGCTATAAAGACTCCGGCTTCGCCGGCGGAAAGGCAGCTAGAAGAGCCAGCTGCCGCGGTGACACGGAGCAGGCGGGAGCGGGTGGACGGAAGGAAGGAGGAGCGGCGCCGCGCGGGGCACCCTCGAACCCGCGCAGTCGCTCGAGTCGGACGCGCGGAGCCGCGCGCTCCCCGGGGACCGAGGCCCGGAACCGCGACCACTAACGGAACCAGCCCACGGGCGGCTGTGGCCGCCGCACGGACTGCGGACCGCGGCGCGAGGGCCGAGGGCCGGGAGGGCGGGGGTTCCCCGGAGGAGCTGGCCGTCCTGGCGCCCCATTGGGCTCCGCTCCAAACGTGCCCGAGTTGTGACAGGAATAAAGTGGGTCACAAGGCCTAACGGGTCCCCAGCGAAAGCCCTCTCCGCACCCGGTCTCCGGCTTTCCCGGCCGCTCTGCCGCTCGAATCGGCCCCAGCCCAAGAGCGCGCTCCAGCCACCCGGCCCCGCCGTGCACCCCAATCCCGCCCCTGCCCCGCAGGTAACCCCAGCTTTTCCGGAGGGCCCCTCAACCGGGGCGGGCCTCCGCCCCAACTCCCGAGAAAAGACACACTAGGGCGACGGGCAAAACTTGGGCTTCAGCACCCGCCCGCCCCTCCCCTGGCCGCCGCCCCCCGGCCCCGTACACACCGCCCCCCGCTCCCTCCCCTTCCCCGCGCCCTCACCGTGTGGCTTGCGGCGGCTCCGGCTTCTTCCCTCCCCCACCCTGGAGCCTAGCTGCGGTGACTCGGAACAGCTAACCCGGCTGCGCCCGGAAGACGCCGTGGCTCCCAGCTCAGGCAGTACCTGGGGCTGAGCGGCGCCCCCCACCCACCCCCAAACAATTCCCCGCGACTGCCTCCCGCTCCTCCTCCCCCTCCCTTTCCTTCCCCTCCTCCACCAGCACCGGTAGCACGCATGCGCCGCCCAGGCAAGCCTACCGGCGGACGTCACGCCCCAGGCCCACCCGGTGGGGCGCCACTCACCCGGAGCGCGCACGCGTTGGCAGCCAGATTTCCTTCGCCCTCTGGGTCTCGGGTGTTTCCTTTTTTAAGCCGGTCGCCGCAAGCTGCGGCTGTGATTGCACTCCTTCTCGGCGCATGCGTCATCAGTGACCCCCGCGGGCTCCGACGGCTGGTGCTCTGCGTTCGCCCCTCCCCTCACTCTCCCTTTCCCCGGCGCGTCTCGGTGCGCATGCGACTTGCCTTGTTAGTCAGCCCTGAGCTGCGGAGGGGTTCCCGGGCGCCGGAGGAGACTCCCGCTCCCTTGGGCCGCGCGTTTGCGCGATCCGCGGCAGCCGCCGGCCGTGCGGAAACCGAGATCTCCCTGGCGCTCCTTCCCTGCACCGGTTACTGGAAAGCAGGGGAGGCGGGGCCTGGTCAGCTGAGGGTGCGGCCGAACCCGGGAGTGTTAACTTTGGGTCAGGGCGGCTTTGGTGTTCACCCTGGATTCGAGGAGCGAGGAGGAGAGAAAGAGTTTCTTGTATGAGGGATCCAGAGGCTAAAAAGCAGACCCTCTCTCTCTTGAAAAGCAACTCATTTTGCGAATGCCAGGAAAAAAATTTCGGATGTTGGCGGGCGAAAGACTTTTTTCCCCTTCCAATGGTATCACTTGCGTTTTGTCTCCTTAGACTGGAAGAGGGGATTTGTGAGGGTGACTGGATCTCCAGACTCTTCCCTTCCCCTCTCCTGCAGGTGCACTGCTTTAGTCGCTTCTTATTGGAGGGTGGGCCTGGGGAGACCGGACGTGAATCCTTGGCTGGAGGAGGGAAGCCAAAGAAGGTATGGATGTGCTCCTTTGGAGTTTTTTACCTGATCCTAAAAGCCAGGTGACAGTATAAAGGAAGATGAGAGATGAAGCAGTGGGGATAAACCAGGACCCTAATTTGCACTGCTTCCCTTGTTAGAAAAACGTGTGAATATCTCCCCCTTATCTTAGGGGGAAATTACTTCCCTCGATGGTTAAGACACACTTGGTCCACAAGGGAAAGCACATTTCAGTAGTTGAAAATTATTGGAAAAGAGATCTTTTACTTTCCTAATTCCTAATAGTTTTCATATTTTAATGAATGTCCTTGGGGTTTGAAATAGAAGCCATTTTCTTGTTTCAAAAAATAAACAACTGTTGTGACTATAAAATCCTCCCTTCAAAGTAACATTCATCTCAGTAAACATTTCAAATTCTTGCAGTGTACTCAAGAGAAAAGGAACATCAGAATCGAGGAACTTATTCAGATCCCTGATCATTCACCTGAGGATTTTTCTGTCAACGGTGGGAAAGCATGATGGAGTCATCATATGACAGGATTTTAGTAGACATTTTCTTTCCTGCTTAGCAGTCTTTCCCTATTCTGATCATTTCCTTTGGAGAACTATCCTTTCTTCACTCTCAGACCATATGGCTGGGGCAGGACTCCAGAGGAAAACATATTTGAGTTAATCTTCTGCCTTAGGTTAGACTTACTAAGAAGGGTGATCTCTCTTTTCCAATGGATTTAAGTCTGGAAAAATGGAAGCCTGAAGCCATCTTCCTACTCACAGATTCTGAGAAAAAAGGTAACATGGAAGAAAGCAGATTCAGAAATGGAGATTTGGCCTGGAGACATGTGTGATGCTCTGAATCCATTGTGGACTAGATAATTCTGGAAATTTCAGCTAAGTTACTCAATAAATTCTTTCATGTATCTATTGCTTAAACCAATGAGAAGTTTTCTGTCACTTGCGATCATGAGTCCTAACATACTGGTAGCAAGAGATGAGGCAAGATTAATAATACTGATAAGGAAGGTTTCAACTAGACAAGAGGGTTTGAATGCTTTTCCTAGGATGTGGATGTTTATTCTAGAGAAAGTGATATCATATTCTGCATCATCTAGAACCACATATCTTCAAAAATACCTTTGCGGGCTTCCCTGGTGGCGCAGTGGTTGAGAGTCTGCCTGCCGATGCAGGGGACACGGGTTCGTGCCCAGGTCCAGGAGGATCCCACATGCCGCAGAGTGGCTGGGCCCGTGAGCCATGGCCGCTGGGCCTGCACGTCCGGAGCCTGTGCTCCACAGTGGAAGAGGCCACAACAGTGAGAGGCCCATGTGCCGCAAAAAAAAAAAAAAAAAAAAAAAAAAACCTTTGCCCTTTTTAATGGTTCCATTGTCCTCTTATTCACTAGGAATGTATCATGTTCATCTTTGACTCCTTCCTCTCTTTATGTATTTAATCATTTACCAAGAACTGTTGATAATCCCGTTTTTCTGCTCAGTCCTCTGCCACCACTCAGACATTTCCCGTGGCTCAGTTCACAACTTATCTTTCTGCCCATATTCTCTCCAAGATGAAAACTGTATCAGATATTTTTAATCACATTTCCAACTGCCAGACTCCACTTTTCCCTAAAAGAAAAATCCTGCCTCATAGTTTCATAGACCCTAAATTGTCCCCCAGCCTAAATCCTCTCCTTAAACACAATTTATGTAATTCAAATATTGTTCATTTCTTCTTGTCCACCTTGCTATAATTTAAACTGAGCATTTCCAACTCCCTTCCCAACTGATCTCCACAGTTGATGTCTTGATGGAGGCAATATAGCTTAGTGGCTAAGAGTACAAAATTGGGAATTAAAGGCCAGGATTTATTCCAGCCCCACTACCTAATATCTGCATGACTCTGAGTAAGTTATTTCTCTGTTCTTCACTTTCCTCATCTGTAAATAAAGGATAATAACCCTGTCTCATAAGATAATTGAGAGAAGCTATAGAATATAGATAGTGTGCGTGTGTGTTTGTGTGTGTGTGTGTATTGTACTACCTGGTACATAAGAAATCCCACAGTGGCTATTATTAATGATGTTCCTTTTTGTGTAGGTCTTACATCTCTTGCTCAATTTCTTCCCCTAGTTCCCTGTGTCCTATGTCCTTTCTGTTCTTTCATAATACCTCTCTCATCCATCCTTTCCTCGACATTCCTAGTTTTGCCACTATAGTTTAAGGTGGATTGGAACATGGGAAGTTTGATATGCATAATAGGGAGTATACTGTTAGGGTTTTTTTTGTTCTTTTTTTAAGAATGCTTCATGGTTTAATCAATTACTCTTATTCTTTCTAGATCCTTTCAAATAGTGGGAAGTCAATAATATGAGGTGGTATTACAGACTGTAATCAAAAGTCTAGGCTTAAATCCTAATACTTACTAAGAGACACTGAGCAAGTTAAGTAATTTCTCTGAGCCTCAGGGTATTTATCTGTAAAGTGAGAAGAAAAGCATCTCAGAATTGTGATGATCAAGTGTAAATTACAAACTACTGCAGAAAGGTTAGGTGATAAGGATGGGTGGTTTTAGATTTTTATGATTTGTTGTTGAAACCCTAGGAATGATTGAAACAACTCATAGATTTGCAACTCCAGCCTACACCTCTCCTTTGGGTTCCAAACACATATCCAATTGTCTATCTGATGTCTCCTCTTGACTATCTCAGATATCTTAGATGCTCCCTTCAATCTGTTCTCCACAGAGCAGCAAGAATATTCTTTTAAAAATATAAATAAAATCACATGTTCCTACTTAAAACCCTTATTGTTTCCCATTATATCCAAATTCCTAATTGTGGCCATAATAACCTCTTTGATCTAGCCCCTGCTACCTCTCCAACCTCATGTCCTACCATTTTCTTCTTTTCCTGTAACACTTCCAGTTCCTTGCTAATCTCTCTGTATTCTCAGACTTTGGTACATGCTGTACTCTTGCCTGGACCACCCTCCTACCTTTTCTCCTGGCTGGTTCCTCCTCAAACTTCATGTCTCAAAGATCTAACTACCCTATTTAAGAGGTCTCCCTCCTACCTCTCACCTGCCCCCCACACACAGTACCCACAGTTATTCTCTATTACTGTGCTTTTTTTGATATTTGTTTCCTTATCTATTAACTAGCTTCCCCTTGTCACCACTACATGGTAAATTCCAGGAGGCAAGAACCATGTGTTTTTTTCACCACTGTACATGCAGCATCCATTTCAATGCTTGAGTTAAATGAATGATTGAATGAATGAATGAATGAGATGAGATGAAAGTTAAAACATGCTAGAAGATTTTCAGGATCATTCTTATATTCCAAATTATGATTGTAGGCAGATTATAGTCTTGTCAGGAGGTAAATTTAGCAATGTGTATTAAAGTACAAAGGAGAGGTAAACTGAAAACGGTTAGTGAAACACTAGTACTGTGTTAGTAATTGAGTATTTGAAGACCCACAAGAATATATAACACTATAATAGACACAGCTAACACCTGTATGAGAGGCTGCTGAATAAGGTCCAAAATAGGCAAAAAAGAACATGAAGTACTCACCCTCTAAATAGCTGCTTACATTTGGACCCAGATACTTTCTCCTTCAGCCAAGACTACAAGCTGGACAAAACTGGACCTAACACTCCCACTTTCAGGCCTATAAGCAGAACACATGAGAAGAAGAGGATGAGAGAATCATTGGAGCCATGTCTTACGAGGTTCCTGGAGAGCACTGTGGCTTTTCATTTCTCATTTATTCCCCACCCCACTCTAAGTTACGTGAACGAGGCTCCAACAGAATCAGCTAGAGAAACTGCAGTGACTGTAAGAAGAGACTGGAATCTCATCTCTTGCAGACTGTTGATATGCTCTGCATCCAACTACATGAACAGGAGGATAGGGACTTGGAGAGAAACAGCTAGCCAGGAAGTGGGCTTAAATAATGTAACTCCTACAATTTGGCATGGCAAGGATATGTACATTTCTACAGGGTCCATCAATGCTGCTGAGAAAGTGCCCTCCGGGTTTGAAACACCTTGACACCTAAGGGGAAAAGAAATTCTAGCAGCAAGAGGCTGGTATACTTCTGGGAGTGGGAACTGAGAGAGATCAAAAGAGAAAGCTGCAGAAAGAACTGATCGCCCATATCGAGGAACCATGCAGTGGAGAGGCTGCCTCTGAGTTTCTAGAACTCAATGTGCCCATTAAAGAGTGAACATTTTGATGCAATATGGATTGTATTTACCCAGTTAAGAGAAACTTATCCCTTTCTTCCTTAATCTCCCTCCCAGTCCCCAAACCACAGAGAATGGACCTTGAAAAGAGAGGGAAGTAATTGGCTAAAAACAAACTCCACCTTCCATCTTCAGAGTTCCTGAGTCACAAGTTCAGCCAGAGAACACTTGCCTGGGACCTGAGATTAGAGATTTAAACCAGACAGACTTTTCATAACCAAAAGTGTGGGAGAAGAGTTAAAGAATATGTTCAAGCTGTCTTTAGGGGACTTGTAACTAGTGCAGCTTAATCAACTGAGGATCTCATTAACACAAAAATTCCAATTCAGCTAGTCTGGGATGGGGCGAGAGACTGCATTTCTAACAAGTTCCCTGGGGCCGCTGCTGATTCTAGGACCACACTTTGACCAATGAGAGACACTATAAAGTAGGGAAGGGAGTTTCAGTAGAGCATGGTTGGCAGCAAGGAATAGAGAAAAATATTAGGTTGGCTATATGAAATATCCATTTTTGTAGGTCAAAATGTTTGAATAGTGGCAATTTCAAAAAACCTTTTAAGTTTGTATCCAAGCAACTAAAAATTCATTCAATAAAATGGGAAACACAATATTAAATAATTCCCCCACATTCTAACAATTATTTATACCCTACTTAAGTGAGAATGTATAAATGAAGTAGGGTATGAAATAGTACTGACCTGTATTGGTAAGCACGAGTACTTGCTAGAAGAATGTATTTGTGTATGTGTGTGTGCGTTACTTGAAAAGGGCTGAGGCTGGAAATAAAACCAGCCACCTCTAACATGCTATAATTTTATGAATTTTACAAATGTTAAAGTTTTCATGAACTATGCTTGTATGTAAAAACTACTGCCACCTGGTGGATTTAAGAGTTAAAAGAAATATGGATCTTTTTATTCAGACATCTTAAATACTTTTAGTACTTCCTCTGTTAATTTTTACTTAAAAAAGGAAATAGGCAAATATGGATTTACTAAAACAAGATTACATTTAGGGGAACCTTTTGCATTTAGTTTCAACTGGAAGGGAAATAATGTTTATACTTATATATATTAGATGGCACTAAAGTTACATTTTAACTTTATGATAATATGGCTTTTCCCTTAATTTCCACAACTGTTTTATCCTCAATAGGAATTTTTCCATCCATTTGTTAGAGAATTTCAGGAGTTGGATCTTATAGGTAATTATGTCTCTGATATGTGTGCATAAAGCTATAATAAAGACCACTGTGTGCAACTCCCAACTTTCCTTCCCTTCATCCCAATATGTATATTTTCAAAACCTTTCTTTGCTATCTCAGAAGGGAGGGGTCTTCCTGATTCTTTCCAAAGTTAGATCATTTGATTTTACCTTAGCTGGTGAAATAAATTATCATTACCTTACTCAATCTGTATTTAACTTTCCTTCTACTTCATCATTCTCTGCAGCCTCTGTGATCCCAACTCACCCCCAAGAAGAGCAAAGAGCCTTTTCTGATTCCGTGTTAAACTGCCTCAATTCTCACCAATTTATTTTTGTAAGCTAATCATTTAAAGTCTAGATTCTCTCACAGACATCGGTGAATATCCATAATCAGAATGATGGGTCATCAATACAAAAATAGTAGAAGAATAAAATCTGTTATTGAACTATTATTACATGCTGGATTTAACACCATTTTCTCTAAAAGTGGTGTTAATTATTAAGCCAAGATAAAACATCCTGCAGGTCTTCTTCAGTGTCCTCATATTACATATTTTCTCATGATGAATTCTTCGGTGATTACTATTAAAACATACATAAGCCTCATAATATATTTTTCTCACTTCTCTTCATGATTTAGAAACTTACATTGTATGACTTACAATGTCATACAGTTCTAATGATTCTGTTGCCTAACTGTGAGTATACTTAGTAAATCAATATTTTCTAACTTAATAATAGAACTATTAAAAACTACAATAATGAGTGGAGAAGTTTCTTGTGTACTTTTCAGAATCTTTAAATTGCATTTTTTCTATTGATTGGTTAATTTTTTTTAATAGGTAAGAGATTTTGAACAAAAGTCATATGGTCATAAATTTAAGTATTTTCATTCAAAGCCCCTAAATAATAGACTTTAATATTGATTGAAGTAAATTAAATGAAATTTCATGGTTCTCTTTCATCATTTTTATCCACAGGCCTCTTTGGAAGTGAGCAGGCAACACAGAGGACTTGTAATATTTTTGTTTTTGTCCAATAAGGATCCAAAAAAAGATAAATCACAAACAAATATTAAGGGTTCAGTACAAATTCTAGTTCTGTTGGAGGCAATGAATATTCTAAAATACCTGAAAGTTTTTATAATGACATATAAGCTATAATTCTAATATAAAAAAGAAATTTATTTATGAATTTTCTGATCTTTGATTATAAAGGCAGTGGCAAATAAAATATTCCATATATAAACACTTTAAAGCTATTTATTAAATATTTCTATTTGGTATCATCATTATCACTGTTTGAGCTATTAGTGTCATCATAAATAGAAGTGTTTCTAATTGAAGATACCATCACATCTACAATGACTCTTCTGGGGTTTTCTTCCAAATCAGTCTGTATTGCTCCAACTTCTGCTAGCTTCCATTCAAGTTCTGCAATAAATAATCCATCAGTAAATCAGATAAAAATCTTGGAACATCTATATGAAACAGAAGTTGACTCTAATAAAATTAATGTGGAAATGATGATATATTTAGAACTAGATTACAATGAAAGTACTACAATATCAAGATACACATTGGATACAGCAAAGTTATACTTAAAGGGAGAAATTATGATTAGAATGTTTATTTTAAAATGACTGAAAATAGTGCTTTGAAAGTACAAATCAAGAAGTTAGGAAAAAAATAAAGTAAACCCAAAGAAAGCAGAATGAGGCATATAATGAAGAAAAGACTTTAGCAAAAGTAGAAAAACAAAATCAGTAGAGGTGACCAACAAAATCAAAAGTTGATTCTTTGAAGAGACAAATAGACATACTTTGGGCAAAAATGATCACAAGTAAAGGAAAGAAACCAAATAATATAAAGATTTTACATGGGGAATAACCAAGATAAAGACTTGAAAGCCATGAGACTACTATGAGAAAAAAAGTATGCCAATACATTTGAAAATTTTAGTGGGAAAATTTCAACAAAAATGTGAATTACGAAAACATATTCAACAGGGAAACTGAAAAGAATTGAACTGATAACCAAAATCCCCCAACCCTGCAAATTCCTTATTTGTTAAATTTATTCCTAAGCACTGTATAAATGAACAGACCATTTGTGAGGAAAATTACAAAATACACTTATGAGGAAAATTACAAAATATATTACATTATGAAAAGTAATACAATTGACGCTTGAACAACACAGGTTTGAACTGCAGGGGTTCACTTATTCGTGGATTTTTTTCAGTAAATGTATATTATAGTACTACATGATCCAAGGTTGGTTGAATCCACAGATGCAGAACCGCAAATATGGAGGGCCAACTGTAAAGTTATGTGTGGATTTTCGACTGCATGGGGTCAGTGCTCCTAACCCCTGTGTTGTTCAAGGGCCAACTGTAAATATATTATATTTATGAGGAAAACTACCAAAAAATGAAAGAAGACCAAAATAAGTGACATGCTATATCTTATTCATGGATAGGAACATTCACTATTATTAGGATATCAAGTCTCCAACAATTAATCTATAAATATAATTCTAATAACTAACAACAGTATTTCTCACAGAACTTGACTAATTCCAACATTTATATAAAATTTTGAAAAAGACTTGCCCTACTAGAGACAACTAGATTGTTACAAAGCTACAGTAATTAACACAGTGCTATATTGATTCAGGGATAGACAAACAGACCAGTGGAACATAGTAGAAATTTCAGAAACAGATTGAAGCATTTTTTTTAATCCTGAAAAATGACACTGGAAATATTAAAAGCCAGTGGGGGAAAAACACATCACATACATTAGGATGGTTACTATTTTAAAAAACAAAACAGAACATAACAGGTGTTGGTGTGGATGCAGAGAAATTAGAACTCCTGTGTACTGTTGGTGGGAGTGCAATATGGTGAAGCCCCTATGGAAAACAGTATGCTGTCACTCAGAAAATTAAAGTAGAATTATCATATGATCTAGCATCTCTACTTCTGAGTATACATTCAAAAGAACTGAAAACAGGGACTAGAACAGGTTATTTGCACGTCCATGTTCATAGCAGCATTATTCACAACGGCCAAAGACAGAAGCAACAAATCTTTCCATCAACACATTAATGGGTAAACAAAATGTGCTATAAAAACATACAATGGAATATTATTCAGCCTTAAAGCCTTAAAAAGGAAGGAAATCCTGACCCATGCTACAACATGGATTAACCTTGAGGACATTATGCCAAGTGAAACAAGCCAGTCACAAAAGGACAAACACTGTATGATTCACTGAGAGGAGTCAAATTCAGAGGTAGAAAGCAGAATGGTGGTTGCCAGGGGCTGGAGGGAACAGAGAATAGGGAGTTATTGTTTAAGGATATAGAGTTGCAGTTATGCAAGATGCAAAGAGTTCTAGAGATGGATAATGATGACGATAGCAGCACAACAGTGAAAATATATCAATACTTAATGTCACTTAAAGATATACTTAAAAATGATTAAATAAAATAACATTATTTATAAATTAAGTCCCAGGTATGTAATGTATACCACAATAACTACAGTTAATAATACTGTATTGTATATTTTTAAATGGTTAAAATGGTAAATTTCATGTTATGTGTATTTTACAATTAAAAAATTTTTTTCAAATGTAACAATTTTAAAAAGCATGGACCAGATAACACACTATTCATGATAGTGATTGCTTAGTGAGGCAGGGAGGGGAACAGGATTAGGAATGGAAATACAGGCAACCTCAACAATATCTGTACTGTTTTTTTCAATAATAAACAAATAGCTGAAGGAAACATGAACAAATGTTCACATTTGTTATTTTTGGTAATGATTACATGAATATTTACTGTATTATTGTCTGTATTTCTATGCAGTTTTTAAATTTAGAGGATAAGGTACAAGCTGAAAAAACAAGGCAGTAAAACAAAGAGGGGCCTTAGAGACTGGGAGAAGGAAAATTCTGGAACAATCAAAATACTGGAGGCCTTAGTAAGGCCAAAAGCAGTTTTAGGGGAATGAGAGAGTGAAAGGAAAGCTGTTAAAAATAGCTATTCACAATGGCTTTAATACGATTGTCTGAGAGAAAGATTTTAATAATACAGGATTAAAGCAGTTCCAAGAAATGACTAACTGAAGAATATGGTCTTAGAACTAGGTTAGAAAGTAAACATTATTAAAAAAGGTAAAAATATAAAGTCCTGTGCTGTGAACTGTCAAAAAGAAAATAGTAGTAGGCATAGTTCTTATACCTGTTAGGGAGACAAAACTCAAAGGGAATTGGTTAACCAACAAAATCTGACAGTATGTAGGTAAGTGGAAAATAAGTTGTATAGAGAATATATGCTATAGAAATTCAGTAGAGAAGATGAAAACAGATTATAAATTGGTCCAGAATCACATAATGGAATAAATGGTAACCTAGGAGACCCATGAAGGAATAGGGTTTGGATGGAAGAAAAAAGTAGGGTAAGGTATTTGGGGTATAGGAAAAGAGTATGAAACAAAGTATGAAGCCATAAATGAGTTAAGTGCATCTGGGGTAGTGGTTGAAGACCAGCCTGGCTGGAGCAGCAACTAGGAAGCACTGAGAAGTATAATTGTATAGATGGGCTGAAAGTTTCAAGCATATGATTCTGAATTTTTAACTTATTTGAAACAAGGAACCATTAAGGATTTAAGCAAATGCGTGTTATGATAGTATTACTGTAGGAAAATTAATCTGGAGGCATCTAAGAAGAAAAAGAAGTAAGAGAAAATAAGAGGAAAAACCTTATGTTTTATGAAAATAAACTTTCATGATATATGTTAATTTATAGAAGTTTTTTTACAAATGAATTTAAAAGTAACATCATTACCTTCTAGCTTGAGATTTATCCCTCCACATTCTATAATTCCAATGAATTTGCCTTCTATCTGACCATTTTTATAAACAAAAATTGTTGGTAAACAATTGTCATGGTAGTGTTGAATACAGCTATTCACAATGGCTTTAACAAATTTAGTTTCAGGAAACTTTCTTGCTAGGAGACTAAGATGCTGGTTAACCAACGAACACATTGGGATGCTAAAAAGAGAAACAGTACACACAACGTTGTTAAAAAACAAGACTACTCATCTCAATCTAATGTAATAAGTGAAACATCTCCGTGACAAAAATATATCTTTAGATATTCTTTTAATATAAGAGCATATCAATTGCTAGCCTCTATTTTTACCTTTAGTAAGGATGAACTATAGAGTTCTCTGATTTTTAAAAAAATATATTTATTTATTTATTTGCCTGCACTGGGTCTTAGTTGTGGCACGCAGGATCTTCGTTGCAGCATGAGGGATCTTTTAGTTGCGGCATGCAGTTTCTTTAGTTGCGTCTTGTGGGATATTTAGGTGCGTCTTGTGGGAGCTTTAGTTGCACCTTGCGGAATTTTTAGTTGCATCCTGTGGACTCTTTAGTTGCATCTTGTGGGATCTAGTTCCCTGACCAGGGATTGAACCCGGGCCCCCTGCATTGGGAGCATGGAGCCTTAGCTACCGGACCACCAGGGAAGTCACAAGTTCTCTCATTTTTATTACAAACACCATTATAGCCTAGGAATGAAGCTTGCTACCACGGGAATTTGCTGCCTAACTGAAGCTAACCATATCTAACTTAGCATCAATTTAATCGAGCCAGTTCCTAGTTTATAGCACATGGAGGGGGTTGGGGGGCAGTGGGGGGGGAGGAGAAAAAAAGAAAAGAAAAAAGCAGGACATATCTAGGGACTCCTTAGCAGCTCTGAATTGAAACAAGGGGATCCCGACTCTTCATCAAGGGTTTATTTCCACATGAGATCATCACATCTGAAGTTATTTCAAGCTTCCTTGAATTCCTTTACTCTAACAAACTTCATCCATCCTTCTCTTTGACATGTCACATCCTGTTCCCCATCATCCAGAACTATTCTTCATCAGGAATTTAAAATTGATTGGAAATATAACCAAAACCTACAATTCTTCCTGCTCGATCACTTAACTCTCGTTACACTCACACGTTAATTAGTCCCTTTTCTCTCAGTCTATCACTCACTCACAGATTTATCAAATACTTTCAAAGCTAATCCTCTGCTTTACCCCACACTCTTTCCATTTCCTATGGGGCCTTTATTTGTTATTCTGCTTCCCTCTCTTCCTGTTTTCTTAACCTTTCCTTCTTCACTTTACATAAAATTACTAAATTTTTAAAAAAGTCCCTTTTAACTCTCCCTCTAATAAACTACTCTCTAGCCTTCTGGTCACAGCCTAGATGAAAAAGGTAAAAAAAAATCTCTATGTTCTGTTCACTTCCCTTGTTAAAGAGTTCTCCTTTTTTGACTTCTGTGATAACACTTTCTATTAATTTCCTTTTTACTCCTTTGACTTCCTTCTTCTGTCTATACCTCAAATGTAGATATTCCTTGTAATTATGTCCTAGACCCTTTTCTAATTCTAGATACATTCACTGGGCAGTCTCACCCATTCTGATATCAACAGCTGATGAACTTCATCTCCCCTCCTTCCTCAAACAAACAAACAAAAAAATCTGATCTTTATCAGTATTTTCTTTAAAAAAAATAAAACACTGAATTTGATGCATGTATTTCTCCTTTGTATGCATTTTCTCATCATTCGTATAGAGCATATTTGAAACAACAGTGTAAAGAAATATTTGTGTGAACTGATGTTAATTAGGGAAAAGTTCTTTAAACAGACAAAATTAGTACTTTTTTCTCTTGTACTACACTTTATATGTCCTTTCAAAATATATATATAATGTTTAATTGGCCTCTTGTACTATACCATAAAAGCATCTTATTCCCCTTTGTATTCTCAACTCCTAAAACCTGTCACACCTATAGTTGAAGTCGAAGCTCTCTTAACTGAGTGGCTCATGCCAGGGCATACTGCATGCCCCAGGCAGGTGGTAACCCTTCTGGACTTTTGTCTGTTTTTTCCCTCTACATCTATTTATGCCCACTGCACATTTTATTATAATTAACAAATAAATTAAAATGGGACAACAAAAATCATTGTAGTTCTTAAGAAAATCAAATGCATGCTTTGGAAAAACTTGATAAAGCTGAACCACTAAGAAAAAAATTGCAGTTTAGTTCATTGTAGGCTAGACAAACATAAATGATAGAGGAAGAATAAGGATTTCTGCACTCAAATTGCTTCACATGTACTTTTGAGTTCTTGCTCCATTTTTAAACAAACCCTGAAAACTGAAATCAATGGTAATGCGCTAGGTCTTATCAATATTTGGGGGAAGACTTGTATATTTTTTAATTTGGCTTTTCTTTATCAGTTTCTGGCTTTTATCCTCAATATATTTTGCTAAACTTGTTTCACAAATTAAAAAAAAAATCTCAACGAAGTGGGTATAGAGGGAACATATCTCAACATAATAAAGGCCATATATGACTAGCCCACAGCTTATGTCATACTCAACAGTGAAAAGCTGAAAGCCTTTCCTCAAGATGAGGAACAAGACAAGATTGCCCACTCTTACCGCTTTTATTCAACATAATATTGTAAGTCCTAGCCAGAGCAATTAGGCAAGGTACATAAATAAATAAATAAATGGCATCCAAATAGGAAAGGAAGAAGTAAAATTGTCACTATTTGCAGATGACATGATATTATATGTAGAAAACCCTAAAGACTCCATCAAAAAAAAAAACTGAATAAAGAATTCAGTAAAGTTGCAAGATAAAAAAAAAAATCAATCCACAAAAACCAGCTGTTTCTATACACTAATCATGAACTATCAGAAGGAGAAATAAAGAAAACAATCCCATTTATAATTGCATCAGAAAGAATAAAATACCCAGGAATAAACTTACCCAAGGATGTGAAAGACCTGCATATTGAAAATTACAAGACATTAATGAAAGAAATTGAAAAAGAAACAAACATGAAAGATACTTTGTGCTCATGGATTGGAAATTATTTTTGTTAAAATGTTCATAGCACCCAAAGCAATCTACAGATTCAATGCAATCCTTATCAAAATGCCAATGGAATTTTTCACAGAAAGAGAACAAAATTTGAATAGAATCACAAAAAATCCAAATAGCCAAAGCAATCTTGAGAAAGAATAAAGCTGGAGGCATCTTGCTTCCTGATTTCAAACTGTATTATAAAGGTATAGTAATTAAAATATTATGGCATTTGCATAAAAATAGACACAAAGATCAATGGAACAGCATAGGGAGCCCAGAAATAAACCCACACCTTATATGGTTAATTTATGACAAAGAAGGCAAGAATATACAATGGGGAAAGGACAGTCTCTTTAATAAATGGTGTTGGGAAAACTGGACAGTCACATGCAGAAAAATGAAACTTGATCCCTATCTTACACCATACACAAAAATTAACTCAAATTGGATTAAAGACTTGAATGTAAGACCTGAAACCACAGAACTCCTAGAAGAGAACGTAAGTAATGACGTAGGTCTTGGTAATGATTTTTTGAATCTGACACCAAAAGCAAAAGCAATGAAAGCAAAAGTAAATGAGACTACATTATACTAAAAAGTTTCTGCACATCAAAAGAAACTATCAATAAAATGAAAGGCAACCTACTGAATGGGAGAAAATATTTGCAAATCATATGTCTGATAAGGAGCTAATATCAAAACATATAAAGAACTCATATAACTCAATATCAAATAAACGATCTGATTTAAAAATGGGCAGAAGATCTGAATACACATTTTTCCAAAGAAGACATACAGACGGCCAACAGGTACATGAAAATATACTCAACATTATTAATCATCAGGGAAATGCAAGTCAAAACCACAGTGAGATATCACCTCACACCTATTAAAATGGCTATTATCAGAAAGACAGGAAATAACATGTTGGCAAGGACATGGAGAAAAGAGAATTCTTGTGCACTGTTGGTGGGAATGTAAATTGGTACAGCCACTATGGAAAACAGTATAGAGGTTCCTCAAAAAATTAAAAATAGAACTACCATATGATCTAGCAATTCTACCTTTGGTTATTTATCTGGAGAAAAAAAACACTAACTCGAGAAGATACATGCACCCCCATATTCATTGCAGCATTATTTACAATAGCCAAGATATGGAAACAACCTAAATGTCCATCAATGGATGAATGGACAAATAAATTGTGGTATATATACAATGGAATATTATTCAGCCATAAAAAAGAACAAAAATTTGCCTTTTGGGACAACATGAATGTACCTAAAGGGTATTATGACAAGTGAAATAAGTTAGACAGAGAAAAGCAAATGCCATATGATATCTCTTATATGTGGAATCTAGAAAGAAAAAAAAAAAGCTCATAGATACAGAGCACAGACTGGTGGCTGCCAGAGGTGGGGGAAATGGATAAAGCGGGACCGAAGGTAAAAAAGTCAAAGCAGGGAATCACACAAAAATAATTTTAACTTAAATATTTTATTTTCATCTGACATATATAAACATACATTAATTTAGTAATCTTTGATATTGGCTCATGAGCTGCTCACCTATAGCTTTTCTCATCTAAACTATACCATAATACATTGTACCATAATACATCTGTATTTTCTCAGTGCACTCTGTATTTTCTCAGTGCACTCAGGCCAAAAAATCTCCCTTGCCTCTACAATATCTAATAAGTAATCAAGTTATATTGATTCTACCTCCTTATCTTATACCTATCCTCTCCTCTCTTTCTCTACTGCTTTCCTCCTTTCCTGTCTCATCTGAGCAACTTCAGATTGTCCTAAGTGGTCTCTGTGTTTCCAGTCATGGTTCCCCAAACCCATCCTAGACCCTACTGAAAAAGTTGGCTCAGCAGGAAAATCTCATCATGCAACAAATGCCCTTCCCTCGATTGTAAAATCCTCCAATGGCTCCTCACTGCCTTCAGGATAAAGTCTGGGCTCCTCAGGGTAGCTTTCAAGATTCTCTGTGGTCTGGCTCCTGCCTATCTCTCCAGCATTATTATCTGCCTGCCACCATATTACTCAAGGTCCTCTAAAGCAAGATGATCCCTCTTATTTCTGTACCTTTGTTCAAGCTGCATACCCCATCAGAAATACCCCATTCAGTCTGTCTACTTCCTCCAACTCTGTAAACTCAGGGAATCTTTTCTTAATTTTTGAGGCCAAGACCAAGAATTATTTCACAGAAAGTTCTGTACTTCCACCCTCCAAGAGTTGAACTTACTACTCCCTCTTCAGTGCTTTTACTCTACTCTGTATAGAATTCAATCATAGCACCTAAAAGACATAATTATTACATCTAATTGTCTCCCTCTACTGAAATTTCTTCAATGGGAGAGATAGATGCCTTATATGCCTTTGCACCTCCAGCATCTACAAAATCCTCAGAAATCAGCTTAACACTAAGAGATGTTATATATCAATTTATGTAACAAAAAGCTAAGAGAAAAACAAATTAAATGCATTATATGTTTAATTTACATTTCAGAATATATGTATACATATATATCCTGATAAGTATAACCTGCTACAAATCTAGATACTGCTTTATTTTAGTGGATAGCATACTAAAGGTAATATTAGAAAAACATGTACTGCCTAACTTAAATCAGTTTTCCACACAAAGCAATGACATAAATACTTTATAAGCTTCAGTTTCCCTCAAATAGGTGAAATGCACCCACAAATATCTAATTTAGAAGAATTTTATGATTACTATCACAATGAGAGCTGAGTCGGTGGTATGACCCACTTATGGGGTGGGTGGTGTTAATGGCAGAAGGCAGGTGGGCATTGGTGGTAGCGGTGAAAAGTACAGAATTAGGAGAGTATGGCACAATAGACTGCAGTGCAGGGAGAAAGTGGCTACCTGAAGGCAGTTCTGACAGCAAGCGGTAGGGAAAAGACTTGGTGTTGGGGTTCAAGGGCCAAAATTGAACCTCAGAAGATCTGTAAAAACTAAGGGAGACCTCTGACATCCGAAAACAAGTTAAGGGCCTAGTTATGATATTTGAGGTTCAAAATATACAGTTGGGTACAGGAATAATGTAGAAGCCCCAAATTAGAACTTGGACACAGGCATAAGATTGAATAAAATCGAAAACAAGGCTGACTTGAAGTTAAGCCACTAGGTTCACTGGCCCAGAGTGAACTAGATCCCTTTAAGGTAACCTAAGCAGGCTGAGCCTATAAACTTAATGGCAAAGAGACATTAAAATTACAGAACTTAGGAATCTAGTTAAAAAACAAACTCTTACCCTCCTGTAAAATTTTTAGAAGGCAGCTAGAAACACAAATTTATCAGTTATACTTTACATTATTAAAAAGTTATTAAAAACTAGACTTTTCTAAAGAACATGTGTAACACAAATAATTGTTTTCTGTTTTATAACTTTGATTATAGATTAGTTTTCTTAATTTTGTACCAACACATTAATACATTTTCTTAATGTCAAGAAAACTAATTTTATTTTTTCTTGGCTGCGCTGGGTCTTAGTTGCGGCACGCGGGATCTTCGTGGTGGCATGTAGAATCTTTTAGTTGCAGCATGAGAACTTTTAGTTGCAACATGTGGGATCTAGTTCCCTGACAAGGGATCGAACCCGGGCCCACTGCATTGGGAGTGTGTGGTCTTAGCCACTGGACCACCAGGGAAGTCCCAAAACACGTATTTTATGTAACTATCTTAGATTGCCCCCCCAGGAACTTTCTGAGAAGGTCATAAAAAACTATTATGAAAACAGATTCTTACTCTTTGAGTCCATCAAAGCATAACAGTTTGAAACAGACTAGATGAGACTAAAACACATTCAACCTCTTTTATGAATTTTTGAAAATTATTGGTCAAAACTAGTTATTTATCTAGATATAACCATTAAAGTAAATTTTATACTATAGTATGAGCATTCAAAACTAACATCTATTCTGCTAATCAGAATGGGTCTCAGAAAAGACATTCAGTGAATCACTTCAGTATATAACATTTATCACACACAGATCCCAGTATTATAAATGTCAGTGTTCCTCATACCTATTTGTGAAGAATGAAAATCAGCAGCATTTACACACTTGATTTTACCATATAAGTGGTATAGGTAAAATGGGAATTGATTCTTTTTAAGGCTTTAAACTACTCAAAAATTAATTATCAATCTTTTTAGTTACAATAAAAGTAATGTCTTCTTTTATGGGTCACGGTGTCCTATTAAAATTTGTTTGAGAAACTGGTGAGTTGGTAAACAGCAGGGTTCTAATTTGCCTAAGTTGCTCTGTTCAGAATTTCTCTGAGGATCTGAAGAGAGAAGAACTTTTTATACAGAGAATGAGATGAGGACATGAGGGCTACTGTCATGACCTCTGTTCTTATTTGGCTTAGAGCCCAGGCAGAGGGGCTGGGACCAAAAGCTAGAGGGGCTGTTTCCATGAGAGATGTGTGAAACTATGGGAGCTAGCAGCTCCTCTGGCCGGGAGTTAGGGAAAAGTCCACTCTTCCTGGTAACTGTTACAGCAGGCTGGTGAGGCCTGGGGACATATGGGTTATACTTAATACAACTAGGCACTCTAAAATTATCTGTTTTGGGGGAATAAGGGAATGCAAGGGAATTATTCAGTTAAAGGAGACTTAAGAGCTGAATTCCCTAGCAGTCCAGGGGTTAGGACTCAGTGCTTTCTCTGCCGTGGCCCCAATATCTGGTCATGGAGCTAAGATCCTGCAAGCCATGTGGCTCGGCCAAAAAAAAAAAAAAAAAAAATAGAGAGACTTAAGAGACTTGATATATCCAAATGCACTGCATGATCCTTATTGGACCCTTGTTCAAAAATATATGTATTTATGAAAGAGACTTTGAAGTCAGTTGGAGAAATTTGAGTAAGGACTGCCTGGGTATTAGGTGAGAAAATGGTTATATAGAAAAATGCCCTTATATTTTGAAGATGCATGCTGAGGTACTTCAGAGTAAAGCATCACATAATTTATTTTGAAATGGTTCTACAAATACACACACATACACATATAAACAAAATGATACAAATATGGCAAAATGTTCATTGTTGAATCTACCTGGCTGGTATTTAGGGTGCTCATTTTATCATTCTTTTTACTTTTCTGTATGTTTGAAATTTTCTATAAGTTTTTTTAATTAACTGTCAAAGAGTACTTATTTTTCTAAGAAGTATAACAAGTTCTTTAAATTAGACATGAAATATATTAAAATACCTAATTTAATCCCTGAAGCCAATGACTCTACACATATATTTTTCTTTATTTATTTTTGGCTGTGTTGGGTCCTTGTTGCTGCGTGCGGGCTTTCTCTAGTTGTGGCGAGCGGGGGCTACTCTTTGTTGTGGTGCCTGGGCTTCTCATTGCGGTGGCTTCTCTTGTTGCAGAGCATGGGGTCTAGGCACGCGGGCTTCAGTAGTTGTGGCATGCAGGCTCAGTAGTTGTGGCACACGGGCTTAGTTGCTTCACGGCATGTGGGATATTCCCGGACCAGGGCTCGAACCCATGTCCCCCGCACTGGCAGGCAGATTCTTAACCACTGTACCACCAGGGAAGCCCATATTTTTCTTTTTTTAATTGAAGTATGGTTGATTTACTTTATTTTTCTTGATTAATCTTTGTTATATGCTTTATACAACATTAAAACCAGAAATATGTATATTAAAAATTAGTATATTAGCCTTTTGCAAAAAGCTATGGTAATTACCTTGATCTGTATAGGTGAATTATAACCCACACATCCTTTTCTGCATTTGTGACTTCATTCACATACTGATTTCCAGAAATTTCTCTTAATTCCCCAAATTTCTGTTTTTTCTTAAGAGCTTTCCATTCCTGTAACCGCTTTTCTCTAGTTAAGAAAAAGAAATTAAATTACATAAGACTATTGTTATATTCTTAAGGCCATCCCCATATACAGTAATAATTTAGAGCAATGAATGTAATGCTAGTACATATCAAACACTTTAAAGAGTAACTATTAACGGCTTTACAATGCCAGTTTCTCTTTTTATATGGGTATTTGCTTTATCATGGGTATTGTAAAGTATAAGAAATTAGCTACTGACTTAATTTTTGTTTAAGACTAAGTCAATCATAGCTATAGAGAGTTTATTTAGACATTGGGTCAACAAATTCTCATATACGGCTTAAATAAATAAAGGGAGAGTATACATAATAACTAATATTTATTGAGGGCTTACTATGTTGCTAGGTGCTGTTTTAAGTGCGTTAACTAATTTAATCCTTGCAAAAACTTTATGAAGTTAGTACTATTACTATCCCCATTGACATGCTCTTACCTATCATGCTAAGCTGACTTTCAGTTCAAAGCCTTTGTGAATATATGCAATTAATTGTTATAAATGTATTGCAGGTAGAGAGGTGGTAGAGAAAGAGTGATTATGAGTATGGACTCTAAGGTCAGACTGAACTGGCTTTAAGTGCCAGCTCCCACTTACTAGTGGCGTGGACTTGGGCAAGTTATTTAATCTTTCCAAGCTGCAGTTTCCCCCAATGTGAATAAAACTAAAATCTGCTTGCATGGGATTGTTCGGGATTAAGTGTAAACATGTAAATTTCTTAGGGCAGTGTCTAGCACACCATGAGCCTTTCATAAGTGTTACCTAGTTATTCATCTATAGAGAACCTTAAAACTTTGTTAAACAAATCTCAAAATTTACATACTTTGATTTAGCTGTTGAATACTTGAGTTTATGAAGCAAATCCAAATGGTTCTGACATATCTGCAAGTATGTTAAAAGTTACTGACTGTGTATCTCTAAGTACCTGGAAGTACTTACTCCCCTTCTTTCTCTGTGTATTAACTATATTTTCTTGTTTTCTGTACAGTAAGTCCTCTACATACAAACAAGTTCCATTCTGAGAGCACATTCATTAAATCCAATTTGTTTGTAAGTCCAACAAAGTTAGCCTAGGTATCCAACTAACACAATCGGTTATATAGTACTGTACAGTAATAAGTTTATAATACTTTTCACACAAATAATACATAAAACACAAACACACAAAAATAAAACATTTTTGATCTTACAGTACAGTACCTTGAAAAGTACAGTAGTGCAGTACAACAGCTGGCATACAGGGGCACTTTGGCAACTTTGAAAGTTCTCAACTTGAAGGTTTGTATGTAGGGGACTTACTATATTCAGCTCTGGCATCTGGGGTCTTCCTGATCCTAGAGAGACTGCCCCTCTCTGAGCTAGCTAGTTCCCAAAGATAGCAAACACTCACCAGAAAGCACAGTCCTCAAATGCAAACCAACCAATCCAGAGCCCAGTCCCTCAACTACCTCCTTTACTGGGCTGAGCCACTATCCCCCTGCCCAAATCATCCCCTGGGCTTGGTACCAGACAATTAGAGATAGACACTACAGTCCAGAGCCTGCCAAATTTTTTCCAACTAGCCAATCCTAAGTCTCCTTACCCTGCCTAGCTCGTCTTTCCCACAGAAACTACATAAAGGCTCATATCCATCTTAGCCTCTCCCTCCTCCTGCCTCTTGACCAACTGGTGCTTCCCTGTGTGGCCCTGCATTGTGGGGCATGCCCCCTACTCTTGAGACCTGTGAATAATAATGGCAATTATCTCCTGATCTGTTGGCTTCACCATACCTGAATATATACAAAATCCTGGGTCTATTTTAAAACACTGTGTCCTTATTTCACATATTAGAAACATGACCAGTAAGACCACTCACTTTATATAACAAGTAATCCAAGCAAAATTAAGCCTAGAGGAGAATGTCAAGAACAGTAATCCAAGTCTAGGGCCCTTTCAGTTTTCAAACTGAAGGTCTACAATTTTCCTTCTACTGGCCCAGATATTCAGAACTTACAGTCACTCCAGAGAGCTTTTGGGAGCCCTATTTTGTTTGCATTGAGTATTTGGCATCACTATCATTAATGTCCCTCAATTTGATCTCATTGGCTTAATATGTTTCAGAATTTTCAAAAAGTTTTTGTTCCAATGATGGCACTATGCCCTACTTAATGGTGCAGCTATCAACTACTTTTCTTCTTCCTCCACTCTTCCACCTTCTCCTCCTCATTTTTCTTTACTTTAAACAGAATTGGGCAGGGAAAGACATAAAAACCTGGGTTAGCTTTGTCATCAGGAAGTGACAGAGTGTTCAATGGCCTGCATTTTTCACCTAACAGTCATACCAGCTGTGATTCAGTCTCATAAACAGAAAGCCCTCTAGCTATTTTAAGCAGCAAGAAGCTTAATCTGAGGAATTAAGTGCTTTACAAACTTAATGGAAAGATGAAGGAGGAGGCTCCAGACTGGGCTACCAGGAAGACTCCCCGAACAACTTTGCAAAACTGGTCTGCCAAGGGAACAGCTTTCTCCGCTGCAATCCAGAAACTGGGGAATCTGGAACTAACGTTCCAATTGTGCCCTAGTATCCCCTACTCTGGTGATCAGAAAACCCCTGTAACAGTTGTCTCTAGGAACCTATCTCCTTAGCAGAGACTGGGAGAAAATATTTGCAAAAGTCGTATCTGAACTGGACTGTTATTTGAAATATACAAAACTCTAAAAACTCCACAATAAGAAAACAACCTGATTTTAAAAATGGGCGAAAGGTCTTAACAGACACCTCACCAAAGAAGATATACAGATGATAAATAAGCATATGAAAGGATGCTCCACATCTATGTCAACAGGAAAACAAAATTAAAACAATGAGAGGCCACTACACACCTATTAGAATGGCCAATATCTGGAACACTGATAACACCAAATGCTGGAGAGGACTGGAGAAACAGGAACTCTCGTTCGTTGCTGATGGGAGTGCAAAATGGTACAGGCACTTTGGAAGACAGTTTGGCCGTTTGTTTTCTTTCCTTTACAAAACTAAACATACTCTTATCATTTGATCCAGCTATCAAGCTCCTTGATATTTACCCAGAGGTGTTGAAAACATGTCCACACAAAAACCTGCACACAGATGTTTACAGCAACTTTACTCATAATTGCCAAAAGTTGGGGACTTCACTGGTGGCGCAGTGGTAAAGAATCCACCTGCCAATGCAGGGGGAACATGGGTTTGATCCCTGTTCTGGGAAGATCCCACATGCCACGGAGCAACTAAGCCCGTGTGCCACAGCTGCTGAGCCTGCGCTCTAGAGCCCGCAGGCCACAACTACTGAGCCCGCAAGCCACAACTACTGAGCCTGCGTGCCATGACTACTGAAGCCCATGCGCCTAGAGCCCATGCTCCACAACAAGAGAATGAGAAGCCTGCACACCCCAACGAAGAGTAGCCCCCACTCACGGCAACTAGAGATAGCCCGTGCACAGCAACGAAGACCCAATGCAGCCAAAAATAAACAAATAAACAAATAATTGCCAGAAGTTGAAAGCAACTAAGATGTCCTTCAGTAGATGAATGGATAAATAAACTGTGGTACATCCAGATAATGAAATATTATTCAGCGCTAAAAAGAAATGAGCTATCAAGCCATGGAAAGACATGGAGAAACCTTAAATGCATATTACTAAGTGAAAGAAGCCAATCTAAGAAGGCTACATACTATACGATCCCAACTATATGACAGACTGGAAAAGGCAGAACAGTGGAGACAGTACAAAGATCAGGGGTTGGCAGGGGAGAGGAATGAATAGGCAGACCACAGAGGATTTTTAGGGCAGTGAAAATACTGTGAATGGTACCATAATGATGGATATATGTCATACATTTGTCCAAACCCAAGAATGAACTGTAATGTACATTATGGACTTCGGGTGATTCTGATGTATCAAATGCAGGTTCATCAATTATAACAAATATATCACTCTGGTGGGGAATACTGACAATGGGGGATGTTATGTTATGTGTGGGGCAGGAGGTATATTAGAAATCTATACCTTCCATCAATTTTGCTGTGAACCTAAAACTGCTTTATAAAAAAGTCTTAAAGGTTTTCTTTTGTCATTGCTCTTTTGTTTTGGCTTTAAATTAGGGATTTGCTTTAAATCAGCACTATCAAGACTACTACAGAATTTTCTCTTCTTAACAATAAGTAAAATTTTAAAAGGCTACAGGTTCCTTTTTCCTTAGATCCAGAGGGAGAGCAGAGATACAGAAATAATACTAGAATTTGGTGACCAGAATTAGAGTTGTACTTTTGATGTGGAATATGCAAGGGAAAGAAATTCTGTGCGTAATATCTCTTTAATCTCTGTGGCAGAGACTGTTTGGGTGTTCATCAGTATAGCTTCCTCTTCCAGGACTCACAGGAAGACTATATTTGCCCGCATCCTTGGCAGTTAGATTAGGGCCATGAGACTGGATTACATCCAGTGGAACATGTATGAAAATGATATGTACATTTCTAGGACTTATCTCTGAAATGTCCCCATCTTTCATACTGTCTTCCTGGTCCACAAGCCTGGATGTTAAGGATTCTGAGATGATGAAGCCCCTAATGAAATGTTCATTGCAGCACTACTTACATTAGCCAGGACATGGAAACAATCTAAATGTCCATCGACAGATGAATGGATAAGGAAGATGTGGTACATAAATACAATGGAATATTACTCAGCCATAAAAAGGAACGAAATTGGGTCACTTGTAGAGATGTGGATGGGCCTAGAGTCTGTCATATAGAGTGAAGTCAGAAAGAGAAAAACAAATATCGTATATTAACACATATATGTGGAATCTAGAAAAATGGTACAGATGAACTTATTGGCAGAGTAGGAATAGAGACACAGACGTAGAGAATGGACTTGTGGACACAGTGGGGGAAGGGGATGGTGGCATGAATTGGAAGACTAGGTTTGACATAAAACACTACCACGTGTAAAACAGATAGCTAGTGGGAACCTGCGGTAGAGCCCAGAGAGCTCAGCTCTGTGCTCTGTGATGACCTAGATGGGTGGGATGGGGTGGGGGGTGGGAGGGAGGTCCAAGAGGGAGGGGATATATGTATACATATAGCTGATTCTTTTCATTGTACAGCAGAAAGTAACACAACATTGTACAGCAATTATACTCCAATTAAAAAAAAAAGAGCCCAGGTCCCTAGTCATCACCTGGAGAAGAGCTGCTCAGAAGAAGCTTGTAAAACATGCATCATCTGTGAGTGAGGAACTTTCTTGTGTGAAACCACTAAGATTTTGCACTTGTTTGTTACAGCAGCTAGCATTATCTTAATAAATTCTGCTGACGTGACTGTATCAATAGATTTGTAATTGTTGAACGATCTTTGCATTCCTTGAATAAACCCTAATTATTCACTATATATGATTATTTTAATACACTGTTTTATTTGCTAATTTTCATTTAAGATTTTTGCATCTATGTTTCAAAAGTGAGATTATCTAAAGCAGTATTTATCAAGTTGAGGCATGTGGACGTCCCACATGAGAATTACTTGGGAATGGCAGGTTCCACATGGGCACATTCCTGAGACTCAACCCCAAGTTACTGAATATTACCTCTTGGTACTGGTCTCAGGAATGTGTATTTTTAACTTCATATTATGGATGGTTATTAACACTTACAGTAGTAAAGCGACACCAGATGTGTGCATCTTCCATCAATAATTTCTATGGCCAATTCTCTTTCATCTCAACCCCCACTAACTCCCCATTTCAAGGGCTATTTTGAAGCAAATATAAGACATCATGTCATTTCATCTGTAAATATTTCATTATATATCTCTAAAAGATGAGGATACTTTAAAATTTTTAATTCACATGGCATAATTATATCTAAAACAATGGTAATTCCTTAATATATTCAGATATTGTTCAAATAATCCTATTTTCTCCACTTAAAATTTTTATTTAATTGTTATAAAATATCCATAACATAAAATTTACCATGTTAACCATTTTTAAGTGTACAGTTCAGTAGCATTAAGTTCTGGCCCCATTTTTAAAGTTTGTTTATTCAAATGGGAATCCAAATTAGATTTATAGAGTGGTTATTATCTCTCTTAAATCTCATTTAATACATAGATTCTTTTCCATCTATTTTTCCCCTAGAAATTTCTTTGTTGACGGAAACTAGATTGCTTGTCCGAACTTTCCCACGGTCTGAATTTAGCTTATTATATTATCATGAAATCAATTCACCCAAGAAATCAAAATTTTTAGTAGTAAAGCTAGGTGATTATTTTGACTAACCAACTTAAGATCCATGAGTCTATTACTTCCCGTCGGTACTAGCCTTGTCTGATTGTGACAGTAAGATTATATTATCAATAAATGTAACAATGTCATATGCAATTTATTAGTAAGCTTGTCGTCTTAATAAAAACGTAGGAATTATCTGTGCCTTGAAAAGTAGAGAAAAATCAGCTATACAATACATTTTAGGAAGCAGGCTCTCTTCTTCATTATGCTTTTCTCTCTCTCATTGCATCAATTTTGGAAACTATTTTTTCATTTTAAAAATGATGTATACGATCATGCATCAGATACTCTCCTGTGTCTGGCTTCTTTAATTCCATACAACGTTTTCAAATTTCACCAACGTCTGTGTGCATCAGTAGCTTGCTTACTTCCTTACAGAGTAGTACTGCCTTTCATGAACACACTACAGTTTGTTTATTCATTCACCTTGCATTCATTTATCATGTTGATGGACTTTTGGGTTGTTTCCAGTTTCTGGCTATTATGAATATGCATGTACAAGTCTTTGTATTGACGTATACCTTCAATTCTCTCAAGTAAATATCCAGGAATTTAATTGATAGGTTATATGTTAAATGCATATATAACTTTAGAAGAAATTGCCAAACTATCTCCCAAAGTTATCATATTATGAGAATTCCAGTTCCTCCAAATCTTTAGTTTTAAATTGTAACATAATTCATATACAATAAAATTCAACGATTTATAGTGTATAACTCAGTGATTTTTAAAGTATTCACAAAGCTGTGCATCCATTACCACGATCTAGTTCCAGAATAGTTTTACTGTACTAAAAGAAACCCCATATCCATTTGTAGTTATTCCCTATCCCCCCATCCCAGGCCCTGGAAATTAATAATCTGCTTTCTGTCTCTATAAATTTTCCTATTCTGAATATTTCATATAAGTAGAATCATATAAAATGTGACCTTTTGTCACTGGCTTCTTTCCTTAGCATAACATTTACAAGGTTCAGTCCTGTTGTAGCATGTACCAGTTCATCATTTCTTTACATGGCTGAATAATTTTCCATTGTATGAATACACCATATTTTGTTTATCCACTCACCAGTTGATGGACAGTAAGTTTCTTTGTACTTTTTGGCTATTGTGAATGCTGCTGCTATGAACATTCATGTACATGTTTTGTGTTTTCAATTCTCTTGGGTGTACATATCTAGGAGTGGAATTGCTGGATCATGGTAATTCTATGTTTAATATTTGAAGAAATTCCAGACTGCACCATTTTACATTCCCGCCAGCAATGTATGGTGGTTCAAAATTCTCCACCTGTTCACAAACACTTTTGTTAGTTTTTCTGTCTTCTTTATTATAACCACCCTGGTGGGAGTGAAATGGAAATTCACTGTGGTTTTGATTTGCATTTGCTTAATAACTAATGATATTAAGCATCTTTTTATGTGCTTATTTTCCATTTGTATACCTTCTTTGGAGAAATGTCTATTCAAGTCCTTTGCACGTTTTTTAATTATTTGTTTTTTTGTTGTTGAGTTTTATGAGTTCTTTATATATTCTTGTTAGTAATTCCTTATCATATATCTAATTTGCAAATATTTTATCCCATTCTGTGGGTTGTCTTTTCACTTTCTTGATAGTGTCCTTTGATGCACAAATATTTTAAATTTTGATGAAGTCAAATTTATCTATTTTTTCCTTTTTGTTGCCTTTTGTTATTTTTGGTGTCATCTAAGAAATCATTTCCAAATCCAATGTCATGGACATTTTCCCGTGTTTTGTTTGAACAGTTTTATAGTTTTAGTTCTTACATTTGGGTCTTTGATCCATTTTGAGTTAATCTTTATATATGATATGAGGTAGGAGTCCAACTTTATTCTTCTGCATGTGGATATCCAGTTTTCCTAGCATCATTGGTTGAAAAGATTGTCCTTTCCCCATTGAATGTTCTTGACACCGTGTTGAAAAACCATTTGACTATTTATGAGAGAGTTTCCTTCTGGTCTCTCTATTCTATTCCTCTGGTCTGTATGTCTATCCTTATGTCACTATAACACTGTTTTGATTACTGTTGCTTTGTAGTAAGTTTTGAAATCAGGAAGTATTGGTCTTCCAACATTGTTCTTTCTCAAGATTGCTTAGTTTCCAGGATCTGGATGTGTTTCTTTCTATTCATTATGCCTTTAATTTTAGACTACTTGGATTAATTTAAAATCCATATACATTTAAAGTATGTAATGTAAGTGCCTGACATTAAGCTTTTGATTACTGAGGAACCTATTTCAAAAGACATCCATCTTGAAAACCATACTGCCAACTGTATGACACAGCTACTAGCAAAACCACCAGATAAGGAATTAGGCTGCTGCCACCCATGAAAGTCTTTCTTTCAGAGAGCCCTGGGTAACCTAGATAACTGACCACTTGAGTGACCCCTCTTCTCCCTTCCTGTGCTCTAATTCCAGCTATTATGCTCTACATTAGCCAACAAAGAGTCAACCCGTGAAACCTAGATACCCCATCAATGGACTCTAATAAAGGCACAGACCCAGGTCCCACTCCCACCCCTCCACCAGACCTGGGTGAGTGGCCCTCAGGCATGCTGTGTGTTCTTCAGGATTTCTGAGGAATAAATCTTGTTCCTCGAAGTTCTCTCAAAGTTTCTTGCTGAAGTGTATCCTATAGTCATAATACAAACCACAGGAACTGGTCCAATCACAGCTATGAGTAATACAGGAGGTGAGTGCCTCAGGCATTCCTAGCCAATAGCATCACTATTGATAGGCTGGGACTGACACAACAAAGTAATTACTGAAAAGGAAGGACTTACTTCTGCCATTTAGCTATTTTCTGTATTTCTATATCTTACATGCTTTTTGTTCCTCAATTCTTCCATCATTGCTTCTTTTTGTATTCTTGCATTGTGGTATACCATTTTGATTTCCTTTCTCTTTCCTTTTCTGTATGCTTTTAGTTATTTCTTAGTGATTATCTTAAGGATTAAAATTAATATCTTACAATAACCTACTGTGAATAATGCCAACTTAGCTTCAATAGCATACAAACACTCTGCTCTTATACATCTTCATCCCTCCCTCTTTATCTCATTATTGTTACAGACTACATTGTTATATACTGTGTCCATTAACATCAATTTATAATTATTATTTTATAAACTTGCCTTTTAAATCATATAGAAAAAAGGGAGTTAAGAACCAAAAATACAGTAATATTGGCTTTTATATTTACCTATACAGTTACCTTTACCTATGATATTTATTCTTTGTATGGTTTTGAGTTACTGTCTACTGCCCTTTAATTGCAGGCTGACAGACTCCTTTAGCTAATTTTTAGGGGAATTCTAGTACAGTAAGTCCCCGACATACGAACCTTAAAGTTGCCAACTTTAAAAGATGCAAACGTGCATTAGCATGTCCAATCACATAAGCTAGTTCATGTGTCTGGTTGTACACTGTCACATGCATGCATCCTCTACAAGTGGTTGTACTTTTGGTACTTTACTGTACAGTACTGTATACAGTACAGTAGTACAGTAGTACAGTATCTTTATTTCAAGCCCAGGATGTCCAGAAACAAGCGTAAAAGCAGCAGTGATGTAGCTGGTACTGCTAAGAAGTGCCAGCTATTGTACTATACTACTGTACTTTCCAAGGTTAGGATTAAAAATGTTTTCTTTATTTTTTGTGTTTGTTTTTTATGTTTTGTGTGAAAGGTTTATAAACCTATTACAGTACAGTACTATATAGCCAATTGTATTATTTGGGTACCTAGGCTACCTTTGTTGGACTTATGAACAAATTAGACTTATGAATGTGCTCTCAGAATGGAACTCGTTCATAAGTAGGGGACTTGCTGTAGTAACAAACTCACTTAGATTTTATCTAGGAATGTCTCAATTTCTCCTTCATCCTTGTAGCATACTTTTGCCAAATATGAAATTCTTGACTGACAGGTGTTTTTTATTCCTCTTGCAGCCTCTAAGATTTCTGAGGAGAAATTGGCTGATAGTCTTTTTAAGGGATGTGTCTTTGTGTGGGTCTCTGAGTTTATCCTACTTGGAGTCCATTGAGCACCTTGGATTTGTAGATTTATGCCTTTTGTCAAATTTGGGGAGTTTTCAGCCATTATTTCTACAAATATGATTTGTGCCCCTTTCTTTCTCTTCTCCTCTGCTGGGACTCCCATACCATATATTCTAGTTCACCTAGTAGTGCACCACAAGGCCAGTTAGGCTCTGTTCTCTCTTCTTTATTCTCAGACTCAATACTTTCAATTGTCTTATCTTCAAATTTTCTCTATTTTCTGCTGGTTCATATCTGCTTTTGAAGCCCTTTAGTGTATATTTCAATTCAATTATTGTACTTTTTAGTTTCAGAATGTCTTTTTGGTTCCTTTTTATAATTCCAATCTCTTTATTGTTATTCTCATTTTGTTCATATTATGTTCTCCTGTCTTTGTCCATGTCTTCCTTTAGCTCTTTGAGCACCTTTAACTAAGTTGTCTTAAAGTCTTTGTCAAGTAAGTCTGACACTTTGGCTACCTCAGGTATATTTTGTATTGATTTATTTTGTTCCTTTGTCTGGGCCATACTTTCCTGTTTCTTTTTACACCTGATTTTTTTTTTGTTATTGAAAACTGAATATTTCATTCAATTGGTAACTCTAGAAATCAGATTCTTCTTACAACCCATGTTTTTGTATTTGTGTTTTTACATTGGGTGTGTCTGTGCCAGGATCAGCCTCAGGTGAAAGCATAAGGTCTTCTCAGGTCTTTTCTGAGCCTTCAACTTTCCCAAGGCTTTCTAAATTCCCCCATATATGTGGTTGTTTTTGAACGTTAAAAAAAAAGAAACCAGAAGTGGCTCCTTAAAATCTCCTGGAAGCCACTTGAACCAGTGAGGGTTAACACAATGAATGCCAGTCTCTGGGTCAGTACCTCTGCATTCAGAGCAGCAATCTGCAATCAGATCACAGAATCCTGATATTTGAGGACAAAGTCCTTATTGCCTACCCTGGCTCCAGCAAGAAACACAGGATGCTGTTGAAACAGCTGCCTGCCCTGGGGCTGGGGGGTGAGGGATGGATAGCTGTTACTACACCGAGGACTGAAATCAACCAATACTAACTGAAATTTACCAGCCAAGCTTTTTTTTTTTTTTTTTTTTTTGCGGTATGCAAGCATGTGGGATCTTCTTGGACCGGGGCACGAACCCGTGTCCCCTGCATTGGCAGGCGGACTCTCAATCACTGCGCCACCAGAGAAGCCCACCAGCCAAGCTTTATGCTGTAAGCTACAAGTGTTCAAATAGACTCCAGAGTTCCAAAGCCATAATTTCAGACCGTTTCTGCCAGTACAATTGCTACCTAGGTGGACAGATGGTTTCCTGGAGCTTTCTACTTCACCTTTCCTGCTGTCCACTTGGCCAGTCATTTTTGGAAAATCCCTCAAATTTGGGTTTCTATTTAAACATTCACCCACTCATTTTAGCATCTATCAGCAGATCTTGCCCATGGAGGATTATTACTGTGGTGTTTTAATGATGATCTTTCTATTTTCCTCATTCTGTCTACACTTATTAATTGGAATTCTTCAGTGAGGCAGAACTGTTACTTCCTCTGAATTTGTTCATGTATTCATTTACTTATCTATGTCACTGTAGGATAAGGACTCAAGAATAATTATTTTATTACTTATTTTATAATTCAATATTATAGTAATTAATTTTGTTGTTCAAGTTGTTCCAACTCTGGCCAATCTGAGATCTTTTAGTGTGGCTCCTGTGCCTTGAAAAAAGTTTTTAGCACTGCCTTAACTTTCTGATACTACAAAATGCCCCAGACTCATACTGTTCTTTCTCAACTCACACTGTTGAATAAAGCAATACTTTAAGAATCACTGGTTCCGGAGGAGACCTTCAAGATGGCGGAGGAGTAAGACGTGGAGATCACCTTCCTCCTCAAAAATACATCAGAAATACATCTACATGTGGAACAACTTCTACAGAACACCTACTGAAAGCTGGCAGAATATCTCAGACTTCCCAAAAGGCAAGAAACTCCCCACATACCTGGCCACGTGGCTGACAGGGTCTTGGTGCTCTGGCAGAGTGTCAGGCCTGTGCCTCTGAGGTGACACAGCCAAGTTCAGGACATTGGTCCACCAGAGACCTCCTGGCTCCACATAATATCAAATGGAAAAAGCTCTCCCAGAGATCTCCATCTCAACGTTAAGACCCAGCTTCACTCAACGACCAGCAAGCTACAGTGCTGGACATGTTATGCCAAACAACTAGCAAGACAGGAAGACAACCCCATCCATTAGCAGAGAGGCTGCCTAAAATCACGATAAGGTCACAGACACCCCAAACACAACACCGGACATGGTCCTGCCCACCAGAAACACAAGATCCAGCCTCATCCACCAGAACAGAGGCACCAGTCCCCTCCACCAGGAAGCTGACAACCCACTGAACAAACCTTAGCCACTGGGGGCAGACACCAAAAACAATGGGAACTATGAACCTGCAGCCTGCGAAAAGGAGACCCCAAACACAGTAAGTTAAGCAAAATGAGAAGACAGAGAAACACATAGCAGATGAAGGAGCAAGGTTAAAAACCCACCAGACCAAACAAATGAAGAGGAAATAGGAAGTCTACCTGAAAAAGAATTCAGAGTAATGACAGTAAAGATGATCCAAAATCTTGGAAACAGAATGGAGAAATTACATGAAATGTTTAACAAGGATGTAGAAGAACTAAAAAGCAAACAAACAATGATGAATAACACAGTAAATGAAATTAAAAATTTTCTAGAAGGAATCAATAGCAGAATAAGTGAGGCAGAAGAATGGATAAGTAACCTGGAAGATAAAATAGTGGAAAAAACTACCACAGAGCATAATAAAGAAAAAAGAATGAAAAGAATTGAGGACAGTCTCAGAGACCTCTGGGACAACATTAAATGCACCAACATTCGAATTATAGGGGTCCCAGAAGAAGAAGAGAAAAAGAAAGGGACTGAGAAAATATTTGAAGAGATTACAGTTGAAAACTTCCCTAATATGAGAAAGGAAATAATCAAGTCCAGGAAGCACAGAGAGTCCCATACAGGATAAATCCAAGGAGAAACACGCCAAGACACATATAAATCAAGCTATCAAAAATTAAATACAAAGAAAACTATTAAAAGCAGCAAGGGAAAAACAACAAATAACATACAAGGGAATCCCCATAAGGTTAACAGCTGATCTTTCAGCAGAAACTCTGCAAGCCAGAAGGGAGTCACAGGACATATTTAAAGTGATGAAAGCGAAAAACCTACAACCAAGATTACGCTACCCAGATAGGTTCTCATTCAGATTTGATGGAGAAACTAAAACCTTTACAGATAAGCAAAAGCTAAGAGAATTCAGCATCACCAAACCAGCTTTACAACAATTCTAAAGGAACTTCTATAGGCATGAAACACAAGAGAAGGAAAAGACCTACAATAACAAACACAAAAAAATTAAGAAAATGGGAATAGGAACATACATATCGATAATTACCTTAAACATGAATGGATTCAATGTTCCAACCAAAAGACACAGGCTCACTGAGTGGAAACAAAAATAAGACCTGTATATATGCTGTCTACAACAGACCCACTTCAGGCCTAGGGACACATACAGACTGAAAGTGAGGGGATGGAAAAAGATATTCCACACAAATGGAAATCAAAAGAAAGCTGGAGTAGCAATTCTTGTATCAGACAAAATTGACTTTAACATAAAGACTATCACAAGAGACAAAGAAGGACACTACATGATGGATCAAGGGATCAATCCAAGAAGAAGATATAACAATTGTAAATGTTTATGCACCCAACATAGAAGCACCTCAACACATAAGGCAAATGCTAACAGACATAAAAAGGGGAAATCAACAGTAACTCAATCATATTAGGGGACTTTAGCACCCCATTTTCACCAGTGGACAGATCACCCAAAATGAAAATAAATAAGGAAACACAAGCTTTAAATGATACATTAACCAAGATGGACTTAATTGATATTTATAGGACATTCCAACCAAAAAACAGAACACACATTCTTCTCAAGTGCTCCTGGAACATTCTCCAGGACAGATCATATCTTGGGTCACAAATCAAGCCTTGGTAAATTTAAGAAAATTGAAATCATATCAAGTATCTTTTCCGACCACAACTCTATGAGACTAGATATCAATTACAGGAAAAAAATCTGTAAAAAATACAAACACATGGAAGCCAAACAATACACTACTTAATAGCCAAGAGATCACTGAAGAAATCAAAAAATACCTAGAAACAAATGACAATGAAAACATGATGAACCAAAACCTATGGGATGCTGCAAAAGCAATTCTAAGAGGAAAGTTTATAGCAATACAATCCTACCTCAAGAAACAAGAAACAGCTCAAATAAACAACTTAACTTTACACCTAGAACAATTAGAGAAAGAAAAACAAAAAAACCCCAAAGTTAGCAGAAGGAAAGAAATCATAAATATCAGATCAGAAATAAATGAAAAAGAAATGAAGGAAACAATAACAAAGATCAATAAAACTAAAAGCTGGTTCTTTGAGAAGATAAACAAAATTGATAAACCATTAGCCAGACTCTTCAAGAAAAAAAAGGGAGAAGACTCAAATCAATAGAATTAGAAATGAAAAAGGAGAAGTAACAACTGACACTGCAGAAATACAAAGGACCATGAGAGATTACTACAATCAACAATATGCAAATAAAATGGAAACCTGGAAGAAATGCACAAATACTTAGAAAAGCACAACCTTCCAAGACTGAACCAGGAAGAAATAGAAAATATAAACAGACCAATCACAAGAACTGAAATTGAGACTATGATTAAAAATCTTCCAACAAACAAAAGCCCAGGACCAGATGGCTTCACAGGTGAATTCTATCAAATATTTAGAGACGAGCTAACACCAAACCTTCTCAAACTCTTCCAAAATACAGCAGGGGGAGGAACACTCCCAAACTCATTCTACGAGGCCACCATCACCCTGATACCAAAACCAGACAAAGATGTCACAAAGAAAGAAAACTACAGACCAATATCACTGATGAACATTGATGCAAAAATCTTCAACAAAATACTAGCAAACAGAATCCAACAGCACATTAAAAGGATCATAAACCATGATAAAGTGGGGTTTACCCAGGAATGCAAGGATTTTTGAATATATGCAAATCAATCAATGTGACAAACCATAATAACAAACTGAGGGAGAAAAACCATATGATCATCTCAAGACATGCAGAAAAAGCTTTTGACAAAATTCAATACCCATTTATGATAAAAACCCTCCAGAAAGTAGGCATAGAGGAAAAACTTACCTCAACATAATAAAGGCCATATATGACAAACCCACAGCCAACATCGTTCTCAATGGTGAAAACTGAAACCTTTTCCACTAAGATCAGGAACAGGACACGGTTGTCCACTCTCACCACTATTATTCAACATAGGTTTGGAAGTTTTAGCCACAGCAATCAGAGAAGAAAAAGAAATAAAAAGAATCCATATCAGAGAAGAAGTAAAGCTGTCACTGTTTGCAGATGACATGATACTATACATAGAGAATCCTAAAGATGCTACCAGAAAACTACTAGAGCTAATCAATGAATTTGGTAAAGTAGTAGCATACAAAATGATTGCACAGAACTCTCTTGTATTCCTCTATACTAATGATGAAAAATCTGAAAGAGAAGTTAAGGAAACACTCCCATTTACCATTGCAACAAAAAGAATAAAATAGCTAGGCTAAGGAGACAAAAGACCTGTATGCAGAAAACTATAAGACACTGATGAAAGAAATTAAAGATGATACAAACAGATGGAGAGATATACCATGTTCTTGGATTGGAAGAATCAACATTGTGAAAATGACTCTACTACCCAAAGCAATATACAGATTCAATGCAATCCCTATCAAACTACCAATGGCATTTTTCACAGAACTAGAACAAAAAATTTTACAGTTTGTATGGAAACACAAAAGACCCCGAATAGCCAAGCAATCTTGAGAAAGAAAGACAGAGCTGGAGGAATCAGGCTCCCAGACTTCAGACTATACTACAAAGCTACAGTAATCGAGACAGTATGGTACTGGCACAAAAACAAATATAGATCAATGGAACAGGATAGAAAGCCCAGAAATAAACGCACGTACATATGGTCACCTTATCTGTGATAAAGGAGGCAAGAATATACAATGGAGAAAAGACAGTCTCTTCCATAAGTGGTGCTGGGAAAGCTGGAGAGCTACATGTAAAAGAATGAAATTAGAACATTCCCTAACACCATACACAAAAATAAACTCAAAATGGATTAAAGACCTAAATGTAAGGCCAGACACTATCAAACTCTTAAAGGAAAACATAGACAGAACACTCTATGACATAAATCACAGCAAGATCCTTTTTGACCCACCTCCTAGAGAAATGAAAATAAAAACAAAACTAAACAAATGGGACCTAATGAAACTTCAAAGCTTTTGCACAGCAAAGGAAACCATAAACAAGATAAAAAGACAACCCTCAGAATGGGAGAAAATATTTGCAAATGAAGCAACTGTCAAAGGATTAATCTCCAAAATTTACAAGCAGCTCATGCAGCTGAATATCAAAAAAACAAACAATCTAATTCAAAAATGGCAGAAGACCTAAACAGACATTTCTCCAAAGAAGATATACAGACTGCCAACAAACACATGAAAGGATGCTTAACATCACTAATCATTAGAGAAATGCAAATAAAAACTACAATGAGGTATCACCTCACACCAGTCAGAATGGCCATCATCAGAAAATCTACAAACAATAAATGCTGGAGAGGGTGTGGAGAAAAGGGAACCCTCTTGCACTGCTGGTGGGAATGTAAATTGATACAGCCACTATGGAGAACAGTATGGAGGTTCCTTAGAAAACTAAAAACAGAACTAAAGGAACGAAGGTTCCTTTTCTAAGAAATTAAGGTTCCTTAGAAAACTAAAAACTACCATACGACCCAGCAATCCCACTATTGTGCATATACCTGGGAAAACCATAATTCAAAGAGTCATGTATCACAATGTTCATTGCAGCACTATTTACAATAGCCAGGATATGGAAGCAACCTAAGTGTACACTGACAGATGAATGGATAAAGAAGATATGGCACATATATACAATGGAATATTACTCGGCCATAAAAAGAAGTGAAATTGAGTTATTTGTAGTTAAGGTGGATGGACCTAGAGTCTGTTATACAAAGTGAAGTAAGTCATAAAGAGAAAAACAAATACCATATGCTAACACATATATATGAAATCTAAAAAATAAAAATGGTTCTGAAGAACCTAGGGGCAGGACAGGAATAAAGACACAGACATATAGAATGAACTTGAGGACACAGGGAGGGGAAGGGTAAGCTGGGACAAAGTGAGAGAGTGGCATGGACATATATACACTACCAAATGTAAAACAGATAGCTAGTGGGAAGCAGCAGCATAGCACAGGGAGATCAGCTCAGTGCTTTGTGACCACCTAGAGGGGTGGGACAGGGAGGGTGGGAGGGAGATGCAAGAGGGAGGGGATATGGGGATATATGTATATGTATAGCTGATTCACTTTGTTATAAAGCAGAAAGGAACACACCATTGTAAAGCAATTATACTGCAATAAAGATCTTAAAAAAAAAAAGAATCACTCGTTCCTTTTATTGGAGAACAGTATTGTGAATCAAGAGCTGAATTCTAGGTGTGTTCATTGCTACCAGAGTATTGCTGCTTCTAACACAATTCACTGATTTTTTTTCGTGTGAAAACAACCTTGTATTCCTGGGACCAATCCCACTTGATTGGAATGTATTCTTCTTCTTTTAAATTGCTGGACTTAATTTGCTAATATTTTGTCAAAATTTTTCATACCTATATTTATAGGAGATATTTTTCTGTAGCATTCTGTTTTTGCAATTTCTTTGTCAAGTTTTTGTATCAGGATAAGTTGGGAAACTTATGCACCTGTTCTAATTTCTGAAAGAATTTGTTTATGATTGTTAATTAATTATTCATTAAATGACAGAAACCCTTGACAAACATCAGGCTAGAAGGAAAACCACAGCCCTCTTTTTACTGGCCTTCTATTGATATTTTCCACTTTATTCACATGTAACTTGATGAAGTTCTACTGTATATTACTGAATAGTTTTTTATTTAAGCAAAGTCAAAAAAGGTCAAGAAAAAAAAATCCATCTTATATAAGGTGAGTTAATTTTCAAATATTAAAAGTTAGTTTTGTTCTTTGTAAAATATAGTCTGTAGACAAAAAAGGACTTTTTCCTTAGTTTCATTCTTACAATACTTCATTCAAAAACTCATAAATTATCCAAATGAACCACTGTACCTATATATTTCAATAGCTCTCATATCTTCATCATCAAATTCATCTTCAGCTTCCTTCAACTGTGCAAGAGTCATCTTTTCGTATGGTTTAACTAAAACAAAATAAGTTGTAGTTAACTGAGTTATTTAAAAGCCAATTTTACTTTAGAGTCACATGTCTAGAAAAAACAATATATTAGACAAATGGAGATCAAGAATATCTTCAATGTTGCAGTTTCTCCAGCATATAAACTATATTGTGGCTGACTGCTTCAGGTTTGTTTAAGGTGCTAATACTCCCTCAGAGTTCACAGAACTACCAGGCTGCATTTAAAAGCAGATGTGAAAATCAATTAGACCTCATAAATTTGGACTTCCTCAAGTACCTGGAAATTTTAACAAATAATACATTTTATATAGAATGATCAAAACAGAAAGTAATCACAAGGTAGAGAAATATGATAGAGGGAAAAAAAGCTCACTAGATTAGATACCAGGGCATTTCAGCTCTGATATTAACTAGCATGTAACTTTCAACACATGAATTAGAAATTTTAGGTGTCAGCATCCTAATTTCAAAAGTATGGGTGGGATTTAAATTATTTCTAATGTCCTCTCTCCCTCTAAATTCATGAAATACATGATCACTGTCATAACTGTATTATTCCCTTCACCCAGCCCACCAAATGCACAACTATACCCATTGCTTCTTTCTGTAAACGTAAAACCATTTCTTCAATTTCATCTTTTGGCTCTTCTTTTGGAGGAAGAATGCCAAAATCTCTTAAAATTTCATTCCATTCTGTATCTTCATTTGGATCCTATATAAAAAAAATTAAAAATCTATTAGCACAGTTGTGCATTTTAATATTTGTAAAATCGATTTCCAACCATGTAATTGTTCATGAACTCTACAGGTAAACTAGAAAATTAGTTTCAAAGAATAGAACAAAATGGCCTACTTTTTTCCCATTTCCCATTTCCGTAATGCAACTACATACTTCGATAAAAAGAATACATCCTCTACCCTCAAAGATACACTGAGATGCTTAATAAAAAATAAATCTGAAAAACATATATCAAATGTTAATGAAGAAACCTGTAAGTCACGGAAAATTCTCTGAAGACTATAAAAGGCAAAACCAATCCACATCATGCAAAATACTGTTTTCTTTTTCTACATAAGCATTGAAGACCTCAAGGTGGACTTGCTTCTCTTCAGCTATATAGCTTCATGGAATTCTTACTCCCAAGTTAAATCTTAGAAGAGGTTAGGAATCGTTTCATAGTTCAATTTTTGTCTAACCATAATTTCTTTCTTTGAAACTTAATCTTGTTTTCCATGTTACTTAGGCTTTGATGTTTTATTTGCTGCTCTTCCTGAAATTGTCTGTCATATATCAACTATACTGTCTTTCTAGTCTGCTGTCCCTTTTCTCTGAGGTTTTCAGAGAAAAGGAGAACTTAATTATATACATGAGTAAATACTGCTGCAAACAAAGTAAAGGATAGCCTTGAATGAGCTCCACCTCCGGGTATTCACATCCTGCATAATCCCCTCTCCTTGATTATGGGTGGGAATCATGGTATGCTTCTAATCAGTAGAATATGGCAAAGGTAAAGGAATATAATTTCTTTGATTTAATTCCATAAGATCGTAATTTCCATCTTGCCAGCATTCTCTCACACTTGCTGACTTTGATAAAGCAAGCTGCCATACTGTGAGGTCCCCCATGGAGAGAACTATGTGACAAGGAAAATGTAGTCAACAATCAGCTAGACACTGAGATCCTCAGTCAAATAGCTCCAAAAGAACTGAATTCTGCCAACTACCATGTGAATAAACTTACAAGGGGATCCTTCAGATGTACTCTGTTGTACCTTCAGATTCAACCCCAGCTCTAGCTGACACTTTGATTGCAACCTTGTTGGAGAGTCAGATGGCCCAGCTAAGCAATGCCTGGATCCTTGACCCATAAAAACTCTGAGATAATAAATGTGTTATTTAAAGTCACCAAGTTTGTGGTGATTTGTTATGCAACAATGGATAACTAATACAGGTATCATCTTATTTCTCCTCTTCATCCTATTCTTTGGGCAAAGTTTTCGTTTTTTATTCACACTGGTCTCTCTATCCACAAAATCTTCTGATCTCCATTCTTTCTATATGTCTTAAAACAATTAAGTCACCATCAGCAGGAGTTCTGCACTCGGTAATGGCAGACTAGATAATTTGGATCAAGCCTCTTACTGAGAACAGCTAGTAAAACTGGACAAAATAGATGAGAATTAATTTGAAGGCACTGAAGAATCAACAAAGCAGTGAAGAGAATTATGGTAAGAAAATCCTGGATGAGAAGTAGACCCAGAGAAAGAAGCTCTATGTTTGGGTCCATTCCCCTTCAATCAACTACCAATTCTGAAAGAGGCCAAGAGGCTGAGAAATTGAATAAAGGTACACAGATTCGAGCATAGTGACCAAAGACAGAAATCAATAAGAAAATGATAACTAGGAGATCATCATATATTTGGAATTTTAAAAAAATTCTAAATGACCAAAGGGTCAAAGAAGAAATCACAATGGAAATTTAAAAGCATTAGGAATTGAATGCTCATAAAGCCACGTATCAAAAATATGTGGGTTGCAACGAGAGCAGTTCATGAAAGGAATTTTACACCCTGAATTTAATATATTAGAAAATGGAAAAGGCTTACAAATTAATATATAAGCATCCAACCTAAAAAGCTGGGAAAGAACATCAAAATAAACCAAAGGTAGAAGGAAAGAAGTAATAAAGATGAAAACAGAAATTAATGAAATAAGAATTGAATATATAATAGAGTGGGTTAACAAGACCAAAAATTGGGTCTTAGAAGACGACTAATAAAATAAACACTTGCCAAGACTGATAAAGAAAAAAAGTGAGAAGACATCACCAGTATTAAAAATGAAAAAGGGGAACTCCTGACAGATAATACAAATATTTAAAAAGAAAAGCCTCTCTATTATGTTTTGCTCATATTTTTTTCTACTTTAAGGTGGAAGCTTAGATCAAACTATAAACCTTTTTTTTTCTTTTCAAGCACACACAGAATTTTATTTTTAGTCTTTTTTTTTTAATTAAAAAAATTTTTAACATCTTTATTGGAGTTCTTTTCTAATTATAACCACTTAAAGCTACAAATATTCCTTTAACAAATTATTTAGCTGCATCCTACAAGTTTTGGTATGCTGTATTTTTATTAGTATTTAGTTAAAAATATTTCTAATCTTATGATTTTTTGCTGACATTTTTATTTGGAAGGATACTGCTTAATTTTCAAATATTTTGGACTTTTCTAGGTATCTTATTAATGATTTCTAAGTTACTTCTGCATGGTCGGAAAACATACTTTAAGGTTTTGATTTTTTGAAATGCATGTACTTGTTTTATGACCTAGCATATGGCATATCTTAGTAAATGTTCTACATAGTGTGAAAAGAATGTGTATTTTGCCACTGATGGGCTTTTTTCTCCACAAATCAATAGATTTTTGACAGATTTGTTCAGATCTTCTACTCTGCGATTTCTGTATCTAGTTGTTCTATCAATTACTAGGAGGAGGGGTGTTAAAATCTCTAGTTATGATTGTGGATTTGTCTACTTCTCCATCAGTTTTTGCTTTATGTGTTTGAAGCTTGATTATGCAAATCCTCAGCTATATCTATGATATTTTCCTGATGAATTTCTCCTATCATTATAAAATGTTCCTTTTTATTTCTAGTAGTAATCCTCATCTTGATGTCCATTTTGTTTGTTACTAACATAGTTTATACCCCTTATTCCTAAGTACTGTTTAAATAACATGTCTTTTTCAATCCTTTTACTTTAACCCATCTGTTTCTTTGTATTTAAAGTGTGTCTCTTTTAGCAATATGTAGCTATGTATTGCTTTTTAAACTATTCCGATAATCTCTACTTTTTAATTTAAGTGTTTACTCCATTTACACTTACTATAATTGTCTTTTTAATTTTTATTGGAGTATAGTTGCTTTACAGTTTTGTGTTAGTTTCTGCTGTACAGCAAATTAATATAATTGTTAATATTAGATGTAGAACTACTATTTTCCTGTTTTTAATTAGTATTGTTTGCTTTATTGTTCCTCTGTTCCTTTTTTGCCTTCTTTCGGTTAATTAAATATTTTCTAGAATTATGTTCTTTGCAACTGGCCTTTTAGGTATACATCTTTGCATTATTGCTTTAATAAATGTTCTAGAAATTATAATGGTATCTTTAACATATTACAGTTAGTATTGTAGTATTTTACATAAAATATGGGAACCTCACTTAGTTCCATTTACCACTATCCCATCCTTTGCCTTACTGCTGTTATATATATTAACATTTACAATATATCTGAAACCCTGTAATACAATGTTACAATTTCTACCCTAAACAATTATAATGTCTTTTAAGAAAGATAAATATATTTAGTTTTTAGAATTCACCCACATATTTATCATTTAAGGTGCTCTTCACACTTACTTTTAGATCAAGTTTTCCACCTGATGTAATTTCCTTTCAGTCTGAAGAAACTTCTTTGCATTTCTTACCCTTCAGGTCTGTGGAACCTAATTCTCTCAGTTTTCATATTTCTGAAAATGTCTATTTTTTCCCAGTTTTTTTTGATGGATAGTTTAGCTGGATATAGAATTTTGGTTTGAAAGTTTTCCCCCCAGGATTTAAAGCATTTTAAAAAGCCTTCTGGCCTCCAATGTTTCTGATGAGAAGTCAGCTGTCAATCATATTGCTGTTCTCCTGTATATACAAAACATACACACCTTTACATTATGTCTTTTCTCTGGATGTTTTCAAGATTTTATCTTTTGATTTCAGAAGTGTGTCTATGTGCTTGATGTGGTTTTATTTGTATTTACCCTCTTTGGAGTTCCCAGAACTTCTTAGATTGTTAAGTTTATGTCTTCCCTCAAACTCTGGACAATTTTATCCATCATCTCTTTAATTTTTTCCTGTCCTCCCACCCCATCCTTCCTCTCCTTCTAGGATTTTTTTTTTTTTTTCTGGTATGCAGGCCTCTCACTGTTGTGGCCTCTCCCGTTGTGGAGCACAGGCTCCGGATGCGCAGGCTCAGCAGCCATGGCTCACGGGCCTAGCTGCTCCGCGATATGTGGAATCTTCCCAGACCAGGGCATGAACCCGTGTCCCCTGCATCGGCTGGCAGACTCTCAACCACTGCGCCACCAGGGAAGCCCCCCTTCTAGGATTTTTGACAGGATGTTACATGTATGTTAACCATGTGTTACAGTTAGATGTATGTTAACCAACTTAACAATGTCCCTTCAGTTCACTGAATCTCTATTCACTTTTAATATTTTTCTCTCTGTTCTTAAAGTTGGACACTTTCTATTGATGAATCCAAGTTCCCTGACTCTTCTGCCATCAGCAATCTGCTGTAAAGCCCATTCAGTGAATTTTTTATTTCAGTTGTTGATCTTTTCAGTTCAAGAATTTCCATTTGGAGAGACGAGGGAAAGATGGCGGAAGAGTAAGACATGGAGATCACCTTCCTCCCCACAGATACACCAGAAATACATCTACACGTGGAACAACTCCTACAGAACACCCACTGAACGCTGGCAGAAGATCTCAGACCTCCAAAAAGGCAAGAAAGTCCCCACGTACCTGGGTAGGGGAAAAGAAAAAAGAATAAACAGAGACAAAAGGATAGGGATGGGACCTGCACCAGTGGTAGGGAGCTGTGAAGGAGGAAAGGTTTCCACACACTAGGAAGCCCTTTCACGGTTGGAGACTGCTGGTGGCAGAGGGGGAAAGCTTCAGCGCCATGGAGGAGAGCACAGCAACAGGGGTGCGGAGGGAAAAGCGGAGAGATTCCTGCACAGAGCGTCAGGGCCGACAGGCACTCACCAGCCCGAGAAGCTTGTGTGCTCACCCACCGGGGCGGGCGGGACTGGGAGCTGAGGCTCGGGCTTTGGTCAGAGCACAGGGAGAGGACTGGGGTTGAACACAGCCTGCAGGGGGTTAGTGCACCACAGCTAGCCGGGAGGGAGTCCGGGAAAAAGTCTGGACCTGCTGAAAAGGCAAGGGACTTTTTCTTCCCTCTTTGTTTCCTGGTGCTCAAGGAGAGGGGATTAAGCGCACTGCTTAAAGGAGCTCCAGAGACGGGTGCGAGCCGTGGCTACAAGCGCGGACCACAGAGACGGGCATGAGACGCTAAGGCTGCTGCTGCCACCACCAAGAAGCCTGTGTGTGAGCACAGGTCACTATCCACAGCCCTCTTCCAGGGAACCTGTGCACCCAGCCACTGCCAGGGTCCCGGGATCCAGAGACAAATTCCCCGGGAAAACGCACGGCGCACCGCAGGCTGGTGCAATGTCACGCTGGCCTCTGCCGCCAGAGGCCAGCCCAGCACTCCATACCCCTCCCTCCCCCTGGCCTGAGTGAGCCTGAGCCCCCGAATCAACAGCTCCTTTAACCCTGTCCTGTCTGAGCAAAGAACAGACGCCCTCTGGCGACCTACACACAGAGGCAGGGCCAAATCCAAAGCTGAGCCCCTGGGAGCTGTGAGAACAAAGAAGAGAAAGGGAAATCTATCCCAGCAGCCTCAGAAGCAGTGGATTAAAGCTCCACAATCAACTTGATGTACCCTGTATCTGTGGAATACATGAATAGACAACGAATCATCCCAAATTGAGGAGGTGGAATTTGACAGCAAGATTTATTATTTTCTCCCCTTTTCCTCTTTTTTTTTTTTTTTTCCTTTTCCTCTTTTTGTGAGTGTATATGTGTATGCTTCTGTGTGAGATTTTGTCTGTATAGCTTTGCTTCCACCATTTGTCCTAGGGTTCTATCCGTCCGATTTTTTTTTCTTCTTTTAAAATGAATTTTTTTTCTTAATAATTATTTTTTATTTTAATGACTTTATCTTACTTTATTTTATCTTCTTTCTCTTTCTTTCTTTCTTTCCTTCCTTCCCTCCTTCCTTCCTCCCTCCCTCCCTTCTTCCTTCCTTTCTTTCTTTCTACTTTTTCTCCCTTTTATTCTGAGCCGCGTGGATGAAAGGCTCTTGGTGCTGCAGCCAGGAGTCAGTGCTGTGCCTCTGACGTGGGACAGACAACTTCAGGACACTGGCCACAAGAGACCTCCCAGCTCCACGTAATATCAAACAGCGAAAATCTCCCAGAGATCTCCATCTCAACACCAACACCCAGCTTCACTCAACAACCAGCAAGCTACAGTGCTGGAAACCCTATGCCAAACAACTAGCAAGACAGGAACACAACCCCACCCATTAGCAGAGAGGCTGCCTAAAATCATAATAAGTCCACCGAAACCCCAAAACACACCACCAAACGTGGACCTGCCCACCAGATAAACAAGATCCAGCCTGATCCACCAGAACACAGACACTAGTCCCCTCCACCAGGAAGCCTACACAACCCACTGAACCAACTTTAGCCACTGGGGACAGACACCAAAAACAATGGGAACTATGAACCTGCAGCCTGCAAAAAGGAGACCCCAAACACAGTAAGATAAGCAAAATGAAAAGACAGAAAAACACACAGCAGATGAAGGAGCAAGATAAAAACCCACCAGACCCAACAAATGAAGAGGAAATAGGCAGTCTACCTGAAAAAGAATTCAGAATAATGATAGTAAAGATGACCCCAAATCTTGGAAATAGAGAAAATGCAAGAAACATTTAACAAGGACTTAGAAGAACTAAAGAAGAAACAAGCAACAATGAACAACACAATAAATAAAATTAAAAATACTCTAGATGGGATCAGTAGCAGAATAACTGAGGAGGAAGAACGGATAAGTGACCTGGAAAATAAAATAGTGGAAATAACTATTGCAGAGCAGAATAAAGAAAAAAGAATGAAAAGAAATGAGGACAGTTTCAGAGTCCTCTGGGACAACATTAATTGCACCAACATTCGAATTATAGGGGTTCCAGAAGAAGAAGAGCAAAAGAAAGGGGCTGAGAAAATATTTGAAGGGATTATAGTTCAAAACTTCCCTAATATGGGAACGGAAATAGTTAACTCCAGGAAGCATAGAGAGTCCCATACAGGATAAATCCAAGGAGAAACACGCCAAGACACATGTTAATCAAACTGTCAAAAATTAAATACAAAGAAAACATATTAAAAGCAGCAAGGGAAAAACAACAAATAACACACAAGGGAATCCCCATAAGGTTAACAGCTGAACTTTCAGCAGAAACTCTGCAAGCCAGAAGGGACTGGCAGGACATATTTAAAGTGATGAAGGAGAAAAACCTGCAACCAAGATTACTCTACCCAGCAAGGATCTCATTCAGATTTGATGGAGAAATTAAAACCTTTACAGACAAGCAAAAGCTGAGAGAGTTCAGCACCACCAAACCAGCTTTACAACAAATACTAAAGGAACTTCCCTAGGCAAGAAGCACAAGAGAAGGGAAAGACCTACAATGACGAACCCAAAACAATTAAGAAAATGGGAATAGGAACATACATATCGATAATTACCTTAAATGTAAATGGACTAAATGCTCCCACCAAAAGACACAGATTGGCTGAATGGATACAAAAACAAGACCCATATATACGCTGTCTACAAGAGACCCACTTCAGACCTACGGACACATACAGACTGAAAGTAAGGGGATGGAAAAAGATATTCCATGCAAGTGGAAATCAAAAGAAAGCTGGAGTAGCAATTCTCATATCAGACAAAATAGACTTTAAAATAGAGACTATTAAAAGAGACAAAGAAGGACACTACATAATGATCAAGGGATCGATCCAAGAAGAAGATAAATCAATTGTAATTATTTATGCACCCAACATAGGAGCACCTCAATACATACGGCAAATACTAACACCCATAAAAGGGGAAATGGACAGTAACACATTCATAGTAGGGGACTTTAACACCCCACTTTCACCAATGGACAGATCATCCAAAATGAAAATAAATACGGAAACACAAGCTTTAAATGATACATTAAACAAGATGGACTTAATTGATATTTATAGGACATTCCATCCAAAAACAACAGAATACACATTTTTCTCAAGTGCTCATGGAACATTCTCCAGGATAGATCATATCTTGGGTCACAAATCAAGCCTTGGTAAATTTAAGAAAATTGAAATTGTATCAAGTATCTTTTCCGACCACAACGCTATGAGACTAGATATCAATTACAGGAAAAGATCTGTAAAAAATACAAACACATGGAGGCTAAACAATACACTACTTCATAACGAAGTGATCACTGAAGAAATCAAAGAGGAAATCAAAAAATACCTAGAAACAAATAACAATGGAGGCACAACGACCCAAAACCTATGGGATGCAGCAAAAGCAGTTCTAAGAGGGAAGTTTATAGCAATACAATTCTACCTTAAGAAACAGGAAACATCTCGAATAAACAACCTAACCTTGCACCTAAAGCAATTAGAGAAAGAAGAACAAAAAAACCCAAAGTTAGCAGAAGGAAAGAAATCATAAAGATCAGATCACAAATAAATGAAAAAGAAATGAAGGAAATGATAGCAAAGATCAATAAAACTAAAAGCTGGTTCTTTGAGAAGATAAACCAAATTGATAAACCATTAGCCAGACTCATCAAGAAAAAAAGGGAGAAGACTCAAATCAATGGAATTAGAAATGAAAAAGGAGAAGTAACAACTGACACTGCAGAAATACAAAAGATCATGAGAGATTACTACAAACAATTCTATGCCAATAAAATGGACAACCTGGAAGAAATGGACAAATTCTTAGAAATGCACAACCTGCCAAGACTGATTCAGGAAGAAATAGAAAATATGAACAGACCAATCAAAAGCACTGAAATTGGAACTGTGATTTAAAATCTTCCAACAAACAAAAGCCCAGGGCTAAACGGCTTCACAGGCGAATTCTATCAAACATTTAGAGAAGAGCTAACACCTATCCTTCTCAAACTCTTCCAAAATATAGCAGAGGGAAGAACACTCCCCAGTTCATTCTACGAGGCCACCATCACCCTGATACCAAAACCAGACAAGGATGTCACAAAGAAAGGAAACTACAGGCCAATATCACTGATGAACACAGATGCAAAAATCCTCAACAAAATACTAGCAAAGAGAATCCAACAGCACATTAAAAGGATCATACACCATGATCAAGTGGGGTTTATTCCAGGAATGCAAGGATTCTTCAATATATGCAAATCAATCAATGTGATACACCATATTAACAAATTGAAGGAGAAAAACCATATGATCATCTCAATAGATGCTGAGAAATCTTTCGACAAAATTCAACACCCATTTATAATAAAAACCCTGCAGAAAGTAGGCACAGAGGGAACTTTCCTCAACATAATAAAGGCCATATATGACAAACCCACAGCCAACATCATCCTCAATGGTGAAAAACTGAAAGCATTTCCACTAAGATCAGGAACAAGACAAGGTTGCCCACTCTCACCACTCTTAATCAACATAGTTTTGGAAGTTTTAGCCACAGCAATCAGAGAAGAAAAGGAAATAAAAGGAATCCGAATTGGGAAAGAAGAAGTAAAGCTGTCACTCTTTGCAGATGACATGATACTATACATGGAGAATCCTAAAGATGCTACCAAAAAACTACTAGAGCTAATCAATGAATTTGGTAAAGTAGCAGGATACAAAATTAACGCACAGTAATCTCTGGCATTCCTATACACTAATGATGAAAAATCTGAAAGTGAAATCAAGAAAACACTCCCATTTACCACTGCAAGAAAAAGAATAAAATATCTAGGAATAAACCTACCTAAGGGGACAAAAGACCTGTATGCAGAAAATTATAAGACACTGATGAAAGAAATTAAAGATGATACAAATAGATGGACAGATATACCATGTTCTTGGATTGGAAGAATCAACATTGTGAAAATGACTCTACTACCCAAAGCAATCTACAGATGCAATGCAATCCCTATCAAACTACCACTGGCAGTTTTCACAGAACTAGAACAAAAATTTTCACAATTTGTATGGAAACACAAAAGACCCCGAACAGCCAAAGCAATCTTGAGAACGAAAAACGGAGCTGGAGGAATCAGGCTCCCTGACTTCAGACTATACTACAAAGCTACAGTAATCAAGACAGTATGGTACTGGCACAGAAAGAGAAATATAGATCAATGGAAAAGGATAGAAAGCCCAGAGATAAACCCATGCACATATGGTCAAACCCATGCACATATGGTCACCTTATCTTTGATAAAGGAGGCAGCAATGGACAGTGGAGAAAGGACAGCCTCTTCAATAAGTGGTGCTGGGAAAACTGGACACGTACATGTAAAAGTATGAGATTAGATCAATCCCTGACAAAAAAAAATCCCATACACAAAAATAAGCCCAAAATGGATTTAAGACCTAAATGTAAGGCCAGAAACTATCAAACTCTTAGAGGAAAACATAGGCAGAACACTCTATAACATAAATCACCGCAAGATCCTTTTTGACCCACCTCCTAGAGAAATGGAAATAAAAACAAAAATAAATAAATGGGACCTAATGAAACTTCAAAGCTTTTGCACAGCACAGGAAACCATAAACAAGACCAAAAGACAACCCTCAGAATGGGAGAAAATATTTGCAAATGAAGCAACTGACAAATCTCCAAAGTTTATAAGCAGGTCATGCAGCTCAATAACACAAAAACAAACAACCCATTCCAAAAATGGGCAGAAGACCTAAACAGACATTTCTCCAAAGAAGATATACAGACTGGCAACAAACACATGAAAGAATGCTCAACATCATTAATCATTAGAGAAATGCAAATCAAAACTACAATGAAATATCATCTCACACCAGTCAGAATGGCCATCAACAAAAAATCTAGAAACAATAAATGCTGGAGAGGGTGTGGAGAAAAGGGAATACTCTTGCACTGCTGGTGGGAATATGAATTGGTACAGCCGCTATGGAGAACAGTATGGAGGTCCCTTAAAAAACCGCAAATAAAACTACCATATGACCCAGCAATCCCACTACTGGGAATATACCCTGAGAAAACCATAGTTCAAAAAGAGTCATGTACCAAAATGTTCATTGCAGCTCTATTTACAATAGCCCAGAGATGGAAACAACCTAAGTGTCTATCATCGGATGAATGGATAAAGATGTGGCACATATATACAATGGAATATCACTCAGCCATAAAAAGAAACGAAATTGAGTTATTTGTAGTGAGGTGGATGGATCTAGAGTCTGTCATACAGAGTGAAGTAAGTCATAAAGAGAAAGACAAATACCGTATGCTAGCACATATATATGGAATATAGGGGAAAAAATGTCATGAAGAACCTAGGGGTAATACAGGAATAAAGACACAGACCTACTAGAGACATAGGGACATAGGGACTAGAGACATACATAGGGACATATATACACTACCAAACGTAAAATAGATAGCTAGTGGGAAGCAGCCACATAGCACAGGGAGATCAGCTCGGTGCTTTGTGACCACCTAGAGGGGTGGGATAGGGAGGGTGGGAGGGAGGGAGACGCAAGAGGGAAGCGATATGGGAACATATGTATATGTATAACTGATTTACTTTGTTATAAACCATTGTAAAGCAATTATACTCCAATAAAGATGTAAAAAAAAAAGAATTTCTATTTGTTTTATTTCTATTTCTCTATTATGATTCTCCAACTGTTAATTCATTTTCCTTTAAGTCCTTGAATATATTTATAATAGCTGCTTTAAATTCTTCATTTGCTAATATCAACATCTGGATAGTGTCAGGATTTGTTTCCATTGCTTGCTTTGCTTTTGAATACGAGTCACATTTTGAATATGGCTTTTCATTCTTTTTCCTTTTGCTTATATAATTTTTATTGCATACTAGACATTCAGGATGATACATCATAGAAATTTATGATTTTTTTATGTTCCTCTAAAGTATGTTGATTTTCATACTTGAAGGCAGTTAACTTCGTTGGACTCAAACATCAAACTACCTCAGTTGAAATGGGCAGCAGCCAAAACCTCAGATCAGTTCAGTTCTTTGACTTTCTAATGGTTTCTTTTTGCCAGGCACCTTGGGACCTCCTATATATATATGGAGTTTGGCTGACAAATAAGGATTTGTGTGGATTTTATATGCAGAATTTAAGGATCATCCCTTCTGTGTTTATTTCCTTTCTGAGACTTCCTCACGATTCTCCCATCAGTCCACCAGCCCAGGACTTTGCCCTCCAACATCTCTATTAAAATGGAAGCTTTCTGCTACCCCATGCCGTATGATTGTAAAACGCCCTCAACTATATCTAATCTTCTTTTAAACTATTGTGATAATTTTAAAATATATTCACAAATTCTTTCATGCACCTTTTTGAAAGCTGAAGCTTAACCCACTTCCATTGAGTTATACGCTGAACCTGCTGTCTCACTTCTAATAAACTGAAAATATGATAGAAGTGACACTACGTGATTTCTAAGACCAAGCCACAAAAGGCACTGCTGCTGCTTTTTCCTCTCAGTCTCTCTCATCACTTGCTCTGGGGGGAAACCAGTTGCCGTGTTTTGAGGACACTCAAGCAGCCTGTGTTAGTCTGCTTGGGATGCCATAACAGAATATCACAGACCAGGTGACTTAAATAGAAATTTATTTTCTCACAATTCTGGAGGCTGGAAGTCTAAGATCAAGGTGCCAGCAGGGTTGCTACTGGTGAGAACTCTTCTCCTAGTTTGCAGGAGGCCACCTTCTTGTTGTGTGCTCACACAGCCTTTCCTCTGTGTGTGTGCAAAGAGAGAGATCATGCTCTAGTGTCTCTTCCTCTTCTTATAAGGACACTGATCCTATCAGCAACATTTTGTAGTTTTCAGTGTACAAGTCTTTTGCCTCCCTGTTTATGTTTATTCCTGAGTATTTTATTCTTTTTGATGCAATTATACATGGAATTGTTTTCTTAATTTCCTTTCTTATTATTCATTGTAGTGTATAGAAATGTCTTCATCAAATTTTATGGTCACTTTTTACAGTCTCCTACTCTTTGAAGATAATTTCAATTTGGTCTTTCGTTTTTTTAAACATAATAAGCATAGTTATTTTATACCTGTTTCTGATCATTCAGATAACTGAAGTCTCTGCAAGTCTGTTTTTGCTGGTTCGTACTCATAGTGCCCTGTTCCCTTGTGCCCTGTTCCCCTGTACCCTGTTCCCTTGTGCCCTGTTCCCTTGGTTACTTTTGACTGATTTCTGCTTGATGTCCTTGAAAACTTATCTCCATGAATTCTAACATAAAGATGTCTTCCTGCACGAGGATTTGCTATTTCTTCCAGGTATTTACGAGCACTACAGTATATAACTAATTTATATCACATTCACAGTTTGAAGTTTGTTGGATCACCCAGACAATATATATGCCTTAGGTTGCAATCTATGTGAGAGCTCTCTTGAGCCACACCTTCTTGGGGATAGGTTGTACTGCTTTTCTTTTTCTCCCCTGCTCCACTAGGCATCAAGATGACCTTCCCTGAATTCCTCTAGACATGGGTTTATATCTGGTTCACACTCCTATTAGTTTCCCATGCTTTCATGGACCATACCCTTTGATTCCTCGTCACCCTGTGATTACACCCAGGAACGAACTGCAGATTGCTAAGATGGCCTTGTGGTAAAACTGGCTTTAAAGCTCTGGAAATCCATTCACCTGCTTTTCCACTTTCCCTTTGATTTTGGTCTCATCGTTTACTATCACGTTATCTCTGATGCTTTTAAGGAGATAGGTTTTACATTCTAGCCAGCATTTTTACTTGTATTCAGCAGGAGAGTTGGTCCAAATAACTGAGCCCTCTATTATCAGAAAATCCAGCAGTCACCTTTTTAAAAAACCCTCCCTGCACTTTGCACCCCCTACCACCCTATCTCTCTTTTCTCCTTCCTACTCAGACTTCATAAAATAATTGTCTATATATGCTGTAACCACTTCTACCTCCCATTCACTCTTCAACCTACTCCAAATTTGGCTTCTACCTCCAACACCCCTTTCAAAACTGTTCTAAGGTCACCTATGAGCTCCATATTGTTATTTTCAATGGATTTTCATTGTATTTGATCTCTTAGGCAGAACTGGGGAGAGTGCGTCATTCTCTTCTTGTTAAAACACTCTTTCTTGATATTCATGATATCACATACTTATGGTTTTATTCATACCTCTCCGTGACTGCTCTTCCTTAACTGATCTGGGAGTTAGTTGCAATGGGAGTTAATAGTAAATGCTCTATACTCTGATCTTCCCTTCACTTTTAGAAATTATCTATGAAATTGTAATAAGAGAAGTAGAAATAGGCACCGCAATCTATTTGATAAAGGTATTATGGCATTTATCATGACACAGTTATATCTGACTCTTATTCCCCCACAGTAAGCTCTTTTAGAACAAGTCCACAACTACACATAAGCACTGAATAAACTGGCTATTGAATAAATCAATGAATAAATAAATGAACAAAGATTAATATGCTGTCGTCTCTACTCTCAATTACATTTCAGCCTATTTCTTGAAGAGCAGACAAAAATCAGGACAAATTTGCAATGTTTTTACATAGGGAATGAAACGCACTTGTTAGGAATCTATTATTAACACAAAAGGAATATCCTTTAAAATTATATGTAATTTGTGTTCAAAATATCCTAATAAATTATACAGCATAAACGATTTCCAAAATTAAATATGTAAAACTAGAAAAATCACAGTGGTTTTAATCTGGGATAGCAGGTGGAAAGAAGCTTTTCTGAAGTTGGAAATGAGAATTTTACTCTGATTAAAAACAGGAAATAAAAGCACAGCCTTCTGCTTAATAATGCAGCTTTAGATAGAGGAGCAACCTTCTTACGAATTAATGGAAGTTTAACAGAGTTTTTGTGATCAGGTAGGAGAAACTCCAGGGACAGCTGGTCTTTCTCAAGACAGATGCGACTTATTAGGGTTTCCTCTCTGACCTTTTTAAAATGTAGTGGGGCAGGATACTTAAATTTAATTACACTTGGGCTAAAGCTGATGGTCTATTTCTTAAGTCAGAAATAGCGCAGCAGTAAGATTTCCAGGATATAGGTGTGAAACGCAATCCAAAGGCTTTCTCCAGCGACAAACGGAAGTCTTTCCTGAATGTTGAAAAAACAGCGTTCTCCTAGAGGTAATTTGAATTTCTCTCCAATCGTGACAGAGACGCAAGCTGAAAACAAATGTTAGAACCTAACCCCTGTAGGCCGCCCTCCCCATCGTGCTCAGCCTCAGGCCCAGCCAGGGACCCCGCCGGGGTGTCCAGGCTCGCCGTAGGCCGCGACTCCCACCTGCATGGTGTTCCGCCTCGCCCCTCACACAACGGTGTCGTCTAACTCCTGGCGGGGACTCCTGGCTCCGACGTCCCCTCGAAGCCACAGGGGAGCCCGCCGAGATCCTAGCTGTTCCCACTGCCCACGGGGAGGGAGACGGGAGAACAAGGGCCTCTGACGCACGTGCGCCAGGCGCAGCTCTGTTGCCAGGCAACGCGGAGGCGTGGCCTAGGAGGTGGCTGTGGGTACTGACGCACCTGGTATTGGGCATTTATCCCAAGCAGCGCCTCTTCCGTTCAGGATACTGGTGCCGGCATTCCTCCCACCCTTCCCTCCACCTCCTCCAAAATCACGCGTTGTTTCCGTGCCTCCGGCACCGTTCAATCCCTGAGTCCTGTCTTCATGGAGAAGTAACAAAATCCTGGGGAGAGAACTCTTCAGAGTAGAAGTTCTTAACGTGGAACCCATAGCCTATATTTGGATGGACTTCAGGGGGTGCCTAGCCCCAGCCCTCGATGCACACGTAATTGTGTTGTATGTGTAAATTCTGGGGGGTATTTAAGGACCAGAGCTTTCATCAGATTCTCAAATGGCTCTCTGCCACCACCTTAAAAACCCATTGCTTTAGGAGACAGAAGCTCAGACTTTAGGTAGGAAACCTAGGCAGTTTGGTTCCTTGGTGTTTAGATGAAGGGAAGGGTGTTTACTGGGAGCTGCCAGGAACATGAGGAAAACATATGATGTTATTGCCAAATAAGGTTATACCCATGGTCACAAAGATGCGAAAAGATTTGGAAAAGAAGAAAAAGTGTTTTTAGTGACACAGTTTTAAACTTGGGCTCAGCATTGGACTACTCGGTCTGTAGTGCCCAGTTAATACAAATCGTACACTCCTAATAGCCTATATGTTTTGTTTTGTGTGTAAAATATTAATATTAAATATAAAATATTTTAAAACATCACACTAGTTTTGTAACCATGTTTTGTTAAGTTTTCTTCTTTTTCTCATTCCCCTCCTCCTCCTCTCCCCTCCCCCCCTTCCTCCCTTATTCCCCTTCTACTCCTCCTCTTTCTTCTTCTTCTTCTTCTTTTTAATAGCAGGGGAGCCCCCCAAAATGTAAATGGCCCAAGTCTCTCTAGATTCCTGACAGGCCCTGGGAGCTGCTGCTTGAATTAGCAGTCAACTCCCTTTCTTATTTTGACAATCTAAAATCCAGGCTAGTTGAATTACTGTGCATAGCACTAGCTAACACTGCCTATGCATTTAGAGCTTTAGAGCCCTTTTGTTACAGAATTAAGTCCTATGGACCCTGCTCAGCCCCTAGCTGGGCAACGGCTCTCTGCCTTGGAGGGGGGAGGGTTCTTTTTCCATTCACATTCGAGCAGCCAAATAACGAAGCCAAAGCTGAGATCAACGCAGCACAAGCTTTATTCAGTGGCCAAAGAATGGAGAAGCAGGAACTAAGTTCACAGATCTACTTCTTGCCCACGTGTCCAGAGGGCTTTAATTTTAAAGAGTAAAGACAAAGGGAGGAGGAGTGAGGTTAATGATGGGGAGGCATATGCATTAGTCTACTGGGGAAGAGGCAGAGTTTTTTCCAAGGGAATGGAGTGCCACCCTTTTTTATCCTTTTTTTTTGGTCCTTAATATCCAGTCTTGGCCACCAGTAGGTGTGTCATTTAATATGCAATGTAGTAAAATCAGCATATAATGAGATTCAGGGTCTGTTGGAGGTCAGATCTGTCACCATCTTGGTCCTAGCTGGATCCATCTGGTTTTTGTTTGTTTGTTTGTAGTTTCCTTTTTTATTTCTGGACCCTTTAAAGATTTATGTTAACTCTTGCTAAAAGTGGGGGTTGGCAGGTTTTGAGCAAAGACCTGGAGCAGCTCTGGCAACATTCTCTGTCTCAAGTCCGCACCTCATCTAGGCAATTCATTTTTTAAAGAAGATACTTTTTGTTCTCTTCTGCTCCTTCTTTCTCATGTTCTTCACGTGGGTTGACAAGAAGTGAAATTCAGGGACTCTGTTAGAAAAAGGCATAATTTAAGCTATAATCAGGGGTCATCATTAGTAAGACAAAGGCTTGTTAGGTACTCTGAACAATGTAAGAACTAATCCTATCCACACAGAGAGCCAGCCTTCTCTAATCAGCCAGCAACCGGCTGGTAGAGTAGGCGGTTATCCAAGAGGCCAGGTCAGAAGGGAAAATCCAGGGGAATCTGAAGGGAAAACCCAGGGGAACCTGAAGGGAGAGAATCTCAACATCCATATGAGGTTAATTGTGCCCACTAGACACTGATTTGATGTAAAAAGTTCAGCCACTGTGTTCATGATTCTCTACCAGTAAGACTGCATTCTTTTTGGACAAGGCTGGTTGCCTTTCAGATGCTGCAAGGTGAAACAACTAGATAACTAAGAACCTACTGTATAGCATAGGGAACTCTACTCAATACTCTGTAATGACCTATATGGGGTAAGAATCTAAAAGAGAGTGGATATATGTATATGTATAACTGACTCACTTTGCTGTACAGCAGAAACTAACACAACATTGTAAATCAACTATATTCCAATAAAAAAAAAGATAAACTTAATACTACTACTTGGTAGAAAAAGCTGGCCTCCTGTTATGTTAGTAGCAATAAGACATCTATTTTACAGTGTATATATCAGAACTTGTTTATTGGAATATTGGATGGATCATGGCCAAATCTTCCAACTAGTATAGTTTTAGTTGGTATTCATGTTCTAAGATTGTTAGCTATTTGGCATTCTGGTATTTTGTAAGAGCTGGTGATTTTGTCACTGAAGAAATCCAAATAGAATAAACTAAAATCGCTCATTAAAACTCAGCTCTACTAACTGCCTTTAACAAAAATATCAAAAGAGCATTGTATATGAGGACCATCAACAGCCTCAAGGATCTAAGGAACATAATTATTCACAGCTTTATTATACACTATCTATCATTACAACACTAAGAAAAAATATTTTAAGATGCTTTTTAAATTTTCAACAAATTAAACATTTCAATCTCAATCAACTTTTACTGAGAATGCTTACAACACAGGGATTCTCAAACATGTTAAACTTAGCAAGGATTGTTTTTCAGAAGAAAAAAAATGTCAGTACATCTTGTATTCCATAGCGTTGTTTCTGCAGAAAATAGTTGGCATTCTGTTAAAAAAAATTGAATTTAGACTCAAGTATAAATGGGTATATGAATGTATGTATATAATGAGCATATATACAAGTCTATATACACTTCCTTTATATATAGACATTTCTATAAATATTTTGTCATGTATGATAAAATTGACATCTGAGGTATTTCTCAGCTATACTTCAATCTGCATATTTTTAATTATCATTTAATCTCTCTCTGATGAAATGCTTATTCTGTATGCCAGTATTTTCCAAAGTTTTACAAAAATTATTTAACTGTATAAAAGTAGTTTCCTAAAGCTCACTGATGCCAATAAGATTTATGAATATGTTGCATTTATTCCTCATGGATTTGTGACTAAATCATCCTATTTTATATCTAACCATAGTCTAAATAAATATAAGTCACCAGGACAGAGTAAGATCTCAGATAATCAGATGAGAAAAACAAAGAAAAATTATTACTGAAGTGTTTCTCTATTGACAAGATAAAATGAAATCCTGAGTGAATTAGTATATGTGGGCCCTAATCTTGGAAACAATCCAAATAAAGCTATTTTTCTCAGTTTCAGAGAGAACTTTTTGCTAACTTGATCAAATCATGGATTAAATTCCATTTCACATTTATGAGCACTCTAACACTTAGTTTAGTGTTAAAGTCAGACATTTTTTCCATTTAGTATTAAACTATTTTTTGCTCACATTTTATAAAATGCCTCAACATTTGTAATATTATAAAATACAGTTCTTTTCCATTAACTTTTTGTTCTTAGTTCCTTGAAACAAGAAAAATTAGGAATATGATTGTTCATATTCTTTTTCTTAAATAAATTTATTTATTTATTTTTGGCTGCGTTGGGTCTCTGTTGCTGCACGCGGGCTTTCTCTAGTTGTGGCGAGCAGGGGCTACTCTTCGTTGTGGTGCGCGGGCTTCTCATTGCAGTGGCTTCTCTTATTGCAGAGCACGGGCTCTAGGCACGCGGGCTTCAGTAGTTGTGGCACGCGGGCTTCAGTAGTTGTGGCTCACGGGCTGTAGAGCACAGGCTCAGTAATTGTGGCTCACGGGCTTAGCTGCTCTGCAGCATGTGGGATCTTATTGGACCAGGGCTCGAACCCGTGTCCCCTGCAATGGCAGGCGGATTCTTAACCACTGAGCCACCAGTGAAGCCCTGCTCATATTCTTGATGTGAACATAACAAGCCTTTGTTGAAACATGAGTTAATACCAAATATAGTTTAAAAATTCAAGTTCATAATTATGCCCCACGAGAACATAAAATTTTTTCTTCACTTTTCCAATATTTGTATCTTTTATTACTTTCTTGTCTGAGTTGGCTAACGCATAAGAACTATATGAAATAAAAGAGAACAGAGCATCCTTGTTTTGTTTCTGATGTTAATAGAAATACTCTAAAATGTTTTACTATCAAGCCTTCTACTGACTTTGTTTCAGACCATTATATAAATATTGTTAATAAAGATTCATCTCTTTCTACAGGATCTTCTTTGAAAACATTAGAAATTGACATGGAACTTCACTGAAAGCATCTACAGGCATACCTCAGAGATACTGCAGGTTCAGTTCCAGTGAATATCTCAATAAAGCAAGTCATACAAATTTTTTAGTCTCCTGGTGCATATAAAAGTTATGTTTACACTATACAATAGTTTATTAAGTGCACAGAAGCTTTATGTCTAAAAAGACCAATGCACATACCTCGATTTAAAAATACTTTACTGCTAAAAATTGCTAACCATCAACTGAGCCTTCAGAGATTCATAATCTCTTTGCTGGTGGAGGGTCTTGCCTAGATGTTAATGGCTGCTGAGGGATCAGGGTATTAGTCGCTGAAGGCTGGGGTGACTGTGACAATTTCTTAAAATAAGACAACAATGAAGTCTGCCACATTGATTGACTCTTCCTTTCAGGGACAATTTCTCTGATAGCACGCAATGCTGTTTGATGGCATTTTACTCATAGTAAAACTTCTTTCAAAATTGGAGTCAATCCTCTCAAACCCTGCTGCTGCTGCTTTGTTTTTCTTTTTGGCTGCACTGAGCGGCGTGCAAGATCTTAGTCCCCCACCAGGGATCGGACCTGCACTCCCTGCAGTGAAAGTGTGGAGTCTTAACCACTGGACCGTCAGGGAAGTCCCCCTGCTGCTGCTTTATCAACTAAGTTTATGTAATATTCTAAATCCCTGTCATTGAAATTGTTGTCATTTCAACAATTTTTACAGCATCTTCACTGGTGTAGATTCCGTCTCAAGAAACCACTTTCTTTGCTCAGCCATTAGAAGCAACTGCTCATCTGTTAAAGTTTTATCATGAGATTATAGCAATTCAGTCACATCTTCAGGCTCCGCTTCTAATTCGAGTTCTCTTGCTATTTCTACCACAGCTGTAGTTACTTCCTCCACTGAAGTCTTGAACCCTCAAAGTCATCCATGAGGTTTAGAATCAGCTCTTCCAAACTCCTGTTATTTTAACCTCTTCCTATGAATCAAAAATATTCTTAACGGTATCTAGAATGATGTATCTAGAATGATGAACCCTTTCCGAAAGGTTTTCAATTTATTATACTTTGCCTAGATCCACTGGAGGAATCACTATCTATGGTAGCTATCACCTTACACAATGCATTTCTTAAATAATAAGACTTGAAGGAATTATTCCTTGATCCATGGGATGTTGTGTTAGGAGGCTTGAAAACAATCTCACTGTACATCTCCATCAGAGTGCCTGGATGATCAGATGCATTGTCAATGAGCAGTAATATTTTGAAAGGAATCTTTTTTTCTGAGCCGTAAGTCTCGATACTGGACTTAAAATAGTCAATAAACTTTGTTGCATAAGATATGCTGTCATCTAGCTTTTGTTTTTCCATTTTTAGAGCACAGGCAGAGTAGATTCAACATAATTCTTAAGGGCCCTAGGGTTTTCTGAATGGTAAGTGAGCACTGGCTTCAACTTACAGTCACCAGCTGCGCTAGCTCCTAACAAGAGTCAGCTTGTCCTTCAAAGCTTTGAAACCAGGCAGTGACTTCTCTCTAGCTTTGGAAGTCCTAGATGGCATCTTCTTTCAATAGAAGGTGGTTTTGTCTACATTGAAAATCTGTTGTTCAGTGTAGCCACCTTCATTAATTATCTTAGCTAGATCTTCTGGATTTTGCTACAGCTTCTACATTAGCATTTACTGCTTCAACTTGAACTTTTACGCTACGAAGACAGCTTCTTTCCGTGAATCTCATGAAACAACCTCTACTAGCTTCAAACTTTTCTTCTGCAGCTTCCTCAGCTCTCTCAGCCTTCACAGAATTGAAGAGAGTTAGGACCTTGCTCTGGATTAGGCTTTGGCTCAAGGGAACATTGTGGCTGGTTTGATCTTTTATCCGGACCACTGAAATGTTCTCCATATCAGCAATAAGGCTACTTCAATTTCTTATTCACGTGTTCACTGGAGTAGCGCTTTTAATTTCCTTCAAGAACTTTTTCTTTGCATTCACAACTTGGCTGTTTGGCACAAGGGGCCTAGCTTTTGGCCTATCTCGGCTTTTGACATGCCTTCCTCACTAAGCGTAATCATTTCTAGCTTTCAATTTAAAATGAGACGTGTAACTCTTCCTTTTACTTGAGACCTTAGAGGCCATTGTAGGATTATTAATTGGCCTAATTTAAATATTTTTGTGTCTCAGGGAATAGGGAGGCCTGACGAGAGGGAGAGTGACCGTGGAATGGCTGGTCAGTGGAGCAGTCAGAACACACATATTTATCAATTAAGTTTGCCATCTTAGATGGGCGTGGATTCATGGCACCCCAAAGCAATTTCAATCGTAATGTCAAAGATCACTGATCACAGATCACCATAACGAATATAATGATAATGAAAAAGTTTGAAATATTTTAAGAATTACCAGAATGAGACATAAGACACGAAATGAGCAAATGCTTTTGGAAAAAACAACACCGATAGAACTGCTCAACACAGGGTTGTCACAAACCTTCAAATTGTAAAAAACATAATATCTGTGAGGCACAATAAAGCAAAGCGCAATAAAACGGAGGTATGCCTGTACTGAGTTGATTGTATAATTTTTCTTTTAATGGTGAAAATATTTTCATAGACTTCCTGATATTGAACCATCTTAGTTGCTGGAATGAACTTCACTTCATGGGGTCATATAATTCTTTCAATGTATTGCTGAATACTATTTACTAATATTTCTTTTTTAAATGTTTGCATTGATACTTATAAACAGGATCGACCTACAGCTTCCTTTCTTATGCTAACTTTGTAAGGTTTTGGTATTAGTATTTGCTGACTTCATAAAAATATTTTGAAATTTTTCTTCCTTCTCTGAGCTCGAAAAATCCGAAATTCCTTGTCCTAGTACTCTTGAGGGGAGAGTTTCTAGATAACGTTCTCGATTTTTTTTCCAAGGCCATCAGTATGCTTAGATTTTTTTTTTCTTTTTTCTGAGGTCAATTTTGGTAGCGTCTACTGTATTGTATATTCTCCATTTTATCTAGGTTTTCAAACTGATAGGCACAGAGATTTGAAAAGAACTCTTATGATTCCCATTTCTTCTGTATCTGTTTTAATTTCCCTCTTTTCATTTGTTATTTTTGTATATTTATGGTTTCTTCTTTTCATTGATTAGGCTAGGAAAATTAGGATAGTTTATTTCATTTTTTATAAAGAATAAGGTTTTGATAAGAATAAGATTTTTGGTTTATTTACCAATTGTTGTATTTTACTATTTTATAATTAATTAATTTCATCTTTCATTTTATAATTTTCTTCCTCTGCTTTCCTGAGGTTCACCTTGTTGTTCTTTTTAACTTAATGACAACTTCCTAATTCACTCACTTTTTCTTGCTTGATAGTGTTTAAAGCCTTAAATTTTCCACTAAATATGGTTTTGTCAGAGTCCCATAAGTTTTTAATGTGTAGTGTTTTCATTATCTTCATTTTCTAGATATTGTATAATTTTGGTGTTATCTTTAGTTGGAAATAACGTGTTTTGATTTTCGTTTCTATGAGAAAATATTAAGAATTTTATATTCTTAAGCTAAATATGTATGTATTAAAGGGTTGAGATAAATTATATGAGTGAAATATTTGCAAAAATATGTTCAGCGTAGAATCTGCATTGAGGATTACATAAAGTTAGTAGAATATAGTTTTATTTCTGTGGTGTAAATTTATCAATGTGCATTTGCATTTAATTTTAAAACTCATAGCCTAATAAGATATTAAGATTAACATATTTATTAAATGTGTAGGGCCATTCAATAGCTACTAAGTGTCTACTGTATCTCCAGCATTGAGGTGGAAACTCTGGGAGTCCCAAAGTAGAAGTCATGCTTTCATGTCTTTCCACATTTTCTTAGTTCTCTGGAAATGGTAAAGCACAGCTCTTATAAAGAGTCTTAGAATATAGGTCATTTGGAAGTCAGAAAGGCATCCAGTCTGTAAGTTATGGCCCACTATTGTGGACACTGATTACCAAAATAAGAACATGATCCCTGACACATTCTACTTGCACAGTAAATGATGATTAGGTCAGTGTCTGCAAAACTGATGACAACTATTGTGACATAGTGTGAGGAACGCATGACATGGGCAAAGCAAATCTGGACCTAAAATACTAGCATTTTACATCATATGAAGTCCTCACAGCCTCTATATTTGCAGTATTTATATAGAATATTAATGTACACATGCAATCAAATAATAGAAATAAACTGAGCATAGGTTAACTTGTGAAGATCTGAAAATGACAGAAATTTTCAAACTGGGTTGAATTGTGATGCACATACCATTTTTTTTTTTTTTTTTGCACATACCATTTTAAATGTAACCTTCTGACCTTCTTCCATTGCGTGGCTGGAAAACAATAAGTGAGAAACAAATCAGTGTAACTAAGGAGAGAAGTTAATTTTCATAGAAATCAGCCTAATGATCTCGTTGAGTGGTACTATTTCTTCCTTATCTATATCTGTTATTTTCCTCCTTCTTTCAGTCCATTCTCCTCCAATTTATTGTTAGAATTAGTTTCCAAAATGCAAATCTTACCATGTAGCTCTCCTTAGACTTTATAATAAAGTTGTAATTCCTTAGCTAAATATTTCATTGGCTAATATTTCTTTAGCTAAATATTTCATTAGAATTTAAGGAGTAATACATCTTTCAGACACTCATTTCCTACATGAAATGTTATGGAACTAAACTGTGAAATAGGTGAATGTCATTTGGGTTATTTACAAACATGAGTAGTGGATTAGAGAAGAGATCAGAGATGCCATGATATTAAGGCAATAAGGTGGCAACAGAAGTGAATCTCAGACTGTAACACTTGCTGTCAAATATCTTTAGATAAACTACAAAACTTAATTAAAACTTATGAGTTAATGTAAAGAAATGCACAGTGAAAGCATTTTTCAATGTTGACTGATTTTTTAAAAAATATAGTATGTGCATACCCTGAATAAAAAGAATCCTCTACTTTGGTCTGTAATAGGACCTTGGAATTCTTCCTGGAAGAGAAAATGAGGGCATTACAAATCAAACAGTAGTAAAAATAAGTGCAAATGCTTCTTGAGAGTATAGTTATTTTCAGCTATCATAATTAAACAATGAGGGAATCAAGGACTTGAGTATATAATTCATATCAATAAGTAATTTTTGTATCTCTACTGGAAGAATTTTCAGTGATACTAGCAGTATCATCAGCGTGTTGTATTTTAAGGTAATTTCCTTATTAGTCTAACAGATACTATTTTCATGAAATTTGTCAGTTGTACATATATTCATCAATAAGTAGGCAGAGGACATTTCATAGATAATTAACTATATTTAAAATCTCCCTTCAGCAGTTTGTTAGAATGAAATGATTTCTTTACAATACATATTGTATGTGCTAACACATGAACAGGCAAAAATATAAAACAGAATTGTGTCATAGCTAAAATACATAATATAACTATAGAAATTTAAATTTAAATTGAGGGACAAATTTGGTAAACTATATTTATTCAATGAGACTTCAGAAGAGATTTTTCCTAATAAAATTATATTAACAGAAATGGTAATGAAAAAAAAAAACCAAATAGGAACAAACTGATTATTCATAATGGATGTATTTTGAAGTGTTTCTTTTCTCAAAATATTTCATTTCAAAGTTAATGGAAAAAAATATTAACATTTTATGATTTCCATAAAGTTGTTTCTTATAGCTTCCTATTTTCAATAGCAAGTTATAAAAGTATCAGGACGGCAATTATATGAAATTTGTCATCAAGACCTTTTTCAAGTATTCCATAATATAAGTACAATCACATTTTTAGATTCTAAGAAATGGCCCTGACATCTATTAAAATTCTAAAATCCCTTCTTTACAACAAATGTATCTTAAATTCTCAACATTCTATATCTAATTCTCATCCTGATTATTAAATGCCCCCAAATTACTTTAAAGATTGAAATTTTTAATATTTAAAAATGTACACATAGAAACTTTATATGGTTATATAAGAACAGCTGTGTTTTTTATATTACACAGAAAAAAAGAAAAGTGGGACAGATGTAACTTAAAATGTGCCCAAATTTAAAAATTTCAAACTCAAACATACAGGTCTTTTTAGTCTTATTGGAGATAGAACAGTATATAAAAGAATTTGGGTGGTAGAGCTGAAAAACATGTGGGGATGGAAGCGAGGATGTCTAGCAAAGGACATGTAAGAAAAGGGTTTGAATGCACTAAAATCTGAAAACTCATTTTATTTAAGAACCCAAAATATTTCACTATCAAAAATATGGTTTAAAATTAGGTGACTTAGGTCCAGCAAAAGTAATACTTTACTGTAATTTTCTAAAATTCATGTTTTACATTTTTTTTCTCTTAGAGATTCCTAGAAAACCTGGCTTGCTGCAAAATACTTTTAAGAGCTATCATTTGTCCAACAGACATTACTACTAAGTCAGAGTTCACACTTCTATATAGTTATCTGTAAATATAGATAGTCTCGCTCAAGGTGGAACATTTAGATAAAGTACCAAACCGCCCACAATACTGAGTAGCTTTGATTTTGCAAATACTAACACTGAAGTGTTGTAGTAAACTAATAACTTGCTGGTGTATTTTAAGAAACTGGATCTTTAAATTGAAATCTTACACTATTCATAAGTCGGGAAGACTCTTCAGAAAGTAAAAGTTAATTCAAAAAAGCACATATTACTTCTAGAAAGTTTGATGAAAACTGATTTGATTTTTTTCATATTGGAAATTCTAAAATTTTAAGGGGCTACTACAGTTCCTCTTACATTTCTCATTAACGTTGGCAGCAGTACTGTCTTCCATGATGGAAGCTTAGTTCAACGATGTGAAGAATTTAGGGAGGAAACAGTGATCATAAAAATAAATTTTGATGAATTTATTTGCCTAAACTGTATGTGTTTTAAAAAGTATTTGCAAACTTTTGGTAGTAGAATAAAATTAATATGGTATTTAAATTAAGAAAAAGTTTAACAGTAAAATAATAGAAATATTCAAGATTAGACTACAAAGGAAACAGCATAGTGAAAAAAAAATATTTGCCTAGACTGGAAGTCAAGAGATTGTTATAATCTCTAATCCCTCTTACTACTATGATCTTGGGAAACCCCTTTAACTATTCTGAGTTGTGTTCCTTTTTGTAAACTGGGGATAACAATACTTGTTAAGTGCCAACAGAGTTGTCAAAAGAATAAAATGAGATGCTATAAGACTAAAAACTATAAAGCATTCCAACAATGTAAGGCGTTACTTAAAAATAACGCCTAGAAACTTTCATCATTGAAAGAGTTAGGATTTTTTTCAAAGGACAATAAAAATGCCACAGTCTCTAGTTTAAAAATGTGTTAACTCATTTATGTTCCTCTTAGTTATGTTCATCTTAAACACAGACACTGAGTTTGGGCCATATTTTTGTTAACTGTGGAAAAAACGAAATACCTACGTTTGATGTCTGATATATTTATAATACTTCATGAGCCTTACTCTTATTAATGCTTTAATACCTGGATAGAAAGCTTGTCATTCCAGCCATCTGCCGACCTGTACACAGAGGGGCAGTAAATGGTCCTTGATCTTTTCTCCTATTCCTATCTAATGACTAGGCACACTGCCATGTCCTTTCTTAAACCAAGAATGAATAGGTTTCCTCACTGGGAGGGGCATGGCCCTTGGAAGGAAGTCTAATCCTGGTTTTCCTCACTGCCCACAACCTGGCTTAGAAGGGACATATAATGGGGAGGAGGACAGTTCTCTTCTTCCTGAGTGTGAAAACACTTCTGTGAACAGATGCTCTTCTGTAGGCTACCTGGGTGTTACATGAGGCGTACCCAGAAGAAGATCTTATAAACCACCACCACAGGGAATGAACAGAAAGGGCTGCCACACACAGAGTGGCGAACGAAGCATGCGTGCAGTTTGTGTTACATACGTCCACTTTGAACCTCTTCATTCTTCTCTCATGCAGTTGTGGAACGAGCTGCAGCAGCGGATGCAGGACAGATGACTGAGAGACACGAACACACACACGCGATGAGCACAGAGGTTTCTCAGCATTGGGCATAAAGACGGCTTCCTATTTGTTTTTGTTTTTACCCACCATCCTTGCTCCAGACAAAAAAGAACAAGAAAGATGTGACCTAAGACAGTCCTTTGTGAGCATTTCAAAGAGCTGTGGAGAATAACCAAGAGATGGAATAAAAGTTCCAGTTTTATGCTGGGACCTTGGTCATTCTATTGACGATGCTCTTTCCCGAGGGCCTGAGCTCCATCTGCAGCAGCCAACAAGGAGAACCCCCACCTGCATCTTTGAGAAGCAAAAAAGCTGTCTGTCTGTTTCCAGACTTACTCAGAATGATTTGGGACACATGAAACCAACTCTGTGAGAATCAGTTTTCCATCATGAACATTTTTATCTGGAAGATTATCCTGTACACACATCTAGTAACCTTCTTTATAAAATATATATTTCATTTAAATTGAACATGTGGAACAGGACAACAGGAGACACAAAAAAATGGCAATGTGTCATTGCTAGTGAAAAATGTGACTAAGATACATTTTCTCAAGATGTAAAGATGCCGAGCAGAAGAAAATGAAAGCACATTTGAGACATGCGGCTACCTGATAACGGTTTCGTTTGAAAGGCATGACTTCAATTGAACCTTCTCACAAATATTAAGTTCATTCATCAAATGGACTACTATAAGCCCCATATAGTGGTTATTTGTTAATCAATTCAACTCCTATTTTATTTGAAGCCAGTATAACCTAACTTTCAACTCCTCACATGTAAGAATATTCAACGGGATAAACATTTAAAACTGAGTTTATGGTTACAGTTACTTTCCCACAGGTAAACACATGTTTAAAACACACTATGCTCCTCGTTTCATAAATGGGTCCATGGTAGTGAGTCACAAGCTTAGAAAGAATATTATAGTCAAGTAATTATTAAGTATTCTAGATTGAAACACCAAAGTAGATTGGTTAGCATTTTTAAAATCCATGCATACAAAAAGAAAAACTACCACTAAAACCACACAATTTAGAAGTAAAATGAATTCAAGTTATTGGTATCTGGCTAATCTTAGAGAGTAAATTCTCAAATTAAGTGCCTAGTTACAAATAAGGAGCTCTTAGGAATACATGTGGTATTTCTAGTTATATTTAAATACATTTTTGACAATCATCTTTTAAAATAATTCTTAAAATGACTTTGCATAAGTCTGTTTTTCCCTTGCACTAATCACCATCTAAAACAATATGTTTTATTTAATCATTTGCTTTTCTCTCCTCTAAAATGTAAGTTGCATGACATTTACTGCTATATTTCTAGTACCTAGACTTGTGCTTGGCACATAGTAGATACCCAGTAAATAATTGTTGAATGAATAATTGAATGAATTTAATATACTTGTAGTTATTGAGATATAAAATAAATGTATAATAAATATTGAATTCCATTTGTTCACCCACATGCAAACTTTTAAAGAAAAAAACATGAATTTTGATCTACTCTATTAAGATAAACTGCAAAAACAGGTTTAAAAAAAATACTAGTGATTACTAGTAAGAAGTAATTCTACAACTTACCACAGCATTTGAATTGGCCAACTTTTGTGTCTTCGAATAATGAAATAAGAACTGTTAAAAAAATAGTGAGCTTTACTATAGATAATTAGTGGTTTCCTTGATTATTTTTAATGTATATATTTATGGAAATCACCTTACCCTTTTGGTATTATCTTTTTCATCTGTTTCCTATTGGAAAGAGAGATATAGAAATGTCATTATATTATATTAGAAAATCATAATATGTATAATATAAATGTATAGTTTAAAATTTATAATTTATTATAAGATTACATTATATAATTTTTAAAATATATGACACATATGCTATACATAAAACATAAGACTGCAATTGGTTAAGCATATATTACCCTAAAAATAAATGGGCAATTAATCAAAAGCTTTATAAATAAAAGTATGAACAAAGGTCTTCAGTACAGCATTATTCATAAGAGTGAAAAACTAGAAACATCCTAAATGTTCAGTAGTGGTGGAATAGGAAATACTGATATGATCACATGATAGAAAATTCAGGGAAAAAGACTAGAAGGAATCACATCAAAATATTTGTAGTTGTTATAAAAGAACAAGATTATCAGTTATTTTTGCTTTCTTCCATAAACTTTTTTATAGTCCTCTCTCCCTACAAAAATCTGTCTTTAAGGACAAGACATATCATTACTTTTTTGTTGTTCTTTTTTTTTCTCATTTGCTTTTAAAATAAATAGAAACTCATGGATAAACACCATTGCCATTTATTTTCTCTTAATTAGGAAAAAACTCAATTAAGTGTTTTGGAAAATGTCACTATTAAAAACATTGGGAAAAAATACAGTTGTAAACACTTATTTAGTTTAAGAAAACATTTATGCTTTCAAAATATCAAGTTTTCTTTGAATTACCGTATGTGAAAGTCATGGAAGTCAGACCAAACCTGTGATCATAGGTTAAACTGCTAATGAAAAATACATTCTAAACCTAAGGCTCTTATCCTTAATAAGGTAATTTTAAAATTACTTTACCTATAAGATACAGAACATAACGGAGGTATGGTACCTCATGCCACTTTTCAAGTTCCCATTGCCTCACTTTGGGACAAAAAGTTCTCACACAAGAATCAAATAATAATTTTAATAAAAACCGAGACATCACAGTAAGAATATAATTTTCAAACCGATATTGACAATATAGTTTGCTTTTTTTGCATTCTTAATGTCCTCTCTGACAAAGTACACTGTCCTAACCTCTGGGCTTAGAAAAATGCATCTGTTCTCCAATTGTAGTATGATTCAAGAAGAGAGAAAGAGCCAAAACGACCTCAAATTTCCCTCATCAGAACTAGAACACATCTTATACTTGAAGGGGACATACCATTTTCCAATTAGATGATTGCAAACTCCATTAATATAACCCTAAATTCTCAGGCATCAAAGAAACTGAAGTATTTGTTTCTTATCCAAAGTCAATTTATGCTCTTCTAGCTCCTCTTGGCATGCTTCCTAAATTGGGTATATTTTCTTCCAGGAGGAATTCCAAGATACCACTGAACAATTTTTTTTGCCTACAAATTAAACACTATTTGAACCTTACCTGGGGCTTTGGTAGAGTCCCCATAATTATGAAGCAAAGCTCCTCCAATGCATTGGATGCCTAATGGAAATGGGAAGATATATAGGCCATGCTTCTGCGTTATCATCATTTGCATAGAAGAGATAACCATAAAATGTTAGGATCACAAGGACATTCCAACCGTTAGGAGAACCACTGACCGAAACTGCCCGCCCTGGCCAGGCATCACAGTAACCACTTGCATGAGTTATCTTACAACAGGAGGTCCTGGTAAGAATGTGGAACTAACAAGCTAGTACCAACCGGAAGAATTCAGGAAAGGTCAAAAGGAGAGAAGAGACTCCAGTCCACATGTTGCTGTGTCCAAGTTCGCTCCGCTTGCCGCACAACAGGCCAATAAATCGGAGACGAGGTGTTGAGGCAAGGAATACGACTTTATTTGGAAAGCTGGCAGACCAAGAAGATGGCAGACTAATGTCTCAAAATAACCATCGTATCGGGGTTTGGATGCCAGTTTCTTTTATAGCACGGAGACGGGGAGGAGATTAGGAAGTAAAAAGGCCATACGTTTTGCAATAACCCCTGGAATGGCCAGCCTCACGGAGGGGATGTGTTAATTTCTTCTTTCTTGCAGCCATCCACAGGTGGACAGGGTCTGGATGTTTCCCTGAACAAAGGCACTTTGGTTTAACATTCAGGCAGAGGGGCAGGGTTCCCCGAGGCAGGCCATTATGTAGAGACAATATCCTTTTATTGAACAAAAGCAATGGGAAGCAAAGGTTAAATTAAAACAAACAGATCCAACATGTAGTCAGATTTGGCTCTTCCCTGTTACACATATGTCCTACCAACCTCCCAGTATCCCTCTCGCTGGAATCCATCTTGGCTGAGTGATGCGCGCGCCACCAGGAAGGACTCTGAGTCGGAGTGATTGGCCAGAGATAACCCGGAAACTAGCCCCATTACCATAAAACCCGAGACTGCAAGCCATGTGGCAGAACAGTTCTCCTGGTTCCCTCACCCAGCTGCTCTCCGCCCGGGCTCCCCTTCCCAATAAAGTTTCTTGCTTTGTCAGCACATGTGTTTCCTCGGACAATTCATTTACGAGTGTTAGACAAGAGCCCACTCTCGGGCCCTGGAAGGGGTCCCCCTTCCTGAAACACAACTACACCAAATAGAATCCTTGTGGCCCACTGACACTCTGTTGGAATCCCTTGATTTCTCTCATGATAAAAACTTGGCTCCTAAAAGTAAAACCTTCCTTCCAAAGAGGAAAAAAAAAAAGTTACATATTGTCTATATGCACTGATTAAGGCTTCCACTGTGGGTCCAGATACAAAATTCCCAGTATTGGGGGCTTCCTTGGTGGCGCAGTGGTTGAGAGTCCACCTGCCGATGCAGGGGACACGGGTTCATGCCCCGGTCCGGGAAGATCCCACATGCCGCGCAGCGGCTGGGCCCGTGAGCCATGGCCACTGAGCCTGCGCGTCCGGAGCCTGTGCTCCGCAACGGGAGAGTCCACAACAGTGAGAGGCCCACAGCCCACCCCCGCCAAAAAAAGAAATTCTCAGTATTTGCTAAAATTCTATGAAATTCTGTGACTGAGAGTAACTAAGGCAGTGCCAAAAAAAGGATTATTCTTCCCAACTTGCAGCTAAGTCTGAATCTACATGCCAAAGTGGTGAGCCTCGCTGAATAGTACTCATTACTGGCTAATTTGAAAATCCTTCAATTGCTCGCAAACAATGGGCGTTTGGAGGAGAAGAAGCCGTGTATGGTGCACCTAATATGAGTTCCCACCCTTCCAGGCTGCTGACTGCATACCCCAGGGTCAGGTTTTTCAAAGCACCTGAGCACAGAAGCAGGGCAGGGCTCTTGTGGTTTGCAGCCAGCTGGGTGTGGTGAGAAGGAGCCCAACTGGACAAGCAGGGGCGAAACCCACCTTGCACAGAATTCAGCATGGTCGCACCAGGAGTACTTGATTACTTAATAAATACATATGGGACATAATGAGGAGCTGAAACCGTGTGGGAGTGGGGTAGGGCTGTGGAGTTGAGCGGCCTGCAACTCCAGAGCAGTGCAAATTCCACTTCTCCTCTTTATTAGCTGTGTGACCTTGGGCGGGTTACCTAACCTCTCTAAACTTCAGTTCCTGCAGCCGTAAATCGGGGATGACAACATCAATGCAGAATTCTTGGAAGGATTACGCGTAGGTAAAGCTCTTAGCACAGTGCCGCATACAGAGCAATTAGTTAACAATAGTAGCGCTGAAAAATGTGTGACCTGTAAAGCTTGATTTAACAACTGCGGTTACTGCTAATTCAGAAGACGTGTCATAAAGGATTGCTCAGGGCCAGCAAGATCCTCACCCTTTGAACAACAGCACATGTTTAACAGGATTGGCTATAGTTTAGGGATACAGTTGGAGTCATGAAACAGCGTCTCTGAGCATCCCACCTAGCATGTCAAAGGCCTGCTTTGTTCTCTTCTATTTGTTTGCCTGCCCAATGCAAATTGTTGGGATATCTATTAATAGTATTAAATGGCTCATATTTAAGTAGTATTTCAATAAATTATCAAACATTTTCATATACATAACCCACACTTTGTCTTTAAAACACAGCTTGACATATACAGGATGGGAATTGTTATTCTCACATATAAAGCAAGTGAGATTCTAAGAGACTGTCACTTGCCCAATACTACACACAGCTAGGTCGTCTGATCTATAGGTATCCCTGTGTTGCACTGGTATTGACTGTTAAGCCTACGGTTGGGAGTTGGATGAGAGAAAAAGTAGAGTGTGAACACTGATACATCTTTTCTCACTTTTTCCCTTCAGGATTGGGTATGCAGCTCACCCCAGAAAAATCTAGAAATAAATCCCTGAAACTTCCTCTTATGGCCCATCTAGAAATGCTGAAAAAATACAAAATAGTTTTTTAAAAAATCTAGTGATACCATGTGTCTCTTAACTCAAAGAAGAATAAATTTAGTTATATGAGTGCCTCCTTAGAAAACAGCTTCTAAGCCAGCTGAGGCTTGGCAACAAGACTGAAGTTTGACAGAAGAAGTTTCAAAACAAATTGCATTTTCTCCAGCAACTTTTTACATGAAGCCGTTATTCACTGAGCTACAACTATTCTTTAAGGGTTTTTCTCATATGAGATTTCTAATATTTTATTTTTCATTTGTGGACCTTTTAAAGAGCCTTTATTTTCTATTTGGTAAAAATGTTTTGAAGAACTATTCAGATAATCGCATACATAATATAATAATAGTTAACAGGAAATTAACGATTTAAAAAAAAATGGTATCAGTTAGTGTAAAAGGTTTCATAGTAAATTTACAAAGCTCTCCTCAAAAGGTGCAGCCTCCAAATCCAATAAAAGCTTAGTTTACCTTGATGGTGTTTAGATGAGTGCTTTAAAATTCATCCTTTTAATTTTGAAGACATAAAAGTGATTCTGAGGGTGTTCCTGAATTTCCAATGTAATGCAAAAGCTTGTGTGCTGATTAATATCCACCACATGTTACATATCCGTCAATGCTCCTCAAGCAATTTGAAATATCATTCATAAATGTTGTCTATTATGATTCTGGTCTTGCTTTATCACTTAATGCCTCTAACTTGCTGCAAGTGATCCCCTGCAGGCTGAGGAACCGGTCGAGGCAGGAGAAAGGCTGCTTCTCCACACCGGCCAGGATGACATTCTGGAAGGACTACGTGAAGGACAGGCATCGCGCCTTGGCCAGACCATGTAGGGGTTCGCCCCAGGCACACAGCTGACTGTGTTGAGAGGGTTGAGCCAAGAGCCTCTGCTGAGCCCTCTCCTCTGTTCAGGAGACTTAGTGATGCTGATTAAGAAAGTTAAGACACCAAGCCTAACACTGCTACACCTGCACTCAGAGACAGAGCTGCAGACAGAGGGAGCAGCGTCCAGTAGAGACGTGTAAGAAGGACACGCTTGTTTCCCACTGCTCGTGTTTCTGAGACTGCTGGGACCTGGGACCCTTTGCTGCCGTGCTGCAAGGCGTGAACCTGGACAGACCTCTCCTTGACCAACAAAATACAAAGAAACCATGTGGGACTAAAAATAAGTGAGTGTATGCACAGTTGGGGCAAATTATGAACAAAAAGATACAAACAGACCAAAAAACCGTACTGCCACTTCTGAAGAGCTGGGGGCCAAAAACAGGGTGTGGGGAGCAAAAGCAGGGTACAGAGCATGCTCCCTGCACTCAACACCACCAGAGGAGTGGGCCAAACACTTACGCCAGCCCTCCAGCCTGACCGCTGGACACACCCCTACCCTCACCCCATATAAGGAACTAGCTCGCCCCCCTCGGAGAGTGAGCAAGGGCACCTGTTACTCATTCTAGCTCCCCCTGCTGCAGCAGGGGCCCCAGTAAAGCTTTGCCTGAAGTTCTTGTCTGGCCTCTAGTCAATTTCTATTGATTAGGGAAGGCCAAGCACACTGGTCTGTATCATTTCCAGGTACAGAAGCTAGACCACCACTCCTCTCTCCCCAGTCCTCTTAACTCTTTCCCGTGGGAAAAGGAGTGAGTTACCTGACAGATGATTGAGAGGAGGAAATCGGGCACGCTCTGTTGAGCCCTTTCCTCTTAGAGAGCCAGCTCCCTGGCCAGTTGTTCTTGCCTGACTGCTGCCCCGTGGCAGAAAACCTGATTCTGGCAGGAGGCTTGAGTCACAGTCTAACCTCAGTTTAATTCTGGGGGTAGCTTTAGCAGACACACTTAGCAGCAGATCTAAGGCGGCCGCATTCACAAATTGACTTTTCAGTTACAATGATATTTTGATCTCCTAAGTCTGACTCTGTAAGTTCATCTCTCCATGGGTTGCAAACTCTATTGAGGGCCAGGATATTAGTCCCCCAAGAGAGCAATGGATTCATTATTTTTAATCCAACACAGAATGTGATTTTGAAATTAGCATTTTAATTTCAAAAATATGGGTATATTATCTGCAAATCTATTTTTCTTTTTTCTTTTTTTTTTTTTTGCGGTACACGGGCCTCTCACTGTTGTGGCCTCTCCCATTGTGGAGCACAGGCTCTGGATGCGCAGGCTCAGCGGCCATGGCCCACAGGCCCAGCCGCTCCGCGGCATGTGGGATCTTCCCGGACCGGGGCATGAACCCGTGTCCCCTGCATCGGCAGGCGGACTCTCAACCACTGCGCCACCAGGGAAGCCCTGCAAATCTATTTTTCTTAGAGATAAAAGCCCTAGCACTTTACACCATAAACTCAGAGCACTCATTATTACCTGCAGATGATGTAATAATTTCTAATACGTTAGTAAGTCCATAAAGTAATGATGGGTCCAAAGGGAGAGATGGAGTATTTCAGCATGACACAAATGCTTACATCACTATGAAACACCTCCATTTGGAATTACCTGAGGCAGAGGATCCATGGACAGGAAAGATGAACAAGCATCATCTATCTGGAGAAAACAAAAATGCCAGTTACATCTTGGAAACAGAGAGAAGATAGCGAAAAATGGAAAGCAGATTTTACGAAGTCAAGTTACCTATGCAACATTAATTAAAGTTCCATGACTGTTCAGGACTCTGGATTTGGGAGGCAGGAGCCTTTTACACTATCTAAGGAAGTCCTGGAATTGGGATTTCCCCAAGATGCACCCCCAGGCACAGGGATATACATCCCCATTAACAGTCAGTAGGGATCATCAGAGCATAAAGATGCTTCAAACATTGAAGGGAAAAACTTATGGTATTATTCGGCCTGAGAAACCTGAGTAGTGACTAAAGAATGGCCTCAAAATTAAGGAGCACCCTGCTATGTGGTTCTTTAAATCTAATCATATCTACATATAAATCTAATCACATCATCTAAATTAACATGATAATAGCATGTGTGCTAAATGACAAAGAGTGTAGGTAAAAAGTCTTACACAACATGGGCCATCTTCCCGTTCTCTACCAAGAAGCCAGCATGAGAAAAGAGTTCTATTTTACAGTGAAGGTTTACTGAACTATGCTTGCCAACTAGCTGTCCTTGGCTTTTTGTTTTTTTTTTTACCAAGTCATTTAATTTTTATTTTATATTGGGATATAGTGGATTTACAACATTATGTTAGTTTCAGGTGTACAGCAAAGTGGTTCAGTTATATATATACATATATCCATTCTTTTTCAGGTTCTTTTACCATATAGGTGATTACAGAAGACTGAGTAGAGTTCCCTGTGCTGTATAATAGGTTCTTGTTGATTATCTATTTTATATACAGAAGTGTGTATATGTTAATCCCACACTCCTAATTTATCTTGAGGGCTTCTTTCTGTGGAGTTATTTTTTTTAATTAATTAATTTTATTTATTTATTTTTGGCTGCGTTGGGTCTTTGTTGCTGTGTGCTGGCTTTCTCTAGTTGTGGCGAATGGGGTCTACTCTTCCTTGCGGTGTGTGGGCTTCTCATTGCGGTGGCTTCTCTTGTGGAGCATGGGCTCTATGCATATGGGTTTCAGTAGTTGTGGCTTGTGGGCTCTAGAACGCAGGCTCCATAGTTATGGCTCATGGGCTTAGTTGCTCCGCGGCATGTGGGATCTTCCCGGACCAGGGATTGAACCCGTGGCCCCTACATCGGCAGGTGGATTCTTAACCACTGAGCCACCAGGGAAGTCCCTCTGTGGAGTTTTGATGAGATGTTTAGGAGGCCTTGCCAAAGACCTTGTTTCCACTGTTCTGCACACACATTTGTGAAGCACTTTCTGCTGAATGTTATTACAAAGCTCTGCTGGGGGTACACCAGATCTTGGTAATGGCCTCGTGAAGGTTGAAAAAAGGATCCATTTCTTCAATTTTTGTTGCACATTTAGGGGAAAAGCCTTCAGAGAGAAAACTTGGACCCTCTGATGCTTTGATGTCCTCATAAGTAAACCTCACGGTGGGAACTCCAAGATGGTTGATGAAGTAACTGGCATCATCTTGCATCTGTACAGAACTGATATTTGTTTCTGGGCACTCATCTCTTCTGGAACAGTTGAAATTATTTTTCTCAGCTACCAGTTGCTGAAGAGATGGTGAAGCTACAGGGTAGAGACTTGAGTTACCGCTTACAGGACTGTGGAGACTAACATAAGCCACAACATTTTTCTGCAGAACCTTCTTGAAATCCTCTCCCCATTCATATGAGCCAATATTTCCAAAAGCTGTTCCACCCCATGAACAGAAAACAATAGTGCGGTCTGGTCTCCCCCCTTTCTTGACTCGTAACATCAAGGCCCGAATAAAACCTGTTGATGATGGCAGTGCTGCTGGCCCATTCTTGTCCATTACAACTGTATGCGGTATGATGATGGCTGCCAACTATGATATAACGGTCTGGAGATGTCGAGCCTTTTTTTGTTTGTTTGTTTTTGTTTTTGCGGTACGTGGCCCTCTCACTGTTGTGGCCTCTCCCGTTGCGGAGCACAGGCCTCCAGACGCGCAGGCTCAGCGGCCATGGCTCACGAGCCCAGCCGCTCCGCGGCACGTGGGATCTTCCTGGACTGGGGCACGAACCCGCGTCCCCTGCATCGGCAGGCGGACTCTCAACCACGGCGCCACCAGGGAAGCCCCGAGCCTTTTAAATATCCAACAACATTAGTAACTGTTTCAAATTTTGTGACTGTCTAAATCTGCATGCTGACAATTCTTTCCTCATTATTTGGAAGTTCTAGAGGGCTACAGGCACTGTGTGTGATTCTATCTTTCAGCGAAGAGATGAGTTTTGCAACGAGAGATGCTGAGATGGGGTGCACTAGTAGAGAGGTGAGGTTTGATCGGTTTTGTCTAAAGCTTCCATCTGCTAGTGTTGGAGGGTCTCCCGCAGAGGCAGGGGGGTGGCTGTGGCTCACCGTGGGGACAAGGACACTGGCAGCAGAAGTTTGGGGAAGTACTCCTTGGCGTGAGCCCTCCCAGAGTCCACAATTAGCCCCACCAAAGAGCCAGGTAGGCTCCCGTGCTCTGTCCTCAGCTTTTATCCTTAAAAGAAACCTTAAAAGATCTTAAACTGTAGTGTGAGATTTATACTAATCATTAAAAAACTGTGCTGAGAACTTAAGCACTAAGCTAGGTGTCTAGAGTTATCTATGGCATTTATTTCTTTGGCGGCCTTTTAAAATGGGACTGGAAAAAATGGTACTGATTCTTGTCTGTCTGGGATGATTTAGGTTGAGTCCTATTTATGGCATAACATCTCAGGGGCCCCCTTCTAGTTTCAGAATTGTTGAATTTAATTTAATTGTCATTCTCACACTAAACTGAAGGGGGATAATCATACCCTTTAGTCATAATTTCTCAAGCTCCTCTGGTTTCCAAGTTGAACATGAACTAATATATATAATTCTGTAATTTAGAGAATAACAAAGGTATACGGTATGACAGAAAAGCATACGTTTATGTCTCCCTTTTATGTTCACAGAACTTATCCTCTCTATATATCACAAATACTGGGAGAATTGTTTTATTCTATTTGTCCCTTGTGTCCATCCACCTGCTCCCTCTTCCATGCCATATAAACCCAGAATCATGGATACAAACACACACAGACAGTGGTAAACTTCTTGAGGGAAGGGGCTACCTAATGTGCCCAAATAAGTGTTCAATAAATATTCTTTAATTAAATTGCATTGAGTTTGTGGGGAAAAAAATAAAAAGAGAAGTCAATTGAGAAGGGAAAGCGAAAAAGATACCCTTTTAAGCTTCAAATTGTGACTAATGCTTTATGTATCACCCCCAAATGTGATTTAATTTGCTCTAGTAGGGTAGGAGGAAGTGGTCCCTCTCGAAATTGTGGTGATGTTTAGGTATCTGAAGACTTTACATGCTCAAGGGGAAAGCTGTCCATCCCCAGCCCAGGCTGCTCATTTGTATGAGGTGGCCGTGTCCAAGGACAGCGGACCCTTGAACTTCAGGGCTCACTAATCAGTGCATCAATATGGCTTGGATAAAAACATCAGAATAAGAAAAAACACCAATTAATCAAATTAGGAGATAACTGCAAAGCTTTTCAGTCTTTGTTCTCCTTTCTTTAAAAGGCACGGCTGCACTGCCCACCCACTCTCCCTTTGGGTAAGCATTTGTTCACTTCACTCAGCTTATGGCCCTAATGGTTTTAAGTGCCACTAATGCTTTTGAGAACTCTGTGGAGTCCATCGATGAACCCGTTTGAAAATGGTTAGGTCTCTGTATACGCTTTGAAAAGTATGTGTTTCTAGCATCTGAATAGCCATGTAATATTTAAAACCTCCAGCAGAAAGCTTAACTATATGTTCTTAGCATCTTCTTTAAGTATCTTTTTCTATAAAAGAGCGTACAGTGCTTTAACAGCTCCATTTGAGTCTTTTCCCCAGCATTATCATCTAAAAGTATTTTTTCAAAGATTTTCCTCAGAAATATAATTTCAAGCCAAACTAAATGTTTCTGTACTCTACATTAATATCTGTTTTTAAATTATTCTTCATCTTGCTTATATTTTTCTAGCATGTATTATGATATACTAAGGCAGAGGCCCTTAAAATAGTCTTACAAATTTCTGTGCTATTTAAGACTCTTTAGTACTTGGCCCTTATCATCTGTCTTATCTTTGCCCTTATGTATTTTGTTAGGGGGTGGCTTAGGTATAAAGGGTATTCTCCTCAGTTCATAGCTTTCTATCATCACTGGACTCACTTTCTTTATCCTTTTATATTTCCATTTCATACTCCTATACCATCCTCCCATAAGCAGCTCTTCTAATGTATTTGATGTGTATCCTCTGTTTATGCTCTTATAAAATCTGTACTGCTGTTTGCTGTGCACATATGGTATTTTCTTACTTTTTTTTTTTTTTGCGGTACGTGGGCCTCTCACTGTTGTGGCCTCTCCTGTTGCGGAGCACAGGCTCCGGACGCGCAGGCTCAGCAGCCATGGCTCACGGGCCCAGCCGCTCCGTGGCATGTGGGATCTTCCCGGACCGGGGCACGAACCCGTGTCCCCTGCATCAGCAGGCAGACTCTCAACCACTGCGCCACCAGGGAAGCCCTTACTTTTCTTAACTTAACACTATACTTTAAGACCTCTCCCTGCTCCTGGATACCTCTAGTGTGTTGCTCCTAACTGCCATAGAGTATTTATAATGTGCATGCACTACATGTTGCCTACCTACTCCCCAGTGATGCGAGGCCGGTTCCCTCCACTCCTCCCATTACCTCCTTGTATCTGTCCTGCACATATGGTTCTGTAGGAGAATATGTTTGGGCTACATACTCAGGAGAGGGCATGCTAGACCATGGGGATATCTAGGCGGCTTTCCAGATGGCTACACCAGTTGACACTCTCATCAGCAGTGCATGGGGATTCCTACACCCTTACATCCTTGCTAACGTTTGCCATTCTCTAGATTTCAATTTTTTGCCAGTCTAATGGATAGAAAGTGACAATATTTTTGTCTTAATTTTCATGTCATTGTTACTAATGGATTTGAGCATCTCTTTAGATGCTTGTAGGTCTTTAGGTTTCCTCTTTGTAAATTCTTCTATAATTTGACTATCTTTACCTTGGATTCCTGTCTTTATCCAATTAGCTAGAATTTCTTAGATATTCTAGAAACTAATTCCTTATCAGTTTTACGCACTGTCAATATCTTCTTTCAAAGGCTCCTACATTTTTTCAATGGAGTCCTTTGTTGAAAGAAATCTTTACTTTTTTTTTTTTTTTTTTTTGCTGTACGCGGGCCTCTCACCGCTGCGGCCTCTCCCGTTGCGGAGCACAGGCTCCGGATGCGCAGGCCCAGCAGCCATGGCCCACGGGCCCAGTCGCTCCGCAGCATGTGGGATCCTCCCAGACCGGGGCACGAACCTGCGTCCCCTGCATCGGCAGGCGGACTCTCAACCACTGCGCCACCAGGGAAGCCCAGAAATCTTTACTTTTAATGTAATTCAAGTCATGAAGTTTTTGGCCTTATAATTTATGGTGGAAGTTTTTTATGGAAAAACTTATGGAAATTTTTTATGGAAAAACTTATTAAAATTTGTGGAAAGAAGCCTTTCCCTGCTCCTAGCTCACAAAGATGTTTTTCTAATAGAAAAGATATTTCCTATTAACTCTATAATTTTACCCTGTATGTTTAGACCTTTAATCCACCTGGAGCCCACCTTTGTATGGGGTGTTAATTTTATGTTTCTCTATACAGTGAGCCAGTTTCTCAACCCTCATTTGCCGAACAATCTGTCCTTTTGCCTCTGAATTTTAGTGTTACTTCTACTATAAGTTAAGTTTATGTGCACATGCATTTGTCTCAGGTTGTCTTAGGTTGGGTTCCCCCAGAAACAGACCTTGAGATAAGGATGTGGATATGAGTAGATCATTTGGAAGATAACCCAAAAAGCACTGGTAGAAGAGTGGAGAAGTAAAACAGGGAAGGGAAGGAATCCAATCAAGGGTATGTTATCAAGCAGGTTACCGCCATTGTAACTGGGATCAATCTGCCTGGGGTACTCTGAGACACAATGCAGAATACATCTCAGAGTTATCCCACCTGAGGGGAGAGGCAGCTAAGGTATTCATCCACCAACTCTCTTGGGTCACCAACTGATGGCTATTCCTGTGGTGGGGGCATTTGGTCCCAGGCACTTCTGGTCTGTCCTGAGCATAGGCCAAACAGGCAGAGTCACAGGTGCTCGCAATTAGAAACAGTAAGTTTGGAGTGTGCTAGAATGGTGAATGACAAAGGGATATGACAGGACACTGACAGTGTCTGCTAAACTCTCCAAGCTCTAGTCTCAGTTCCACTGGTTCATTCATCTATTCTTACGCCCTCACCATACCTTTTTTATTAGTACAATTTCTTAGTATATCTTGAAATCTGGTAGGGCAAGTTCTGGCTCTTAGCTCTTTATATTTAAAATTTCCTTAGCCATTTGTAGACCTTTATTTTTCCACATCAATTTTAGGTTAAATTTATAAACTTTCCAAAAAGAAGTTAAGTGGAATTCTGATTGGGTTGCATTGATTTTATGGGGTTTACATTGACTCATTTAGGTAGAATTGATATTTTTATTACATTAAATTAATTGTTCCCTCCAAAAGCAAAGAACGTCTCTCCATATATTCACATTATCTTCTAACTCCTTTATTAAAATTTAATTTTTTCTCCATAAGCCATTGTAGTTTTGGTTAATTCCTAGATACTTATAGTTTTTGTTGCCATTGTGAATGATGTAATATTTTCATGTTACTTTTTCCTAGTGAAAAGAAATGTTATTGATTCTTGTATATTGGTATTATATCCCAAACTCTTCTGAATTCTCATCTTAGCTCTAATAGTTTAAGAGCGAGCAATTTATTAATGTAATTCATCATGATTATAGATTAAAGGAGAAAAGGCATATTGCTTATCTCAATATTGGTGCAGATAAAATATTTGATTAAGTTCACATTTTATTTAGGATTAACGAAACTCTTAGGAAGATAGGAGAAGAATAGAAGTTCCTTAACTAGGTAAAGGTTATATAACAAAATTCTAGAGCAAATTTATACCTTATGGAGAAGCTTTAGTTACATTTATTTGTATAACATAGTACTGGAGGCCTATGGCCAATGATTAGAAGGAAAGAAGAAATTGTTTCTTCAGTGCTTATTGTATTACTATAGCACCTTTTTGGCATCAGATGTTTTTCTAGGAATTTATTCATTTCATCTAAGTTTTCAAAATTATTACCATATAACTGTCCATAATGCTTTGGCAGGGGTAATAGCTTATTGAAATATAATTCAGATTCTGTACAATTCGCCCATTTAGAGTGTACAATTCACTAGTTTTTTTTTAAGCTTTTATCCCATTTATCTAGAAAGAAAATAACAGCTTGATATAATAGCCTTCTAGAGAATATATATGTACACACAGAAATTAGGCTTGTGGGTCAGGATAAATGTCTGAATTTAACCCTGATGGTAGCAAGAATTAGCTTGCCTCAGATGAAGGCTATAACTCAACTAGTTAGAGCAGAGAATACCTTAAGGTAGTAGAACAGCTGCCGCTTCCCAGTGCCCTTCTTTTCTCTCCCTGAGATATGCCCTAAATCTGTGGGTTTATGGGACTAACGCAGGATGGGAGTCCCATCAGATTAGAGGGGCACTGAGTCCCCTCAATCTGTTTTTTTCTTTATCAGTTTAGAGGGTGATGTCATTGATAGGTAAAGCAGTAAATCTATACTCTAACTACCTTGTTACTGGACCTAAAGTTCATGTTTTGAATACAGACCTTCAAACTGAACCACAGAATATATGAACTCTCTGGTTCAGAGCTACAAATAACAAGGGGTCTTTCCATAGGGCCTTTACAGCCACAGACTTTTTAAATTACAAGTCATGACCCACCACGGTCCATCCCTTAGTTGATAACTTTTGTCTAGACCAGTATGATGACTCCAGACCAACATGACACAATTCACTAGTTTTTAGTGTTATTTACTGAGTTGTGCAAACTTTGCCAGTCAATTGTCCATAATACTTATTTAAAACATTTAAAAACTTTTTTGTTTTTTATTAATTTTTATTGGAGTATGGTTGCTTTACAACCATATGGTATGTAAACCATATGGTTGCTTGTGTTAGCCTCCACTGCACAACACAATGAATCAGCCATACACATACAGATATCCCCTCTCTTTTGGACTTCCCTCCCATTTAGGTTACCACAGTGCATTAGGTAGAGTTCCCTGTGCTATTACAGTATGTTCCCATCAGATGTGTATTTTATACATAGTATCAATAATGTATATGTGTCAATCCCAGTCTCCCAATTCCTCCCACACCACCACTTTCCCCCTTGGTATGGACAGATAAAGAAGATGTGGTACATGTATACAATGGAATACTACTCAGCCATAAAAAGGAATGAAATTGGGTCATTTGTAGAGACACGGATGGACCTATAAAGTGTCATACAGAGTGAAGGAAGTCAGAAGAAGAAAAGCAAATATCGTATAAAACATTTTTTAAATCTCTCTTTTTCTTGGTGATCTACCCTTTTTCAGTGTATGTCTTTTTTTATCTTTATCTTCTCCTCTGCCTTTTTAAGTCAGTACTGCCAGTGCTTATTAACATTTTGAAAGAACAAACATATGATTTTGTTAATATTGTTGAGTTTTTCTCTCCTCTCTCTTTTTAATATTTATTTCTGCCCGTATTTTTATCATTTACTTCATTCCTGTTTCTTTGAATTTTCTCTGTTGTTCTTTTCTCCCACATTTTTCAGTTGAATGCTATGCATATTTGTTTTTAAATTTTCTTTTTTCCTGATAAATATATATGAAGTTAAAATTTCTTTCTAGTTACTGTTTTAGTTGTAGCATACAAATTTTGACTCATAATATTTTTAATGTCATTCTTTTTCAGTCTAGGGCTATTTACCGAAATTCCACTTATTTTCCTAACAGATGGAATATTTAAGTTATACTTTTGTTAATAGTTTCTAACTTTATTGCATTATGATTGCAAAACATTTAAAATGGATCCTAAGTGATGAAAACTTTCTTTGTCTTCTAAGACATGGTCTGTTTTTTTAAAATGCCCCAATTATTCTCAAAAAGAATGTTCATACTGTTTAGTACAGGTTTTTAAAAATATTTCTAGTAGTTCAAATTCAAATTTATTAATTGTACTGTTGGGTCTTTGACATATCTACTTGTGTGCTATTTGCTTTAACTATCAGTTTTGAGAGAGGAATATTAAAATATCCAACTACAAATGTTCATTTATCTATTTTCCCCTGAATTTCTATCAACTGTTAAATAAATTTTGAGATTGTTCTGTTAATATATATTAATGATGGCTGTACCTTTTTGCTCTGTTGTTCTTTTATCAGCGTATAAGATCCTGCTTTGTCTGTTAAAATGGTTTGTGCATTCGAATTCTATTTTATCAGATATTAAGACTGCTACTCCAATTTTCTTGCAGTTTATATTTGCTTGGTATGTCATTTTCCATTCTTAGCCATTTTTTGTTTTCTGCTTTCAGTGTGACTCTTAGAGAGATCATATTGCTAAATCTGTTTTTAAAATCCAGCCTGAGAATCTCTTTTAAGGGGTATAGTTTAGCACATTCATATTTATTATAATTACTCTATTATCAGGACATATTTCTGCCACCTTAATTTACCACTTACTGTATTTTTGGTTTCTTCTTCATCTTTCCTTCTTTCACTTGATAAAGAGAATAATTCTGAATTCAGAATGTCAGTAAAATCACAGTTGTCCCAAAGCTCAATTACATTATTTCACTTCACCATGATAATTTTAAAAAGGGTAAAGTTTCCACTAGTTTGAGTAAGGATAATTCTTTACCTCATTCCACAATTGTAATTCTTGTTCCAGCTGAAATCCTTGAGGCAATATTGGAGCACCTAAAAATAAAGTTTTGGATGATAAAGTTTTGATTTACTTTTGGATGATATTTCTCATTTTTCACTGTACATCACTACCCTCCTATTTCAACTAGATATTTCAACATCTGACTTAGTATAAAGAGACATAATTATTAAATAAACCTTAAAACATTACAAAGACATTACTCTCAAGAGTGAATTTCTTATATGTCTACACAAAAACTTGTACATGAATGCACATAGCAGCATTATTCATAATAAGCTCAGAGCAGAAACAATGCAGATGTCCATCACCTGGTAAAGAGATAAACAAAATGTAGTACATCCACACAATAGAAAATTGTTGGCAATAAAAAGGAATGAACTACTGATATATGCTTCAACAGAGACGAATCTCAAACATATCATGCTAAATCAAATAAGCCAGATGCAAAGGATCAAATACTGTATGAATCCATTCATATGGAATGTCCAGAGAAGGCAAACCTATAGTGATAGAAAGACTAGTGGTTGCTTGGGGCTGATGGTAGGAATGTGGATTGACTGCAAATGGACATAACAGATATTTGGGGGGTGATGGAAAATTGTGATAGCTGCACAACTTTTTTTTTTTTTTTTTTTTGGTGGAGATGAAACAATACCTTATTTGTTAAGGAGGAGTAAAAGTACAAAAAGGCTTATACGACAGAACATAAAAAAGTGAGAAATCCATTGTACTTAATTCAGAACACTTGAAGAATCATCTATGCCACTATGTATGAATAATGCAGGGGCAGAAATTTATTACAGACACATATACTTTGGTTTGGATTTAGTGCTGGACCTTGTTTGACTTAAATCTTGTAAAGAATGATATTCAACTAACTGAAATAACATTTTTCAAGTAAGACAATGCCTCCAGGGTATTGCCAGTGTGATCCTGAAACAGAATTTGGATGATGAAGAATCAGATAAAATTTATGCAAATGGTATGATGTTGTAGCACGTTAACTATGATGAGTGAGGATCTTTTTTTCTTCTGCTTTTTTTCTTCCCAGTTTTATGAAGATGTAATTGACGTACAGCACTGAATAAGTTTAAGGTATACAGCATAATGATTTGACTTACAGATATTGTGAAATGATTATCACAATAAATTTAGTTAATATCCATCACCTCATATAGATACCAAAAAAAAAAAAACGTTTTTTTCCTTGTGATAAGAACTCTCAGGATACACTGTCTTAACTTTCAAATATACCACAGAGCAGTGTTCACTACAGTCATCATGTTGTATGTTACAACCCTAGTGCTTACTCATCTTATAACTGGAAGTTTGTACCTTTTGATCACCTTCATCCAAACTTATCTTACCATAAATCACAAATTAATTTAAGTTAAAAGACAAATGAAAACTTCCAAAATGTATGAAACATATTTAATAAAATGTGATGGTAAATATCCTTATAATATAGAACTCTTTCAAATCAATACAGAAAAGAAAATATTAATAGGCAAATGACTGCCCAACTCCTTAAGTCTACTTAAAAATCACTGAGTTGCAACATAATAAAGGCCATGTATGACAAACCCACAGCCAACATCATTCTCAATGGTGAAAAACTAAAACCATTTCCACTAGGATCAGGAATAAGACAAGGTTGCCCACTCTCACCACTGTTATTCAACATAGGTTTGGAAGTTTTAGCCACAGCAATCAGAGAAGAAAAAGAAATAAAAGGAATCCAAATCAGAAAAGAAGTAAAGCTGTCACTGTTTGCAGATGACATGGTACTATACATAGAGAATCCTAAAGATGCTACCAGAAAACTACTAGAGCTAATCAATGAATTTGGTAAAGTAGCAGGATACAAAATTAATGCACAGAAATCTCTTGCATTCCTATACACTAATGATGAAAATTCTGAAAGAGAAATTAAGGAAACACTCCTATTTACCACTGCAACAAAAAGAATAAAATACCTAGGCTAAGGAGACAAAAGACCTGTATGCAGAACACTATAAGACACTGATGAAAGAAATTAAAGATGATACCAACAGATGGAGAGACATACCATGTTCTTGGATTGGAAGAATCAACATTGTGAAAATGACTCTACTACCCAAAGCAAAATACAGATTCAATGCAATCTCTATGAAACTACCACTGGCATTTTTCACAAAACTAGAACAAAAAATTTCACAATTTGTATGGACACACAAAAGACCCCGAATAGCCAAAGCAATCTTCAGAAACAAAAACGAACTGGAGGAATCAGGCTCCCTGACTTCAGACTATACTACAAAGCTACAGTAATCAAGACAGTATGATACTGGCACAAAAATAGAAATATAGTTTAATGGAATAGGCTAGAAAGCCCAGAGATAAACCCATGCACCTATGGTCACCTTATCTTTGATAAAGGAGGCAAGAACATACAATGGAGAAAAGACAGTCTCTTCAATAAGTGGTGCTGGGAAACCTGGACAACTACATGTAAAAGAATGAAATTAGAACACTCCCTAACACTATACACAGAAATAAAAATGGATTAAAGACCTAAATGTAAGGCCAGACACTATCAAACTCTTAGAGGAAAACATAGGCAGAACACTCTTTGACATAAATCACAGCAAGATCTTTTTTGATCTACCTGCTAGAGTAATGGAAATAAAAACAAAAATAAACAAATGGCACCTAATGAAACTTAAAAGCTTTTGCACAGCAAAGGAAACCATAAACAAGACGAAAAGACAACCCTAAGCATGGGAGAAAATATTTGCAAAGGAATCAACGGGCAAAAGATTAATCTCCAAAATATATAAACAGCTCATGCAGCTCAATATTAAAAAAACAAACAACCCAATCCAAAAATGGGCAGAAGACCTAAATAGACATTTCTCCAAAGAAGACATACAGATGGCCAAGAAGTACATGAAAAGCTGCTCAACATCACTAATTATTAGAGAAATGCAAATCAAAACTACAATGAGGTATCACCTCACACCAGTTAGAATGGGCTTCATCAGAAAATCTACAAACAACAAATGCTGGAGAGGGTGTGGCGAAAAGGGAACCCTCTTGCACTGCTGGTGGGAATGTAAACTGATACAGCCACTATGGAGAACAGTATGGAGGTTCCTTAAAAAACTAAAAAGAGAATTACCATATGACCCAGCAATCCCACTACTGGGCATATACCCAGAGAAAACTGTAATTCAAAAAGACACATGCACCCCAATGTTCATTGCAGCACTATTTACAATAGCCAGGTCATGGAAGCAACCTAAATGCCCATTGACAGACGAATGGATAAAGAAGAGGTGGTACATATATACAATGGAATATTACTCAGCCATAGAAAGGGACGAAATTGGGTCATTTGTTGAGATGTGGATGGATCTAGAGACTGTCATACAGAGTGAAGTAAGTCAGAAAGAGAAAAACAAATATCGTATATTAACACATATATGTGGAACGTAGAAAATGGTACAGATGAACTGGTTTTCAAGGCAGAAATAGAGACACAGATGTAGAGAACAAACGTATGGACACCAAGCGGGGAAAGCAGCTGGGGGTGTGGTGGTGGTGGTGGGATGAATTGGGCGATTGGGATTGACATGTATACACTGATGTGTATAAAATTGATAACTAATAAGAACCTGCTGTATAAAAAAAGAGAAAACCTGTTTTTTAGGTTTATAGACACGTGTGCAATTAAAAAAAACAAACACTACTGTTACCTTGAAAAAAAAAAATGACCAACTCAATGAAACCTTGTGAGTACAGTGTTAAAAAGTATAACTATGGGGCTCCCTGGTGGCGCAGTGGTTGAGAGTCCGCCTGCCGATGCAGGGGACACGGGTTCGTGCCCCAGTCCGGGAAGATCCCACATGCCATGGACCGGCTGGGCCCGTGAGCCATGGCCGCTGAGCCTGCGTGTCTGGAGCCTGTGCTCTGCAACAGGAGAGGCTACAACAGTGGGAGGCCCGCGTACCGCAAAAAAAAAAAAAAAAAAAAAAAGTATAACTATGAATCATAAAATTTAAATTTAGTATGAAAAGATAAGAATGGAAAATTATATTGAAGCTATGTGGAACTATGTTTATAGACAACAGGAAGAGAAAATAAAAATGTAAATATTGCTTGATAGGATAATGAGATTAGAGGTGGTCTTTTAAATTTTTCATTGTTATGCTAATATAATACCTTTATAAAAACTAAAAATCGTCAAACAACACATTTTTTAAAAATTGTGGTAAAATATACAAAACAAAATTTATCATTTTAACCATTTTAAAGTGGACAGTTCAGTGATATTAAGTCAACAAATTTTTAAAACTTTCAGATGGCACCTGAATAAAAGATGTGTTGTCCATTGGTGATTTTAACCTATCTGGAATAGAACTAAAGTCACCACAAAACTTTTTCTGGGAAATTGGCAGATCATAAACATAAAAAATTTATTTTGCTTTATATTAAACCTTATCGTTTTACTGCTTCAAAATGTAAATTTACTCACAAGAAAGAGTCAGTTTCATATTAGATTCGGTTTCACAAATGCTGCTCCTGCTATTCATTCTTATCACCAGAAAAAAAAAGACTATTTGTGACTAATAATAATATGCTCCAGAAAATAAAGAGTTAAGGTCTCTTAGAAACAATACAAATGCTATCAGTAGAAGTAAATTATAGCAAATTTATATATTCAGGAGAATGTGAAACTTATACCACTGATTGTTAAAGGGTTTTAAAAGCTTTTTATTACATTTGGTAACAAAATTATAGGCTTAGTTGTAAAATCCAGGGTTAACTAACATTGGGAAAATTAACTATACATTACAGTAAACATTTAGAAAATGTTTTTCTAAAATGTTCAATCTAGGTCAATAAAATTGTCTGTAGAAGTAAAAATAATAATAAAATAAAATAAAATAAAATGTATCATGTCCTTTAACCTTCATACCAACCTTTTAAGTTAGCTATTCTACTTATTCCCATTTTAAGATGAGGAAATTGAAGGAAGGAAAGATTAAGTAATTTGTCTCAGGTCACCAAAATATATACATGGCAGAAGCAGATTTCAAACCAGACTCCAAATCCTGACAGATTTTTTTTTCTAATTCTACCACTTTTCAGATGTCTTGCCTTGAGTGCACAAACATTTGTGCTAGTATTTAATCTATGTTCTAATAATAGTAATAGTATTTCGCTACATTTTCTGTACCCAGCATTAGAAGTAACTTACAGGGGTCATGTAGTCCATAGTAGAGAGGTGATCTGTTTGAATCCCCTTTCATGGGACAGCTATTCAAGGTGGACAAATGAACTTATACACTTCTCAATTAAATATTTCCCATCCTAGCACAAATGTATATCCCCAAGTCACTGTTGTCTGGTGGATATTACTCTGAGCTGATTCTGTTTTCAGGAGGGGATAAAGCTGTGCTTCTCAAATTTTCCTGCAAAACACCTGGTGATCTTACTTAAATGACCTTCTGATTCAGTCATTCGGGGACAGGCCCAAGAGTCTGCATTTCTAGCAAGCTTCCCGGTGATACTGATGCTGCTGGTCCATGAATAACTGTGAATAGCCAGGGGGAGTGAGCACCGCATTGTAGAAAGAAACAGAGGATGCCTCTTATTTGACAGAACTAGGGAGCTCAAATAAACATTTTAGGGGTAACCTTTTTAACAAGTCTGAATATTTCCAAAAGGGGTATATGAATGTTGTCATGAAAAAAAATCTAAAATCCATAGGCCCATTCCTTATAGCTTGGATGCATTACTCATCTGTTTTTACTAAGAGTGCACAGCTTTGAAAAATAGGAAGGTAAAAGAAAGAGGAATGGAGGGAGAGAGCAGTATTTGATTGAAGAGAACCAGAGTCAAGTATGATGCAGGGAAATGCACAAAGAATTCCACGTGTTGGATTCAGTCTTCACCTGCCTGTACTTCTGATTTCTCCACTCAAGATACCATGGTTAATCTCTGTTTGACAGGTCATTCCTGTTTAAAGAATACAGTTTCCTATTATTTCTTCTCCTGACCAACCCCCATCCTCCAGTAAAAGTAGAAGCTCCCCCTCCCTACTGCCTTACCAAGAGCATGGAGAGTTTGCCTCCTTCCATGTCCCCAAGCTTGCATGGGCCACACCAAAATTGCCATTATGTATAACCTAGTCCCAAGCACTTATATAATCGAAAGGGGGTACTTTGGGGCTCTTACATGAAACACAGTCTCAGGGTAAAAAGGTTAGAGAAGCCAAAATTTCAAAATGTTTATCTATAATTTATAGAAAACCATTAACATCCTATGACTGAATCCAAACATAAGGGAAAAAATTTCCCCCTTTGTCTATTTGTTAACTGAAGTTGATGTGATTTACCTCTCAAGATACCCCAGATGTGGGCTTTATACTAATCAAATAGCCGTACTAGATACTTTCGCAAGTATTGTCAGGGACGGTGCCGCTGTCATCTACAGCCTAAAAACTGCACTGTTTTTGATCAATCAGTTTCAAGTTAAGTGAAATCTTTAGTCTTATACTGTACAATCTAACTAATGCAAATAATATGGATAGACAACTTGTGATCTGTAAATATACCATGTGTAAGAGAAAGAAAAACAGACTTGATTATTCTAAAAGTGGTATCAATTTTCTTTTCTCATTGCTAGTACTTAACTAGTGTAGTGTTTGGAAGTCAGAAACTGTTACTGAATTTTAAGAATTTTAATTTTAATTAAATTTTTAATTAAATTTTAAATTTAATTTTAAGAATTATTCCATGAATAAGGGCCTGAGTAGGAAAAGACACTTCTTAATTTAGTCTTGGGCACTTGATCACTTATTGTCAGAGGCCACATGAAGTGACAGTTTGTTGCAGATATACAAATGTGCCCCTCTTTCAGGAAATGTCCTTCTATATTTTAATGTTCTCTGAATAGTAAACCATTTCCAGCCACCGAATCTGTGGCTGGTCCTTTATCTTCCCATTGCTATTTTATGCTCTGCTAACTCATTTTTGCCAAGGACGTTGCACTTATTGACATGATTTTTTTTTCCTCTGGCATTGTGGCATTTGCTTTGTTGTTTTTCAATACATCCACTTGCGTGTTGTATAATGATTAATCTTGGTAGATTATCTCCCAGTTTTGCTTATGTATGTCATGCTTCCCCTCCAGTGCTATCTTTAGGGTCTCAGGACTAGGGCAGATCAGACTAGGAAAAATTCACCCTCTTCCCTCCCCATCACATTTTTAGAGAGATAAAATTAAGTTTTTGGTATCAAGAGCAGATCTGAAGGGGAAAGAAGACAGAAAAGGGTAGTCTATGGGGTCTCTGTGTAGGGAAAGAGGTATCTCATCCCTTTGCTTGAGAAATATTGGGGATATTTATGAAATGATTGGTCAACCACCAGATACGCTCTTTTGAAAATAAAACCCAAGACTTGCCTTTTTAAGAAATCAGCTGCTGCTTTCTATAGTTTCTGCTCAATCACCAGAAGACTGAAAATTCCCCTGCCTCCCCACCAAAAAGAAGTTACCTCCCACTGATGCAAAAATCACTGCAAGCATATAGTACGTAACATCATGGAAAGTACATTTGCTTTACAGAGGAAAAAAATTAAACTATGATTATCTGCTTCCTTAATAAGGTAAATAAAAATTACCAAACTAATTTTACCAATAAAAGATTAATATTACTTTGCATAAGTCATGCTGTAGCACTGCTGAATATGTGATGGAGAAAGTTTAGGTCTCCTAGCTTCTGACTGCTTAGATTTCATAGCCAAATTACCTTGCTTTTCAAGCACAGGTGTTCCCACCTCCCTACATCTCCAGTTCCTTAAGGAAAGGGGGAAAACAATGACAGAAAAAAAAAAATTAGGAAAAGAATAATAGTTTCAGTTCCCCCACCTCCACCTGAAGGCTGGGCTATGTGCTAAGAAAGGTCCCTACAGTTATGGTTTCAAGTCCCTAACATTCTGAGCAATGATGAAACAGTCAGCCCTCCTTTATCCTACTGACAGGAAGGAGAGCAGAGGGAAACTAAGAGGACCTGCTGAGAAGCTAGAAAATTCATGATCTTAGTAGGTCAGTGGCTGGCACTGGAGGGGCCCTGGCTCAGAGCTGGGAGATGAGGGATGGTCCCCTCGAGGTACCTGGAAAGGTAACCTTAAGGGAACAGGGAAGTGATCTCTCCACTGGAACAAGTTGCATCTGCTCTACACTGTCTCCCAAGCTTCAGACCCCCCCTCCTGACCTTGCTTTTGCTTTTCCCACATCTTTCCTCTAAGCAAAGCTCAGGAAGTCCCTACTGTTATCAAACCACAACTGCCTTCACTGGCTTTAGCCTGTAGCACTGACTGAAAGCCCGGCTTGCACATTTGCTTCTCCAACTCCGCATTGTAAGAAGGTCTCTATTCCTTTTCCTGATCTGGTCCCTGAAAACCTATGAGGCACAGAGCTGACTCTTTCCCCATCTATCCGGCCAGAACGGGGCATGTTATTGCTCGGGATTATCTGAACAGACAGGAGCTCATTCACCAAGGAAGTTGAGCACTTTGCAAGTTGACCTCGCATCAGCAGGGGAAGTATCAAACCTACTCTAGTTTTGCTTCACTGTCAATCCCTCCAGTGATTGCAGTCAAAGGAAGAGCATTTTCATTTTCACTGTTTTAACTCCCATTACCCGAGGGAGCCCTACAAGTTTCCACCGACCTCAGGCTGCCCGGCCTGGGGATTTAGGCCAGGCCCAGTTCCGCGCTCGAGCCCGGACACTGGCACCTGCGCCGCTGGCTGCCCTGGGGCGCCGACCCGCTCCTGTGATTAAGAGCGAGAACCTGGAGAGCCCTGCGGCACGAGGGGGTGGCAAATCTCAGAAGCCAAGGGAAGAGAGCGCGCGGCGATCACAGCGGGGAGGAGCGGCGCGGGACCAGGCGGTGGCGCGGGTGCCCTGGGAGGCACGGGGTCCGCTTACCTCCGCAGGTGTCCGCGCAACAAGACAGCAGTAGTAGCAGGAGGAGCGGGGACGCAGCGGCCACCTGACCGGGGGGCGGCCCGGGGCGGCGGCTCGCGGCTCGCAGCATCCCGGGACCCTGCACGGCACCGGCCCGCGCTCCAAGCGATGCTCTGGCTGAGCCTCTGCGTCCCTGGCGCGCTGTTCGCCCAGTTCGGCCGCCAGACCGACCCACCCGCGCTCTGCCAACTTTTAAATCTCGCGGACACGTGGGCTGAGGCGGCGAGGTCCCCGCGCGCGTCACCTCCCCGCCCCCGGCCTCCCTCGCGTCACTCCCAACCCGCTGCAGGCTCCCGCGCACCCTTCACAAGTTTCTGACTCAGAGTACCACTCATTTTCGTCGCCCCCGCCCTAGGGTCTCTGGGATAGTGGAGAATGGAATTAAAACGAGGCGAGTCTCTTCCCTTCTTTGGAAGCAATGAATGGGAGCTGGAGGGAAATGGCAAGCCAGGCAGCCCGAAGAGGCTGGGATGCCGGTTTTTACGCTGGACGGTGGCGATGCTCTGCCTGGGACACCCCTTATGCACCTTACCCGGGAAGCCTTCTCTGCCCCTCCCTCCTGTCCTAGCGCTCCAGTCACCACCTCGGTGCAAGCACCTCTGTTCTGTCCCCTTGCTCATCCTCAGCTCCTGGCCCAACGCCCAGGGCATGTTAGAGCAACACAGGTTCATGGTGGTGGTGTTCCCCAAATTCCTACCTGGTCTGAGACCTTTTAGGGAAGAGCAGTTGTCTGTTAAAGATGGTTAAGAAGAAAGGGCTGCTGAGGCTTGACCACACCACATTTCTAACAGTTCTAGAAGGTCTCTGGCTGTCCTGTGGAATTCCAGTCCTAAGGTAACTCCCTTTCGTATGCATTTCTCCTGCTGTCACTCCCTAGCTGTTGCATTCTGATTTCCAGAGTGACCTGACTTCTGCTATCCCTCTCCATACTTTCCTTCTTAAGCGGAAACATCCACGAAGCAGCCTCCTCCAGGGCACCAGCTGATACAGTTTTAATTTCCTTCTCCAGAAAGATGGAAGACTGATCTTGTTTGACCTCCTTTTGAAAGGAACGCTGAGGAAAGGGTAGAAAAGGAAGTACATTAACATTTCTTAAGGGACATCTTTATGTCAGGCACTTTCCCGTGCTATTTCATTTAAAATGCACAGCACCTCTGGGATATGAAAGTATTATGATTCTCATTTGATGATGCTTAGAGATATTAAACAATCTAAGGGTATCAGCATGTGAGGGAGCCGCTGGCCATTCTCCTCTCTGAAGGTGCTTCTCCTCTACATCAGGGATTTTAATGTATCAGAACATGCACTGTGCAACCCACCATATGCAAGACACGTCCTTAAGAATACAACATTTAGTAATCTTCCTAAAGGAAATCACAATTTAATAAAGGACCCCAAACCCACACTCAAATAGCTGTATTACAAGGCCCATTGGGATGGTGCTCTGGCAGAAATACAGAGAGGCAAGAGAATAACCCTGATAGATAAAGTGAAAAAAAGAATGCCTACCACTTTAAAGTTCCTTGTACCCATGAAGCATGGGAACAAGGCCAGATTATAGAGTCTGGTCCAGGTTCAAAGATGGATGAGAATAGATTTGAGTCAAGACTGTGTGTACCTTGATTTATCCCCAAAGTAGTAAAAAAGTAGTGCAAAGACTGTAAATGAAATAAGGATGTTGGCCCGGGGAAGAAGGCTCTGGTTTCCCATTGCCTTCTTTTGTCCCCTGGAGGCGCAGTGAAAGATCACTAGTCTCAGCCACTTGTGTGGGGTGAGCTGTCAGTGAGAGCAGAAAAACCTGAAAATAGTGGGCTTGATGCTTTTTATACCCCCAGCAGGTCAGGAAAGGAAATGACTTGTGTATTACAAGGTTTTTTCCTGAATGAATCAGGCTGCTCCGGATGTTCCTGTACATGGCCCTTAGTACACATATGTAAGAGTTTTCTGAGTTATATACCTAGGAATAGAGTTATTAGGTCATAGGGATATCTAGTTAAACACTGGATTGTTTTCCAATATGTTGTATCAATTTACACTTCACTAGCAGTGCATGAAGTTTCCATTACCGCACATCCTTGCAAAAACCTTTGCCACCCTGGTGGGTGTGGTATCTCACTGTGGATTTAATTTGCAACTCCCACTACTAATGACGATGAGTATCTTTTCACAAATGTATTGGCCATTATTGTTTTCTCTTCAGTGAAATGTCCATTTATCTCTGTTGCCCATTCTTCCCCTTTGGGTTGTTAGTTTTTTTCTTACCCATTATAGAAATGCTTTATGCATCTGGAGCTTTTGTTGGTTAACTGTGTGGCAACCATTTCCTCCCTATATGTGGCTTTTCCTTTTACTCACTGTATATGAGTTGTTATTTTGAAGAAATGCTTAAGAAAAGACTTGCAGACAAATGGTCGTGCTATTGTGTGACTTGGATGATAAGAGAAGATGGATGAGGGAAAGAGGGAAAATAGATACTTTATTTACCTAGGAGCTAAGTGGGGCGGGGGTGGGGTGTGGAATTCCACAAATATCTAAATGGGAAGAAGCTGATTCCCAAGGTTCCCTTTTGTCCAAATATTCCAAAGAAGCAAGATCCCAGATCTCTACAGTGGAGGCTTAACAATTTAGTTAGGAACATTCCAATCTGTATTTAGTTCACATTCATCTAACATGAGCTTATACATCAGTATCTACCACCAGGTATAGTGCAGCATCTAATGCATTCCTACTTACTCTGTTCAAGACTGAAAGTTTGATTCTTGGTACCATACTGATTCCTCTCACCTATTTATCTCTTGCAAATTGGCAACTGGACTGTGCTTTCTGTTTACAACCTGTAAGAATGAAGGCTAAATTAAATCATGGACCTACAGATTAGTGAGACCTGCTAGCTTGTGACAGGGGTATCTAGAAAAGTCATCATGGAGAACATTACGAAGGGGGGGATGGTTGAATGTCAGGAGAATGGGAGAGTCAGCAACAGATGGAAACTCAGGCAGGCAGTAGTTGGCAATAGCTAAGTCTAGTAAAGTCTAATAAAGAGACCCCGCTTTAGGAGCTGAGAGTAGGGGCAAGATCTGGAAGATTTAGGAGTTCTAGGCAAGATAGCCATGCATTCCTTCAAATATTAATTGAGCACCTTCTAGGTTCCATTCTAGAAGCTTGGGATATAGCAGAGACCAAGTCAGTTAAAGTCTCTGCCTTCATGGGGTTGATAGATTTTCAAGGAGAGGTAGATAATAAGCAAGGAAAGAAAACAGAACAATTTCAGATAGTAGTAAATGCTATAAAGAAAACAGGGTAATGAAATGATAGAAGGTGACTGGGAGTTGGGGGAAAGATACTTGACACAGGATTATCTAGGGTTGCCTCTCTGAGGGGATGATATGAGAGGCCTGAAAGATAAGAAGAAACCAGAAAGATCTGTGAAAAAAGAGCCTCAGGCAATGGGACCATCAAGTGTAAAGGCCCTGGGGCAGGAACTGAAAGAAATGCCAAGCCTGAAGTTTCCAGGAGCAGAAGGAAGCCAGTGTAACTGGCACAGAACTGGTACAGAGTGAGTAAGTGGAATAGGTGGAGCTGATGCTGGGAAGTAGGCAGGTGGGGTCCTGATCATTGAAAGGTCTTAGAGACCACGGGAAGGAGTTCAATTTTTTTCTCTAAGTAAAATGGGAAGTCTTTGAAGGATTTTAAGTAGAAGAGTGAGATGATTCGATTTACATTTGCAAAACATCACCCTGGCTTCAGTGGAGAACAGACTGTGGAGGACCCCAGTAGAAGCAGGGAGAACATGGGAGAAGTCCACACCAGAGCCATAAAACTGGAGGAAGTACTGATGCATGCTACAACATGGATGAACCTTGAGAACATTATGCTAAGGGAAAGAAGTCAGACACAGAAGGTTTCAAATGGCATGATCCCGTTTATACATAATATGCAGAAGAGGCAACTCCATACAGACAGAAAATAGATCAGTAGTTTCCAGGGGCTGGGAAGAAAGAAGAGTGACTGCTAATAAGAATAGAGGATTCTTTTTAGGGGCATTCCTTTTAGGGTGATAAAAAGTGTGCTGGAATTAGACAGTGATGATGTGAATATACTAAAAATCATTGAAGTGTACACTTTAAAAGGATAAATTTTATGGTATGTTAATCACATCTCAATTTAAAGAAAAAACAGAAAGAAGTTCAGGCCAGATACGATGATGATGACCTGTGGGAGAGGATGGCAGCCTCTGCAATTTAGCACAAGAAAAATTTGTCTATTTTTGGCATTAAATAAATAACAAATTTTGTTATTTAACAAATAACAGTCCTGGATGTTCTTGGTAACTATGAAATCCCCCTCTAGAGCTTTGTGAAGGCATTCACCTAAGACATGTCTGTATCATGCTATAGTCATTAAACTAATTTTTTCAGGGCAGAAAATATATACTTCGTAAAACCCAGATGGAGAATGTTGGTCTTAATAGTCACTTTGATATAACTGTTATTTATGAATAGCATCATTATATAAATAATGGCAAGTGGATTCTGTGATGACCTGTTCTAAACGGTTTATAGGACACTCACTCATTCAGGAAACATTTATTAAGCCAGTGTCACCTGTAAGATTTATAGACTAACAAGATGCTGAAAACTCTGCGTCTTGTTTGATCTTTTCTAAGACCACCTGTACCTTGTCATGCATCTTCCCCATCTTCTGTTACTTACTGCTTAAGTTCATGCAGGATGATCCACTTAGAAATACCACCCTAATATCAAATTTGAAATTTAGAGAAAAGTTTTTGCTTAAGGGTATCTAATACTGAAGAGTAAAGTTCTGTTGAGATTATGGAAGTGAAAAGCAAACTGCTCCAAAGACTCAATTTAGCCTTTGGTCTCTAAATAGAATTCAGGGGAGAAGCCAACTGTGGGGTTACAGAGCACAGGTTCAAGGCGAGAGGGCCATTTGTGGCAATTACAAGAAAATGACCAAATGATGGGGGGTCTAGTCACTTCTGAAGATGGGTATCTATTATTTAGTGACAAGGATACTTTTCAGCTCTTTCCACAAACAACTTTGGCATCTGGATGAAATTCCCAGTTTATAACTTGAGTTGGCCTTCTCTTTGAACAATAGTATTTCATACATTTTATAATAACTCCAATAATCCTAACTTTTCCTTTTCCCATCTGTGTCTTCAAGCTAGGTAGATATCGACCTCTCTGCTTCCAGGAAAATCTCTCGACTCAGAAAGACTTTTGGAGGAACTACAGTGTACTGAGAAATCAACGCAGGAAAAACACTCTTCTAAGAGACAAGAAAAGAATAATTAATACAAGAAATGGAGGACCACAGACCAAATACATCTACATTTCTTAAGGCTTTCTGTTGTAGGATAATTAACTTTGCCCTGATAATGATGTAGCAGCTCACAAAATTTAAGAAATGCAACATTATTACAGGAGAGGGAAACTCTTCTTATTTGCTCTAATTATTTGATAAAATTTATTTTAAACAGTTTACAGGAATAAAAGTCCTTCCGCTTGAGGTTGTTTTTCAGGTTCATCCGATGCACATAGTGAGTGAGATGTGGACTAATGGTGAATAAAAGATTTGTATGTTCAAGAGACATTCTTGCTAATGTCTTTGCACAAGGATCTAGCTTTCATCTCTTCAATCTCTTGCATTCAGGAGGAGCTGTGGGTGGAGAAACTGTTGGTGAATTCTCTAAGTACAGGCCAGAGAAGGTTGCCATGCAGCCTGAAAGCAGCATAGATTTATTGCAGAGAGACTTTAGAGATAAATTCCTTTTGAGAAAAGTAATAAGAGAATTTCTTAAAAAGCAAAAAGTCAATAACTTTTTGCAGTTACACTGGTGCCCACAAGGCTAGATTTTCACATGATAGATGTTCTGAGGGTAAAGCCATTATAGAAATGCAGCACTGTTATTACTAATTTGAAACATGACGTTAAAAAAAATTCCAATCCGTTGAAGGCAGAACCTTTCTCTGTTCCTTAAATTGCAATTAAAATATTTATACACACTAATGAAAGATTTATTAGATTTTCTTGACATGCTTATGAATCACATCTTGGCAAAGCTGGCAGCAAAACAGATATTTCCAGACACAGGAAGTTTTATAAAAATGGAACCTAAAATTAAATGACAGTTAAAAAATACAAGGATAAAGTAAAATTTATTATTTCTACACAATAAGTTGTACAACAATTTTTTATCACTAGACTGGTTTTTCAATCTATTTAAAAATGAGTCAAAACAATTATATTTTCTAAAGGCATCTGTATTTATGAAAAAAATATGTAATTTCTTTACACAGGTGTGTTAAAATAAAATTTTTTACTGCATTCGGTCAAAGGTAATTGAAAGAAAGGAAAAGAAAATTGATATTATTTGATCTTTTTAAAAATGCTAAAATAAAATAATCAAAAGAGACCTGGAATGAGTTTCTGAATATAAAAATAAGCACCATTTCAGTTAGTATCATAAAAGGAGTAATGACTACTCATTTTATCTCTAGTGTCTCAAATACTTTTAGCTCTGATTTTTTAAGTGGACCATAACAGATAACTTGAGTTTGCTCAATGTATATGGATGTATGTCATGTTGTATATGGATGTATGTCATGTTGCTCTAAATTAAATACTAGAAAGTTAAGACATTTCTGAGAAGAATAAAATTAGTCAATGTTGAGTAGTTCATTCTCTTTGTTCATCTATGAAGTGGTCAAATCCCTTTTCCTCAAAAATTAATCACAGGTCCTTTTTTATGTTTTCACCCATTAGTGCATATGTAAGCTACTTTCAATCTTGAGTTTCAACCCTGATTTCAGAGTTTTTAAACAGCTTAAAGGGAAAAAGTAGAAGTAGGCAAAATAATAGATTTACTTCTTAGAGAAAACTGAAAAATAAAATTAAGGCAATCATTGCCTTAATTCAGTGTGTTTCCAAGCAGATCAACCCTGATATTCTCATCATGACATCCATATGTTTAATGGTTTAACTACCACTTGATTTGTGGCAATTGTAGTTGATCAATAAAAATAATTTGAGCTTCTTTTTCTCATCCTTCTATCCTCCTGTACTTTTTTTTTTCCTCCTGTACTTTTATTCTCTTTAAAAATATACCAAAGAATTGCCTTCAACTCCTTTCCTATCCTACCACATTACACTCTATCCTCCTGTACTTTTTTTTTTTTCCTCCTGTACTTTTATTCTCTTTAAAAATATACCAAAGAATTGCCTTCAACTCCTTTCCTATCCTACCACATTATACTCTATCATATAATAGAGACCTTCAGGAATGTTGAGTAAATTCTATATTGGGCAAAGCACTCAAGGCAAATATGTTACATAATTGATGATGTCTCCCTTCCCTGATCCCTGGATAGTAAATAGCACCCTCTTCCTCTCAGCACTTCCCGTCTCCTTTACACACCTTTTTCTCCTTAACACTTATTACCACCTGACATCATACTAGACACTTCTATCTATAGAGTTGTTGGTTTGTTTTTTTATTTGTCTCCCTTTGCTAGGAGAATACCAACTCAGGTTTTTAATCCTTTTAAAAACACTTATGGTCACTTTCATATTGTTCTATAACTCAAGTTCTCGGTGTTAAGAGTACTTGGCATGCAATAAGCACAAAAATGTATATACATGAATAAGGAAAATAAAAAACTGATCTATAAAACTTTCATTTATAATAGTGTACAACCTTTAAGCATATATCTACTGTATAAATGGTGATACACCCTATAACTATATTGGAATGATAAAGCGATCTTTCGTTGTCCTGGGTTCTGTTTCCTATTCTGACCTAGTGAGTGTGGGAGACTCGAGAAGATGGAATTTATAAAGAAAAGAGTCAATCAGCATATGGTAGAAAATAAACATAAATATAGAAATGCTGTTAGACCCTGGGATTATGTAACCAGCAGAGCAAGAATTCTTGGAGGCAGTATGACCTCATGATTGAGAACTTGAGCAGAGGACCTAGACAATCTAGCTCTTGATTCAGAGCAGCGCCACCTACTGGCAGCAAGACGCTGCAATACTCATTGACCTTTGAAAGATCCAGTTTTGATTATCTGTAAACTAAGAGTGCATAAATTTTTTTTGCCTGCATAACATCCCTTCCTTTTTCTGTAAGAATCCCACATGATTCAAGGATTGATCCCCGAATTTGCCTCAGAGCTATAGCAAAGGCTTTCTCTTTCTCTGTGAGTCTGACATACATGGACCATGTGGGTTACCACATGCAGAGAGGCTGTCTTGGAAGGATACCAAGTAGCCACGAGAAATGGAGAGACAGAGAAAGAGAGAGAGATGGAAATTGTTATATATGCTGACATCTGGCCAGGCCTGAAGCCAGGTCATCCTTTGATGTTCAGAGTTAAGTAAATCAAAAATTTCCATTTCTCTTTTAAGTTGGGATTCTTACATGTGCAACAGTGACCGGCACGAAATAAGTGCACAGTAAGTTTTACTATGCTGGTGATGACTAACAAGTAGATGAGGAAGAGAAATCATTAAATAGAAGAGAGGGTTTTGAAAACTTCTCCTAAAGTTTTACTCCACTTTTGTGTATTTCATAATGAAGACTGTCAATGCCGAGAATAGGAAGAACAGACACAAGAAGGAGGAGAATTCATTTACTTCCATGAAACTTTCAAGATTTAGACCCACCAATTTTTCAGGAAGGCAGAAGGAGGAGATGGGACAAATGACTACAACGGTCTTTTACCATCCAGACCTCTTCCTAAACACACAGCCCAAGCTCTCATAAAGTTTATAAACTTTTTATTTTGAAATAATTATAGATTCACAAGAAGTTGCCAAACAATTTACAGAGAAGTCCTATGTGTTCTTTGCTTATTTTCTCCCAAAGGTAACTTCTTGTATAATTATAGAACAATATCAAAATCAGGAAAGTGACATTGTACAATCCATAGAGCTTATTCAGATTTCACCAGTTTTATGTGTACTTGTGTGTGTGTGTGTGTGTGTGTGTGTGTGCAGTTCTATGTAATTTGTGGTTCTATGCAAATCTGCAATTTATGAATTGCACAGATTCTTATAACCACCATCACAATCAAGACACAGAGCAATCCCATCACCACAAAGCTCCTTTGTACTACCCTTTTTTAGCCATACTCACCCCCTCTCCTCACCCCTAACTCCAGCAGCCACCTGCTTTTCCTTTGTTATTTTAAGAATGTTACATAAATGGAATCATATACTATGTTACCTTTGGAGAATGTCTTCCTCCCCACACTCGGCATAATTCCCTTGGGATCCATTTAAATTGTTATATATTACCAGGAGGTTGTTCCTTTTTATTATATTACATTTAACCATTCACCTACAGAAGGGCATCCGGTTTGGGGCTACTGTGAATAAAGCTGCTGTGAACATTTGTGTACAGTTTTTGTGTTGACATAAGTTTTCACTTCCGTGAGATAAATGCCTTAGAGTGCGATTGTTGGGTCATATGGTAAGTGCTTATTTAATTTTATAAGAGATTGACCAACTATTTTCCAGAGTAGCAGTGCCATATTACTTTCCCATCAGCAAAAAGTGATCCAGTTTCTCTGTATCCTTTCCAGCATTTGATGTTATTGTTATTTTTGTTTTTATCTCAGCCATTCTGATGGGTGTACAGTGATATCTTGTTGTGGGCTTAATTAGCACTTTCCTAATAGCCATTGATGTTGTGCATCTTTTCATTTGCTTGTTTGCCATCTGTATGTTCTCTTCAGTGAAATGTGTGCTAATGTCTTCTGCCCATTTTCTAATTAGATTGAGTTTTGAGAGCTCTTTCTGTATTCTAGATACAAGGTCTTATGTTGAATATGTGATTCACAAACATTTTCTTCCAGTTTGCAGCTTGGCCCTCATCTTCCTCATAAAGAGCAAAATTTTTAATTTTTTTGAAATCTAGAATATTTTAATTTTTATTAAAAATTTTCATTGCGGTATAATTGATGTACAATATTATATGTTTCAGGTATACAACATAGTGATTCACAATTTTTAAAGGTTATACCCCATTTATAGTTATTATAAGATATTGGCTATATTACCTGTGTTGTACAATATATCCTTGTAGCTTACTTATTTTATACATAGTTGTTGGTAACCCTTAATCCCCTATCCCAACTTGTCCCTTCCCTCTTCTCTCCCCACTGGTAACCACTAGTTTCTCCTCTATATCTGTGAGTCTGTTTCTTTTTTGTTATATTCACTAGTTTGTTTTATCTTTTAGATTCCACATAGAAGTGATATCATACAGTGTAAAAATTTTAATTTTGGTTAGACGCAATTTATCACATTTCTCCTTTTATGAGTCATGCCTTTGGTGTTAAGTCTGAAAGCTTTTTGCCCAGTGCTAGGTTCTGAAGATTTTCTCTTAAATATAAAAGTCATATATATATATATATATATATTTTTTTTTTTTTTTTTTTTTTTGCGGTACGCGGGCCTCTCACTGTTGTGGACTCTCCCATTGCGGAGCACAGGCTCCGGACGCGCAGGCTCAATGGCCATGGCTCACGGGCCCAGCTGCTCCGCCGCATGTGGGATCTTCCCAGACCGGGGCACGAACCCGTGTCCCCTGCATCGGCAGGCGGACTCTCAGCCACTGCGCCACCAGGGAAGCCCCTGAAAGTTTTATAGTTTTGTATTTTATTTTTAATTAAGTCTGTGATTATTTTTAAGTTAATTTTTACATAAAGTATAAAGTTTAACTCAAGTTCTTTGTTTTTTCTTTCTTTCTTTCTTTCTTTTTTTTTGCCTATGGATGTCTAACTGCTCCAGTACCGTTTTTTGAAAAAGCTCTCATAAATTTTTTTAAACAGTTTTTTAAAATTTTATTTTATTTATTTGTTTTTGGCTGCATTGGGTCTTTGTTGCTGCGTGCAGGTTTTCTCTAGTTGCTGTGAACGGGGTCTACTCTTCGTTGCAGTGCGTGGGCTTCTCATTGCAGTGGCTTCTCTTGTTGCAGAGCCCCGGCTCTAGGCGCGCAGGCTCAGTAGTTGGGCTTAGTTGCTCCACGGCATGTGGGATCTTCCCGGACCAGGGCTCGAACCCGTGTCTCCCGCATTGGCAGGCGGATTCTTAACCATTGTGCCACTAGGGAAGCCCTATCATAAACTTTTATGAATATTAAGTTGCCTTTGATTGTGTTTTCATCCTTTTGGTATTATTTTAAAAGCTGTTCAGAAAGTGGGATAACCACTTTTTATTCAAAGTCAATTTAGGATAATATTGTTTGCTTTGATTAGATTTTACTGTATCTGCAGCCTCTGAAAGCCATTTTTGCTAACAGATCAATTGCATCTCATTACATCTCAGGAAAGGGAACAGCAGCGGCGCCCCCCCCCGACCCCCCCGCAAAAAAAACAAAACAGAAATGCTGTGAACTTTTCCAGACCAGAGAAAAATGCTGCTTGTAAAAGTAATAATATCCATGTCCCAAGGGTCCCATCATTTAGCCTAGTTTCTTTCTCTTCAACAAAACCTGGCATTTATATGGGAATTAATGCGATCACAAGAAAAATCAACACCTCAAGCATTACATGGAAACTGTTTTCAAAAAGCCCATGTAAGGAATAAGTCAGTAAACTGTTTCCAAAAAGCCCATGTAAGGAATAAGTCAGTTTACAGTAAGTGTAGATCAAAACATATGCTGGGACAAGACTTCATTTTCATGAAAACATACTCTGGTTGGAACTTGAAAATGTCAAAGGAAAAGAACTGTGTGATCCTTCTGTCAACTGGAAAATTACACTGGAAAGTGAGTATGGTTCTGGAGATGGATGGAATAATAGTCTCTTTTCCCCTGCATCCAACACAAAGACCTTTACAATCCTCGGGAAAATTTGTGCAGGTTTGTGAATACCCTAGAGAAAGAAATCAATCCGTCAGAAGACAGGCGAATTACACACTGCTGCTGCACACATGTATGTCCTTTGCCTAACTGTGGCTTAGATATGAACACGATAGAATAGCATCAGATAGTATGCTTGGGGCTTCAAAATCCAATATGGTTGATTTACTAAGATTTATAGCTGCAAATTTGACCATTTCCTCAGCAATATATGCCTGTGAAACGATGATGCTGATGATGATATAGCACTTTATATATATTATTTCACGAAGAGGCGGTTGCAAAAAAAGATAAAAAGAAATACACCAAAATGGTGATTGTGATTGTTTTTCATTTTCTCTCAATTTCACGTGTTTTACAATGTGACCAATTTACCTTTTAAATTAGAAATACATGTTCATATTCAAAAGATCATCAAGCTGTACACTGAACACTTTGCATTTTATCATATGTAAATTATTTCTTTAGAAAGTACTGAAAAAATGGAGTGAAGGAAATGCATGTGCAAAACATGAACTACCTATAAATCAACTTTGTTATTTTTCTTGAGGAAAAAAAAGACTTGAGAGACATACCGGTTAAGGGCAATGTATGGAATTTGTTTAGATACTAATTCAAACAAATCAATTATATACAAATAAACAATTAGGGGATTCAGAACTGAATATTCTATAGTATTAAGGGAAGTATTGTTATGATTCTAATGAATGTATAATTTGCATACAATAAAATGCACCGATATTAGGTGTTCAGTATGACCAGTTTTAATAATTGTATCTGCTTTAACAATTTGGGTAGCCACCGCCCAAAATAAGATAAAAGATGTAGATGTAGAAAATTTCCATCACCCCAGAAAGTTTTCTCCTGTTCCTTTCCAGTCAATACCTCAGAGTAACGAATTTCTAGCTTCTAGCACAACAGATTAATTTCACCTATTCTTGTACTTCATATAAAAAGATCATACACTAACATACTGTTTTGTATCTGGCTTCTTTACATATCATTACATATCATTAAATTCACCCACTCTAAGTATACAATTGAATGACTTTTAGTAAGTTTACCAAGATGTGCAACGATCATATAATCCAGTTTTAGAATACTTTATCACCCCAGTAAGATCCAGTAGGCTCAGGCTCCAGATGGCACAGTGGTTAAGAATCTGCCTGCCAATACAGGAGACACTGGTTCGAGCCCTGGTCCGAGAAGATCCCACGTGCTGCGGAGCAACTAAGCCCGTGTGCCGCAACTACTGAGCCTGCACTCTAGAGCCCGTGAGCCACAACTACCGAGCCCACGAGCCACAACTCCTTAGCCCTTGTGCCACAACTACCAAAGCCCACGTGCCTAGAGCCCGTGCTCCTCAACAAGAGAAGCCACTGCAATGAGAAGCCTGTGCACCGCAATGAAGAGTAGCTCCTGCTCGCCACAACTAGAGAAAAGCTCATGTGCAGCCAAAGACCCCAATGCAGCCCAAAACAAACAAACAAATAAATAAAAAGAATCAGAGCAGAAACCAAAATTAAAAAAGAAAAAAAAAAAGATCCAGTAGGGTCATTTTCAAGTAGTCCCCATTTCTGTATCCAACCCAGGCAGCTACTAATCTATTTTCCGTCTCCACACATTTGCCTTTTCTGGACAACTCATATAAACTGAATCATACAATTTGTGGTCTTTGTGTCTGGCTTCTTTCACTTGGCATAATATTTTTAGGTTCATCCATGTTGTAGCATTCCTTTTTATTGGCTGAATAATATTCCATTGTACAGATAGACCATATTTTATTTATCCATTCATCTCTTATTGAGCATTTGAGTTGTTTCAAATTTGGGGCTAGTGTGAAAATGCTGCTGTTAACACTCACATGTGAGTTTTTGTCCTCATATATGTTTTCATTTATCTTGTGTAGATAAGTAGATGCATTACCGGGTCATATGGTACATTTATGTTTAACTTGTAAAGAAGCAGTCAAACTATTTTCCAAAGTGGCTATGTCATTTTACTCTCCCACCAGCAAAGTATAAGAGTTTTAGTTTTTCCATATCCTTGTCAACCTCTGTTACTGTCTTTTTGATTGCATCCATTCTAATGAATATATATCAAATAATGTTTTTGAGATCTATCCATGCTGTTGCATATACTAGTAGTTAATTTCTATTTATTGTTCAGTAGCATTCCATTGTATAAATATTCCACTTTAAAAACAATCCATTCTCCTGTTCATGGACACCTGGGTGGTTTCCAGTTTGGGGTATTATGAGTAAAACATTATCAACATTCTTGCACAGGTCTTTCTGTGCACTCAGATATTCCTTAACTTAGGATGGGGTTACTTCCCAATAAACCCATTGTATGAATATATCATAATTCGAAAGTGAATTTAATACATCCAACTTACCAAACATCATAGCTTAGCCTAGCCTACCTTAAACATGCTCAGAACACTTACATTAGCCTACAGTCGGACAAAATCACCTAACACAAAGCCTATTTTATAATAAATTGCTTAATACCTCATGTAATGTATTGAACACTGTTTTGAAAGTGAAAAACATAATGATTGTCTGGGTACAGAATGCTTTTAGCGTATTGGTTGTTTACTCTTGTGATCACATGGCTGACTGGGAAATGTGGCTCACTGCTTGGCTCAGCAGCATGAGGGAGGATTGTACCACACATTGCTAGCCCGGAACACATCAAAATTCAAAATTCCAAGTATGGTTTCTACTGAATGCATATCACCTTCACACCACTGTAAAGCTGAAAAGTCCTAAGCCAGGACCTTCTGTATATGTTTTTGTTTCTTTGGGGGTAAATTCCTAGGAGTGAAATTGTTAGCTGATAGTGTAGATGTATATTTAACTTTATAAGAAGCTGTAAAGTAATTGTGCTATTTTACACTCCCAGAACCAATGTATGAGAGTTCCAGCTGCTCCACATGCTCACCAACTTTTGATATCAATCATTTTTAATTTTAGCTTTCCTAATATTATTACTTTTTAAGGTGATGATAGGATTGGAGTTAATTTTTTGTGTGGCCTTATACTTTAGTGATAATGCTGAAATTTTTACAAATGAAATTAAATGTTATCTTGATTCATAATAATCCAGTGTGGCGAGGGGCAGGGAGTGAGGTTGAGTTAGATGGAACATGTTTTGATGGTTTTGTAGCTGGGGAATGAATGCCTAGGTGTTCATTGAACCTTTCTAATCATGTGGTTTGAAATGGTCCTAATAAAATGTTAAAAAAGTAAAAAAATTTTAAATATATGTATACATTTCAGAAAATGAACCAAGTATTTAAACTGTTGAACCAGCCATAATATTTCACTTGGGAACATCTAAAGTTTGTTCCTTAGGTATTACTTAGCAAATAACTGCCTCAGAGTACTAAAAGTTAATAGAGTATAAGTGCCTTACACACAACTTCTCCTTAAAAACTACCCTTCTTGTATAAAAGAATATCATTGTTACATTTAGTAATATAACAGCTCTATTGTCCCATGATTTGATTATTTCAGAGAGAAACAAGTCTTTTTTTTTTTTTTTTTTTTGCTGTAAGTGGGCCTCTCACTGTTGTGGCCCCTCCCATTGCGGAGCACAAGCTCCGGACGCGTAGGCCCAGCGGCCACGGCCCACAGGCCCAGCCGCTCCACGGCATATGGGATCCTCACGGACCGGGGCACGAACCTGTGTCCCCTGCATCGGCAGGCGGACTCTCAACCACTGCGCCACCAGGGAAGCCCAAGAAACAAGTCTTAATAATGAGGAAATGTTATCATTTAGAGCTTTTCTGACTAACATGGGTGATTCTCACACAGGCTAATTCTTGTGAAATCCTGATGGTATCAGTTGTACCATCTAAGAAAAATCTATTGGCAAGAAAATAGAAGCATTCATAATAACTTTTTTTCTCTGAGTACTTTGATTATCCTAGGAACATGGAAAACTATTTAAAGTCACTGTAATCAATGTAGTAAGTGCTCAATAAATATTTGCTGAATGATGTGCCACCCATGATTGATTGGTGGACAATAAGATAGGTATAGCAAAAACCTGCTGACCAAAGTTCAATTTCCTTAGGCCTTAAATTGAATGACCTGGTGTTGGGATCCTGCTTTTCAAGTAAAGTTTCTTTTAGAGCTTTGTGTATGTCAGCTTGGAGTCTGCCATTTGGGGGGATGGTTACCCTGTGTGCCATAGTTTACTGTGAATCTGGGATGTGAATATAATCTCAGAGGGCTGTGAGGGATCATGGATTTAATTTTATTTTGTGTCTCTGTATATAGGGGAAATTACAATACAATACATACTTTTTTTGGTAACAGTTTAACACCAAATTTATAAAGATATTAACTTGAAATCATGGTTCCCTAGGTTTCCTGGCAAAGTTTGGAAATCTTTTAATTAAGCTTTTTAGTGATGGAGTGTTTTCAGTCTGTAAAGTGTGATATTCAAGGTTAAAAGGAGTAAAACAGGCTGTGAGGCTTTGGGTAGGTATAACTCTTCCTTCCAGTAAGACTTTCCAAAAAGCAAATTGGCTGTAAATGTTGGACTATGTTTCCTAAAAATAAAAATTTATCAATTATAAGAAATATTGTTTACATGTAATTTATATTGTATAGAAACTACTTTAAAAGATTTTCTCCTCAATATTTCAGAGAAAAAAAAAGAAATCTTGGAAATGCTTCCTAGAAAAATTGTAAAAAGTACTACCACTTGCCCTTGACTTCAACTACATAAATCTATAACCTCCTATTGGATATGTTTTCTTACCTGTTTTGAAATCTCTTTGTAAGATTATTCACGTTTCTACTAAACAGAATTTTATAATCATAATCCTGACATTACACACCTGAAACTCCTGTATATTAGACTAAAAAATGTCAGGAATGCAATATTGTGATATAAAAAGATAGGCATTAACCAGTAAAATAAACGTCAGAAATTTTTCTCTTTAAACGTTATCTGTCACTTTAAGGAAAATGTTTAGCAGTGTAATTGTAAACATTAGAAAACTGTCAGAATAAAAGAAAATTGAAATCTAGAAAAACAATAAAGTCACTGTAATCAAATTATTATTAAATCATTAGCATTATTTTCAATAACTTAAGGAGACTAAATAACTTGTCCAGATGACAGATGAATAAATGAGAAAGAAAATTATCTTTGGATATAGATTTCTAATGTATTATTTTTGTTCTTATTTGTTAGAAGTTAGTTATAATATTTATTGGTGATATCAAAACTGCCACACATTAGCATTCTCATTTATAATGGTTGCTATCAGTAAGGACACACTCAAAAAGGACACCATCTAGACTCAGTCACACAAGATAACTGATCACTCTTATGTCAAAGGACAGCTCAGAGAACACAGCTCATTCTAAACATCATCCCTAAGCATTATTAATATTCTCTTGGGACAGAAGCAAAGAAGGCTCTCATTGCCTGTCAGCAGCTCTGACGGCCAGACTTTCAGTTCCAAGCACACACTGTGCTTATTTAAAACGTAAAGATATCAAGTGGATAATGTCTCCTTTCTTCTCCAAGGTTTGACTGATGATTTCATTCTGTGACTTTCTACTCTGTGAGGATATGATTTCATGAGAGTCGTTTTAATTCCCCAAGAGAGAACTGAAGTGTTACTTTTTTTGTTATTAATAGCGAAATCTTAAAATTCATTTGACTCATTTTTGAATCTTATACACCAAAAAATGACACACTCCAGGCATCCTGAATTATTTTACTTTATCCTGTACAACTCTAGATTCATGAACCGTACTTAACTAAGCTCAGCTGGACTGTGATTATGGTAAATGTAAATGGCTCTAGAGATGCCCTAAATCCTGTATCTCCTCAAGTGAAGGATCCTTAAACATCACAAAAGTACCTGAAAATTATATGCCTGTCATGAATTATATCAAAAATAACATCAGCAGAATGTCTATTTCCAAATGCCTTTTTTTTGTACAGAAATACAAGTAACAGAAAAGTGAAAATTTTAAGTTTATAAAAGTTTGTTTTATGAACAAACCTTCTGCCAACTTAGGTATTTAAAGAGCCCTTGCTTTGGCAGACATTATTGAAAATATATTTACTATTTTTTCTCAATCTCTTGGAGAAATTTTCATTTCAAATGATTGAGTTATTTGATGTAAATGACTACTCTTTTCAACACTTTCCATGCACATTTTTTCTTCTAGTAGTGACCTTCAAACAGCATTTTCTTTCATGATATAAAGTCCAAGCTAAGCCTCATATTTTTCTTTCGTATTTGGATGTTTCTCGTGGATGTGTCACGCCCAAGGCAAGATAGAGCTGCACATAAGGAACAAAGTGTGTCTCCCCATAAGTGACTAAGAGATGCTGCATCAGAGGCAGCCAAACATACCAACGACAGTCATTTTTGTTCCAACTGCCTTTTGAATAATCATTTCTTATGAGCTCCACCATCCAGACCTCCCCACTACTTATAACTATCAACAGATCAGCTAGAGGATGAGCAATGGGGTTCAGTAACAATATACTAAATTTTGTGAGGGAATTTATATTATCTAGAGATATTCACGAGTTTGTAGTTTCATAAGTTCTTAAGATATATCATGGGAGAAGGCCAAGGGTCCACAGAGTTACTATACGTATTTTATATATGAGAAAAAGAAAGTTCACGGACAGTAAGTGACTTTCTCAAGTCTGATTCATACCCAGATCTGTCTAACAAGAAAGCCTATTTCCTTCCGCCATGAGTCGGACCTTCTAAGCAGTGACACTTGAGCAAACATTCTGGGTACAGGTGATATTTGCCCTTTTAAATCCAAGTCTGAGCTATGTAATGATAATAATAATAATACAGTCCACAAACGCATAACTGCAATTTTTAAGTCACAAAAGCCCAAACTAGGTTTCATAACTCATTTGGCAGAGAAATCTGACATGACCTGAATTAATTTGGTGGCAAAACTTGGCCTGAAATGTAAAGACTACTCATAGCCCTTATTTATACCATTTACTTTGAGTATTCAACATTTTGCAGCAGAAATATTTATCTGTTCATTACAGGATTCCTTCCCAGACCAAATGGGAGTTTTTTTGTAATTCATGGTAAACATATGATGTTATTTTTCAAAAGCCAAGAAATTCTGAATTCTGACACACATCTGCTCCAAGGGTTTTAGGCAAGGAATTAGAGATCTGAATAACAACAGCAACAATAATAATAACACCGATAGTAAAAGTTGAATTTTACAGTTTTATATCATCTTTTTTATAAAATAATTTCATATATATATATTTAAATTTTATTTATTTATTTATTTTTGGCTGTGTTGGGTCTTCGTTTCTGTGTGAGGGATTTCTCTATTTGCAGCGAGCGGGGGCCACTCTTCATCGCGGTGCGCGCGCCTCTCAATGTCGCAGCCTCTCTTGTTGCGGAGCACAGGCTCCAGATGCGCAGGCTCAGTAGTTGTGGTTCACGGGCCCAGTTGCTCCGCCGCGGCATGTGGGATCTTCCCAGACCAGGGCTCGAACCCGTGTCCCCTGCATTGTCAGGTAGATTCTCAACCACTGCACCACCAGGGAAGCCCTCACATATATTTTTATTGCATTTGTCATCATAATGTGAAAACTTCCTAACTTCTTTGAATAGGTTTGCCCTGATTATCTATTTAGAGGGAAGAAAAAACATGACTCAGCTCTTGACTCCATGAAGTCTCTTGGTCATATGTAACCTGACATCAAAAGACCTGGCTTTTGTAAAAAGTGCTGCAAAGAACATCAGGGTGCATGCATCCTTTCGAATTATGGTTTTCTCCGGATATATGCCTAGGAGTGGGATTGCTGGGTCATATGGTAGCTCTATTTTTAGTTTTTTAAGGAACCTCCATACTGTTCTCCATAGTGGCTATACAAATTTTTTTTTCTTAATTTTTATTGGAGTATGGCTGCTTTACAATATTGTGTTAGCCTCCACTGCACAACAAAATGAATCAGTCATACACATAGAGATATCCCCCCCTTTTGGACTTCCCTCCCACTTAGGTTACAACAGTGCACTGGGTAAAGTTCCCTGTGCTATACAGTATGTTCTCACCAGTTGCCTATTTATACATAATATCAATAATTTATGTGTGTCAATCTCAGCCTCCCAATTCCTCTCACCCCACCCCTTTCCATCTTGGTATCCATACATTTATTCTCTATGTCTCTAATTCTCCTTTGCAAGTAAGATCATCTATACCATTTTTCTAGATTCCATATATATGCATTATTATATGATATTTGCTTTTCTCTTTCTGACTTACTTCACTATGTATGACACTCTCTAGGTCCATCCACGTTTCTATAAATGACCCAATTACATTCCTTTTTATGGCTGAGTAATACTCCATTGTATTGGCTTCCCTGGTGGTGCAGTGGTTAAGAATCTACCTGCCAATGCAGGGGACACAGGTTCAAGCCCTGGTCCAGGAAGATCCCACATGCTGTGGAGCAATTAAGCCCGTGCACCACAACTACTGAGCCTGTGCTCTAGAGCCCGTGAGCCACAGTAACTGAGCCCGTGTGCCAGAACTACTGAAGTCCGTGTGCCTAGAGCCCATGCTCCACAACAAGAGAAGCCACTGCAATTAGAAGCCCACGCACTGCAACAAAGAGTAGCCTCCGCTCGTCTCAACTAGAGAAAACCCACACACAGCAACAAAGATCAATGCAGCCAAAAATAAAGTAAATAAATTTATAGAAAAAATATTCCATTGTATATATGTATCATATCTTCTTTATCCATTCATCTGTTGATGGACATTTAGGTTGTTTCCATGTCCTGGCTATTGTAAATAGTGTTGCTGTGAACATTGGGGTGCATGTGTTTTTTTGAATTATGGTTTTCTCTGGGTATATGCCCAGTAGTGGGATTGCTGGGTCATATGGTAATTCTATTTTTAGTTCTTTAAGGAACCTCCATACTGTTCTCCATAGTGGCTGTATCAATTTACATTCCCGCCAACAGTACATGAGGGTTTCCTTTTCTCCACACCCTCTCCAACATTATTGTTTGTAAATTCTTTGATGATGGCCATTCTGGCCGGTGTGAGGTGATACCTCATTGTAGTTTTGATTTGCATTTCTCTAATAATTAGTGATGTTGATCATCTTTTCATGTGCCTCTTGGCCATCTGTATGTCTTTGGAGAAATGTCTATTTAGATCTACCCCCCCCTCATTTTTTGATTGGGTTATTTGTGTTTTTGATATTGAGCTGCATGAGCTGTTTGTATATTTTGGAGATTAATCCCTTGTTGGTTGCTTCATTTGCAAATATTTTCTCCCATTCTGTGGATTGTCTTTTTGTTTGGTTTATGGTGTCCTCTGCTGTGCAAAAGCTTTTAAGTTTAATTAGATCCCATTTGTTTATTTTTGTTTTTATTTTCATTACTCCAGGAGGTGGATCAAAAAAGATCTTCCTGTGATTTACGTGAAAGAGTATTCTGCTTATGTTTTCCTCTGAGAGTTTTATAGTGCACTATTTACAATAGCCAGGACATGGAAGTAACCTAAATGTCCATCGACAGAGGAATGGATAAAGAAGATGTGGTACATACACACAATGGAATATTATTCAGCCATAAAAAGGAATGAAATAGTGCCATTTGCAGAGACATGGATGGACCTAGAGACTGTCATACAGAGTGAAGTAAGTCAGAAAGAGAAAAACAAACATCATATAATATCGCTTATATGTGGAATCTAGAAAAATGGTACAGATGAACTTATTGGCAGAGCAGAAATAAGAGTCACAGATGTAGAGAACAAATTTACAGTTACCAAGGCGGGAAGGGAGGGTAGGACAAAATGGGAGATTGGGATTGACACATTTACACTATTGATACTGTGTATAAAATAGATTACTAATGAGAACCTACTGTTTAGCACAGGGAACTCTGCTCCATGATCTGTGGTGACCTAAATGGGAAGGAAATCTAAAAAAGAGTGAATATACGTATATGTATAACTGAGTCACTTTACTGTACAGCAGAAACTAACACAACATTGTAAAGCAACTCTACTCCAAAAAAAGACGTGGCTTTTAACTTCTTAAAATAGAAATGAATTCAAATCAGAAACAGAGAATGCTGGGGTGTGTGTGTGTGTGCGTGTGTGTGTTTCTTTTTTCTAAGTTTTTCTTAAATAGAAGCCTCTCTGGTGATTTGATTTAAAGAGGAATGGCACTAAATTTTTATTTAGTTGTCTTAATACAATTTGACCACAGTAACAAATTAAGGGCTTTAGTGACCAGTGTTGTGAAATAGGGTTCTGGCAGATATTAAGAAAATGACAGGATATAATTCTCATATAAGCATAAAAAATGTTTCTTTGCCTCATAAATTATGGATGATCAGTTGTACATATTTAATCAAGATATTTCTTTACTCTCTAGAAAATTTTAAATTTAAATCAAGTTTTCAAAGATTAGTGGTTTTCTAGATCAGTAGTTTTCAATCTTCTTTTTTCTGCCTCAAAACACAGAGGTATACAACATATTCCCTTCAGTAACAGCAATTCACAAAATATTTACACAGCCAGCAACAATTCCTATGCCTGGAGTCCAAGAGAACAAGACAGTGTATCAGTTTGGGTTTTAAGAAACATCCAATACATTTCATTTATTTCCTTTTACATGTTCTAGATGCTCACTTCTTATAGCTTGAACTTTGCTAGCCTAGGTTGCAGGCTTAGGGTGAGGGGAATCTAGAATGGATGATAGAGGAGGTAGATAACAAATATCAACTATAGCCTTGAGATCATTTGCAGCAGTAGGGAGTGTAGCTTGTTCCATTAAGTGTCCTGACTTGAGTCTTTTGTAGGGATTGTGGCCAGCCACCGTCTTGAGGGCTCTGGACTGGACTCAATGTAGGGTCGGGCCTCAAGCATATAAAAATACTCTTTTCAGTGATATATTCTAAGGGATCAGAGGTTATCTCCTAGGAGTTAGTCAGGGGTCATTCCTATAGAGATAGGCTTTCTTTGGAATGCACAGGTTTTGGGAAACCCAGACCTGCTTTTAACTGCACACATGTATTGGTTTTATCTTCCTAACTAGAGCACATGGTCCTCAAAGAAAAGGATCATATATTTACACAGTTTTACCTGAAGTGAATACATACTTGGTTGTCTCTTTGCCAGAATCAGAGCAAATCAGCATTTCAAAATCCCTGAACTTAGTTTTCTCCCAAGAACATGTTTCAGTATATCATCATTATCACTAATATTTATCCAGTCTATCAAATATGCCAGGAACTGTATACTTTCTCATTTAATCATCATTATGACTCTGTGAAGAGGTATATTGCAACTCCTTATCACAGATGCAATAACCAAAGCTTGAGGACTGTAGCAGATGTTTGTGGAGGATCACGCAACATGCCCTAGTACACTTGATTTCAGCGTGTCTTAGATATACATTTCCATGCATGAGGCCAGTGTCTCACACCAATTCTGGGCCTCAGCATCTCCCTGCTTTGCTGCCAGAAGTTTCTCTGAAGTCTTGGGAAGCTGCTTAGCTATGCAGAAATCTGGAAAGGGAGTGGGGAAATATTAATGACTCTCAGAGTCACTCTCAACCAATGTGGGCAAGAACCAGCAGGTAAATGCACCAGGATTTCCATCTTGTGATGAGACAGTTCTATACAAGTCCTTAGAATGTCCCCAGCACAACTGAGTCCAGTTCCCCCAACAGCAACCAAACCATTAATTTACCCTTTATTGGCTTTTCTTCCTTCCAAGTCCTATTTTCCCCACTTCTGCTTCCAGGGATCACCTTGGAAGTAAATTATCTTCACCCAAGTTCTTGTCTCAGGAGAACCCAAAATACGGCAAGTAGATTAGGAAACTTGCCCTAAGCCAAACAGCAACTGGCAGAGCCAGGACTGGAACCTAAACCATCTGTTTCCAACACCCGTGGTCTTAGAGACATTCCCCACTGTGAGTCAACATTAACATATCTGTAAAGACATTCCCCACTGTGAGTTAACACTAACATATCTGTAAAACCAAGCCAAAAGAGAAAAAAGAAAAGGCAGATAACAAACAATTTTCTCCCAGTGCCTTAAAAAGTCAAGTATGCTTCTGCCATTTATATGTTAAGCTGGCTGCTGAAAGAACAGCATGCACGTGCCCCCCCCCCGCCCCCGCCCCGTCTTGAGGACCCTGGGGTCTAATGAAGATAGGCACTGTGCCATGGACACCAGTGAACCACATGAAGACGCAACTTACTAGGATTGCTGAGTCTAGCGATGAATGTGTGATATTCACGCCTAAATCAGGGTCATAAAGAAGAACCATTCAAGGTGGAAGATAAATACTATTGAAGTGGATATCAGGTTTAGTAGCAAATTTTAGACAATATTTGCAGGCTTGTGCTCTGGGTCTGACTCTACTGCTAAGAATACCACGTGATTTGGGACACATTATTGAACCCCTCTGTTTCCTCATTTGTAAAATGAAGACAATACTTCTTGCCCTATCTGCTGCACAGGGCAGCTGGGAAGCTCAAGCGAGATACGGTACCTGAAAGTTCTTTGAACCACACAAAGCACTTGGCAAATATAAACTACTATTACTAACACTTTGAATCATCACCATCATCAATGTGTATGATTACTTCTGCATTTGTTACATGACAGGCACCACGGACAAACTCTTCAAAGATACGTCAAATGTGAAGCATATGATCTTGCTGTGACATTAGCTACAATAGAGTGGAATTGAATACAGAGCAGATCTGATTTTGAAATGACATTTTACTAATGGGGGCTCGCATAAAATTGTTAATATGGCTTTGAGAATAAAGCTATGGCAACATCCCAGCACACTGCAACCTAGAATGGATCCCAGGGCCAACATTACTTCCTCGGAGTTAACTAATTGGTGAAGGACATGAGTAAATTCCTCCAGACCACTGGGTACCAATTAGTGCTAATTTTGGCTATAATGAAGAATAGGCTGAAACCAACCTGAAGACATTTAGTGGGATAAATGTAAAGTCATATTCCTAGGGACAAGGAATTTGGGAAAACCATCATTGGTTATCCTCTCATTGTTTGGAAGAGCCCAATAAATAGCACTGACTGCTGAACCAACAGAGAAACAAGATAATGACATAAGGCCATTCCGGCAAGACTATTACTTTATTACTGATAAAGTTGATAATGAAGAAACTGACTTAAATCTGTAGACAAGTAGGCTTCACAGAGCCCCACTGGACTATTGCTGGCTCCCTGGGACGAAAACCCTTTGCAAAACTTACAGCACAGGGAGAGCAGGCCAGAGCACGTGCTTTCTGTGGGCCAGCTTGCTCCCAAAGAGAAGAGAGAAAGGCACTGAGTTAAGGATGTCCATTTTCTCCATCAGATGAAGTCACTCCTCCTCCCATCAGATGACGCCACTTCTCCTTTGGGAAGATTGAGCGAGAGGAGAGGAGAGAGCCCAGGCCTGGTTCAGGAATGGGGTTCCCACCACACAGAAGGAAACATGAGGAATGGGGAGAGAAGTTTGCCCCTCTGTAAAGCATGGGAGCCCAGAGAGAATATGTGAACTTTCCAGGATTGGTGGCAGTGTCAGGGCTGAAAGCCAGAGCTGTTTTATTTATCTGTGTCTTAAAAAACAAGAGCAAAAACAGAAAAAGAGAGACTTCCTGATTTATTAGCATTGCACCTGAAAAAGTTGGGCTTTGGGGTTGTTTCATAGACTACAAAATTAGCATGAAACTATTGGTCACGTGTGTGGCTTAAGTATAGTGTCCAGATCACAGAAAACAACTAATCTGTTCTCCGAAACTTTCTGGAGGATCGTATTCAACTCTATGAACCGCATTTTTGATGATTGATGATGCAGGAAGTACAGAAAGATATGATCAGGATACTAGGAAGCTGAAACAGAACTGGAATTTGGGAAGTCCTCACTGAGAATAGGGAGGGGGCTTGCTTCTGCAGAACTCCAGAAAAAAGACAGAACAAAGAGCAGTGAGAGAAAGTCATATGGAGGCAGTTTTAAGTCAATGGAAGGAAGAACTTTCTAACATATGCACACATACACACATACACACACACACACACACACACACACACGTCTAGCAGTGCGTAGGATGCAAATCTGATCATGTTGCCCCCTTGTAAAAACCACTGGATGGTTTCCTAGTCCTCTTAGGATAATGTCCAAAGTCCTTAGTAGAGTTTACGAGTTCTTTGTGGACGGGCCGTTCAGCTGGTGCCCAGCCCCAGCTCGTATCCACTCCCTGTCACTCCGCTGGCTGCAGCCACACTGACCTTCTTTAGTCCCTGGAGCACAGCAGGCTCCTTACCACCTCTCATCTTGAATGTGCAGATCCCTCTGCCTGTGTGGCCTTCCTTCTTTTCTATACCAAACCAACTCCGGTTCATCCTTCAGATCTCAGTTTTCCCATCTTCATGGAGTCCTTTCTACCTCCTGGAGGAGCTCATTCCGCCCTCTGTGCTCCCCTTCATAGTACTTGTCAGAGTTGTGGCTTTACTTGTCTTCTTTGGCCGTTTAATAATGTCTGTCTCCCCTACTAACCCATGAATTCCACAAGGGCAGGGCATGTATCGTTACTCACGGTATCCCAGAGCCCAGCACGGTGCCTGCATAGATCTACTCAGCACAGACCTCCTGAACAAGGAGGGGAGGGGAGGGGCAGAGGAGGAGGAAGAAGGGTCTCCCTAGAACTAGAAAGATTCAAGCAGAGGATATGAAGGACAATCTTTCAAGCAAAGGGTTGAAAATATTCCTGTGCTGGTGGAACGATTGAACCAGCTCAAGCCAGTCAGCAAATATCTGCTAAGCAAATACTGTGTTCCAGGAGCCAGGTACTGTTCTGAATCAATGCCTGCACTGATATATAAGAGAAATTTCCATTCTAAGAGCTGGTGATTACCTGGAGCAAATCTGTTTAATACCGTTAAGACAGAAAAAGAAAAAACAAAAATGTATGACATTCGGGACCGGTTTCCATCCCAAACTGCAGTCATATCTAACTTCATTGAAGACATATTATGGACTTTGAATACTGGAATTACTCCTTTTTGATGAGCCATAGCTATAATTAACAAAGAATGGGAGAGGGAGAATTAAGTTAATATCTTGTGGGAAGCAACTGTGAGAACTAAAATAAGGAACCACCCCAGTGATTCCGACTAGCCTTTCTTAAGAGTACACTAAACAAAGCCCAGCTGAGTCTGTTTCCAGCGAGTCCTTCCAAAGAGTTCAAATGTGTAAGGACAGAGATGAAAAAATTCAAATTCCCTTTTACCAGGATGTCACCAGCAGTGAAAGACTCCATTTAGAATTCCTTGTTTTTTTAAATGTAACTTTCACATTCTAAAACCATGTACCTCTGATGGAAGACTGAAGCCAGACTTTGGGCTCCTGCTGTCAGGAGAGGTGTGCAGAGGGGATCATGAACGAATAGAAGGAACAGAGGCTCATGAAGGAATAGCCCAGAGCTGATTCTGGCCTTAAAGAGAACAAAATGAACTCTTTACCCATTTAAATTTCTCTGTGCAAGTTATTTTATTCTTTACTCTCTGGCTTAGTCTTGGGAGATGCATCCATTGTTATTAAATATATATCTGCTCTCAGTTTTCCTGGAACATGCTGCCCAGAGATGGCCATGTGAGAAGCAGCTTGAAGACAAATTAGTGCCACACTCCATGGCCTCTGCCCTTGGGACATTCAGCAGTCACTGCTTTCTCTGTCCAGGTGTCTCAACACCTAGAGTATGTACTCTTGTTCCCGTCTTGTGCATCTACAAGAGTTTTGTGCCTGGGAAGAGTTTTGTTCTATTTTAAGATAAGAAATATCATATCAGACTTGTTGACAAAACTGAAAAAAGTAAGAACATGGAGAAAGACTGAAGATACAATTGGCAAGGAGATAATTAATGGAGCAAGATTTTGGAAGAGGTGCAAGGGGTCTAACAAATGCTCATTCATCTGAAAAGTCATTTTAAGACTCAGTTCCAGAGGTCTGCTACAAAAGCTCAGAGTTCTCTAAATCAGAAACTATTCAGCTTTACAACTCCTCTACTGCTTATATTTGCTTCTTCTTATCAAAGTAATACAGTACAATAATAATAATTCAAAAAATTTTGCCATTCATAATACAAATTTAAACTATATTGGCTTCATGGCGCTGAAGCTGTTTGAGTTCCCGTTAATTAAGGCCTGAATTGACTAGTAGATTTAAGAATCACATTTATAAATGTAGTTTTCTGAATGCCTATATAACAGAATAAGCAAGATATAAATAAACAATGTACTATTCAGCCATAGCCAACGGGTAATTTCCTGGACACAACAGTGTCAAGGTTCAATGCTTAAAAACAGCAGAAAAGTGGCTGTCAAATTAATGGTGAAAGTACAGGAAGCCAACCTCTGTGACCACTGGAATCTTAAGATTCATCGACTCATTTTAATATTTTTCAAACCAATTAAATGACCCAACTCTGGGAAAATGTGACATTTACTAGGCATTTGAGAATGATTAATTTGGTATGTGTATCTTTGTGCTTTTTTCAAACTTTGTAGTATGGAAAATTTTAAACATATGCAAAGAAGAGGACAGTATAATGAAACTTCATGTACCCATCCCCCGTTACCCCTGCAAATTATTTTGAAGCAAAGCTCAGATGTCATTTTATTTCCTCTGTGTCTACGTATTACAATTCTAACTATTATTCTATATATGTATATTTTTATACATCTTTATTGGAGTACAATTGCTTCACAATGCTGTGTTAGTTTCTGTTGTACATCAAAGTGAATCAGCCATATGCATACATATACCCCCATATCCTCTCCCTCTTGAGCCTCCTTCCCACCTTCCCTATCCCACCCCTCTAGGTGTCGAAAAGCACCGAGCTGATCTCCCTGTGCTACGCGGCTGCTTCCCACTAGCTATCTGTTTTACATGTGGCAGTGTATATATGTCCATGCTTCTCTCACTTCAGCCCTGCATCCCCCTCTCCCTGCCGCATGTGCTCAAGTGCATTTTCTATGTCTGTGTATTTATTCCTGCCCTGCCACTAGGTTCATCAGTACCATTTTTTTTAATATTCCATATATATGCGTTAGCATACGGTATCTGTTTTTCTCTTTCTGACTCACTTTGCTCTGTATGACAGACTCTAGGTCCATCCACCTCACTACAAATAACTCAGTTTCGTTTCTTTTTATGGCTGAGTAATATTCCATTGTATATATGTGCCACATCTTCTTTATCCATTCATCTGTCGATGGACACTTAGGTTGCTTCCATGTCCTGGCTATTGTAGATAGTGCTGCAATTAACATTGTGGTACATGACTCCTTTTGAATTATGGTTTTCTCAGGGTATATGCCCAGTAGTGGGATTGCTGGGTCATATGGTAGCTCTATTTTTAGTTTTTTAAGGAACCTCCATACTGTTCTCCGTAATGGTTGTATCAATTGACATTCCCACCAACAGTGCAAGAAGGTTCTGTTTTCACCACACCCTCTCCAGCATTTGTTGTTTGGAGATTTTCTGATGATGCCCATTCTAACTGGTGTGAGGTGATACCTCATTGTAGTTTTGATTTGCATTTCTCTAATAATTAGTGATGTTGAGCATCTTTTCATGTGCCTCTTGGCCATCTGTATGTCTTCCTTGGTGAAATGTTTATTGAGGTCTTCTGCCCATTTTTTAATTGGGCTGTTTGTTTTTTTAATACTGAGTTCCATGAGCTGTTTGTATATTTTGAAGATTAATCCTTTGTGCACTGTTTCATTTACAAATATTTTCTCCCATTCTGAGGGTTGTCTTTTGGTCTTATTTACGGTTTCCTTTGCTGTGCAAAAGCTTTTAAGTTTCATTAGGTCCCATTTGTTTATTTTTGTTTTTACTTCCATTACTCTAGGAGGTGGGTCAAAAAAGATCTTGCTGTGATTTATGTCATAGAGTGTTTTTTCTATGTTTTCCTCTAAGAGTTTTATAGTGTGCAGTCTTACATTTAGGTCTTTAATCCATTTGGAGTTTATTTTTATGTATGGTGTTAGGGAGTGTTCTAATTTCATTCTTTTACATGTAGCTGTTCAGTTTTCCCAGCACCACTTATTGAAGAGGCTGTCTTCTCTCTATTGTATGTTCTTGCCTCCTTTGTCGTAAATTAGGTGACCATATGTGCATGGGTTTAGCTCTGGGCTTTCTATCCTGCACCATTGATAATATATTTCTGTTTTTGTGCCAGTACCATACTGTCTTGATTACTGTAACTTTGTAATATAGTTTGAAGTTGGGGAGCCTGATTTCTCCAGCTCTGTTTTTCTTTCTCAAGATTTCTTTCGCTAATCGGGGTCTTTTGTGTTTCCATACGAATTGCAAATTTTTTTATTCTAATTCTGTAAAGAATGCCATTGGTAGTTTGAAAGGGATTGCACTGAATCTGTAGATTACTTTGGGTAGTATAGTCACTTTCACAATACTGATTCTTCCAATCCAAGAACATGGTATATATCTCCATCTGTTTATGTCATCTTTGATTTCTTTCATCAGTGTTTTATAGTTTTCTGAGTACAGGTCTTTCACCTCCTTAGGTAGGTTTATTCCTAGGTATTTTATTCTTTTTGTTGTGATGGTAAATGGGATTGTTTCCTTAATTTCTCTTTCTGAATTTTCATTGTTACTGTATAGGAATGCAAGAGATGTCTGTGCATTAATTTTGTATCCTGAAACCTTACCAAATTCATTGATTTATTTCTAGTAGTTTCCTGGTGGCATCTTTAGGATTTTCTATGTATAGTGTCATGTCATCTGCACACAGTGACAATGTTACTTCTTTTACAATTTGTATTCCTTTTATTTCTTTTTCTTCTCTGATATCCATGGCTAGGACTTCCAAACCTATGTTGAATAAGAGTGGCGAGGGTGGACATCCTTGTCTTGTTCCTGATCTTGGTGGAAATGCTTTCAGTTTTTCACCATTGCTTATGATGCTTGCTGTGGGTTTGTCATATATGGCCTTTATTATGTTGAGGTAGGTTCCCTCTATGCCCATTTTCTGGAGTTTTTTTTATCATTAATGGGTGTTGAATTTTGTCAAAAGCTTTTTTTGCATCTATTGAGATGATCATATGGTTTTTATTCCTTAATTTGTTAATATGGTGTATCACATTGATTGATTTGAGTATATTGAAGGATCCTTGCATTTCTGGGATAAATCCCACTTGATCATGGTGTATGATCCTTTTAATATGTTGTTGGATTTGCTAGTATTTTGTTCAGGATTTTTGCATCTATGTTCATCAGTAATATTGGCTATAATTTTCTTTTTTTGTGATATCTTTTTCTGGTTTTGGTATCAAAGCTACTCCAGCTTTCTTTGGATTTCCATTTGCATGGAATATCTTTTTCCATCCCCTCACTTTCAGTCTGTATGTGTCCCTAGGTCTGAAGTGGGTCTCTTGTAGACAGCATATATATGGGTCTTGTTTTTGTATCCATTCAGCCAGCCTGTGTGTTTTGGTTGGGGCATTTAATCCATTTACATTCAAGGTTATTATCAATATGTATGTTCCTATGATCATTTTCTTAATTGTTTTGGGTTTGATTTGTGAGTATTTTTCTTCTCTTCTGTTTCCTGCCTAGAGGAGTTTCTTTAGCATTTGTTGTAAAGCTGGTTTGGTGGTGCTGAATTCTCTTAGCTTATGCTTGTCTGAAAAGCTTTTGATTTCTCCGTTGAATCTGAATGAGATCCTTGCTGGGTACAGTAATCTTGGTTGCAGGTTTTTCTCTTTCATCACTTTAAGTATATCCTGCCACTCCCTTCTGGCCTGAAGAGTTTCTGCTGAAAAATCAGCTGATAACCTAATGGGGATTCCTTGGTATGTTATTTTTTGCTTTTCCCTTGCTGCTTTTAATATTTTTTCTTTGAATTTAAGCTTTGTTAGTTTGATTAATATGTGTCTTGGTGTGTTTCTCCTAGGGTTTTGCCTGTCTGGGATTCTCTGTGCTTCCTGCACTTGGGCGACTATTTCCTTTCCCATGTTAGGGAAGCTTTCCACTATAATCTCTTCAAATATTTTCTCAGAGCCTTTCTTTTTCTCTTCTTCTTCTGGGACCCATATAATTCGAATGTTGGTGTGTTTAGTGTTGTCCCAGAGGTCTCTGAGATTGTCTTCAATTCTTTCCATTTTTTTTTCTTTATTCTGCTCCTCAGCAGATACTTCCACCGTTTTGTCTTCCAGCTCACTTACTCGTTCTTCTGCCTCCGTTATTCTGTTATTGATTGCTTCTAGTGTATTTTTCATATCAGTTATTGTGTTGTTCATCTCTGTTTGTTTGTTCTTTAGTTTTTCTAGATCTTTGTTAAAAATTTCTTGTATTTTCTCAATCCGTGTCTCCGTTCTATTTCTGAGATTCTGGATCTTCTTTACTATCATTACTCTGAATTCTCTTCCTGGTAGATTGCCTATTTCCTCTTCATTTATTTGGCCTTACAGGTTTTTACCTTGCTCCTTCATCTGTGACATATTTTTTTTGCCGTTTAATTTTTTTTTTGATGAGTGGGATTGTGTTATTGTCTTACTGGTTGTTTGGCCTGAAGCTTCCAACACTGGAGTGTAGACTGTTGGGTAGAGCTGGGTCTTAGTGCCGAGATGAGGACCTGAGGAGACCTCACTCTGATGAATATTCCCTGGGGTCTGAGATTCTCTGTTAGTCCAGTGGTTCAGACTCAGAGCTCCCTCCACAGGAGGTTCCACCCGACCTGTGGCTCATGAACCAAGATCCAGCAAGCCACCACGTGGGGTGGAAAAAAAAAAGAGAATAATAAAGAGTAAAAAATAAAATTAGACTAGGAAACTAACAGATATGTTAGAATATAAAAATAAAAATATAGATGAAACAACTGGAAGGTAAAACAGAACCACAATAGTAAAAAAGAGAAGGAAAAAAATAAAAAGACAGAAAAGGCCTTGGCTGTGGGGGTGGGGCTTAGGCAGGGGTCAGGCTTAGGCAGCGGTGGGGTTTAGGCAGCAGGCGGTGGGGGATATGCTCAGGACCCACAGGGCTGGACAAGGCCTTTGGGGTGGTGTGGGGTGGGGCTTAGGCCCAATAGAACAGAAGGGGCCCAGACGTGCCTCTGGTCTCAGAGGGTGAGGGACCTGGCCTGGGAGCCCAGCAGGCTTCACCCGCCCAAGTGGGTCGGGCGAACGCCCTCTGCTCCTCTCCCGCTCCTCTGGTCCTGGAAGGCCCCTCCTGGCCTGCCTCTCCTGTTCTCCTCCACCTCCCTCCTATGCCTCCAAGACCAACGTGGCCTGGAGGGGGCCTCTGAGGACGTAGGACACGGCCTGAGAGCCGGGCAGACTTCCCGATTATTCAGGGGAAACGCTGGGCTCACTCCCCCCCCGATCCAAGCCTCCAAGGGTCCCCCCAGGCATGGGAACCCCTCCCCACTCCCAGCCACCCCTCTGGGGCACTGGTCTTGTTGGCCTCCATTTCTCCTCCCCTTCAGTCCCCCCACATCCTACCGGTTTGCTTGGGGGCCCCTCCTGTCTCCTTGGGTGTCGAGGTCCCCCACCAGCATCTGGAAGGCACCCTAGTTGTGGGGAGATGCGAACTCTGCATCTTCCCAGGTCACCATCTTGACTCTGCCCCTTCCAATTCTAACTATTATTATCAGGTCTTACCTCCTGGGATTGAATTATCTATCAGTCATCAAAGACACTTAATAACAACAACATCCACAAGTTTCTCAATAAATATTTGTTGATGCAGTGAACAAAAGGGTAATATTTATTAAGCAGTTACTGTGTGCCAGGCCCTGTGCTAAATGCTTTGCATGCACTGTCTCATTTAATGTTTGTAACAACCCTAAACCATAAATATCTTCACATTTCAGATGAGAAAGCAAGTGTAAAATGATTGAGGGGCTTCCCAAAGATAAATGCAAATTCAATGAAAATGAAATCAAACTAAATTATATTGTGAATATAGAATAACAGCAAAGCATGAATGACACTTGATATTTTAATTAGGTCCAGAATCCAGGCCTTTGAGAATGAAGGTAAATGTGGCAAAACATTAAAAATTGGTGAATCTGGGTAGAGGTATATGGGAGCTCTTTACAGTATTATTGTAACTTTATGTTTTAAGCTATTTCAAAATAAAAAGTTAAAAATTTGAAGTGGGCCCATTTTTTTCTCAACTAGCAAAGTTCAAGGTAGACCCTGACTGACATTTTGCACAATGGGCAGGATTTCTCTTCTTTAGGGTCCCTCTGAAATGAGAACCTAAGTTAGGCTTAGGTTTAGGTCAGTTTTTTCTGGGGTTGGGAGGAGGGTCATCTCAAGAAGCAGAAGTGAGGGGATGGGGAGAGTGACACAGGGAAGAAGAAAAAGACAACACAAGAACTCATTATTAGTTTATCTTTCCCTGTAGTCACCTGAGTCTCAATCCTGCTGGGGACCAGTGGTAGTCAGGCTCCAAGTGGGTCCCCAGTGGTCCCTGCCTCCTTGTAATCACACCTCTGTGCAGTGTCCTTCCAGACTTCACCAGGGTTGGTCTATGTGACCAACAGCATACAGCAGAAGTGATGTTATGTCATTTCTGAGATTAGGTCATAAAAAAGACTACAGCTTCCATTTTGGGCACTGGCCCTCTCTCTTTCAGACCACTCGCTCTGGGGGAAGCCATATGGTGAGGAGCCCTAGGAAGGGGTCCACATAGTGAGGGGAATCCTCCTGCCAACAGCCACATGAGTGAGTTAGAAGTGAATCCTTCAGACCCAGTCACACCTCGGACGACTACGGTCTTGACTGACACATGGTTAATCTTGTAAGGAACTCTGAGCCCAAACCACCTAGCTAAGTAAGCCGCTCCCTGATTCCTGACCCATAGAAACTCTGAAACAAGAAATTTTTGTCATTCTAGACCTCCAAGTTTGAGGTAATTTGTTACACAGGTAACTAATACAGGACCCTTTGAGGAACTGTATTAATACACCTCAGAAACCTTCCATCACAGTCTGGGAGGCTGAGGCCATTATCCACATAACCCGAATTCCAGAGTGGGCACTGGATGTGGGACACTGTCAACATGCCAAAGCAAACACAGACGAAATCATAGGGGGGCTGAGAGTATGTGAGGTGGGGACACCAATATGCATCTGCTGAAGTACTTCATGATAATACTGCCTTTAACTTTTCTAGGACAACATACAGGTTTCATGTAACATGAAGCTCTCCTTAGGTGTGTTCCCCTCTTTATTTACTGTGTTAGTCTTTCAAAATCTGCAAAGTTCAGGGCTTCCCTGGTGGCGCAGTGGTTGAGAGTCCACCTGCCGATGCGGGGGACGTGGGTTCGTGCCCCGGTCCAGGAGGATCCCACGTGCCGCGGAGCGGCTGGGCCCGTGAGCCATGGCCACTGAGCCTGCGCTCCGCAGCGGGAGAGGCCACAACAGTGAGAAGCCCGCGTACCGCAAAAAAAAAAAAAAAAAAAAGAAAAAGAACATATGAACTCCTAATGGGACAAGCCATATACAGTTTGTATATAACATAGGTAGTTATATCACAATTTGCAGGTAGCATGGAGTATGGGTCTGATATTAATCTTCCCTCTGTAGGACATAGTGCCTCTGTTCTGGTCCCAGTCCAGATCTTTCTTTTCTTCTATTGGATCAGATTCTATGCATCTGACCTCTACTATACACTTCTATGTTCTAGATGGGCCTCTATGTGCCAGGGATAGAGTCGTGAATAAGAGACTGATCACTTTCTCATATTAGGCTTCATTCTCTCTTCAATTATTAAAAAAATCTTCACTCTCAAGTTTCAGCAGGGTTATTTCTTTTGGCTTTGCAATTTTCATTCTTTTTAAAATTGCTATTGCCCAATGCCAATGTACCAGAAATTAGGGCCTCTTAAATACTTTCTGTAGCAGGATGGGAGTGAATTGGAATCCTTTAAAAATTTAAAAGAGAATCTTCTAGGTTGGATATACCTGAAATGCAGTCTTATTACTTAAGTGGCTTTTCTTCTAGAGTTGTGCCTCTGTTCCAACACAGATGTTTCCATTGCAACTGCCTGTTCTAGAGGACAGAGATGGCCTCATAGTGAACAGTTCTGCAGGCTAACTCTACACTGGTTATGAATTTCAAAACTTCCTCGAATATTCTTACTTCATATTGTTTGAAAACTTTTGTGAATCTCAAAATGTTAGAAAAAAGCCTAAGAGTCTATCTACTCTTAGGAAAATCTATAAGGTTTTAGTTAATATAGGATAAATCCTGAATACATATGACATGGAAAATGGCAGATCAAAGAAAGGTATTTACTCTTGGGGGGGAAAAAAACAGTAAGACCAAGTAAAATTCCAAGGCAAATAAAAAAAAATTAATTCTATTTAAATTGTTTCAATAATTCTGAACCTAAAGTTTTTGATTCCCATGAGACCATCCTCCTCTTTGGATTTCTACATTGTAAAATGCTGCTAGAAACCCTGTGTCTTGTCTGTGAGCTCCTGCAAGCTGACCAGATAGACAGAGCACATGACTTTGCTCAGAATGATTCAGAGACCACTTTGGAAAAAGGACTGCTCTTACCAGGCACAAATGAAGATCACATGAATTGTCCACTGTTTCTACCAAGCCCTAAAATTGTAAGAGAACCCAAGTCACTAAAAATCAAAGGTAACTCTTCATCAGTTAACTTAAGCAAGAGACGAGAAGAGTCGAAGCAGAAACATGGATTTTGATTACTTCTACTATAGCAATAGACCTACACATGGTTCTCCAGGAGTCAAATAAAATGGGACTCTAACCTATGTTTCGTTTCCAGTACTCTAAAATCCATATAAAGCCAAGAACCATATATTTACAAGGACTGAGCCACACCACCAATTAAAACTTAACATATCCAAGGAAGATAATCTATATTTATATTAAGCTTTAAGAGATTCTTCCTAACAGCAGAAATGAATGATTATTACTTTTTGAGTTAGTGGGACTTAAGCTGGGACTTGTAGAACAGAACAGTTTTTTCTCTGGAGGACACATGATCAAAATTACTTCCCATTTACTTAGTAACCAATGTGATGTGTCTTATTTACCACCCCACCCATACACGATCCTCATTCCTTAACTCATGAGATTTTTACACAGTTCTCTTAAGTTATGGAACCCAGAACTGGACCGTTTATTGGTGAACATCTGATCAACATTGAGTTTGCACTTCCATACAAGAAAGTAAAAACCGGAAATAAGAAGGAAACTGCAAGCCAATCTGAGGATTCAGTACCCCAAAGCTAGGTGTTTCTAATGTCTCTGAAGCAAATGTTTGTGGAGGGAAAAACAGAACTTTTCAAGGTGTACATGTATGTGATTATGTAACAAAGAGTTTGGCTAGTTTAATACAGCTGTTATTAATTAAAATATTTTGGCCTTCAACAACTTAAAATTATTTAGAAATATTTTTCTGATCAAATATAGGTTTTGCCCAAAAGAAAATTTTTAATAATTCTTTCCACATAAAATGTTAGAATTTTCTGGAACATATGTCTGAATTTGTTTGGTGATGTTTTTCTACTACCTGTAAACCTTGTTCTTACTTAAGTTTGTGAACATCGTTCCAGCTTATGTTTCCATATCTTTTGTCTCATCATTGGAAAATACTGGTTATGATTATAAGAGTAGGAGTTGGGGAATCAGACAGATAGACCCCATTATCAATCCTGGTCCTGCAACTTACTAACTAAGGGACCCTGGAGCCTTAACTTCATGGAGCCCAGTTTTGTTTTGTTTTTTAATTTGTAAAACAGAGATAATAATTAACTTACAAGGTTTTTGTAAGGATCAAATGAGAGAACATACATGATACCCCTAGTGCAGTGTTCCTGTATTAGGTACTCAGCAAATGAGAGACTTTTCCTTTTGTATGAGGGAGCACAGATGTCCTCAATCTAAAAATTATAGTTGTCTAGACTCTGAGGGAATATGTAAATATTAGTTTGAAAATGACTGGTTTAATGACATCTATGCAATCTAAAAATTAAATACTGTATATATTAGATTTCTAATAGCAGACTCTGAGAAGACTATAATTTAATCTCAAGCCTCCTTCCTCCAGAGATCATCAGGAATGGAGTCAGTATAAAAAGCCAGATAACATAAAGGCCAAATGAACTTTGTTTCTGATTCTCTGCCTGGGCCCCATCCATAAACATGTAGCATGGTGACAACATGCAAAGGCCATCATCAGTCACCTTACTTCATTGGTGACCATCTGAAATTCCAGGAAAAGTCATTTCTTTGTTTGAGGTACATAGCGAATGATAATCCATAAAAGTTACTGAGAAGTACTGTATAAATAGACATGCCTAATAAAAATGATCAGCGGGACTTCCCTGGTGGCACGATGGTTAAGAATCTGCCTGCCAACGCAGGGGACATGGGTTCGAGCCCTGGTCCGGGAAGATCCCACAAGCCACGGAGCAACTGAGCCGGTGCGCCACAACTACTGAGCCTGCGCTCTAGAGCCCACGAGCCACAACTACTGAAGCCCGCATGCCTAGAGCTGGTGAGAAGAAGCCACCGCAAGAGAAGTCCACGCACCGCAACGAAGAGTAGCCCCTGCTCACCGCAACTAGAGAAAGCCCACGTGCAGCAATGAAGACCCAACGCAGCCAAAAATATAAATAAATAAATAAATAAAATTTTAAAATAAGAATCAGATTAGCTTTATCCACCTATTTAAAAAGACTCAAAAATTTAAATAAATGTATTACTGTCCTGTTATGCAATGCTTTTAATGTTGGCATTTTAAATTTAGAAGATAACACTGTGGAGAGGAAAAATCATTAGATTAGAAAATCTGGATTTGATTTTTAGCCCCCAAATTACTGTGGTATGATCCTGGGCAGCTCATTTAATCGCTTTTAATCTTGTAGGAATATTAATACCTATCCAACTCCATCCAGCCATCTACTCACCTACCCACCTACCTACTCATCCACCCACCCATTCATTTATTCAATGATTCATTCAACATACATTTATTGAGCATTTACTAAGTGCCAGTCACTGGAGACATTTTAGAGTTAAATTAGATTCATACCTTCCCCTCAAGGAGTCCACAGTCTAGGAAGAGAAACAGACGAATATAAAGGAAGGCACAAAGGAGTGTAGTAAAATGTGGTGGGTGCTGTAAAGAAAACCTGTCTTGGCTACAGCAGGCAGAAAGGAGACGTCACTTCTACTTGGTGAGAGGTGGCTGGAAGGATATCTCACTGACACCATGCAAGGGGTAAGACAGGCGTCATGAAGTGACGCACGAGCTGGCAAAGAATAAGTAATTTTTCCCAGTGAATCTGGGGTGTGATACTGGAAAGGGTGTTCCAGCTAGAGGGAACCACATAAGTAAATACTCAAAGGTATGCTATAGTGTGATAGCCAGCAAACTACATGCAGCTTGATTTGGCTGAAACGCAGGGTGGAAGGAAGACGCAGCTAGAGATGAGGCTAGGGAGGATGATCTGCCATGCTGAGGAGGTTTCATTTTATTCTACAGGCATTGGGAAATCTTTAAAAACCCCCAAGTTAGAGTGAAATGATCAGATCTGCATTTGAGAAAGACTATAGCTATAGAGTGGAGAATCAGTATGAGAATGTTACAAGGAAACAAGAAGACCCACTGTAGACTGCAGATCACTATATAAATCACTATATAAATGTTTGCTTTTATACTTAGTTCAATATAAGTCATGGTTTGCTATATTATAGACCATGCATGATTGATAAAATATGAATTCTATCTATGTACTTATTTAAATAAACCTATGAAACAAAATTTTCAATCAGAAATGAATTGTAATAATAAATTAAAGAGACTTGAAAAAATTTCACCTTGTTCCAGAACTCTTATCTCAACAAAACACATTGCTGGTGAAGTTCCAGAAAAAGAAAACATTCAAATATTGATGATCTTTGAAAATAATAAGTGTTGGCGAGGATGTGGAGAAATGAAACCCTTGTGCAATGTTGATGGGAATGTATGGAAAAGAGTATGCGAGTTCTTCAAAATATTAAAAACAGAATTACCATAGGATCCAGCAAGTCCACTTCTGGGCATGTATTCAAAAATTTGAAAGCTGGGTCTCAGAGTGATATTTGTACACCCATGTTTATAGCAGCATTATTCATAATAGACAAAAGATGGAAGCTACCCAAGTATCCATCAAGGGGATGACTGGATCAACAAAGTGTGGTACATACATACAAGGGAATATTATTCATTTCCTTTAAAAAAAAAAAAAGGAAGTTTTGACACATGCTACAACATGGATAAATCTTGAGGACATTGCACTAAGTGAAATAAGCCGGTCATAGAAGGACAAATACTGTTATGATTCCATTTATATGAGATCCCTAGAATAGTCAAATCCATAGAAACAGATAGTAGAATGGTGGTTGCCAGGGGCTGGGAGAGGGAGAAAATGGGGAGTTGTTATTTAATGGTTATAAAATTTCAGTTTTACAAGTAAAAAATTTCTGGAGATTGGTTGTACAACAATGTGAATATATTTAACACAAGTGAACAGGCTCACCCTCGAACTGGCTAAGATGGTTAGCTTTATGTTAAGTGTATTTTGCTATGACTTTAAAATATACTGATGATATACTGATGATCTTTAATAAATTAAAAACTGCATTAAAGGGCTCTATGAACAATGAACATGATATAAAAGAGTTAGTTTCAAAACATTTAAAGTGTGAGGGGGGACTTCCCTGGTGGTCCAGTGGTAAAGAATCCACCTTCCAACGCAGGGAATGTGGGTTTGATCCCTGATCAGGGAACTAAGACCCTATATGCCACGGGGCAACTAAGCCCACACGCCACAACTACTAAGCTCCCGCACCTCAATTAGAGAGCCTGCGTGCTGCAAACTACAGAGCCCATATGCCCTGGAGCCTGCACGCCACAACTAGAGAAAAGAAAACCTGCACGCCACAACTAGAGAGAAGCCTGCGCACTGCAACGAAAGATCCTGCATGCCTCAACGAATAGCCCACGTGCCGCAACTAAGATCCGACACAGCCAAAAATAAACAAAAAATAAATCTTAAAAAAAAAAAAAGTGTGAGGTGTTTCTTTTCTTATTTTGTTTTTTGTTGGAGGGAGGTAGTGGTTCATAGTCAAAGAAATTATTACACACTGTATCTCCCACTTGATGCTAAATTAAATCAAACTAGTATATACTTTTGGAACATCAGGAAGGGAATCAAATGATTTTTTCTATTACTTTTAATTAAATAGTAGCTTAAAACAGCAGAAATACCACAAATTGTTTGTGTTTACAATCACTCAAAAATAAATTCAAGAACAGAAATTAAAGAGGACAATATTCAAATGAAGCTGCTGTACAAATTACATATTACAAGGCAAATCAACCTGTTATATAGGTCAAGCTCATTTTCTTTCAGTATAATGATGTAGGATTCACCTACTAAGTTTGTGTGTGTCTGCCTTACTTCTACGCTTTCAGCAGGATAGTCAAGAGAGGAATTATTTCCAGCTCATTAACATGATGGTTTTCAAACCTGAGTGTGAGTAAGAATCACCTGGAGAATTTGTGAAACTTTGCAGATCCCTGGGCACCATCTGCTTCCACCAGATTCTGATTCAGCAGGTCTGGGGTGAGGCCAAGGAATGTGTATTTTAGCCACACATAGGGAAGGGTGGGGTGGGGAGATCTCAGATGCTTGAGGTCTACAGACCATTTACTTTGAGATAAACTACACTGCAAACGATTAAATAAAAACAACCTAATCCACATGTAGCTTGAATGTCCAGATACCGCTGATAAATGGTGAATTCTAATTGGTAGATTCTTTTTAACAACAAAAGGAAAATTTGTATCTTGTAATGTTTGTAATGTTTGTCCTTTGAACACGATGTCCCACAAGCTGACCACGAGCCACAGGCCAGACTGGAGGTCCAAGATGGCTGTGACTACGATATGAACTTGAAGAGATGCCCAGCAGGTAGGAGTACTGCCCATCACCTCTTCAGTTGGAAACTTTTTCTCTGCTCTCCCCAAATTCACAAGAGATCATTTTAGAAAATTTATATTAGTCTGGGGATGCCTATTGGTGTCCTCTGAAATGTAACCAAAGGAGACTGAGGAAAGAAGACAGATCTATCAATGAATTCCAGAGCTAGAAGTGGATGCTTAGGGGGGTCTAACCTTCTAGACTTACAGATGAGGAGACAGGCAGGAATAATAAACAAAAACATAAGCAACTTACTGAAAACCACTTTCGTGGGGTTTCCCTGAACTCTACTTCAAATGGTAGTCTCACTCCTATAATTCCTACTATAATGATGGATTGCTATCCTTCCATACTCCAATTATATACAAGAAACAAACCAATTAGATGCATTTTTTCTATTGCCTGAATGGCAAAATTAATTCTTGCAAGGAGACAGCAAGCAATTTGAGATCTGGCATTCTGCCTTATAATTATGTCATTTAAAAATTTTAATCTGACCTCTCTTTTTACATGTCTTCACTGGTCATGAATAATGATAGAGATGCAAATTTACTAAAATTTCATGTCTTATGGGAATAAACCTGGTAGGTCAACAAAATACTGACAAGTACTCTCACATTTGAAGAAAACTCATTGATCTTTTTGCCAATAAAATATATAACTTCTTTTAGTTGCTCCTAGATTTTTATACTGTTATCTATCAGAGCAAAAAAAAAAAAAAACCTGAAACAGCTAGTGGTGACTTGATAAATAACTAGCAACTGTAGCAATAGGTTAATAACAGTGTGTCACAGACAGCAAGAAGAGAAGCAGCCATTTTATATAGTCAGTGAGAACCAGAAAGTAAAATCTATGCCCTTTACTGCAGTTGAATAGCAGATCACAGTGAAAATGGCATAAGTACCAATAAAGTGAGAAATCAACCACTCCTTAGACTCAAGGTCGGGTATTTCTCATAAGCCACTTCATACCCTTTTGTGAAATAAATCAAGGCATAAATAAATGCATGCTCACACACACACACACACACCCATACACATACATATAACTTTTTCTAGAAATCACTTCACCATCATTTATTCAATTCATTCAACAAATATTTATTGAGTGCCTACCAAGTGTCTTGTGAAGCTGCTCATTCAGAGGGAGGAAGATAGACAATAAGCATGAGATCAAACAGAAATACAAGATGATTTCACAAACTTATAAGAGCTCTGAAAAGTTTGATAAAGACATGTGAGAGAGACTGGGTGGGAAGAGGTCATGTTATGGGAGGGCCTCTCTCAAGAGGTGGTTTGTAAACCTGAGATGGCAACAATGAGAGGAAAGTGCATGGGAAGAGCATCCGGGCAGAGCAAACAGTAAGTGTAGCGGTCAGTCAGGAAGCAGCGGGCCTGGAGTCAAGCTGGCCTCTGAGCACAGTGACTGGGCCGAGAGCGTGGGAGATGATACGAGCTAAGGTCAGGGCTTTAGGGATTATTCTGATGCTGCATAAGCAATAAGGATGCAGCATGCATAAGCATGCTGGGCTTTAGGGATTATTCTGATGCTGCATAAGCAATAAGGACTAGAGCTTGAATCTTCTAATTTATAGCTCGAGGTCCCTTTGCTCTCCCCCTGACACTCTGCTTCAGTGGGGAACATGAGAGGTAATGGCCACTCACCCAAAGAAAACACAGGCTGGCCCAGCTCTGAAAGGCATGGAAAAAGTGACTATGCCCCATCTCTCATTCTGAATTCCTGAATGTGGCTCCCTCTTGGGGTTCTCGTGCTTTGATTTCTATCGATTTCATCTTGTCCAAGTCCCTGAAGTATGGTGGTTCATGAAAGGACAAAGAAATATCCTGTCCTTGTCTGAGATGAGCAACCATTTCTAAAGGAGAAATTTACTAAATGTGAAGGGGAAGGTAGCTTTCCAAAGTGTAGGTTTCTGAACACAAGATCTGTTCATCTGCATATTATCCAGCTTCAATGGACTGGCACAGATGCTCAAATATCTTGCCCTGCTTTTTTCTGACCTTAGTCCCACCTGTCATCTCGCATTAAATCTTGGGGATCCTTCCTATTTCCTGATCCTGGGAGAGGGTCTACCTGTCCAGTCTGTGTTATTCTGAGACAAGTTCTCAAAAGAATCTAATTACACTTAATTTAATTAGGGAGACTATTTCCTTCTGGTATATAAAAGAAGAAATGCACCTGCCCTTCAGAGTTTACTGTGGCAATAATAAATTACATTGACTCCATAGGCCTCTCAGGAAGATTGTTCTCATTGCCTTATACTCAACTGTGATATTTAAATAAGTAAAAGGCAATTCAAGATCTTCTGAGTCAGGTGCAGAGTATGAGATTTAGGATCCAAATTATAAAAGTTCAGAGGTGAAAAAAGCTATTGTAAAGTAGACCAACACAAAGGTCTCACAGAGAAAGTGGATTTTGAGTTGGACACTTGTACTTCACTGGCATATATCTTAATGACTAAAAGAATTGCAAAGAAATCTTAAACTGCATTCAAGAATCTTACTGTTAATAGCTGTATCATTATTTTGAAAGTATTCCATATATATTGTAGGATAAAGCAAATAAGTATCTTATAGTCATTAGGAACCAAGATTTTAACTGTAACATAAAACAATACAAGTATAAAATTAAACACATTAAATAATCTTAGACATGAACTAAAAATGTCAGTATAAACCATAAGATTTTTCCCTCTTAAAGAAAAGCACATATTTTCTAGCTCTATGTACTATAAAGGCAAAGTGTAGAAGCAAAGATAACTCAATGTCAAAAACAGCCACAGTCCCCAGAGCATGATTTCTAAATATTACTTCCCACTAAAAGGAACTAGATCTTCTTGAAGAAACGTCTAATTCCAGGTGTAGAGCAGGAAACATACAAGATGAGACTGGGCTATCTTACTATGTCAGAAAGGAAGGAAACACTCAAAGATTACTGGGTCATCCCCAAAGGTACAGGAATCAAAATGAAGGAGGAAAAACGTTTAAAAAAGGCTAAACATTTAGCTTTTAGGCAAAGTATAATGATTGTAATAGATTGATACACCACTATCAGAGAGCTGAGGTCATAAAGCAACCAGGCAAAAAGAATTCCAAAGGATAACAAGACCCTGCAAAGAGAGATGAGCTGACAGAGAAGAGGTGGCTGCCCAAAGAGCAGACAGAAAATAACTGAAATTCCAAAGAATTCTTAAAAGATGAGTGTGAGATAGCATAACACTTTAGAATCTCCAGGAACCCCAGACACAAAAGGAGTCTGAACTTTCTCACCAGCTATTTCCATGGACAGTCACTGGGTACTCATAAAAAGAACTGGGGTCAGGGTAGGAAAACTGAGAGAACCACCCCCCCACCCCCCCCAGGTAACTGACATGGAAACCCAGTTGCTTCAAAGACCTTTGTCTAATAAAAAGCAAAAAATATTAGATTCCAGGAGAAGAAAAGGAAACACTCCCACCCCATGGTCCCAGACAAAGACCTGCTACCATTGGAGGAGGGGTAGGAAATCCTCCAATTTGCCCCATTCTAGGAGGATGCCCTTTTTCTTTTCCTTTTTTTTTTTTTTTTTTTACAAATTTATTTATTTATTTTTGGCTGTGTTGGGTCTTCGCTGCTATGTGCAGGCTTTCTCTAGTTGTGGCGAGCGGGGGCTACTCTTGGTTGCAGTGCGTGGGCTTCTCATTGTGATGGCTTCTCTTGTTGTGGAGCACGGGCTCTAGGTAGGCGGGCTTCAGTAGTTGTGGCATGCGGGCTGTAGAGCACAGGCTCAGTAGTTGTGGCCCACAGGCTTAGTTGCTCCGCAGCATGTGGGATCTTCCTGGACCAGGGCTCGAACCCATGTCCCCTGCATTGGCAGGCGGATTCTTTACCACTGCACCACCAGGGAAGCCCCAGGATGCCCTTTTTCACTGAGAAAGAGATAGAAACAAAAGTTCTCTGCCACTGGAAGAGGGGAAGTAAACCTACTCAGGCCCAGGATCCCGCACTAATACAAACGAAAGGCCCTCATCTATTGAAGGGGAGGCGTGAAACTAGCTCCTGCCAAAGCCCCACCAAAACAAAGCAAAGCTCATTGACATGAAAGGACAGAAAGGCTGAGAAAGAACATTAGCTCTAAGGCTCAGGCACACAAGGCTTATCCATCGCTGAAAACAGAGCAGGGGAACTGAGAAACCCCATGTCCCCACCCTAATTATTGTACCAAGTAACAAGCAATAACAATATACCACTGTTGGTGGGGCAGGGGTTGGGGGAGGACAAGAGAACCTCTTTGTGATACAAGTATGCAGAGCCCACTGAAGACTGAAGGTGGAGCAGGAAAACTAAGAAAAACTCTTTTTCACTCCAGGTTCCACACTAAGTACAGGTATCAGTAATCCACTGATGGAGGAATTTGAAGTCTATGTTATACTGAAGGCAAGTACGGCAACGAATAACCTAGCTAAACTACTGACTAACCTAACCGAAGAAAGAGCACATCCATTTCAAGGTGTAATTTTAGCCTTTGCTGTTCTTTTACACATTTCTAGCATTCAATTTTAAAAGTTATAAGACACAAAAAGCAAATAAAGCCAAATCATTGTCACAAGTTAAAGGAGCCCATAGAAGTAGAACCAGAGATGCCTCAGATGTTAAGATAGAGACTAAAATAATTATGATTAATATGTTAAAGTCTCTAGTAGAAACATCAGACAGATGGAGAATTTTAACAAAGAGATGGAACATATAAAAAACAGTCAAATTGAAATTCTAGAAATTGAAAAAAATTGTAGTAACAGAGTTGAAAAATTCTTTCAATGGGCTTATTAGGCAACTGGTCATAACAGAAGAAAGAATCAACGAACTTGAAGATAAGCCAACAGAAATTATCCAGACTGAAACACAAAGTAAAAACAGAGTGAGAAAAAAACTCAAACAATAACACCAAAACCAGAACATCTTAAGAGCTCTGGGGACAATATCAAATGGTCTAGTATAGATATAGTTGAAGTACCAGAAGGAGAGAACAGATCAACAGAAATATTTGAAGAGATAATGGCTGATAATTTTTCCAAAATTAGCAGTAGACAACAAACACAAATCCAAGAAGCTCAGAGAACACCAAGCAGGAAAAATAGAAAAAAATTTACACCTGACCACAGTATAGTCAAACTGCTGAAAGCCAAAGATAAAGAAAAATTCTTGCAGAGAACAAAGACATGAATGACATCAGACTGTTAGAAACTATGCAAGTCAAAATACAATACAGCAACATCTTCAAAATACTTAAAGAAAGAAAGTCAACCAAGATTTCAAGAATTCTATATCTAGTGAAAACATATTTGAAAATGAAGGTGAGAAGTGGGACTTATGGAATGATAAAGTAAGGAGCTCAATTGAATTTCCAGCAAAATAATTTAACGGGTGAAAAAATAATTTTTTATTTTTTTTAAGTCTGGAAATTGTCCTGGGCAAACAGCAAATAGAGAAATATTCATTCAAGAAAATCTACTAAATATCAGTAAAAATAGTAGTATTTGAACCACAACCCACTCCACTATCTCGCTAGCTCCTCATTATAGAAGCTCTATTCATGTGCAGACAAGAAAATGAGAGCTCCTTCTCCCCCTCAGCTACAGTCTGGGGCTACAGTTTCATCCCAGGAAGGACAGGTTGTTGACAGTTCTCATCCATTCTAGGAAGCTCTATTATAGGCAGGCACGGCTAAGGACCAGGTCTCTCATCCTCTACCCAACCCCCCACTCATAGGGCAGAAGCTATACCCCAGGTACAGAAGGTCAAATATCCTGAGGCTCCAGTTACCCCCACCCCAGCTCATTCATAGGGTAAAAGTTTCCCACTTGGAGGCGCAAGCTGAGAAGACCAGGGGCTGCCAACTCCTCCCCACGCCCACCTCAGTGCAAACTAATAGAGCAGGAGTGTCATTCCAGGGAAAGCGAGTCCTCACAGCCAAATGTGGTAGAGTGGAAAGGGGGTTCTTCCCAAGAGGAAAGGCAGTCCACATGATGAAGGTCTGTAGCTCTGCCTGAGAAGAATGACTTTATTTGGAACTGAGAATGAAGAACTCCATGCCTACAGGCATTGCTGAAAAATAATACCCATCTCAGCAGAGAACCATTAAGAGGTGGCTAGTAGCTCCTTGAATTAGCCAAACAGTAAAGCAGCTAGAAGTTTAAGAGAGAGAAACAGGAAAGAAATAGCCACGAAGAGGCATCCTGGGATCCGAGTCAACTCTAGGGGTCAGGAAGCCTGGGCAGCCCCTACTCAGAAGCAATAACTGGGCAAAGTGGAAAGCATTCTCCAAGCTGCACACAGACCCATCAACCCAGGGCAGAAGGCTCACTGGCACAAGGGGCTTAAACACAACCTCTGAGCAAGTGCTGACTGGACAATAAGCTGCTCTGACTGCGGGGCAACTCCTAGGAAGCCAGGCTTAAAAGTAACACCACAGTCACCCCTGGTGAGCTAGAAAACTGTGTGCCTACCCTTCCTTTCTCTCAGGTCATTTGCTGTAGAAAACATATAATGGTAAGTACTTTCTCCTCTCTTTGAAATGCATATAAATCCTTTCGAAGACTAGATTAGCCTTTTTCAGCTTTAAGACCCAGAACTGTCTTTTTCAAGGACGTGGGAGCCATCTCTTTGAAATGTAACTATCAGCGATCAGCGGAGACAGCACCTCTATCTCCCAGTGTCTGTGGGAAGGTGAGAGCCTGGGACCTTGTTCTAAGCTGCAAAACTACCAGCTGTCATAAAAACATGAGAAATTAGCTTTGTTTTTTTTTCTGGATAAAGCCAATTAGCCAACACAGATGGTCACCCCAATTACCAGGTAAAGTTAGTACAAACTTATGTGTGACAAAATGTGCCATCAAGACCTCTTACTTGACTAGCCACTGTTTATCTTGAAAACATGCATGCGATGGGTTGTATCTGCTTGGCTACCTAAGAGTGAGGATTTCTTTCTGTCTTTACAATCTTTTAGTGATTGTCAGGGATGCACATCACATTCTGGTTTAATTCTTAATCGATAATAAAACTGTTTTCTTTCTCTATGGAGAAGTTCTCTGGGTTGAGAGATTTTTGTTTTTAATTATATTTTCCCAACATACCTCAGGAGCAATCAGAGAAGAAAGCTCCAAGCTCCTGCTTCTGGCTATAAAGGTCCAACAACAAACACAACCAAAGTAAACTCTCTGAACTATGTAGCAGCTTCCGAGCTGCACACACATTCAATGGTAAAAGGTAAAAATAACTGGCTAAGGAGGTTTAAGCACAACCTTGACCAACTCTGCTCTTCTTTTTCAAGATTGTTTTGGTTATTCTGAGTCCTTTGAATTTCTAAAGGAGATTTTGAACAAGACCTAAGCAAAGCACCTGTTAAGGGAGGGTTCCATAACCTTAAATCTAACAGGGCATTACCAAATGTCACAATCTGTAGAGTAAATTTCAAAACAGTTTTAAAAAACGACCTGCTCTACTTATGAATGAGAAAACATTTACTCTCCCAGGAAGCTCTTTCTTCATCACCTAGCCAAACCTTTCCCATTCGTTAAGATTCGGTTCACATTCTATCTGACCAGTCCAGGCCATGCAACTGCCCTTCCCTAAAGGGTTACCTACCTGCCATTTATATAAGACAGTTGAGCACTTATTTGCATATGATTTTTTTAACATCTTTATTGGAGTATAATTGCTTTACAATGTTGTGTTAGTTGCTGCTGTATAACAAAGTGAATCAGCTGTACCTATACATATATCCCCATATCCCCTCCCTCTTGCGTCTCCCCCCTACCCTCCCATCCCACCCCTCTAGGTGGCCACAAAGCACCGAGCTGATCTCCCTGCGCTATGCAGCTGCTTCCCACTAGCTATCTATTTTACATTTGGTAGTGTATATATGCCAGTGCCACTCTCTCACTTTGTCCCAGCTTACCCTTCCCCCACCCCGTGTCCTCAAGTCCATTCTCTACGTCTGCGTCTTTATTCCTGTTCTGCCCCTAGGTTCATCAGAACCTTTTCTTTTTTTTTTTTTTAGATTCCATATATATGTGTTAGCATACAGCATTTGTTTTTCTCTTTCTCACTTACTTCACTCTGTATGTCAGACTCTAGGTCCATCTACCTCACTACAAATAACTCAATTTCGTTTCTTTTTATGGCTGAGTAATATTCCATTGTATATATGTACCACATCGTCTTTATCCATTCATCTGTTGATGGACATTTAGGTTGCTTCCATGATCTGGCTATTGTAAATAGAGCTGCAATGAACATTGGGGTGCATGACTCTTGGAATTACAGTTTTCTCAGGGTATATGCCCAGTAGTGGGATGGCCGGGCTGTATGGTAGTTCTATTTTTAGTTGTTTAAGGAACCTCCATACTGTTCTCCATAGTGGCTGTATCAATTTACATTCCCACCAACAGTGCAAGAGGGTTCCCTTTTCTCCACACCCTCTCCAGCATGTATTGTTTGTAGATTTTTTGACGATGGCCATTCTGACTGGTGTGGGGTGATACCTCATTGTAGTTTTGATTTGCATTTCTCTAATGGTTAGTGATGTTGAGCATCCTTTCATGTGTTTGTTGGCAATCTGTATATATTCTTTGGAGAAATGTCTATTTGCTTATGGTTTTATTCTCAAATTGTGGCAGCAAAGCTATAAACTCCTCAAGGGTAGAGACAATGTCAGAATCCTTTAAAAAAAATTCTTACCTGTTATAGCTTGAAACTTAAATCAATATTATTTGTTTTTTGTTTTTCCTTTTTGGCAGTGTGCCATGTGGGATCTTAGCTCCCCACCAGGGATGGAATCCGTGCCCCTTACAGTGGAAGTGTGGAGTCCTAACCACTGGGCAACCAGGGAATTCCCTAAATCAATATTTTTTGGATTGAATGCTACTCTTCACAGTTTTTTTTCAAAGTCTGAGTTACATTTAAATCTTAAATAAATTAAACAAAAGATATATTTTCTTAATTAGATAATCTACCATAACTGGTCACAACAGTATGCAACTGACATCTTTGTTAAATATAATTAAGAGATAAGGGGTTGCAATAATGTACTTAACAATGTTCTCTCTTCCAGGCAAGGATCTTGGTACTTTGCATGAATAATTTTATTTAATTAAATGGAATAAAATGTGAGTCACACATAAACATTATGCATTTAGGATGGACAAACAAGATGTATCATTTTTATCAACATAAAAATGCTGGTTAAACTAATTTAGCTACCCAAGAGATCATTCTTCAGAATCCTAAATTTCTGCCTTGACCCACCTCGTCATCATGAAAATGTCAAACTCAAAATATTCAGTATGCTTTATAACATTTTAAAGCATATTCTCAAATAATTTATAGCAGTAATCATGCTTTAAAAATATGCTTACAAAATTTATTACAATTGTTCTAAAATTTTTTTCATTTTATGCATTTGAATTATGCCATGGAGTAAATAATAATTTCCTCCATAATGATTATTTTATCTCTCTTTCCATGGTATCTTCTCTCAGTACCTCAGAGTTTGCTTTGTTCTTATTAGATTCACATGACTGTCAAAATATGTAGCTGTGGATGCCAGAAATATTTTTCAGATCAGGGCAAACAGTTAATGGAAAAATGTATTATTTTTCTACTAAAATAGATACTGGAAAATATTTTCTAAAAATACTCATTGTGAAATGTGGTAGATTTATTTAATGTTGGAACCACATTTTAACTCAAATACTCAAATATTGTTGACATCAGCGAGTGCATGAGTCATTTAGTGGAATAAAAAGGCATAGCCCTTATAATTATTGAAATATTAAAAAGATTTCAGAAAGATACTAATGTAAATAAAGTAACATAGTATATTTATCTGTCTCATGATATTTGGCACAGAGTAACAATAAATGGAACCTTTTTTTATTATGTTATCACATGACATTTTCAATAATAAGATCTAATGAAAAATGGGGATATGTTACTTTTACATTAGTCTCTGGTAATGGTCCTCACTATCACATATTTTAAGTATTTTTTTCATGCATATACTTATTCCTAAAACATTCTTGACCACATGATATGGACCAGGTACTGAGGGGTTGTTTTCTACAACACATGGTGGATGTTTGCATATGCATCAGCTCCTAATATACTCTAAGCTAAAATTTAAATATTATCTAATATTTACAGCAGGGAGTAATTATTAAAGAATGTATATATCATGCTTCTTTTAAATTTCTAATTTTAAGTAATAAGCAGAGGCAAATTTACCATGAAATAATGAATCTTAAGCTTTAGAGCTACTCCCCTTCCAAAGTCTAGGAGAGGCTCCAGCAACATATTCACATGAACTTATATTTTTGTAAATTTTGTAAAAGTGAAATATTTTAATTATAACTGTTTAAGGTAGCTTTCTCTTTCCACTACAATCACATTTTCCATCTTGTTGAGTGGTATTGCAGTGACCAGAGGTATTCTAAAGATCCAGCTAAATGGAAGTTGAGCTGGAGACACAGTTAACTTGGATTTAGTGGGATAAACTGATGCAGTTATCAGTCACTCTTCTATATAATTAGGTACTGCTAGCCTCCCAGGATATAATTTCTTCCAAGAACAATTCCAGTGCCCACTCTGACTCATCTTGCATCATGATATGAAGATGAAGGGCACTGACTATATTGTGTTATGAAAACTGGAGAGTAACAGCCAAAAGCTAGTCTGTGAGGAATTCTTCCAATTATCAGATGTATAAAATTGTAAGTTGAAGGTTTGACCTCATTGTCTCCTAGTCAAAATGGAATTTCTATTTTTTCATATATATGCTCTATACTGCAATGTATACAAATATAAACACATCATATGTATTTTTTAAGGAAATCTTACAAAAGTTTTTACAATTCCTATGACTGTAGAGTACAAATTTACAGCAACACCATAAACAATGAGTGTTTCTGTGAGCAAACTCACATATCTATGCATCTCAACACATCAGATCACATCTTGGCATGACTGACACATCTTGAAATGTGGCAACCCCAGGAGAAATGGCCTGTAAAATTCTGTTTCTTAAAAAGCAATCTCGGGGCTTCCCTGGTGGTGCAGAAGTTGAGAATCTGCCTGCTAATGCAGGGGACGCGGGTTCGAGCCCTGGTCTGGGAGGATCCCACACGCTGCAGAGCAACTAGGCCTGTGAGTCACAACTACTGAGCCTGCGCGTCTGGAGCCTGTGCTCCGCAACAAGAGAGGCCGCGATAGTGAGAGGCCCGCGCACTGCAATGAAGAGTGCCCCTGCTTGCCACAACTAGAGAAAGCCATCGCACAAAAACGAAGACCCAACACAGCAAAAATAAATTAATTAATAAACTCCTACCCCCAACATCTTCTTAAAAAAAAAAAAAAAGCGATCTCTAACTCATATAAGCTCCAAGTCCCACAAAACCTGGATTTGTCCCTTGTATGCAATTCTTCCTAGATTATCCTTACACAGTGAATCATAATATCTAAAAGATGATATTGACTTTAAATACCATGTAGTCTGGTAGGGGGTTTCATATATCTTTCTCTTAAGTTTCAACACCTTTTTTTTCAAATAAAAGATTATGTTATAAATGCAGTAGAAAGTCTTAGTGATCAATACAATGAGGAAAGTAGAGAATAATAAGCTAAATAAGAAATAAACATGAAACAAATAAGAAACAATAGGCAAAATTAAAAAATAGATGTGAACTCATAACCTTAAAAAAATACATCCTCTGGGCTTCCCTGGTGGCACAGTGGGTGGGAATCTGCCTGCCAATGCAGGGGACAGAGCTTCAATCCATGGCCTGGGAAGATTCCCACATGCCACGGAGCAACTAAGCCCGTGTGCCACAACTACTGAGCCTGCACTCTAGAGCCCGTGCTCTGCAACAAGAGAAGCCACGACAGTGAGAAGCCCGGGCACCACTCACTGCAACTAGAGAAAGCCCACGCACAGAACAAAGATCCAACACAGCCAAAAATAAAAACAAATAAATAAATAAATTTATATAAAAAAAAATCCTCTCCTCTGTTTCTGTTCAGAATAGCTCACTATTCAAGACACTGGGGTAGACAATGATTTCTTAACACAAAAAAGATATTAATCCTAAAAGAAAAAAATTAGATGAATGGGATCTCATCAAATTAAAAAATATCTGTTCACCAAAAGAATTCATTATTATGGTGAAAAAGCAAGCCACAGATTAACAGAAAAGATTTTAAAAAATAGTAACTTTAGGGCTTCCCTGCTGGCGCAGTGGTTGAGAGTCCGCCTGCCGATGCAGGGGACACGGGTCCGTGCCCCGGTCTGGGAAGATCCCACATGCCGCGGAGCGGCTGGGCCATGGCCGCTGAGCCTGCGCGTCCGGAGCCTGTCCTCCGCAACGGGAGAGGCCACAACAGTGAGAGGCCCGCGTAACGCATAAAAAAAAAAAAAAAAATAGTAACTTTAAAAAATTAGCAAAAGAGCTAAGCAGGCACTTCACAAAAGAAGATATCCAAATAACCAATAAGCATGCTGAATCGGTGCTCAATATCTTTAGTCATCAGGAAAATGCAAATTAAAACTTCAATGAGATGCCACCACATGCCTATCAGAGTAGCTAAAATTAAAAGATTAACAATATGAAACGCTGGCAATGATATGGAGCGATAAGAATTCTTATACATTGCTGGTGGGAGTATAAAACTGTACAACCACGTTGGAAAACTGCTTGGCAATTTCTCTGAAAGTTAAACAGACATCTGCCTGCCCAATGACCTATAATTCTACCCCTCATATATTTATATAGTATATCCAAGAGAAAGATATGCTTATGTCCACAAAAAGACTTACACAAGAATGTTTGTAGCAGTTTCATTAATAATAGTCTCAAAACAGAAATAACACAAATATACATCAAGAGGAAAATGGACTAATGAATTGTGGATATTGATTCAATGAAATTCTGTATGATAAAAAAGAACAAACTACTGATACACTACCACTGATGAATCTCACAGGAGCCAATGTAAAAGATCTCTCACTAGTCAAGTTGTCATAATTTGGCGATCCATGAAAACAATAATAATTATTAATTATAACAATATGAATAATAGTAATTAGTAATTACTAACCTGAGTAATAAGAATTACACATCATTTTGGTTAATTGAAATAAATCAAGTCCATAAAAGACACAAGTTCATAACAATACTCTAAAGAAAAGAATTAATAGAAAGCAGTGACTCTCAGACATTTTTTTAAACCAAGGCCCACAGCTAGAATTATACTACACACACATACACATCACACACCTTAAATGCTACACAAAATTCTACTCATTCTTCTTATGTCTCATGAACTGTTTATTTCTATTTTATTCAACTTTTTAATCAATTTAAGAAACTAACTACATAAAAAAACAGTTGCAATCTATAGTTTATAAAACACTGATTAAAATTACAAAAAGTTAGTTGAAATGAAAAAGGATAAGGTTCCTTTTTACTGATTTTACGGTTTTGATAAGTAGGAATATTCTTATATGTAGGCATTTTGTTTCACTAATTACATGTCTGCTTATGTGTATACAAGATGAGTACTTATTTCCTTTTATGTATGCTGAGAAGAACAAATGCAGAGAAATAAAAGGTAAACTGAATAGTCCTACAAGAAATAAGAATTGTACCAAGAAGAGAATCATGGTCCCTGACTTCAGACAATACTACAAAGCTACAGTCATCAAAACAGTATGGTACTAGCACAAAAACAGACATATGGATAAATGGAACAGAATAGAAAGCCCAGAAATAAACCCACATACCTATGGTCAATTAATCTACAACAAAGGAGGAAAGAATATACAATGGAAAAAAGACAGTCTCCTCAATAAGCAGTGCTGGGGAAACTGAACAGCTACATGTAAAAAATGAAATTAGCACATTTTCTCACACCATATACAAAAGTAAACTCAAAGTGGATTAAGAAGGTAAATTTCAGCTCTGAAACCATAAAACTCCTAAAAGAAAACATAGACAGAACACTCTTTAACATAAATCATAGCAATATTTTTTTGGATCTGTCTCCTAAGGCAAACAAAACAAAAGCAAAAATAAACAAATGGGACCTACTTAAACGCTCTTGCTACTTAAACGCTTTTGCACAGCAAAGGAAACTGTCAACAAAATGAAAAGACAACCTACTGAATGAGAGAAAATATTTGCAAATGATATGACCAATAAGGGGTTATTATCGAAAATATATAAACAGCTCATACAACTCAATATCAAAAAAAACCCTTAACAACCCAATTAAAAATGGGAAGAAGACCTAAAAAGACATTTTTCCAAAGAAGGTATACAGATGGCCAACAGGTACATAAAAAGATGCTCAACATCACTAATCATCAGAGAATGCAAATCAAAACCACAATGAGATATCACCTCACACCTGTCAGAATGGTTATCAACAAAAAGACCACAAATAACAAATGTTGGCAAGGATGTGGAGAAAAGGAAACCCTTGTATACTGTTGGTGGGAATGTTAACTGGTGCAGCTACTGTGAAAAACTGTATGGAGGGTCGTCAAAAAACTAAAAATAGAACTACCATATGATCCAGCAATTCCACTCCTGAGTATATATCCAAAGAAAACAAAAACACTAATTTGAAAAGATATATGCACCCCAATGTTTATAGCAGCATTGTTTACAATAGCCAAGATACGGAAGTAACCTAAGTGTCCATCAACAAATGAATGGATAAAGATGTGACTGATACACACACACACACACACACACACACACACACACACCACACACACAGGAATACTACTCAGCCATAAAAAAGATTGAAATTTTGCCATTTGCAACAACATGGATGGACCTAGACGGTATTATGCTTAGGCAAATAAGTCAGACAGAGAAAGACAAATACTGTATGTTATCACCTATATGTAGAATCTAAAAAATAAAACGAATGATACAACAAAACAGAAACAGACTCACAGATATACAGAACAAACTAGTGGTTACTAGTGGGGAGAGGGAAGGGGAGAGGGTCAAGACAAGGATAGAGGATTAAGAGTACACACCACAATGTATAAAATAAATAAGCTACAAGAATATATTGTACAACACAGGGAATACAGCCAATATTGTATAATAACTTTAAAAGGAGTACAGTCTATTAAGAATTTTTGAATCACTATGTTGTACATCTGAAAATAACATAATATTGTAAACCAACTATGTTTCAGTAAAAAAATAATAATTAAAAAAAGAAATTGCATCAAAAAGAGAAAGGAGGGCTTCCCTGGTGGCGCAGTGGTTGAGAATCTGCCTGCCAATGCAGGGGATACGGGTTCGAGCCCTGGTCTGGGAAGATCCCACATGCCGCGGAGCAACTGGGCCCGTGAGCCACGACTACTGAGCCTGCGTGTCTGGAGCCTGTGCTCCGCAACAAGATAGGCCGCGACAGTGAGAGGCCCGCACACCGTGATGAAGAGTGGCCCCCACTTGCCACAACTAGAGAAAGCCCTCGCACAGAAACAAAGACCCAATACAGCCAAAAATAAATAAATTAATTAATTAGTTAAAAAGAAAAAAAATAAAGAGAAAGGATTGTCCAGCATGGGTAATCAAACAACATAATCATGTAGAAAAGGGATCCAACAAACACGTTTCCTAATGATAAATTAACCAAATGTTGTAAAAACAAAAGTTAAGTATGTGTACTCAATATCTCATATCTAGGAATTGAAACTTATATGATACCAAACTAACCATAATAAAACTCTAATACAATGTATATAGTTTTAATTAATTTTATGCTTACCTAAATTTCAAAAGACAATCTATTCACATGGTTCAAATTTTAATATAAAATTATAAAATATTAAAAGGTGTATTGGGACTTACCTGGTGGTGCAGTGGTTAAGAATCCACCTGCCAATGCAGGGGACACGGGTTCGAGCCCTGGTCTGGGAAAATCCCACATGCCACGGAGCAACTAAGCCCGGGCGCCACAACCACTGGGCCTGCGCTCTAGAGCCCACGAGCCACAACTACTGAGCCCATGTGCCACAACTACTGAAGCCCGTGCGCCTAGAGCCCGTGCTCTGTAATAAGAGAAGCCACCACAATGAGAAGCCCGTGCACCGCAACAAAGAGTAGCTCCCGTTCGCCACAACTAGTTAAAGCCCACGCGCAGCAACGAAGACCCAACAAAGCCAAAAATAAATAAATACATTTTAAAAAGGTGTATATAATTCTGTGGTTTTAAAAAAATCTCTCTCTCTCATCTGTCTCGCATCTGCTCAGTTCCCACTCTCTCCGAAGCCTATCCCAATCTTGGTAACCGCTGATAAGTGTCTTATGTCTCCTTACAGAATTTATTTGTGCATAGTCAAGAAAATATGAACTATTTGCCTCCCTTTAAAAAATTTTTATTCCCTTCCAGATGGTTTTTAAATTAAAATACAATACACATAACATAAAATTCAAAAATGTACAAATTAAAGTGTACAATTAGGTGGGTTTTGGTTTATTCACGAGGCTGTACAACCATCACCACTATCTAACTAAAGGACTTTGTCATTACTCCAAAAAGAATGCCCACATCCCTCAGCTATCACCTCCCCCCCCCCCCAACTCCCCTATGCCTAGGAAACTATTAATCTACTTTCTGAGTTCATAGATTTGCCTATTCTGGACATTTCATATATACAGAATCATATGATCGCCTTTGATGGTGGCCTTTGATGACTGGCTTCTCTCACTTAGCATAATGTTTTCAAGGTTCATCTATGTTGTAACATGTATCAGTACTTCCTTCCTCTCTATGGTTGAATATTCCATTTTAAGAATACAAAATGGAAGTTTATATTAATTAATTACATTAGTGGAATTTTATTTATTTATTTTTTTGTGGTACACAGGCCTCTCACTGCTGCGGCCTCTCCCGCTGCAGAGCACAGGCTCCAGACACGCAGGCTCAGCGGCCATGGCTCATGGGCTCAGCCGCTCCGCGGCGTGTGGGATCCTCCACGAACCCGTGTTCCCCGCATCGGCAGGCGAACCCTCAACCACTGCGCCACCAGGGAAGCCCATTAGTGGAATTTTAAATCCACGTTGTTTAGCTATTCATTGGCTGATAGACATTTGTGTTGTTTCCACTTTTTTTGGCTACTATGAGTAATGCTGCTAAGAGCAGTGGCATATAAGTTTTTGTGTAAGCATATTTTCAATTCTCTTGGGATATACCTAGCAGTAGAACTGCTAGTCACATAGCAACTCTGTTTAATTTTTGAGAAACTTTCAGACTATCTTCCAAAGGGGCTGCATCATTTTACATTCCCACCAACAATGTATGCATGTTTCCAATTTCTCCACATCCTCACCAACAGTTGTTACTGTTCGTCTTTTTGATTACCTCCATTTTTTTTTTTTTTTTTGCGATATGCGGGCCTCTCACTGTTGTGGCCTCTCCCGTTGCGGAGCACAGGCTCTGGACGTGCAGGCTCAGCGGCCATGGCTCACGGGGCCAGCCGCTCCGCGGCATGTGGGATCTTCCCGGACAGGGTCACGAACCCGTGTCCCCTGCATCGGCAGGCGGACTCTCAACCACTGCACCACCAGGGAAGCCCCGATTACCTCCATTTTTTAACACAAAATAAGAGAGCATACCATACACACTGCGGCATGATTGCTTTTTCCACACAGTATCTTAGAGATCTTTCCCTAACAGGAAAATAGAGAGGACTTGTTTCTGGGGAAGCAGCTGGTACAGAGGAGGAAGGGGTGAGGGGAATCCTGAACGAACAGACATACTTACTTATATACATACATAGATATATTTTTTTCTTTACAGTTTTCTTGTATCACAAACACACAGGCCCCTGAAGGGCTCCCAGAACACCATCTGAGAACTACTTACCTATCTGGGTTACCCCTCACTTGACAGATGAGGAAACCAAAGCCCAGAGGGCCATTTGACCTCCTAGGCCTATTGTAACAAAGTACCACAAACTGGGTGGCTTAAACAACATTTCTGGAGGCTGGAAGTCCAAAATCAAGGTTGTTTCTTCTGAGAACTGTGAGAGAGAATGTGTTCCAAGACTCTCCTAGCTTCTGGAGATTTGTGAACATTTGGTGTTCCCTGGTTTATAGAAGCATCACCTGATCTTTGCCTTTATCTACACATGACATTCTCCCTGTGTGAGCACCCATCTCAAAGTGTCTCCTTTTTATTAGGACAACAGACATATTGGATTAGGGCCCACTCTAATGATCTAATTTTAATTTGATTACCTTGGTAAAGAATAAGATCATATTCTGAGGTCCTGGGGGGTGGAACTTCAATGTATGAATTTTGATATCCATTTTGAAAGACGTTATTAAGCTAGTGTAACCACTTGTAGGCATTAGTGGGAGATAAACCTTCATACACACTGTGGCACTGTGGTCAGCTGACTGGAGGTCAGGAAATGCAGAGCCAAGTCCCGACTCTGACACTCACTCACTGTGGGACCATTTACCATCTGGATTGCCACTGTCTCTTCTCATGGATGAGTTGATGTGATATCTAAACTCCAGAGGATTCTCTGATTCCTATTCTGTTTTGTTATGCTCTGTTTTGTGCTATTCTTTCCTACCTCCACACACAAATATGAGCAACAGAGAGACAGATGATGTAAACAGACAAGCATATTTATAACACCCATTCGTAGGTTTACAGATTTTTAAAAATGGAAGGCTTTCATCTACCGCTCTCATTTAATAGGCAAAAATATGGAAGCCTAGGGAGGTGAAGTGCCTGGTCCTAAGACACACACATCATTCCTTGCTTGAATAACTTCAAATAGGGGAGGGTCCTTAAATTAAGTCCACAGACCTGAGGGTCTCCATGAATGAACTTTAGGGGTCTATATACCTCCTGAGAGTTTGCGTGTAAAAGCTGGTGTGCGTTTGCATGTTTATATTTTATTTATTCTGTTGGAAGAAATCTTTAGCTTTCATCAAATTCTCAAAAGGATCTATTTTTGTTCAAATAAATCCTTAGTTCTTATGCCCTAAATGCCTGGCATATAAGAGATACTCAATAAACATTAGTTGACTTATGTATATTGAACTCTTAACCAAGACAAAGTTAATAACCACTGGAGTAGAGTAAAATAGAATGTGATCATTCTCTAGAAAATAATCTTCACTGCTTCCTGTTCACAAAATGCTCTATCTGTGTGAAGTCTTTTGTCAGACTGTAGTTCCCAGTCCTGGATGAATTGAATTATATTGTACAATGCCGTGCTTGTCAATTAAACCAATTAAGAAAAGATGTTTAAATCACAATTTCATCTCCTTTAGGAAATCATCCATCTTTTTATTTAACTTTACCATTTTACTTAATTAACAAGGATTTAATGGCAGTTAATAAATGATATATTAATTAATTTATGAAATTACTTTGTCCTTATTAAAGTAATTCATAATTTTAAATGCTTGTAATTTTCATTAGTTTCATGAAATAAGACAGAGCACATTCAATTAAAGCTGAGTTACCTTACTTTTAGTCCAAGTCCCAGGGAAAACCTCTAGTGTATCTAGGACGTGTGCTGGAACAATGATCAAAACTGTGACTTTGACAGAGGCAGGGAAATGCCTTGGGCCCAAGACGTGGTATCATAAGCAGAGAGCAGTACCATAGAGTAGGCGCTCAGTAAATATCTGATGAATCAATGAAAGAAGAAAGACGTAGCTAGTGCTGCGAGGAGGACAGAAATCCCTCTTTGAATAGGGAGCCCTTAACCTTAAGAAGAACTGATAGGACATCCACCAAATGGAGGAAGATGCAATGGTTAGATCCTCCTCTGAAAGAACATGTGTTTTTGTGGGACATTAAGGAATGGCATCAAGCTGATGCTTATCGGTGTAGATATCAAATACAACTTCTGTCTTTAGTTATTAAACATTTCTTTATTGGTAATTTATTACTAAGGACTAGGAAATATGGAAGCAACCCAAAGTCCCAGGTATGGGGCCTCAAGACAGAAGAAGTATGAGACTCTGAAAGAAGCAGGTCAGGCCATTTACGCCATAAATATATGTATGACAATAAATTTTACATTTTAAAAAACCCTACAAATGTTATTTACAAATAATTTACATTCTTCAGAAGCATTTACAATAATGATTCACTTTGCCAATAGAGATGGAAAGCTCTCTTCTTTAAAAGATTCAGTCTTACTCATGCTTGTGCCCCAATTTCAGCAAAGAGTTGCTGCTTTATAAATGACTGTGGATTTATACGTTAAGTATGAGCAAGAACGTGATTTAAGTATAATCAAGGAAGATCCTACAAAATCTTGCTATTTATTTTACCTAGCTTGCTAGACCACCCTATATCACAGAGAAGGAGTGGATTTCTCATCCAGAAAACTTCCTGAAAAATAAATTATCAGTTTGACATCTAGGTGTACCCAAGACTTAAAGAAACAAACACAGGAATTTGGGGTGCTCCTTTGGTGAGTACCAAGACAAAAGGGATCTTTCTAAGTCTACTCTGCACACCCTGGAACAAAGATCCTTGATACAGTCAGCCCTCCTTATCCACGGTTCCAAATCTGCAGATTCAACCAACCACAGATTGAAAACACCCAGAAAGTTCCAAAAAGCCAAACATGAATTTGCCATGTAAGGCAACTATTTACATAGCATTTACATTGTGTTTACAACTATTTACATAGTATTTACATCATATTAGGTATCATAAGTCATCTAGAGATGATTTAGAGTATATGGGAGAATTGCATAGGTTATATGCAAATACTATGCCATAAGGGACTTGAGCTCCCTGGATTTTGGTATCTACTGGGCGTCCTGGGACCAATCTCCTGTATTTTAGAGAGAAAAGAACCTAAGATCCAGATCTTCAATGAGACATCAAATTTAAACCATTTAGGATAAAGAAGATGTGGTACATATATACAATGGAATACTACTCAGCCATAAAAAAGAATGAAATGCCATTTGCAGCAACATGCATGGAACTACAGATTATCATACTAAGTGAAGTTAAGTCAGAAAGAGAAGTACCATATCATATCACTTATTATGTGGAATCTAAAATATGACACAAATAACTTTTATGAAACAGAGACAGAGTCACAGTTATAGAGAACAGACTTGTGGTTGCCAAGGGTGAGGGGAGGAAAGGGATGGAGTGGGAGTTTGGGGTTAGCACATGCAAAATATTATATATAGAATGGATAAACAACAAGGTCGTACTGCATAGCAAAGGGAAATATATTCAATATTCTGTGAAAAGGCATAATGGAAAAGAATATTTAAAAAGAGAACGTGTGTATATATATATACATATATATATATACATATATATATAACTGAATCACTTTTCTGTACAGCAGAAATTAACACAACATTGTAAATCAACTCTACTTCAATTTTTTTTTTAAGTGAAATTTAAACCATTTATCTTACCTGGAGCTGAGGTTCTTTTGTGTTGAGTGTTTTCTCCCTAGCAGCTGAGAATGAAGTCTTGGAAGAAACTGGATGGTTGACTAAGAGAAGATATTTTGTTTTAGCAAATTTTATTTTAAACTTATTCACATTATGATCCATTCATTAGGTGGAATACTAGGCACTTCTTAAAATGGCAGTATAGAACAATTTAATGAAAAAGTTAATGTTCATTTAAAATTTTCCTTCTTTCTATGGTATATTGAAAAATATTTCATGTAATAAAAATATAATAAAATATACAAATTACATATATAATTCATATCATAAATAAATATAATAAAAATAAATAAGCATATGGACCCAGAATTGATGAACTGCAACTCAGAAATAAACTCTAGTATTTGTGCAACATTATTACACAGAAATATTCTTACTTTCTAAAATTCTTCCAGTTACATCAAGAGTTCCTCTTGATGGAGGAATGGTGTGGACTTCTTTCAGGGTGGAAGAACTGGTCTTCATTACACAGGAACATACAGGTATTTCCTTAGCGTTCATCTGAGCAATTATCTGACAATGACCCTGAAAAAGACTCTGAATAACTGAATATGAAAGAAACTTGGGGTTCTTAAATGCGTCATCTTCCATATTGACATATGAACGTTATTTAACTTACAACTTCAAAACCGAGTTGATATTATTAAATCATCTAATGTCATCTGTGGTCAGGTTCAACTAGCCCCTTAGCTCTAGAGCTGATCACAGATATGAAAGTCATTTAAGGGAAATAATTGTTGGTCATAGCTCCCTGCTGGAATTTTAACTGAAGAGTGTAATGCTCCTATTGTGTACTTAACAGATGTGATCAATACAAGGGAGTGAGAATTTGAGTTGTCAGAGTTAATGATCGTTCCAGCCCTGAAAGAAAAAGGTGGGGGGCTGGATTCAAAGACCACCAAGAAAATTTATTTATTCATACAAAAATACTCATTGAAACTACTGCGTGCTAGGCTAAAGATAAAAGGAACAAGAAAGAGACAGTGCCTCACTGCATGAAGTTTTATGTATTTTCCACTCACAAGCAATTCTTGAGCATCGTCTTTGTGTCAATATAATAGATTTGGGGCGGGGGGTTGGGGGGAGAGACAGTCCACAGTGCCTAGTCTTGAAAAGCAATACTATGCTCTATTTGTACTCTCTTTGGAGATACTAAGGAAATACACCATTAAAAAAGGGCAGGGGGAGATACCATTCAAGTGAATATGCAATGGTATAGGCAGAATAATTTGAGGTAAGATTATTAAGTAAATGAAGTTTGACTTTGGTTCTCTGCTTCTGTTTTTATATATTTCCTTTCTTTCGGTGTCTCTGAGGCTCCCTGGCACTTTCCTAAGGCCTTGATGTTCACTATCCACGGCCTCAAAGCTAATCCAAGGCCAAATAACTGATTTGACAAACTAATTTCTACTAAAGCGTCTACTAAACTAGTTTATCCTAACTAATTTGATGAACTGATTTCTACTAATTAATTTAGGGTTATTTTCCTAAATAAACCTAGAATAACAACAATGCCGTATATTCTCATTGTGCTGTTAACGTATTTACAAGCACCAATGCAAGGTACTGTGTGTTTAACGGTAAGGGGCTACAAAGATGAATAAGGCATTAACCTTGTTTATAAGGGACCTTATAAGGAGGAGAGATCAATACATGAGCAACTTTATTCAAAGCAGTGAACAGCGGGGACGGCATGGGCATGAGGGCCAAGAGAGGGCTGAGCTTTCATCCCACACTGGCTGCCACTTATGAACTTTTGAGGTTCTGGGGTACAGCACTGGTTGAGGTCAATAGGTTCTTGCACCTAAACCTGTCATCAAGCTCCTTTAATGAACCCCAGCCTGGGTCTTCCTAGGTAGGAGAGGTAGAGAAGGGCAATCCCAGCACTAACGGGAGCAATCAGTGAGATCTCCAAGGGAAAGATGAACCTCTAGAAAGAGAAGCCTGGGCTGTGAGGTCCAGCCACTTTCATTGCCTTGGAGGGTCTAGGGCCGATTTTTCAAAAGAGCTGGCAGATTTCCTGAAATACTAACAATACTTTTCAGAGATGGGAGGGAGGCTGATAAAAGGTTACTGTCCCACCCTACCAGATACAAAGAATTTCAAATGAGTTTTGTCTTTGTGGTTTAATCCAGCAATGAACACTGGTAATTCCAGGTCATGTTGGAGGAAAGACAGTGCCTTGCCAGATCAACAAAGATATAACTGTGGACAACTAGCTCCTTTAATCACCTCTCAAGTCACACCCAGCTCTGGAGTCTTATACTAAGAAGACAAGTCAAAAAGCTGATCTACAACAGCCAAATGTGTTCCCACCTCCTGGATCCTCCCTTCTTATATTTTCATTTCTGTGACATTAGATCAAGTTTTTCACACTCCCTAGGTTACAACAACCGTCTTCCTTGTCTCCAATAAAATCTGATGGCAGAGGCTTCCGGGAAGATGGCGGAAGAGTAAGGTACGGAGATCACCTTCCTCCCCACAGATACACCAGAAATACATATACACGTGGAACAACTCCTACAGAACACCTACTGAGCGTTGGCAGAAAACCTCAGACCTCCCAAAAGGCAAGAAAGTCCCCACGTACCTGGGTAGGGCAAAAGAAAAAACAGAGACAAAAAGATAGGGACGGGACCTGCACCACTGGGAGGGAGCCGTGAAGGAGGAAAGGTTTCCACACACTAGGAAGCCCCTTCATGGGCGGAGACTGCGAGTGGCGGAGGGGGAAAGCTTCGGCGCCACGCGGGAGAGTACAGTAACAGGGGTGCGGAGGCCAAAGCGGAGAGATTCCCGCACAGAGGATCAGTGCCGACCCGCACTCACCAGCCCGAGAGGCTTCTCTGCTCACCCGCTGGGATGGGCGGGGCTGGGAGCTGCACCTCGGGCTTTGGTAACAGCGCAGGGAGAGGACTGGGGCTGGCGGTGTGAACACAACCTGAAGGGGGACAGTACGCCACAGCTGGCCAGGAGGGAGTCCGGGGAAAAATCTGGACCTGCCGAAGAGGCAAGAAACTTTTTCTTCCCTCTTTCTTTCCTGGTGCGCGAGGAGAGGGGATTAAGAGCGCTGCTTAAAGGAGCTCCAGAGACGGGCGCGAGCTGCAGCTAAAAGCGCGGACCACAGAGAGGGGCATGAGACGCTAAGGCTGCTGCTGCCGCCACCAAGAAGCCTGTGTGTGAGCACAAGTCCCTATCCACACCCCACTTCCGCGGAGCCTGTGCAGCCCGCCACTACCAGGGTGCCAGGATCCAGGGACAACTCCCGTGGGAGAACGCACTAGCGCACCTCAGGCGGGTGCAACATCACTCCGGCCTCTGCCGCTGCAGGCCCACCCCGCACTCCGTGCCCCGCCCTCCCTCCCCCCACCCCCGGCCTGAGTGAGCCAGAGCCTCCGAATCAGCGGCTCCTTTAACCCTTTCCTGTCTAGGCACACAACAGACGCCCTCCGGCGACCTACACGCAGAGGCGGGGCCAAATCCAAAGCTGAGCCCCTGGGAGCTGTGAGAACAAAGAAGAGAAAGGGAAATCTCTCCCAGCAGCCTCAGAAGCAGCGGATTAAAGCTCCACAATCAACTTCATGTACCCTGCATCTGTGGAATACATGAATAGACAATGAATCATCCCAAATTAAGGAGGTGGACTTTGAGAGCAAGAGTTATGATTTTTTTCCGTTTTCCTCTTTTTGTGAGTGTGTATGTGTATGCTTCTGTGTGAGATTTTGTCTGTATAGCATTGCTTCCACCATTTGTCCTAGGGTTCTATCTGTCCGTTGTTTTTTTTTTTTTTTAATAATTATATTTTTATTTTAATAACTTTACTATATTTTATCTTATTTTATTTTACTTTATCTTCTTTCTTTTTTCCTTCCTTCCCTCCTTCCTTCCTTCCTTTCTCCCTTCCTCCTTTCTTTCTACTTCTACTAATCCTTTCTTTCTACTTTTTCTCCCTTTTATTCTGAGCCGTGTGCATGAAATGCTCTTGGTGCTGCAGCCAGTAGTCAGTGCTATGCCTCTGAGGTGCAAAAGCGAACTTCAGGACACTGGTCCACAAGAGACCTCCCAGCTCCACATAATATCAAATGGTGAAAATCTTCCAGAGATCTCCATCTCAACACCAGCACCCAGCTTCACTCAACGACCAGCAAGCTACAGTGCTGGACACCCTATGCGAAACAACTAGCAAGACACGAACACAACCCACCCATTAGCAGAGAGGCTGCCTAATATCATAATAAGTCCACAAACACCCCAAAACACACCACCAGACGTGGACCTGCCCACCAGAAAGACAAGATCCAGCCTATCCACCAGAACACAGGCACTAGTCCCCTCCACCAGGAAGCCTACACAACCCACTGAACCAACCTTAGCCACTGGGGACAGACACCAAAAACAACGGGAACTACGAACCTGCAGCCTGCAAAAACGAGACCCCAAACACAGTAAGATAAGCAAAATGAGAAGACAGAAAAACACACAGCAGATGAAGGAGTAAGATAAAAACCCACCACACCTAACAAATGAAGACGAAATAGGCAGTCTACCTGAAAAATAATTCAGAATAATGACAGTAAAGATGATCCAAAATCTTGGAAATAGAATAGACAAAATGCAAGAAACATTTAACAAGAAACTAGAAGAACTAAAGATGAAACAAACAATGATGAACAACACATTAAATGAAATTAAAAATGCTCTAGATGGGACCAACAGCAGAATAAATGAGGAGGAAGAACGGATAAGTGACCTGGAGGATAAAATACTGGAAATAACTACCGCAGAGCAAAATAAAGAAAAAAGAATGAAAAGAACCAAGGACAGTCTCAAAGACTTCTGGGACAACACTAAACGCACCAACATTTGAATTATACGGGTTCCAGAAGAAGAAGAGAAAGAGAAAGGGACTGAGAAAATATTTGAAGAGATTATAGTTGAAAACTTCCCTAATATGGGAAAGGAAATAGTTAATCAAGTCCAGGAAGCACAGAGAGTCACATACAGGATAACTCCAAGGAGAAATACGCCAAGACACATATTAATCAAACTGTTAAAAATTAAATACAAAGAAAACATATTAAAAGCAGCATGGAAAAAACAACAAATAACACACAAGGGAATCCCCATAAGGTTAACAGCTGATCTTTCAGCAGAAACTCTGCAGGCCAGAAGGGACTGGCAGGACATATTTAAAGTGATGAAGGAGAAAAACCTGCAAGCAAGATTATTCTACCCAGCAAGGATCTCATTCAGATTTGATGGAGAAATTAAAACCTTTACAGACAAGCAAAAGCTGAGAGAGTTCAGCACCACCAAACCAGCTTTACAACAACTGCTAAATGAACTTCTCTAGGCAAGAAACACAAGAGAAGGGAAAGACCTACAATAACGAACCCAAAACAATTAAGAAAATGGGAATAGGAACATACATATCGATAATTACCTTAAATGTAAATGGACTAAATGCTCCCACCAAAAGACACAGATTGGCTGAATGGATACAAAAACAAGACCCATATATACGCTGTCTACAAGAGACCCACTTCAGACATAGAGACACATACAGACTGAAAGTAAGGGGATGGAAAAAGATATTTCATGCAAATGGATACCAAAACAAAGCTGGAGTAGCAATTCTCATATCAGACAAAATAGACTTTAAAATCAAGACTATTACAAGAGACAAAGAAGGACACTACATAATGATCAAGGGATCGATCCAAGAAGAAGATATAACAATTGTAAATACTTATGCACCCAACATAGGAGCACCTCAATACATAAGGCAAATACTAACAGCCATAAAAGGGGAGATCGACAGTAACACATTCATAGCAGGGGACTTTAACACCCCACTTTCACCAATGGACAGATCATCCAACATGAAAATAAATAAGGAAACACAAGCTTTAAATGATACATTAAACAAGATGGACTTAATTGATATTTATAGGACATTCCATCCAAAAAGAACAGAATACACATTTTTCTCAAGTGCTCATGGAACATTCTCCAGGATAGATCATATCTTGGGTCACAAATCAAGCCTTGGTAAATTTAAGAAAATTGAAATTGTATCAAGTATCTTTTCTGACCACAACGCTATGAGACTAGATAACAATTACAGGAAAAGATACGTAAAAACTACAAACACACAGCGGCTAAACAACACACTACTTAATAACGAAGTGATCACTGAAGAAATCAAAGAGCAAATCAAAAAATACCTTAAAAAAATGACAATGGAGACACGATGACCCAAAATCTACTGGACGCAGCAAAGGCAGTTCTAAGAGGGAGGTTTACAGCAATACAATCCTACCTTAATAAACAGGAAACATTTCGAATAAACAACCTAAGCTTGCACCTAAAGCAATTAGAGAAAGAAGAACAAAAAACCCCCAAAGTTAGCAGAAGGAAAGAAATCATAAAGATCAGATCAGAAATAAATGAAAAAGAAATGAAGGAAACGATAGCAAAGATCAATAAAACTAAAAGCTGGTTCTTTGAGAAGGTAAACAAAATTGATAAACCATTAGCCAGACTCATCAAGAAAAAAGGGAGAAGACCCAAATCAATAGAATTAGAAATGAAGAAGTAACAATTGACACTGCAGAAATACAAAAGATCATGAGAGATTACTACAAGCAACTCTATGCCAATAAAATGGACAACCTGGAAGAAATGGACAAATACTTAGAAATGCACAACCTGCCAAGACTGAATCACGAAGAAATAGAAAATATGAACAGACCAATCATAAGCACTAAAATTGAAAGTGTGATTAAAAATCTTCCAACAAACAAAAGCCCAGGACCAGATGGCTTCACAGGCCAATTCTATCAAACATTTAGAGAAGAGCTAACACCTATCCTTCTCAAACTCTTCCAAAATATAGCAGAGGGAGGAACACTCCCAAACTCATTCTACGAGGCCACCATCACCCTGGTAACAAAACCAGACGAGGATGTCACAAAGAAAGAAAACAACAGGCCAATATCACTGATGAACATAGATGCAAAAACCCTCAACAAAATACTAGCAAACAGAATCCAACAGCACATTAAAAGGATCATACACCATGATCAAGTGGGGTTTATTCCAGGAATGCAAGGATTCTTCAATATACACAAATCAATCAACGTGATACACCATATTAACAAATTGAAGGAGAAAAACCATATGATCATCTCAATAGATGCAGAGAAAGCTTTTGACAAAATTCAACACCCATTTATGATAAAAACCCTGCAGAATGTAGGCATAGACAGAACTTTCCTCAACATAATAAAGGCCATATATGAGAAACCAACAGCCAACATCATCCTCCTTGGTGAAAAACTGAAAGCATTTCCACTAATATCAGGAACGAGACAAGGCTGCCCACTCTCACCACTCTTATTCAACATACTTTTGGAAGCTTTAGCCACAGCAGTCAAATAAAAGGAAATAAAAGAATCCAAATCGGAAAAGAAGAAGTAAAGCTGTCACTGTTTGCAGATGACATGATACTATACAAAGAGAATCCTAAAGATGCTACCAGAAAACTACTAGAGCTAATCAATGAATTTGGTAAAGTAGCAGGATACAAAATTAATGCCCAGAAATCTCTGGCATTCCTATACACTAATGATGAAAAATCTGAAAGTGAAATCAAGAAAACACTCCCATTTACCATTGCAACAAAAAGAATAAAATATCTAGGAATAAACCTACCTAAGGAGGCAAAAGACCTGTATGCAGAAAACTATAAGACACTGATGAAAGAAATTAAAGATGATACAAATAGATGGAGAGATATACCATGTCTTGGATTGGAAGAATCAACATTGTGAAAATGACTCTACTATCGAAAGCAATCTACAGATTCAATGCAATCCCTATCAAACTACCACTGGCATTTTTCACAGAACTAGAACAAAAAATTTCACAATTTATATGTAAACACAAAAGACCCCAAATAGCCAAAGCAATCTTGAGAACGAAAAATGGAGCTGGAAGAATCAGGCTCCCTGACTTCAGACTATACTACAAAGCTACAGTAATCAAGACAGTATGGTACTGGCACAAAAACAGAAAGATCAATGGAACAAGATAGAAAGCCCAGAGATAAACCCACGCACATATGGTCACCTTATCTTTGATAAAGGAGGCAGGAATGTACAGTGGAGAAAGGACAGCCTCTTCAATAAGTGGTGCTGGGAAAACTGGACAGGTACATGTAAAAGTATGAGATTAGATCACTCTCTAACACCATTCACAAAAATAAGCTCAAAATGGATTAAAGACCTAAATGTAAGGCCAGAAACGATCAAACTCTTAGAGGCAAACATAGGCAGAACACTCTATGACATAAATCACAGCAAGATTCTTTTTGACCCACCTCCTAGGGAAATGGAAATAAAAATAAACAAATGGGACCTAATGAAACTTCAAAGCTTTTGCACAGCAAAGGAAACCATAAACAAGACAAAAAGACAACCCTCAGAATGGGAGAAAATATTTGCAAATGAAGCAACTGACAAAGGATTAATCTCCAAAATTTATAAGTAGTTCAGGCAGCTCAATAACAAAAAAACAAACAACCCAATCCAAAAATGGGCAGAAGACCTAAATAGACATTTCTCCAAAGAAGATATACAGACTGCCAACAAACACATGAAAGAATGCTCTACATCATTAATGATTAGAGAATTGCAAATCAAAACTACAATGAGATATCATCTAACACCAGTCAGAATGGCCATCATCAAAAAATCTAGAAACAATAAATGCTGGAGAGGGTGTGGAGAAAAGGGAACCCTCTTGCACTGTTGGTGGGAATGTAAATTGATAAAGCCACTGTGCAGAACAGTATGGAGGTTCCTTAAAAAACTACAAATAGAACTACCATATGACCCAGCAATCCCACTACTGGGCATATACCGTGAGAAAACCATAATTCAAATAGAGTCTTGTACCATAATGTTCATTGCAGTTCTATTTACAATAGCCCGGAGACGGAAACAACCTATGTGTCCATAATCGGATGAATGGATAAAGAAGATGTGGCACATATATACAATGAAATATTACTCAGCCATAAAAAGAAACGAAATTGAGCTATTTGTAATGAGGTGGATAGACCTAGCATCTGTCATACAGAGTGAAGTAAGTCAGAAAGAGAAAGACAAATACTGTATGCTAACACATATATACGGAATTTAAGAAAAAAAATGTCATGAAGAACCTAGGGATAAGACAGGAATAAAGTCACAGACCTACTGGAGAATGGACTTGAGGGTATGGGGAGGGGGAAGGGTAAGCTGTGACGGGGCGAGAGAGAGGCATGGACATATATACACTACTAAACGTAAGGTAGACAGCTAGTGGGAAGCAGCCGCATAGCACAGGGAGATCAGCTCGGTGCTTTGTGACCGCCTGGAGGGGTGGGATAGGGAGGGTGGGAGGGAGGGAGGGAGACGCAAGAGGGAAGAGATATGGGAACATATGTATATGTATAACTGATTCACTTTGTTATAAAGCAGAAACTAACACACCATTGTAAAGCAATTATACTCCAATAAAAAAAAAAATCAGATGGCAATGCATCCTCTCTCAGCAAGGTCACTAGAATAATGCTTAAACAGTTACATCACGTCATTTTTATAAGCAAAGGTAGTTTTCCTCTACTGCCTTTGAGGTTGGCTAAAGTACTGAAAGCTTCCACCTACCTCCTCTCTCCTGAGTTATTTTCATCCTCCTTCTGTGCTACATGCACTCTCCACTCCAACCAAGAACCACACTTCAGGGTCCTCTGTAGGAACCTGCTGTTATGCTATCTGGGCTGTTTACTCCCCTGGGCCCTCCTTTAATCTGTATCATTCAAAAGCAGGCTTTACACTTACTTTTCCAGGAAACCTCTAATCACTGACCTTAACTATTCACATCTCAAGCGGACACTTCTAGAACTAACTTGTATTAATAGTGACTTGCCTATTAATTTGCTTATTTTGATTTATTCTACTCCAAATATGTTGTTTTGTTGTTTCACATGTTACATGCTAACTTCCCAAAGAACTTTCAATCTCCTTAAAATCAGATACCATGTCCTCCAGTCTTGGTTGTTTGTTTGTTTATTTTAGTTTTGGGGGTTTTTTTGGTACTCTGTTCAACCCATCTCCCCAGTCTCCAAAACAATACATTTTAAGCTATGGATTTCTATCAATTAGCAGACCATGAAATCAGATTTGTAAGCCTCCTACCAACAACTTTTACATGAAATAGAATAGTACCTCAGAGTGCCTCTTCCATGGTGAGGGCAAGGATATTTTTAAAAATCTGACACAGGGCTGTGTGTGAATGTGCATTAGACCATGATATAAAATGTATTTCTTACTAAGTTGTGATCAGAAAACCTTGAGAAATATGGCCAGAGACTGACCACATATTTATCCTAAGTGAGAAAGTTACCTTTTGCACATTTATTTGGATCCCCCTAGCCGTTGCTCCAGGGCTCCTGGCTTATTTCCCTTTGGCTTTTGATATCACCCCTGTTGGCTCCGAGCATCACTTAATGACCTCCCAGATTAGACCCTGCCTGCTCCGTGGATGGCAGGCTGACCCCTGCATGCTGCCATCCACTTTAACCCTGTGTGCCTTGGTCTCTACACTCTTCTCTCTTATGTTGCACCAGATCCAAACTTGTCTCAAGAAAAAGCCCAGAGATGATGATGGCAAAGCTCCTGATATACATAAATGCACACAGCTGGCTCTTTTAGGGAGGAGGGTCTAATATCCTCTTTCCATGTTAAAGTAACTGACTTTATTATATAATGAAAAATAAGACTGAGGAACATTTCTTGGCGCTCCCTAGGAGTAAAACTCCAATTCACAGAGGAGTAATTAAACCCATGATCTTAAAATAACAACTTAGTTAAATTTTGAAAATAGAGCAGCAAAAATTCAGCATTAAAAAATTCTAATTACTAGTTATTGTCTGAGGTGATAGTTATTATAATAAAAATACTATTTTAAAGGTCAATTAGAATGACAATTATACTGCAGTCATACTTTTTCTTATTCTTGCTTCATACATAGAGATATAAATAGAAAATTAAAGTAAATATTCTTATAATTTTTTCAAATGTTCCCAGTGCAAATGCTTTGCTTTTAAAAATGACCTAGTAGGGAATTTCCTCCAGAATTATTTTGGTCAAAATATAGAAATTAGGTAGTGATTTGGGGGAAATTTATAGCTTTTTACATTACCATGGTAATAATCGATATTTCCACATAGTTGTATAGTCATAACTTTCCATTCACAGTTTGCTCTGGAGCCAAAAATGACTACATTGGTGCCATCAGTTGCTCTCATAACATTTAAAAAATGATAATCGTTTCCTTATCTTATTTGCTGCCATTTAGCCAATGTAGAGAAAACACATACAAATGAGGTTCTTTTACAAAGGCAGCTATAACTTGATGAAAAACTGACAAGGGATCATTTTCCTACATATTATATGTTAAAGTACTTACAAGCTGGAATGGAAATTCCCTGGAAAAATTGAGGGATACCCTGTCTCCCCAGCATAATTATAGGAATGGTCTTACAGTCTGGTATGCAAGCCCTTCAACCTTGAAGAAAGTTCAGGAAAGAGCTACCAAGATATCCGTGGAGTTAGAAAATAAGTCCTTTAATGAAAAATACTAGCACGATTGAGAATACAATGTTGACCGATTTCTGGGATGAACAATAGTAAGAAGTGGGTGCTTCAGGGAGAAATTGGGTAGGTATGGGGGCTAAATTATTAACAGCAAACCTCTGGTGATGGTTTGAAGCTGGTGTCTGAGAGCTTCCTAGGGTTGAACTGGTCTATTAGTCACAGCTCTGCCCTGACTCAATTCTGCATTCCAGGAAAGCAGGGACTGTCTAGCATGTAGGACATGGCAAGTACTCAATAAATGTTTGTAACAGTTGGCTTTATCTCATATTCCTATTTTATTTTCCCTTCTTACCATTTTATTTATATTTTCTTTCACAGGTTTCCTTCATGGAACAAGAAGTGTTATAAGTAAATACTATATAAAGGTAAATGAAATGTTCTTGAAGAGCAAAAGGAAGAATGTAAACAGTGCCATGTGAATGAGTGTCATAAAGACTTACAAACCAAGGGGCTATAGGCTTTCAAAGGATGGAGAAGTCACATATGGATACAGAAGCCCAGTGAGGTTTCAAAGAGGTGATTTTGACACTCCTAAAAGCATAGATAGGAGTGTGAATGGCAGAGAGGATTCTGATAGATGAAGAGAGCCTACTCTTCTAATTCGTTTAATAAATTTTGCTCAAATATTTATTTACTGATTCTAAGAGAGAAGCTTAGGATACAAAATATAACAATATAACTGGTAGTATCGGCATAACGAACAGTGAACCAGGAAGTCTATCTTTTCTTTCGGCCATGAAAAGAATAATGGGAGATTCCAGTTGAGAGAGGAAAACAAATTTATCAGAATTTAGGACTAAGGATACTCCAAGCTACTATTTGAATTTTTTTAAGCAGTTGTAATGTCTATTATTCATTCTATGATTGTCTTAGTTCATTCGGGTTACTATAACAGAATATCATAGACTGGGTGGTTTATAAACACCAGAAATTTAATATTCACAGTTATAAAGGCTGGAAAGTCCAAGATCAATCAGGAGGCCAGCAGATTCAGTCTGGTGAGGGTCCACTTTCCAGTTCACAGAGGCCATGTTTTTCCTATGTCCTCAGAGAGTGGAATGAGAGAACTCTGGTCTCTTCATCCCCTTATATAAAGGGCACTAACCCATCCTTGATAACTCCACCCTGATGACCTAATCACCTGCCAAATGCCTCTAAACATCATCACACTGGGCATTAGGTTTCAACATGTGAATTTGGGGGGGTGGGGAACACAAACATTCAGTTTCTAGGAGTGATCGAAGTCAAAATGCACTACTTCTGGGCTTCCCTGGTGGCGCAGTGGTTGGGAGTCTGCCTGCCGGTGCAGGGGACACGGGTTCGTGCCCCGGTCCGGGAGGATCCCACATGCTGTGGAGCGGCTGGGCCCGTGAGCCATGGCCACTGAGCCTGTGTGTCCGGAGCCTGTGCTCCGCAACGGGAGAGGCCACAGCAGTGAGAGGCCTGCGCACCGCAAAAAAAAAAAAAAAAAAAAAAAAAAAAGCACTACTTCCCAGGCTAACAAGTCCTACTCTTGGCCCAATAGAACCCACTAATCATTGCCTTACATCTCATGCTCACTTCTACCTGCCTGCTCTAGCCTCACCTGAGAGTAATGTCCACCTCCAGAGCATCTTCCAAGGCTGCAGGAGACTAGGTTCTCTTGTGGGAAGGGTCTCCTCAGCTTCACAGCACTATTCAAATCCTCTCATATCCCTCTTTCTCTTTAGGGAGATCTATCACATGACCCAGATGAACTCAAGAGGGTGAAGCTTCAAGGACACCCAGACCCTTTTACATCTGGACCCAAAGAATGAAGGCTTGAAATAAATTGGTCAGGGACTATCCGTTTTCCCCAATGGCTGCCATCTAGGAACAAAATCCTTTTCAAGAGAGACACCACCTGCTGCTTGCCCACAAGTGTGTGGCTTTACCCCATGGCCTCCACAGGCCATCAGACAGGAATACCACACAAGCCTAAATCTTTCATTTGCATCAAGAGGGCTGGAGGAGTTTTACCACCACACTCATCTGTGGCTGGGATGCTGGACTGCTATTTTGTCTCTCAGGATCTCCTCTAGTTTCCGATGAGCACTAGAGCCCTGCCGTGTGTAAGGAGATCAGTTCACTGGAGCCCTAATTCTAACACCCAGAAAGTAACAGTCCTATTTCTCAGGACTGCATCCTGTTTCCAGGATCCCTTCCTGACATACTCTTGGCAATATCCCTCTGAATCCAAAAAGCCCTGCTTCCCAGTCTTGTCCTGACTCTTGGATAACAGAACTTGAATTCTGATGCCAGACTGCATTGGACTAAAGCAGCATTTTCCAAACTTACTGCCATAAAATGTCAGGTGCACTCATGAAAAATACAGAATCCCGAGCCCTTCTCCTAGAGGTGCTGGTTCAGGACATCCGAGGAGGGCATGACAACATATTTTTAACAAGTACCCTAGATGATCCATCCCTAGGACTTTTTGCCACTTAGGGAAAAAGTGAATTAGAGTTTGCTATACCTTCTTAGACCTAGTGATTTGGACTTTTAGTCCCTTTCTAAAGGGGAGGTCAACACTTTTGTCCCAGTTAATTCCCCCTGGTTCCAACCCCGGCCAGCTCTTAATCCAGCCCTTCTTTCTTCCACATTCCCAGCATGTCTTACAGACAGGGTCACCCAGACCATGACACTTCTTTTACCCAGGAGGACCTCCCTGACCCATGATTTTGTCACTTGCCTACAGAGAACCATCTCTACCTAAGAGTTCCTACCCCCATCTGCTGAGCCTCTTGGATTCATTCCCTTGAACAGAATTGCAGGCCCATACCAGAATGGAATTTTCTACATTCCATGGACATGGTGATTTTAATCTCTGGGCCTTCCTGAAAGGGCACCAGCTCTTTATACCCATTAGTTTCTTTTGGCCCTTATTGGCAGCTTCCTCTTTGCTGGACAGCCTATGATGTAAGCAGCCTATTTATGATCATTCTTGCTCTTCAAAACAACATATAAATATGGCATAAACCACACTGTCATGCATATGCCTATATTCCCAAATAATTTTTCCTTGTTGTCTAATGCATACAAAATTAGTCTATAGAGTTTAACCATAAACCCAGCAATTATACTAACCACTTATTTAACACCTTTATTTATGCAAGCCATTTTATAAATACAATAATATATTAAAATTTTTCTTTATATTTATTATCTCCCTGAGAATGAGCCCATACTCTCAACTTCCTTTTTTTTTTTTTTTTTTTGCAGAACGCGGGCCTCTCACTGTTGTGGCCTCCCCCGTTGCGGAGCACAGGCTCCGGACGTGCAGGCTCAGTGGCCATGGCTCACGGGCCCAGCCGCTCCGCGGCATGTGGGATCTTCCCGGACTGGGGCACGAACCCGTGTCCCCTGCATCGGCAGGCGGACTCCCAACCACTGTGCCACCAGGGAAGCCCCCTCAACTTCTTTCTTACTCCTACTTATCCTTCACAGCACTAGAATGCACAGATACACAGTAAGCAATCAAAAACTGACTACAACATTAACTAATCCAATAAATGAGAGGCTTAAGTTATATCACAGCTGAGTGATAGTGAGAACGTTAATCAACCGCAAAGACTAGAATGCCTGAAAATCATTTGTTAAAGGAATTTCATGTATCAACCATGAATGTCAAGGAAGAAGAAAGGTCTGCATTTTTAGCTCTTTGGGCCATCCTAGACATCCAAGAGGGCCAAATATGAATGTACTGGATAAGTGGAAAATAAAATAGAACAAACAAAAACACAACAAAACCCAGACTTCCCCTCCTACCTCAAAATAATGAATGTGAACATTGGTGGAAATCTAGAAAGTGGTGCTTTCCACGTATATGTTGGCGTAGATCCAATGTGGAAGTTGATTTAGGGTTGGTAAAGCTGAGGAATACGAGGAGTTAGTTCTACTGCCCAGGAATTCTTAGATATCATGATAGCCTTCTCTGAAATGCTTCCTTTTAAATCAGTGGCATTCTGAAAAACAGAGAGCTCTAACAGAAAAAGGATGGGATTGATGGGAGTTAATGAGGGAATGGTCAGTCACTCTCTAAGCCCTTCAGAACCTCCCAAGCTCTGTGCATGATGCTTTGCTCATGCTATTTCAGTCGGACAGCAGCTTATACATGAGAAAACTGAAGCTCCTGGGAAGTGAAGTAACTTGTCCCAGGTCATCCAGTGGCAGAGTTAGGATACTAACCAAGGTTGGTCTGACTCCAGAGATAAAGTTCTTTTCCCAACATCAAGTGACCAATTCAAGTCAACAAAAGAGCTATTGAGCACTTGTGTCGGGACCTGTTCTGACATCAGGGGTATTGCATGGAACACAGATAAAACCCCTGCCTTCAAGGGATCTATATTCTAGGGATTCTCAAATCATCATTCAGGATATTTAAGATATCTTTAAAATGTCTGGAGAGACACTGAGAAAGGAATGATGATGCTATCTGGGTCCTAAATCAACAAGAACCCCATCCAGAGATATTCTGCCGTCATTTCTATAAGGCTCACTAGAACCAGGGCAACTTTTTTCTTTATTTCAAAATCAATGAAAGGTAGAGAAGACATACAGGCACTGAATGATATTAGAAAGGGACTAATTAATGTCTCATAAATGTTAATTTCATGATTCATCTGCAACTACTACTACTCTACAGCACCAAACCGTATTATACAGCCGTAGGTACCAGGGTCCACTTTGGTAATTATTTGTGTCATATTTAATAAAAGAAGTCATATTCCCCATTCCACACAGACACTCCATGTAGCTGCAATTGTAATTCCTATTGTGGCCTCCCTTGACCTCAAAATGTCCAAAGGCTTTGGAGAAGAGTTTAGAGTGGCCAAAACTACAAAGGAAATTAAACTTAGCAAGCCATTTCCAAGAATCTCGAAAGTTTGTTTATATTACTGAGCAATGTAGAATCATTCTTGAATATCAAACAGAAATCTTCTTTTGCATCGATATTTTTTTTTCCTTTTAAGGATAGACTAAAAATCAACTCAGGATTATTGCCTTGAGATTTGGTACCATATTGACCTAAAGATTCAGGGTAAGCATCAACCTTAAAACAATTTTGGGAAAATTTACTTTGACCTCTGTAGTATGAAGAGGTCTTGCATTGGAATGAGAAAATTAGCAATTTTGAGCATGTTCTTATATTGCCAACACTTTGACCAAGGCCAATACTGCAGAAAATATTACCACCTTATTCTTGTTTATTCCAGCCCCTTCCCAAATGTCTCCTGAAGAACACTCGTAAAAGTGAGCCATCTAGGGATTGAGGGCAACTGGAGGTACCTTTATTCATTTGTAGTTTTTTTTTTTTTTTTCCAATCTAAATGCATCCTTGCCATGCAAAGGAATAATTCATAAGTTTAAATGCTTAGGTTCTTACCCTTGGTATGTATAAAAAATAAGAATTTCTCTTCTCTGCCTCACCTATACCTGCTGGTCAAGATTCTTCCAATACCCCATCCTCTCTCCAGAAATACGCAGAAATGCACACAGACTGGGGACCAAATTCATAACTATAAATGGAAATTACTGAGGGAAAAAGAAACTATGACTAAAAGGAAACATTATTTAGGAAATCATTACTGGAAAATTGCTACGCATTATTGCTAACCTTCCTTTTTTCCTAAAACATTTAATATCATTTCCATAGGTACTCAAAGAACTTACACTATGGCATTAAAAAGAAAAAAGAAACCTTTCATATATCTAATTATTTCCTTCCACTCATTTTTAAAAAGTATTTCTTAAAAAATAAACTTTATCTTTGAAGTAATTTAAGGCAGACAAGAAATTATAAAAATAGTAGAGTTCCCATGTACCCTTCACCCAGCTTCCCCAATAATAACATGTTACACAGCCTTAGCACACAGCCAAAGACAGGATATTGATGTTTTTCAATATTATTAACTCACCTTATTATTAGTGTATAGTCCTTATTCGGATCTCACAAATTTTACATACATTTTCTTATTTTCTTTTTCTGGTCTATTGTTATATGAAGTTTTACCACAGGTGTAGATTCAAGTAACCAACACCTCAATCAGGATATAGAACTGTTCTATAACCACAAAGAAACTCCCCAGTGTTATTCCTTAATTGTCACACCCCTCCCCCAGCACTGGCCCGGGCAAACACCCATCCATTCTCCATTACTGTAACTTTGTCATTTGGAGGCTGTTAGAATATATAATCATATAGTACATAAGCTTTTGAGATTGGCTTTTTGTGTTTGCCCTTAAGATCCAACCTTTACATTGATTTTTAAAGTTCACTTAAGCAAAACTTAAAATAAAACCAAAAACACCTTGTGATCAGAACTTATCTAAGTTTTTTCTACTTGCATTATTCACGGAAAAAAAAATTCAGAATAATTAGTGCTTTGTTTTTTAAAAGAGAGAGAATGATTGCATGTGCAATTTGGAATGAAATGCAGAGCTGCTAATGGCATTACTTTTTGGAGGAGGTTAAGAAGAAACGGCTTTGGCAAGTTGAAGCATCTTATTTTGGCCTCCCTAAAACTATGACATTGGGATCACTGGAACCACAAGCATTTTGGTTTATTGCTCAAATAGTTGTTACTGTTTGTGGAGAGCAGACTAAAGTTTTGAAGATAAAATCTGCATTAAGAACAAGTGTAGGGACTTCCCTAGTGGCACAGTGGTTAAGAATCCACCTGCCAATGCAGGGGACACAGGTATGATCCCTGGTCTGGGAAGATCCCACATGCCGCAGAGCAACTAAGCCCTTACACCACAACTACCGAGCCTGCGCTCTAGAGCCCATAAGCCACAACTACGGAGCCTGCATGCCACAACTACGGAGCCCACGTGCCACAACTACTGAAGGTCATGCACTCTAGGGCCCGCATGCCACAACCACTGAACCCGCGTGCTGCAACTACTGAAGCCCAAGCACCTAGAGCCTGTGCTTCACAACAAGAGAAGCCACTGCAACAAGAAGCCTGCACACCTCAACGAAGAGTAGCCACCACTCGCTGCAACCAGAGAAAGCCCCGCGTGCAGCAACGAAGACCCAACACAGCCACAAAAAAAAAAAAAGAACGAGTTTAACAGAACCCTGAACTTGATCAAATGCCAATTACTGCACTATTTCTGTATCTGCAATCAGGAATACTATCTAGGAAAAGGAGCAGATTTTCACAACCATTTCTATCGTAAACAAAGTGGCACACTTGCAAAGAGTCTATTAAAATATGTTTGTTACTTCTCTCAGAATTTTAAATGCTTTGATTTTAAGACTTTAATGTAAAATCTGTGTGAGGCTAAATCTTAATAAGTTGAGTCAATCCTTCATGGCAGAAAGAGCATTTGTGGAGAATGCAAAATAATTCAGAAAAGTGGACTTCCTAAAGGGCTCTTTGTAGCATAAAAACTGTTCCAGAAATATGGTAGCAAGTTGTATCCAGGAACTATTAAATTGGTTTTTAAATATATGTAAATGGGAATGCCCAGCTAAACCACTACTGTAACAGTCACACGTCTCTAATGGGTATTCCCGGCTGGCGGCTTTCCATTCCCACAGGCTCCTATAACTACCTCTGTCAGTGTATTTGGCCTTGAGCCTGAACCACTTGCTCTGAGGACAGAGCTTCTGAGCGCTTCATTCAGTCTTCTGTTGATAGCCTCCCCTCACTTTTCAGACTTCCTACTACAACCTTGGCAATGCTGCCTTGGGCTCCCCTATGTGGACTCCTGCCTTGAAAGGATTCAGGTTTTATGAGGGAGGAGACAGGTTTTATGAGGTACCCAGGGGGTCCCTTTGCAGATCCTCAAGCTGTACTACCAGAGGCCAGCCGTCTCTGTCAGGACATACAGACCACCCGATTCCAAGTCCAACTTAAAAATCATAACTTTTCTGCACACGCCCAGGTGTGCAAGAGATGCTATGCACAGTGCAGCTGGACAGCTCTCTTCCTAAAGCATCAGGCCCGGTGATTTAGAAGAGGTCTTCAAAGTGGGTTAACTAGTTAGGGGGTTAACCCAGCAGCGGGAATGAGGATCTCATTGGGGGAAGGGGAGTGGAAGACGTACCCAGAGGGCATGTTGTTAGGGATAGTAGCCATTCCAGAAGGCAGGTAGACAACAGGCCACAAAGAGGTACAACAAACCACATCAGGCGGTCATCCCAGCAGGACAGAGCACAGGGCAATGAGCAGCTAGAAGAAGCAAGATGGTGGAGATGCAGCTAGTGGGCAGGGTCGGGAAAGTTTGGAAGCAGATTACCGCGGCAGGAGTAAGGCTTCGGGGAGCACAAAATTGTCCTTGTTACTGGCACTGGAGTACAAATTTAGAGTTGGAGCACAGGTATAAGGTAAGGAAGGGAAAGGAAAGGGCATGAAATTGCTAGGCAGCTGACTAACCTAGGTGCTTTAAGCACATGATCTCATTTAATCCCCGCAACCACCATGCAAAATAGGAATTATTATCCTCATTACACAGGAGAGAAAACTGAGGTTCAAAGAGGCTATCTAGTTTTGCCATAATCACAGAGGTAACATGTGGGGTAGCAGAATTTGAACTCAGGACAGTCTAACTCCAAAGATATTGTTGATAAATGATAATGTGAATCATATTTATGATTATTTAACGGCAAATCTTTGAGAACACAGCCCCCATTGCATATTTGCCCAAAGCATATTTCTCCTCATGTCATTTGTTTTTTCCTCCTTGAATTATATTGTACCATAAATTAGAGACTTTTAAAATAGTCTGAATTCACTTCCAGTGGCTCTGGGATGGGGAGTAGAGTCAGACCTATCCTGGAATGGTGCTTGGAAACAGCCAAGAGGAAAGCAGGATGCTGGATGAACAAGCCAGACCTAGGCTTCTGAGGGTCCCCAGAGGATACAGCTATGCCAAAAGCAGAGACCAAAACATGAAGAATGGAGCTGGGGTGTGACTGGTGAGCCCAGGCTGAATACAGAAAATTAGACTCCTCCAGTGAACTTTTCTCAGCACTCCACAGGCACATGGTGGGGACAGACGGCTCTAACAGGGGGCTGGCTTCAGCCCTAAGAAACTGGGAAGAGGATATGTAAACATATTGATTTGGGGGGCACAAATATTCACTGTAATTTATAATTACATTTTTAATAGTGCTGATAGTAACATAATTTAAATGGATTTCAAATTTTCCTCCTAAATTTCATCCTTCTATAAAAATACTTCATGTATTTTTATAATATAAATATTTTCAAATAAAGAATAATCAGACATGTATCCTTTCCAGCTTTGATAACAATCCGCACTGGAAAGTCCAAGCAATGTAATTTTTTTAAATCAAGGACCAAAATTTATTTGGTATTTCAGAGCACCACCTGGTGGATTAGTTAACAATAACAGCCCAGAGCAAAACTGAATCAAAATGGCTCTGAAACAACGGGTGATGGAACCCTGCGAGGCTCATCCCTTCTCTTTTTCATCTCTTTGGCTCTCATTCTTTTTCTCTCCCCTCCTCTCCCTCTTTTCATTTCCTATCCAATCTCTCCTGCCTCTGTTTACACTTTAAGCTTGTCCTGCCTCTAAGAGTACTGCTGAGTCCTCAGAGTGGCTAAGGAGCTCGCTTATGCCTAATTTCATAAAATCTAAGGGGTTTCTAAATTTCAAGTATAAAGGCAAATATATTTGAAGTTGCAAAATTCAGTCTTCTTCCAGAGACTGAATCTTTCTGCTCAAGGATAGGTTTGTGTTTTCCAAGGAGGAGTTTTTGTTCATCTGTTTTACATAGAAACCGTCATCCTGTTAGAACCCCTCTTTCGTATTTTATTTGTAAATAATGACTAAAGTTGACTAACTTATAGTGTTTTAGCCAGTTGTCCTGATCTAGCTGCCCACTGACTTTTGAGAAAGAGAAGGTTGGTTTGCAGCAAACGTCTTAAACGTCTCTGATCCCAAATGACCCACTACTAATATGAATGAGTAGAAGGGGACAAGCAAAGACATTAGGGAGTGGTGGAGACTGGGGACCTAGAGACCTCATGACTTGCCCACAGGGGTATACATTATTCTGATCCTGCCAGCTCTTTCTGTTTTTAAAGGGAAGCCAAGGGACTTCCCTGGTGGCCCAGTGGTAAAGAATCCACCTTCCAGTGCAGGGGATGCAGGTTCAACCCCTGGTCAGGGAACTAGGATCCCACATGCCATGGGGCAACTAAGCCGGTGCGCCACAACTACTGAGCTTGCACGCCTCAACTAGAGAGCCTGTGTGCTGCCAACTACAGAGCCCACGAGCCCTGGAGCCTGCATGCCTCAGCTAGAGGGAGAAAACCCTGCATGTCACAACTAGAGAGAAGCCTGTGCACCTCAACGAAAGATCCCGCATGCCTCAACAAAGATCCTGCGTTCTACAACTAAGACCCGATGCAGCCAAAAATAATTGAATAAATAAATAATAAAAATTAACAGAAAAATAAAGGGAAGCCGAAAAGCTTGATTTTTATGAGAGAATTTACCCAAAAATGCCTGCAGGCCAGAAGTGGCCCATAGGCCAACCTCTGATTTGAAGTTGTGGGAATTTGGACTTCATTCACTGGATGATAGACTATGAATGAACAAGCAGTCTGCAGCTAAAACCCAATCCAATCCCCAAGCAGATCACTTTTACCATGCCCAAGAACCTCTACCACTTCACAATCAGCAAGTCTGTGTCATTGTCCCCTGTTCCTTAACAAAGTCTTAATACAGGATCATGGAGAGTTAGGATGTCCTGGCAGTGGCCTTTTATCCCTGTGACTATCCATGTGCCTTGAAATAATCCAAGGTTCAGATTTCAGCTCCAGCTAGAAACAGTTTAGCAGAGCTGGGAAAAGCAGCTGTGGAGCTCGTGGGCTTGAAGTTTGCACTGCATTTCCAAACAAATTAATATGCAAGTTTTAAAATATATTTAAGCAAAAAATACCTTAACTCAAATTTGGGCCATCTTACCTTACAACTAAGCTTCCCCCTCCATACACTCTACTGGGGCAATAAGAGGCAACCAATCGCTAATTGACGTAGGAAAGATGTTGACACCATTTACACATTTTAAAGAGAAAAATATTAGCTTCCTTCCTCAGAGTTGTCCAGGAAACAGTGCAGAATTTTTTTGTTCTTTGTTTGGCATGGAAATAACTCATAGAGGACACAACCGTGATATTTTAAAAACCGTGATATTTTTAAAAGTATCATGGCAAAAAAGACAAAGGATGCCTGTCTGCTTGGACTGCCAATGACAAATACCATAGACTGGGTGACATAAACAACAGACGCTTATTTCTTCATAGTTCTGGAGGCTAGAAGTCCAAGATCAAGGTGCTGGCTGATTCAGTTCTGGATGAGGACCCTCTTCCTGGCTTGCAGACAGCCACCTTCTTGCTGTGTCCTCACGTGGCCTTTCCTCATTGCATGCACATGGAGAGAGCGCCCTCTGGTGTCTTTTCTTATAAGACACTATACCTATCAGATCAGGGCACCACCCTTATGACCTCATTTAACTTTACTTCCTAAGGAAGCCCATCTCAAAACACAGCTGTGCTGGCTGGGTGTTAGGGCTTCAACATACAAATTTGGGGGTGGGGGAAGGGACACAAACATTCAGCCCACAACAAAGGAGCTGCACTGTACTTCTTTATCATTTGCAGAACTCCTCTTGAAACCAAAATGTTGATAATTAAATCATCTCCTTTTTTAAAAGTATAAGTTCTAATGTTGGATTCTTTATTTTAGCCAAATTACTTTCAAATCTCTTTACCCTGACCTACAATCTTTTCAAACTCTAAGAGGTATATTTGCTGTTACCTTATTTGCTAGCCTTTCATAATGTTTCAACTTGGTCTCTGAAACAATCCTTCCTTTATTGCTAAATAATTTCCAAGTTTTAGCTTTCCTGGGACTTCAAAAAATAAACTTTATTGTTACTTATAATGTAAACAACAGGTACGACTTTTTTTCAGAATTTGCTTTAGAACTCTGGGAAGTCTTCAATTTATAATTCCTATCAGGAGATTGGACTTAATAACATTCTAGACCTCTCAATTTTATCTTCGTTCTTTGGGAAGTGAGCTACCTGACCAAGCAAATCTGGTTTTGAAGAATAATAACTTGTCATATTTTCAGTTATTTACGATTTTTAAAAATAGAATCCCTTTAAATACTTTTTTGAAAAAAATACTGCAAAATGCCCTCAGGTACTAGACATTAGTCAAAGGTCTTGCTCCTCCCATTTCCCCTCTGTAAGCCATGTCCGGCCTACCCCTGGCAGCAGTGATTAATGGACAACTGACCCAAGGCTGGACTGGCCTGATGGGATTTTTTTTCTCACAGGAATTTGGAAGAAGGACAGAGAAAGCCTAAGGCAGTAAGGTATTAACTCTGGGTTTGAACAGACTTGTCAGCCAAGGGCACCATTTGACGGCAGTGCAGATGAGTCACGCCCAGGACAGCAAAGGAAGCCAGCTCTCAGAAAGCAAGAGGAATGAAGCAGGTGCACAAAGCAAAGCACAGAGAAGCAGCCCTGGCAACCTAGAAAAACCTTCTCCACAGTTCCCAGTTCTCATACTTCTGAGCCTCCACTATAGTTAAGTGGACTTAGAGTGGAGTCAGTTCCTTACGGTCTTAAAATAGAGTATATTAATAGAAAAGTTGAGGTCTAGTTAGGCCAACAGATCAGGAGATGACTGCCATGGAAAGACAGTTCCCAAGAGCAGTGGGCCACAGGAGGAAGCACCGGGGTTGCTCATTAAGCAGAAGGAGAGGGGAACAGTGATCAACAGCCTTTATTGTGGTTCCCACTGAAAGGGACAGGGGAGACAGGTTTAGGATTGACAAGTTTGAAGAATGTCAGCAAGCTCTGGGGCACAGGAGCTGTCCCTAGTTGTTTGGTGCCTGGCCCTCGGGTCACTAGAACAAGTGTGCAATGGCCCAGAGTATAAGAGCCTGAGAAAGGAGATGGTCGGTGGGGTGAACTCTGGATTGGGTGGTCTGCATTGCAGAAGTGTGCCCCTGGTGAGAGGGCTCCTCCTGAGGGGGCCGGGAGGGAATGAGAGAGGTGGGAGGCCAAGAAAAGTGACTGAGGCATATTATTGGGCTGCCCAGAACAACGGATGTCCAGCATATGTGTGTTAAGGCAGATGTGAAAACATCAAATTTATAGAAGCTAGAAGCATGGTTAACACACTTATATCCAAACATACTCTAAAATAGGTTCAGGAACTTGTCCAGAGTTGTAGAGCTAATCAGAGGCAACACCAGGACTAAAAAGCCCAGTTCCTTGCTAACATGCCACACTACTTCTACTGTACCTCCACAAACCTCCCGCTGGTCCGGGGACTCCAGTCTCTTTGTAGGATAATATGGGGCGTAGGACTCAGACTCCACAATAGCAAAAGCAAAACCCCATGAAAAAGATTTTTTTGATCCTTCTTGGAAGGGAAAATATCACTTTTGGAAGCAAACTCCCAAGCTACAATAGTGCTGTTCCCTTCAAGCAATAACACAGAGAATTCACACCTACCCAGAATATCAATGGCTAATTTTTCACTTACCTGTCATTTAGAATTGATATTACATATCATGGTGTGGTTAATCTTTTTGCAAAGATACATAGCGGTTTTCCTATTTCTAAGATGCTATTAAGACTCTGATCTGAATATGCGACTGTGGGATCAGTAGCCCTTACCTCAAGATTGATAGGTGAAGCCTCTCTTGAAAATGCCCATTCACCTTGATTCTCCCTACCTTGACTTCTGAATTTGGTGTAGACACATTTTGTTCCATATTATCTACTCTCATTTTCCCATTGTCTGTGCTACACATTTTGAGACTTTACATAGTACCTTATTGGCGCACTTACAAAGTACCTTAAGGTACCTTATTGGATTGAATGACACATTTTTGCGGCTTGTCTCTTTTTAGATTACAAACTTCCTATTGACAAAAGTATCCTGTGTCTCTTGTTCTTTCCTTTCTCTGAGCCATTATTCCCATGTAAAAGTCCAGGCTGTAAGAAGGAGGCATGAGCATAAATGAGCTATAAGAATACTGCTGTAACAAAACCAAAAATAAATGAAATAAGAAACCAATTGAGCTGCTTTTAAGCTTCGTGGCTCTCAGTTGCTTGGTGATCATTACTGTTGATTTTAAAAATGTTTCCACTACTCATCTTGTTTTAATTCATGCACTCATTCATAGGTAATGTAACATACAGCTGGTCTGATATCAGCAGTGGGAAATGCATAAATCATATGCAAATTAAAAGCATGAAAATGTATTTACCTCATTGGGTGCATTGGTGTCATGAAATCTTAAAATGAACAGTATTCTAAAGAACACACACACATACACACACACACACAAATACGCTACTGGTTTCTGACAGATGACTGCACTGCCTGATTTGGTGGTATTCCAGGAATAGACAAAGCAGAGGAAGAGAATAAGGGATCCAGAAACAGATACACACTCATATGGTTTATAGAGCTGTTTTAGTATTTTTACCTATGCTATTCACTCATTCAATCATTCATTCATTCAACATTTATCGAACATGTGTCAAGCACTGTTCTAGGTATCCTGATTAAAACAAAGATCCAGAAAAAGAATTCTGTCTTATTTTTTTAATCTATAGCATAGAGAACTGCACCATTATGTCCGTTTTATATATGAAAAAAACTGAGGGTAAAAGGTATATTTACTTGTCCAAAGGCACATAACTAAGAAGTGATAACACTGGGATTCAGATCCAGGTCTGTGTGTCTTCAAGGCCCATGTATTTTTTTAATACCCTTTGCTGCCTTCCACCACAGTAAACATTTATAGGAGATTGCCCTGAATTTCAAGTCAAAAATATCAGATGAATCTATTAATGACTTTCCTTTAAAACTGTAAGAATTGTCTACAGGAAATGCATGCCTTAAAAAGCTGCAAGTCTCTTGATATTGTTCTTGTACTCTCTGTGCAAGAATACAATAAAAATCCTAAAAACCAAAATAAAAAAGAATAGGTCTCTCTCCCTCTCTCCACACACACATACTACACACACACACACACACACACATATACAAACACACACAAAACTATACACACACACACACATATGAAGCAACCTTGTAAAGTCATCTGCTCTATCTTCCTCCAGTCAAGCCACAAGACTTGAATTTGTTTTAAATCTCATATACCTCCCCTGGGGTACAGATTTGTTAAAAAAAAAATTCATCATTTATTTCATGAAATAAATTTCAACAGCAGTAATATTTTTAAAGTATTTTCACTTAAAAATAAATGCACGATACTTTCAGGTAGCCTTAATTTTTCTTAAGTAAATTTATTAAAATAAACTTCTCCTTAATTTTTAAATTGCATAGTTTTTATGATATAAATTGTAGTGACATTATTAATTGCTTCAAACAAGCTAATCTATGTCATAGATGACATTTTTCCACAAAGTGCATAATACTACAAAAAAGATAAAGGAGCACAAATGTATAAAATAATTTTTAAGACAATAATCAGTTTTATCATATCCCCTAGCACTAATATAAAAAAATATATAAAATTTGTGCAGTGAAGGTAAAGAAATACACTGTATTGCATTTTCTGCACACTGGGATGTGTACATTCCAGTTAAAAACCAAACTCCCACTAAAGACCAAAGCACAAGATATGGAGAAAAATAAAAAATACAACAATGAATAAAAAGGCATCTTTGTATTCTGTTCAAACTGAAACCAAGGATAGGATTGTTCCTCTGCTTTTTTCCTAAATGTTTCAAACTTGGTTACTGATAGCAGCATTTGCATTTCACGACTGAGCACTAATTTCCAGAAATGTCTGAAGATGTTCAGGGTTTATCTGTGTATCATTCAGGCTAGGCTAGGCTGTTCTGCAGGATCAAACAACCTGAAAACTCTCAGCAATTTAAAACAACCTTTATTTCTCACTCATGTGCATATCCATCCTGGGTCAGCAATGGGCTTTGTTTGCTCAGTGAATCACAAGGGAACCCAAGCTGACATTGGCTCCATCCTAATGAAGACAGAGGCAGGGAAGAGAGAACATGGAGAACCATGGGCTGGGTCTTTAAGCTTCTGCCCAGAAATGACATATATATCACTTCCAGTCACACGTTATTGGCCAAAGCAAGTCACATGACCAAGCCTGCTAGCAACAGGGTGGGGATGAACAGTCCTTCCACAGAGAGCCATTAAATGTTTATAAATAATACAGTCTTCTGCAAGCTCAAAAAGTACCCTATACCTAGGATTATAGTTCATGAAATAGGCTATCTACATCATCTCATTTGATCCTGATAACAGCCCCTGGTGATACAAGGTACAGGAAAGTGGGAATATGCTGCAGAGCATTTCAGCTGAACGAACTCATCAGTGTGCACTGCTTCTGCTATTTCTGGTCTTCCACATCAGCCAATCAGACTGACACAAGGGGAGGGACCAAGCCAGACCAAGGCTCCTTCCAAACTGCTCTCATGCCCACCAGCTTCATCCATTCTAGTTCCCGCCTTCTGAGTGCTCCCAATTCCTTGTCCGCACGAATAATCCCAGGAGTGGAGTGGGTGGGGCCAGAGGGGAGGTGAGTGACAGGACAGGGCTGTAGTGGGACCCAAGGAACCACCCCCCCCCCCCCCCCCCCCCCGCCCCAGGGTGATGAAGCCTGGTCATCAGATCTGAGGACACGGAGCTGTGCCAGCGTGCAGCTGCGTCCCTGAAGAGCGACAGAAATATTCATAATGAGAAGACAGGGTGTCTGCTCCAGGTGTACCTTGTTGGATTCATGTTAATAAATAACATGATGGGATAGGTAATAAGGTAGGTGAATTCCCAGTTGATACAACTCAGCCAGGGCTCTTAGGGGTGTTAGGCCCTTTGGTGTCCAGAGGGGGCCCACGGTGCCCCACAGATTGTTCCTGACCCAGATGTCAACAAGCTCACTGCTTCTGCCGCAATCCCCACCTCTGGTCACCGCAGTCACAGCACCCTTCCCTCCCACAGTGGCTGAAACGCAGGCAGTAGCAGCTTGCAGACTGAGTCCCTTTGTTCCCTGCTGGGCTGCTGCCACTCCTGGAGCCCCAGGTGCTGTATGTACTGCATTCCCTGGAGGGGGTGTAGTAAGAGGGGTTTGCAGGCTATAGTGGGTCCCGGTGATTCTCACAGGGACTCTGTAGCCCCCTGCGTGGGGCAGAGTCACACAGCGGTTAAGCACACGGTGCTACCATCAGACAGACCTGAGCTCAAATCTGATTCTATCACTTGAATGTCCTCTGAAAACTCTTTGCTCCTCTATTAACTCATCTTTAAAATGGAAATGACACTAATAGAGCTGCTGAGAGTTATTACAGGGGTTAAATGAGTTCAGCTGTAAAACAGCTTGGATTTGTCATAATAGCTGACCTGCAGAAAGCCCTCACTTATGTTAGCTACTGCTGTTATGTTAATCACGATCGTCATAAACATGTGCCTTTCAGCTGTGCAGAAGGACACACACACACACACACACACACCTCTCCCCCACTTTTGGCCTGGGGCTACCAAGCACTGCTGTAAAGCTGCCCTTTTTCTCCACCAGGAAAGTGGTTCCTGCCTGCTCTCCCTACGCCTGCTGAATAAGAAAACAGCATGCCTTGCTCCCAGGTCCCAAACTCCTCTCTTGGAAGCAAAAAGTACCATGCTTTGAATTCCCCCTCCACTGGTCCCTTTCATCCATGAACCTGCTGCTGAAGTGCCTCCTGGGTCAACCCCCAACCCCAACCTGCACTTTATATTGGGTCCTTCCATCTTTGCAAACCCTGCTCCCCCAGAGTCACAGGATACCCCACAAGCTGTCAGGAATAGCTGTCATGTCACTGGAATCCTCTGGAAAACTAGTGCTAAATCTACGTGTAAATTTATAGCATAGTGTAATGTAGTACAAACAGCCCTAGAACGGGAAGGAATCGGTTGTGTTCAAGAAACAGGGAAAAGGCCCCGTATGGCTGGAGCATTGTGGGCGAGGAGGTAACTGATGTGAGATGTCAGAGGACGGTGTGGTAAATTGAAATATTAGACCCAATCTATCTCTTTCTCCCTCTCTCTCTCACATGCATGCACACACAAACACACACACACGTGTCCATGCCTTTTGCCATGTCACTTTGCAACTCCTCTCACAAAAGAGGAAGTATTTCCCTACCCCTGGACTCCAGGTTTGCCATGACATTTTCTTTGGTCGATGGGATGTCATCAGATAGGACACAAGAATTGTGCTCGGGTGCGTAGGCAGCCCTCTTGCACTTTGCTACTGCCCACTGGTGACTGATGCCAAGAGAATGAGAGATACCTGGAGCAGACTGGCCCCGAGGAAACCTGCAGCGTGAAGCAGGGCTGCCCAGTCTGCAGAGCCCAGGTCAGCCAGCAACCCCAGCCCTCTCCGCCAACCTGCAGGCACATGGGCAAACTAGCTGACGTCAGCAGATCCAGGAGAACGAGAGTTGTTTTAAGCCAGAGTTTTTAGGGTGGTTTGCTTCTCAGTATCACTGAAGCATTATCTAACCAGTCCCGATCTTGTGGGGCTCTGTATGCCAGAATAAGAGTGTTGGTTTTATTCCTGGGAGAGGTTTTTAAAGTCAGTCACATTATCTGATTAACAATGAAGGTATCATAAAACCACTGCAGCAATCCAGGCAAGAGAAGCTTGGACTAAAGCGAGATGATTGAAGGTGAAGAGAAGCAGATGAAAACAAGAAGCTTTGTGGTTTGGAGGAGCAGAGAAACAAAGTGGGAGTTGGGGGTCAAAGGAAATGTAAAGAGAAGGAAAGGGTCTATTGGTTCAAGATGAAATTACTAGAGCAAGTCCGCCTGCTGAAGGGAAGGGCTGACATGTGAAGAACAGCTAAGGCAGACACAGCCTGTCCTATGCACGTCAATAAATTCACCTTTCATCTGCATAAAAACTCTGCAAAGTATATAACATTAACACCGCATCTCACAGATGGGGCAACTGAGGCACAGGAAAGTTACATAATTTTCCTAAATGCACCTAGAAGGTGGCAGAGACAAGATTTGCCTGTGTACTTAGCCACCAAGGCAAGTGATTACCACTGGAGTCCAGACCCCAAGACGTGAATGAGAGGGGATATGGGACTGTCAACAAAGAATATTGCCCGCCTTTCCAGTCCTACAAGGGTCAAGTCATTGGCCACTGCAGTCGCTGACCTACAAGGACACCCTGAGAGGAATTCAGGATGAAGCATTCTGTGTTTTGGATATATGGGCCCCTCGATAGTTAAAATGCATATCTAAGGGAGAATTTCAATGAGCCCTAACTCTTGCATTTCCCATACATAGAAAAGCACTAAATTCATTAACTAAGATATCTGATCCTCGTGGCTAGCAGTAACCTTTTGCCAAGATGTATGCTTGACTACATGTATTTCCCAGCCTGGAAAATTCATATATACATCCTGGTTCCTCCCCTACCTCTTCAGAGCAGTTCCTCAGAGCTACTGACAGGCTGTCTCCTGGGCTATAGTCCTCAGCAAGTTCCCAAATAAAACTGAAACTCATAGCTCTCACTATGACAGGACGAGGGCACAACAGGAGGTTGATGTTCAATACGCTCAGGAATGTCCAACATGGGGAATATAATCAATAATATTATAATAATCTTGTATGGTGACAGATGGTAACCAGACTTATCATGGTGATCATTTTGTAATGTATAAAAATATTGAATTACTATGTTGTATACCTGAAACTAATATAATATTATAAGCAGTTAGACTTCAATTTAAAAAATTTTTAAATAAAAAATACACTCAGGACAGCCACTATGGAGAACAGTATGGAGGTTCCTTAAAAAACTACAAATAGAATTACCATATGACCCAGCAATCCCACTACTGGGCATATACCCTGAGAAAACCAAAATTCAAAAAGAGTCATGTACCAAAATGTTCATTGCAGCTCTATTTACAATAGCCCGGAGATGGAAAGAACCTAAGCGCCCATCATCGGACGAATGGATAAAGAAGATGTGGCACATATACACAATGGAATATTACTCAGCCTTAAAAAGAAATGAAATTGAGCTATTTGTAATGAGATGGATAGACCTAGAGTCTGTCATACAGAGTGAAGTAAGTCAGAAAGAAAAAGACAAATACCGTATGCTAACACATATATATGGAATTTAAGGGGAAAAAATGTCATGAAGAACCTAGGGATAAGACAGGAATAGAGGCGCAGACCTACTGGAGAACGGACTTGAGGATATGGGGAGGGGGAAGGGTGAGTTTTGACAGGGCGAGAGAGTCATGGACATATACACACTAACAAACGTAGTAAGGTAGATAGCTAGGGGGAAGCAGCCGCAAGGCACAGGGATTTTAGCTCGGGGCTTTGGGACAGCCTGGAGGGGCAGGATGGGGAGAGTGGGAGGGAGGGAGACGCAAGAGGGAAGACACATGGGAGCATATGTATATGTATAGCTGATTCACTTTGTTATAAAGCAGAAACTAACACACCATTGTAAAGCAATTATACCCCAATAAAGATGTTAAAAAAAAAAAAAAAATACACTCAGGAGAGCTTCATGCACAGTAACAGGAGTGAATTGAAGACTGTGGTTACAGGTAGAGAGAATCTGTTTGATGGAACCATGACAGAATGATAAGGAGGTTCCTGCTTTATTATTTATCTGATTAAGCAGTATAAAAGGCAAGATCATTGGATCAGTGCAAGTGGGGAGAAGAATTCAGGAGCAGAAACTAATTGAAACAGTCACTTTAGGGAAAGCGAAAGCTAATATATCAAGGAAATAAAGTAGAATTCCGGTGCAGTCGCCAAGAATTTAAAGAGAGGCTGGCTAACATTATTTATTTAGTTTCAGGTTTAAGAGAGGGAGGGAGACAAGAAAGGGTACGGATATTTGCTGGGGTGTGATCACGGTGACAGAACAAAGAATCTAAGCTGGACATGGAGGGAACCAACAATAGGAGCAGAAGAATGATAGTAAAAGAAAAACAAAGAGAAAGAAAGGTCAATGGAGTAAAGGTCCAAATGACCTGAAATGCGAGGACCGGAAGAGGCAAGCTGGAAGCACAGAGGATAGTGGTCAAGAGATGAATGTCCGCAGTAAAGATCTGGGAGGTAGTCCAGTTACTGGTGACAGAAAGGTCAAAGTTAGGACCGTAGGAGTGACAGAGGGGGAGAGGATCAAAGAAGCGAGGTGCTGGATGCAAATCTCCAAGAACGATGCCCGGCACTAGTGACAGGAAGACAGTGAAGCAGTCTGGTCAGCAGTGAATGGGGAGGACCTAGGGGCTGTAGATAACAGCAAGAGATGGGAAGTCAAGTCTGAAGGCACAAAATTCAAAGGAGCTGGGTGTTCTAAGGAAGACAGAAGAGATATGGTCTGGAAGCTGCAATGGGGTGCTAGGAGGACACTCACCGCAAGCTCAAGGGCCTGTGGTACTTGCACTGTGACTACTACTACTAATAATAACATAATCATAATAGAACAATGAAAATAAGCCGCTTCCACTGAAGAGGGCTGCAGGGGAAGTGAAGTCCACAGGAAGCACCCGGGCTTCGATTAGGTCAGGCAGGTGGTAAGGGCCTTCAGAACACCAGTTTGCCCTGGCAGTCCATCAATTCAAATGGCACAGGGAGGAGTTTTGGGAGGTTGGAGAACAGCGGGAAATTGGGTCAGATGAGTGGAGGTGGTAAGCAGTAGCAGAGGGCACAGACGATGTGGAAGCGTTGGAGGGGTGTGGGCTTCAGGTGGGATGAGAGGCTGAGGGGATCAGTCCTGATGAGCCCTTGGGGAGGCTGGGTGTCCAGGCCAAGCTGAACAACACGGGGCCACTGGGCAACAGTCCTCTCCTGCTGACCTTGACAGTGTGGTGGCCTGTGCAAGAAGCCAGGGGGTGAGGGCCTCCTTCACCTCTCTGTACACAGGGAGGGGCTGGCAGTGCAGGCACAACAGAACAGAAAGAAAGAACCAGAAAATTAATTAATCACAGTTCTGGTTCTATTGTTCAACAAAGAATAATCATTTACCTGCTTAAGTTGGACAGTTATTAAAGATATTATTTATTAGAAAGAACTGAATCAGTTTGGTTCTTGCTGTGAATTGTGAAACTACAAAATTCCAAGCACGCTTTTGAACTAAACTTATGGTCTCAACCACACTTGTAACACTAATGATTTGGCAAACCTATAATTTAAACACACAACTGATTTACTTAGATGGAATAAGCACAAACAAGATCCTTCTTCAGAGTTCTTTGCTGCTGTGAACATTGATTAGAATAATCAGAACAGAAAGTACTCAGACTTGATTCAGCTGAAAAATGCATTGTGACACTGGCAGGCATTCAACTGTTATTTATGACAGATAATCTTGCTATATTGCTTTGTTTCTAAATACAATATTTCATAATTCAAATGTCCATGAATGAATGGCTAGTTAATAAAATTCTAATTTTCTACATAATATACCATACAATATACCTATTAAAAATGGAGTACATCTTGGGCTTCCCTGGTGGCACAGGGGTTAAGAATCTACTTGCTGGGCTTCCCTGGTGGCACAGTGGTTGAGAGTCCGCCTGCCAATGCAGGGGACACGGGTTCGTGCCCCGGTCCGGGAAGATCCCACATGCTGCGGAGCGGCTGGGCCCATGAGCCATGGCCGCTGAGCCTGCGCGTCCGGAGCCTGTGCTCCGCAACGGGAGAGGCCGCAACAGTGAGAGGCCTGCGTACTGCAAAAAAAAAAAAAAAAAAAAAAAAAAAGAATCTACTTGCCAACGCAGGGGACAAGGGTTCGAGCCCTGGTCCGGGAAGACCCCACATGTCGCGGAGCAGCTAAGCCCATGTGCCACAGCTACTGAGCCAGTGCTCTAGAACCCGAGAGCCACAACTACTGAGCCCGTGCGCCTAGAGCCCATGCTCTGCAACAAGAGAAGCCACCGCAATGAGAAGTCCGCGCACCACAACAAAGAGCAGCCCCCGCTCGCCGCAACTAGAGAAAGCCCATGTGCAACAACAAAGACCCAATGCAGCCAAAAATAAATAAATAAAATAAATTTATAAAAATGAAGTACATCTATATATGCCAATAAAGGAGAAAAAAGGAAGATATATCATACAACATACAGAATGTATGTGTGTGTGTGGAGAAAGAGAGCATGCACACATGAAAAAGAGAGTTATATATGATGGATCATTTTTAGGGGTTACTTCTTGAGCGTAGAAACACTGGATTTCCCTTTTGAAGTTTCTACAGTTTTTACATCTTTTTTAGTGTCCAGTTGTAGCACAGAGGAATGAGGGATAAATAAATAAGGTTCTATTTATCATGGACAGCAGAGAATCTCAAAGATCAATCAAAAGGTATTAACATTCCTTGGATGAATCCTGTTTGTCCTTTAAGCTTGTCTGAAAACTCACTGTTGCACTGACTAGTTTATCTCTACAGCTCCTTCATTTCCTGCTGTTCACGTAAACTGCATTTGCCGCAGGGTGTCCTGTGTCCAAACTGATTGTGGTCTACAGAACTGACAACCTAGTGATCCTTGCAGAAATCTATCAGCCTGAGTTGGTAATCAAAGGGGATCATTCTTTGACTGAAGAATCAGTTCTTTTCCAGGTTAGCAGGGGTGCCTGGAGGAAGAAAGACAGGGAGATGGATGGGTGGAATAGGATGGAGTCTTCCCCTTCACCATCCGAGGCCTTGGTCTGAACCGTGATGGAGAGAAGGTTTAACCATGAAACTGAAGGCCCTGGAGAAGAAGCCCACCCCATCCGGCAACAGACCGAAAGATCATAGTATAGAATTGGCTCTGTGACCAGAAACATTCCCAGGGCAGCAAAAGAACTTGAGTGCATAAGTTCCGGAACACAAGCAGATACCACCTTGGGGATGCCTGAAATACGGAGGGACATTTAAGGAAACGATAAAATGGTGGCCAAGACTTACTATGATCTGGACAACAATAGGACTACATGTGCACTCAAGGCCTATATGGGGCTCACGTGTGCACTATCAAACACGGTATCAGAAGTTAGTCAGCCTGTCCAAGAGTCAAGGCCCATAGCTTCTGCTCTGATGGGGAGTGGACAGGGGAGTAGATTATATATTCCTTACTTCCATGGTTTTGGTGCCTTAAAAAAACTGTGGCCTATAGGATTACATTTGATTTTAGGTCATAACTTCTTTAGCCTGTTGCTGAAGACTGCCAAAATACTTGGTTTCTCTTTTTAATCTCAAATTCCTCTGTGCTAATATCATAAAAATTCATGGAATCTTCAATTTACCTTTGAGTTCTGATCCGATCTTTTAGGACACATCTCCACTTGACATTGTGATGAAAACTGTCCTCTTTGAACACTTAATCAAACACTAATCACATAAGATTCGTTCTCCAAAGAAGAGCCTCAAGAACTCAGAATCTTTGAAAACATACTTGATTTTAAGTTAAATCGCTGAGTATACCTAAATAAGAATAGCAGGGTTAAGAAGAAAACCATGGAGGTCCAACGGCATTTACACAGGCCTCCATTCAGGTACTGGGCTGTACTTTTAGCAAAGCCAAGTCTTTAATTTAAGTATGTGCCATAGACTTTATTGGAAAGGACATAAATAATGGAACTGGAGCCTGGAAAATGGCAAGCTGGCTCAACCTCTTGGAGCATCATTCATTAGATCCAGCTGCAAAAGCTAGAAGTTGTAAAAAATGCATGCAGGATTTCTGTCTCAGCATTAACACACCACTACTTTAAATGTCGGTTCTGACTGAGAAATTCCTCTCTGCAGGTGCTTTTCACCCCTGTAAACTCAGCAAGCTGCTAGGGTCTCAGAAGACTGAACAAAATGCTAACTTAAAAATTCATTATAGTATCTGCTCCTTTTCCAAGACATAAAATGTGCTCTATAATTTGCTCTTCTGAATCCCCAGGGACCTTAATCGCCAAGGCCCCGTGTGCTTGTATGACTCCATCGCTCGTCCATTATTAATATACTGGACAGTTCATAAAAATGCATCACACCCAGAAGTCCTAAAATGGGAAGTGAAAATGCCACTAGCCAGCACATTAATTTTCCAGAGGTAAGCAATATCATAAGTGATGACAAAGATGATACCAATGCACTAGATTCCCACGTGGGAAGTGTGAAGGGTTAAACTCTATAGTTTGCATTTACCAACAGATGGTTGCAAATGGATAATGAAGTCCAGGGGCGTGAAGTCACTGTTAGAAGTCCATGAACAAAAGAAATTCAGTTCTCTCCAGCTATGAAAGATAATGTAAAATTGTCAGGAATATAATATAAAAGTATAAAATTTAAGTAGGTATTATTTTGAAAATATAAAGACATCTGGACAAAGGCCCAGACTTAGTACATATAAAACAGATGGCTGCTTACCTTATCACATTTCAAAGACTCTCATAAAAATGGCACATAAATCCAAGATGGTTATAACTCAAGTAGGTCCAGTCAAGACATTGCCGTCTAGAAAGGGCCCACAGGAAAAAGGAGGAGACTGGCTTCCAGAAGCAGGGAAACTGACCCAGCCTCAGGGCAAAGTGGGATGCCTGAGAAAGTGATGAAAGAGTGAAAAATGGGTATTTCTGATATTTTCAAACTAAACCCTTGCAGTCTAGGTCATGATGAAGAACTAAATCTTCTTTCCCTGAAAGCCTGGGTCTGAATTCAGTTCAAAGCACTTCCTTAAAATTTAGTCAATAGGCAAATACAGTAGAAATGGATTCAATGGATGAAGGAATAGAAAGGCCTAACCAGGGCTTCCCTGGTGGTGCAGTGGTTAGGAGTCCGCCTGCCAATGCAGAGGACATGGGTTCGAGCCCTGGTCTGGGAGGATCCCACATGCTGTGGAGTGGCTAGACCCGTGCGCCACAACTACTGAGTACACGCGCCCAGGGCCCATCCTCTGCAGCATGGGGGGCCACAGCAATTGGAAGCCCGTGCACCGCAACGGGGAGTGGCCACTCGCTCACCACAACTGGAGAAAGCCCGTGTGCAGCAACGGGGACCGAACGCAGCCAAAAATAAAATTAATTAACTAATTTTAAAAAACCCTCATGGATTATGTAAGGGTAATGTTTCTGTCCTAAAGAAATCTAGCACTTTTTTGAATGCAGTGATAGTGGAGGGAGAGAACAATATGATTAGACAGAGATACAAGAAGAGTCCTAGAAATCTTAGAGTCTGGCTGGCAATCATAACCCATTACGGATGAGATCAGAGTTAAGCAAAGATAAGAGATGGAATAGCTCAATTAAGAGTCTGATCTGACTATAGCTCAATCTTGATGATGTTAGCATATGTGATGAGGGAATGTGTCCCTCAGAACAGTAATCAGCCTAGAACCAGAAGGAAAGAGGGCATAGAAAGGAAAGCGCAGTAAGGACCCATCACTGGCCAGACACGACTTGGGGGGATACATCGGTTCACTCTCCATGTACTCTCAGCTACGGGGTTTGGATTATACCAGGCATCTCCTTGGTCTGGATAAAACATCCCTTGAGACCACCTACATAACTTCACTTCAATTTTGTCTTCACTTAAGTATACCTTTGACTATGAATTCAGCCCCTCAGTTACCCTGATGCAGAAAGGATTTATAGAATGATAAAAATGAATATTTTTTTGGCTGGAAACAGATATTCTCCATCAAAATTAATAAATCAACATTTGGATTTACACCATTCTCTTATATATTAACATGAGTCTGTCTTCTCCTCTTATATCAGGAGGTATTTCACGAGGCACTGGCATATAAACTTCTGGAACTACAAATCTAACATCAGACCCACATGACAGGAATTTCACCACCCTGTGGGGCATCTTAGCAGCCAGTCAGCTAGACCCCCTTAAGTGGCTCTACCCTCTCATGTTACAAAAAAAGAAACATGTAAGAATACATGATCCCCTTAATATCCTGTGAACTTAGTACTAGATGATGGTGAATCAGTAATCAACTCTACAAATCAATAACCGGTATCAACCCCATTAGATTGTACAAGAATAGACACCATATCTATTGTTTGTTTGGGGCCCTAATGCAGTGCTTGACATATATTAGGGACCCAAGAAATATTTTTGAATAAATAAAATTTTAAGAAAGGATAAAGTAAGATAAGGAAAAAAAGAGAACTAATTCAGGTTCTTTCCAGAAGATTAAGCTGACTGTTAGGCCAAGTGCTTTCCATCCTTTTGAGTAGTTTTCGTAAACATTTTCGGAGGACAGAGAAAACTGTGAAAACAGATCAGTCATGTAACTGAACTACTCATTACAACACAAGGCTGTGAAGATGCAAGTTGTTCCTGCTTTAATATAAACACAAACTGAGATTATTTAAAAACCAGTTCCTACGTATTATCAAGCTTCAAGAAAAGAGACATCTGAAAGTCCACTGTATTTGTCTAGTACTTGACTCAGGTATAAATAGCCTACAGTGATGAGTTACAACCAAAAAATATGATTGACAGAAAAATAAAGAGAGAATAACAACCCGTACGTTGTCCTTATGTCATCTGAGGAAACAGAGAGAGATAAGCCATAGCAGGTAATTCAGGACGCTCATACCTTTGTCATGGAGACTCAGCAGGACTTTGCACACACTCTAGACACTGCTTTGTCATGTTATGCTGGGTTGAAACATTATGAACTCCCTAACACTGAAGCTACTCCTACACTGTTAAAAGGTTGGAGTTTAAAGTCCAAGCAGGGACTTCCCTGGTGGCACAGTGGTTAAGAATACGCCTGCCAATGCAGGGAACACGGGTTTGAGCCCTGGTCCGGGAAGATCCCACGTGTCGTGGGGCAACTAAGCCCATGTGTCACAACTACTGAGCCAGTGCTCTAGAGCCTGCAAGCCACAACTACTGAGCCCACGTGCCCTTGAGCCCGTGCTCCACAACAATAGAAGCCACCACAATGAGAAGCCTACGCACCGTAACGAAGAGTAGCTCCCGCTCACTGCAACTAGAGAAAGCCCGCACGCAGAAACGAAGACCCAATGCAGCCAAAGGAAAATAAATAAATTAATTAAAAAAAGAAAAAGGTCCAAGCAAAAGACCTATTAAAATCTAGTGAGGAGGGGCTTCCCTGGGGGCGCAGTGGTTGAGAATCTGCCTGCCAGTGCAGGTGACACGGGTTCGAGCCCTGGTCTGGGAAGATCCCACATGCCGCGGAGCAACTAGGCCCGTGAGCCACAACTACTGAGCCTGCGTGTCTGGAGCCTGTGCTCCGCAATAAGAGAGGCCGCGACAGTGAGAGGCCCGCGCACCGCGATGAAGAGTGGCCCCCTCTCGCCGCAACTAGAGAAAGCCCTCGCACAGAAATGAAGACCCAACACAGCCATAAATAAATAAAATTTAAAAAAATCTAGTGAGGACATTGTGTTAAGTGAAAAGCACCAGACACAAAAGAATTAATATTGTATGATTCCACTTATATAAGGTACCTAGAAGAGTCAAATCATAGAGACAGAAAGCAGAAAAGAGGTTACGAGGGCCCAGGGGAAGGAGGAATGAGAGTTCTTGTTCAATGGCTACAGACCTTCGTTGGGGAATGATGAAAAAGTTCTGGAGATAGATGGTGGTGATGGTTGTGCAACAATGTGAACGTACTTAATGCCACTGAGCTGTACACTCAAAAATGGTTAAAATGGTAAGTTTTGTATTAAGTATATCCTACCACAATAAAAACAAATAAAAATCTAGTGAGGAATTAGTCACTCACTAGACTCAGAAGGCACAATTTGAATGGAGTGAAACCAGCAACCCAGACAGTGTAACCTCTTCTTCCTGCTCACAAGGCTGGGATATTGAAATGTTTTGAGAATTAATTTTCCATTAAGACCCCTGAGTAGACATAATTAGAATGTCCCTCCCACCCCAGATGTAAATGAGTCTAAGAACTTAATAGCCATCGTTATCATTTACTGATGACCTGCCACGAGCCAGCGCTAAGCCCTCTACACAGGCATTTCATTAGAATGTAATTCAAGACCCTTGGGTTCCAACCCCAGCTTAACTCTCCCACCCCACTCTTCTCTGACTCCGTGCTCAACCCAGACAGAATCGTTTGCCTTTCCCCTGCAGCTCTATAAACACACACACACACACACACACACACACACACACACGGCCTTTCTTGTTTTACATATGGTTCACAACCCTCTACATTTGGTCATCTCTGGATCGTCCTGCAGGCTTCAGCCTCAAGAGTTCAGCTTCCTCTGATTACCCCCTGGATCACAGCCTAAACCAGTGGTTCTTAAACCTGGCTCCACATCAGAATCACTGGGGGGACTTGAAAATTATTGGTCCCCAAGCTACAGCCTAGAAATCTGATTTAACTGGTCAGTGGTGTGTCCAGGGTATTGGTATTTTTTTTTAACTCTCCAGGGAATTCTAATCAATAGTCAAGACAGACAACCACTGAGCTAAACTGAGTTACTTATTTTCCCTGAGCACCTGAGGCCCTTCACGCTTCAAACTATCTTAGCCTGCATATTGCTTTATTGTAATCACTCATTAGCTTGGCCCTCTCCTTTGAACACAAGCTCCTTGAAGGCACGTTCAAGTTCCCCATTGTATTCATAAGCCTGGAACAGCCCCTGACACATAGTAAGGGCTCAGTAACTACTTTGAGTTGCTTTCTTGAATTCATTTTGCACCCACTCTGCATGACAGGCCTATCATCCCCAATTTAAAAATGAGTTCTCTGAGGCTCAGAGAGGGTAAGTCATTTACCCAAAGTCACACAGCAAGTGAGTGACAGAGCCAGGATTAGAACTTTGCCCTCTCTGACTGCAAAACTCTGTTCACTAAACTATAGTGCTTTCAGACTTCTTGAGTAAGTTGCTCATATTAAATGAGTTGTTCCAACTGAATTAGAAATAAAGTCAAGACTGGAAACTATAAGTGTGCTGTGAATAACTGGATAAAATACATGCAAAAATCACTCAATTTCCTAAAGTTGTTGGGGACAAGCTTTTACATAATCTGGACCTTGGCTGAACAATCAGCCGCATGCTGCTGAAGAGGCTTCATTGCCATTCCCAAAGGAATATTCAGTTCTCAATAATTAGAACTCTCTTTTCTAGGACTCCAGATCCCATAAAACCTGAAATAGTTTTGATGCATTGAGTTTCTGAGCAAACAACAAACAAAACTAGTGAAAGAAAACTGTGAGATTGTAATGTCCATTACAACTTCCTTAGGCAACCACACCAGGTACCGCTGATAACCACCCACTCAATTTTAGGTACAACCTGTAATGCACGTGTTCAAAATATAAAATGAGGGCTTCCATGTTTCCTGTGGCTACTCAGTCTCCGGCACAGTATTTGTTTTCCCCAAAAGGCAAACATTGCTGAGACCACCCCACTGCCTGACAAGAAAAGAATACCTGCGTGGTACTAGATGTACCTGTGTGAAACTCTTATCCCAAATACAGGGCAGTCATTGACTTCTCGGACATGCTTACATCCTGAGATGAACTTCCATTGCTCAGGTTTCCCTGACTGCTCGGCTGCCAAGTGCAAAGTGGCCTAGGAGTGCCAGCTGCTTACTGCTCAGTACCCAACACCACCTTTAATTAGGGAAAACTGGAAGTATATACAATAGTAAGTAAACATTTCTATGCGTGATTCAACCAGACAGTAAGCATAGAGTGTACAAGTCTGTGACTAAGACAGTGAGTCAGGCCACAAAGCTAGGTTCATACATCTGTTCTGGCATGTTATGGGATGGACTGCTATACAATAAATCTTGACACGAATAAAAAGGACTTTTTCTTTTTAACATATTTATTGGAGTATAATTGCTTTACATTGTTGTGTTAGTTTCTGCTGTATAACAAAGTGAATAAGTTATATTATACATATATCCCTGTATCCCCTCCCTCCCACCCTCCCTATTCCACCCCTCTAGGTGGTCACAAAGTACTGAGCTGATCTCCTTGTGCTATGTGGCTGCTTCCCACTAGCTATCTATTTTACATTTGGTAGTATATATAAGTCCATGCCACTCTCTCACTTCGTCCCAGTTTACCCTTCCCCCTCCCCGTGTCCTCAAGTCCATTCTCTACGTCTGCGTCTTTATTCCATTCCTGCCCCTAGGTTCTTCAGAACCTTTTTTTTTTTAGATTCCATATATATGTGTTAGTATATGGTATTTGTTTCTCTCTTTCTGACTTACTTCACTCTGTATGACAGACTCTAGGTCCATCCATCTCACTACAAATAACTCAATTTCGTGTATGTACCACATCTTCTTTATCCATTCATCTGTCAGTGGACACTTAGGTTGCTTCCATGTCCTAGCTATTGTAAATAGAACTGCAATGAACATTGTGGTACATGACTCTTTTTGAATTATGGTTTTCTCAGGGTATATGCCCAGTAGTGGGATTGCTGGGGCATATGGTAGTTCTATTTTTAGCTTTTTAAGGAAACCATAGTGGCTGCATCAATTTACATTCCCACCAACAGTGCAAGAGGGTTCCCTTTTCTCCACACTCTCTCCAGCATGTATTGTTTGTAGATTTCTTGATGATGGCCATCTTGAACTGTGTGAGGTGATACCTCATTGTAGTTTTGTTTTGCATTTCTCTAATGATTAGTGATGCTGAGCAGCTTTTCATGTGTTTGTTGGCCATCTGTATGTCTTCTTTGGAGAAATGTCTATTTAGGTCTTCTGCCCATTTTTGGATTGGGTTGTTTGTTTTCTTGATATTGAGCTGTATGAGCTGCTTGTATAGTTTGGAGATTAATCCTTCGTCAGTTGCTTCGTTTGCAAAAATCTTCTCCCATTCTGAGGGCTGTCTTTTCGTCTTGTTTATGGTTTCCTTTGCTGAGCAAAAGCTTTTAAGTTTCATTAGGTCCCATTTGTTTTTGTTTTTATTTCCATTTCTCTAGGAAGTGAGTCAAAAAGGATCTTGCTGTGATTTATGTCATAGAGTGTTCTGCCTATGTTTTCCTCTAAGAGTTTTTATAGAATCTGGCCTTACATTTACGTCTTTAATCCATTTGGAGTTTATTTTTGTGTATGGTGTTAGGGAGTGTTCTAATTTCATTCTTTTACATGTAGCTGTCCAGTTTTCCCAGCACCACTTATTGAAGAGGCTGTCTTTTCTCCATTGTGTACTCTTGCCTCCTTTATCAAAGATAAGGTGACCATATGTGCATGGGTTTATCTCTGGGCTTTCTATCCTGTCCCATTGATCTATATTTCTGTAAAAGGCCTTTTTAATTATCCTGGAAATCAGGAAGTTTCACAACTCTCTCTCCAAGCTAGCCAGGGCAATCTTTTGGAACTTTATGGGAGACCTATATCTTTCACTGCTTCACTCCCTAGAAATAACTCAATGGACAAACTACAGGGGTTAGGAGCAGAGTTTTAGAGTCAGGGACTCTGAGTATGAGACTAATAAGTCCAACAGCTTATTAGTCTTGGACCCTGGAACAACTTTTAAAAGATCTTTTAGCTTTTTTCCTTAATCTGTGAAAGGGAATAAGAATAACAGCTAATAGGGCTTCCCTGGTGGCACAGTGGTTGACAGTCCGCCTGCCGATGCAGGGGACACAGGTTTGTGCCCTGGCCTGGGAAGATCCCACATACCACTGAGCGGCTGGGCCTGTGAGCCATGGCCGCTGAGCCTGCACGTCCGGAGCCTGTGCTCCGCAACGGGAGAGGCCACATCAGTGAGAGGCCCGCGTACCACAAAAAAAAAAAAAAAAAAGAATAAAAGCTGATAGAGGGCTTCCCTGGTGGCGCAGTGGTTGAGAGTCCGCCTGCCAATGGAGGGGACAGGGGTTCGTGCCCTGGTCCGGGAAGATCCCACATGCCGCGGAGCGGCTAGGCCCGTGAGCCATGGCCGCTGAGCCTGCACGTCTGGAGTCTGTGCTCCGCAACGGGAAAGGCCACAACAGTGAAAGGCCTACGTACCACAAAAAAAAAAAAAAAAAAAAAAAGCTGATAGAGTTATGAGACTTAAATGAATTAAATATTACTGCAAGTAATATACTTATCACAAATCCAATTTTTTTGAAAGGTGTCCAGTAAATGGTAGTGTTTGATACTGTGAGTTACAGCTGTGTCAGTTCCTCTGCTCCTCTCCTACTTGGGCTTGGCTCTATCAATGGCCTCTTCTTGGCAGCTGGCTCTCTGGGGTCCCACAGAGCCTCATGGCCATAGCCAACTCACTTACATTTCCTGCTCTAATATTCTAAGAGTCCATGGATGGCCAAGTGAGTTGCATAATCAAAGCAGCTCTAAAGTCAGAGGATGGTGAAATCACTCCATCCTGAAGAGGCATGTGAAGGCTTGGTGCCGGAAATGGGACTTTTAAGTTAATTACTTTTTTTAAAGATTTATTATTTTATTTATTTATTTATTTATTTATTTATTTTTGGCTGTGTCGGGTCTTAGTTGCGGCACACTGGATCTTCGTTGAGGCATGCGGGATCTTTTGTCGTGGCACGCAGACTTCTCTCTAGTTGTGGTGTGCGGGTTTTCTCTCTCTAGTTGTGGCGCGCAGGCTCCAGGGCACACAGGCTCTGTAGTTTGAGGCATGTGGGCTCTCTAGTTGAGGCGCACAAGCTCAGTAGTTGTGGTGCACGCAGGCTTAGTTGCCCCACGGCATGTGGGATCTTAGTTCCCTGACCAGGGATGGAACTCGTGTCCCCTGCATTGTAAGGCAGATTCTTTACCACTGGACCACCAGGGAAGTCCCTTAAGTTAATTATTTAATGTATTTATATCTTACCCCAATCCCAATATTGGTGGGGTGTTTTTAAAATGTACATAATCAATGATGGAAATAAACAGTTGAGGGAATCAGAGGGTGGAGAGAATACAGCTAGGAAAAAACCAAGGCCAGCCATATGATTTCAGTTGATCGTGTCCCAGACAATCTTGGGCTAAAGAGGGACAAGTCTGGCTATAAATGTTCTGTTACCAAAACAGAGAAGGAAAATACAATCAGTTGCAAAATTCATATATGTTAATATATGCCAGCCACTATCCTAAACATTTTACGTGTATTAACTCACTCAGTGGTCACAACCCTCTATGAATTAGGAGTCTGTTGTCACTGTTTACACAGACGAGAACCTGAGGCTCTGAAAGATTAAATAAGTGGCCCAGGGCTCACAAAGGCAGCACTGAAATTGGAACCATAATTGCCTGGGCTCACAGCCCAGGCTCTTCAAGACTAAGTGATGCTGTTTTGATAGATAACATAAAACTAGTAATAGCAAACCAGCAGTTTAGAGGATGCATTTCCCAACACTGAGCTCTGAGCCCTCATAAAGACAAAACAGTTTAACAAAGTACACTAGCATCCAGATTTGGGGATTTCCCAGTTCAGTTCTTTTTTTTTTTTAATTTGGGCAGTGGAAGAATATGATGTGCAGCTGGCAACCTCTGTTTTGCTTGTGTGTGTCAAGTAAGAACATTAAAACAACAGCTACCAAGGACTGTCAACATTATTTCATGAAATAAATGATACTTAAGCACGAAAGCGAAAGAGAAAGGAAAGAAAGAAAGAAAGAAAGGAAGGAAGGAAGGAAGGAAGAGAAAGAAAAGGAAAGAAAGAAAGAGAAAAAGAAAGAAGAAGGAAAGAAAGAAAGAAAATCTAAAACAGGACCTTGTTTTTAAATTTTGAATAAATTCAGCTTTCTGAAAAGCATACCTTGCCCATATCTTTCTCATTTGCTCTCTGGCAGGTGAAGAAATATCAGAGAATATCAATGATGCATGAACTAGCATATAAGAACCACTGACAGCCTCCCCTGGGCATCTCTCTGTGACCCCAGAACACCAAGGACCCAAAAGCAGAACTGAGACTCCATCCTTCTCCTGGCTGGATTCCAGGAAGTTCTCAAAATTAAGTCTCTTAAGATTCAGAAGATGTGATCAGATCAAAAAATACAGAAAGTCTGTGAGGAGTGGTCAGAATAGGAGCCCTAAATTTGTGGTTTTCACACAAGATGTGCATAGCACTCCCAAATAAGAGCACATGACTGCAATCTTTGAGATATGCCACAGTGACATTGAAGGCTGTAATTTCAGTCTTGAATGAAACTGATGACCATTACTTTAAAGAGAACATAATACACTTAAATAAAATATAAGATTAACTCCAGGAACATTATTAGATTTTCCTGATGCTAACACATTGACATCATTTTTCTATTTTGTGTAGTAAAGAATTTGAGTTGCTTATAAATTTATGTTGAAACCCACCGGATGCTTTCAGAGGCTAAAGTGAGCAGCCCCACTTGTACAGGGAGTTGTATTTACAATACCTACTGTTCCTATATTTCCATTATAATGCAATTATCCTGTATGGGAAAAAATAAAGGTCACTGGGTTAATGGAGCTCACCTTCCTTTTTTAGTCCATAAATAATAAATCAAATATAATATTTAAAAAGAAAACCACATCCTGCACATCATTGTATTTCTGATGCTTTTTTTCATAGGACATTTGAGTACCGGCACTTACTATGGCCATAATTGTTACAGTCCATCAAGTTCCCACAGCACGGGTTCAGTAAGGAAGTACACAGCATATGTCTATTAAATTGATATTTATCAATAGTAAAATGTTCACGAAATTTCCTATGACATTTTCAAATCAGATTATAGTACATTCCACTCTGAGTTCGAGGAGTGTATCACAGAATGATTTATCCTAGCAAATATACAGAAAATCTCATGAGCTTTATCTGCTAAGTATTGACAAAGATATCCATTTAAAACATTCTAAACAAACACAGATTCAAGAGCATTCCTTTGCTTCCAGATGGCTTACCAACAGAACTTGTGAGTAGATAGTAGCCAGTGCTTGTGACCATGCTAAAAGTAATAAATGGCTCTAGGCAAGATTCTCCTGCCACTAGCTTCTCTAATGAAGAAATGAAGACTTTCCCGCCAGCTAAAGAGCTGAAAAGGGCTCTCAGCCCAAAAAAGCCTAATCAATGCTTTCACTTCAGGCTTCCCAAGGGATCAACTAAGCAATCGCTCCAGTACCTGGCACATCAAGATTTATAGGCAGATTAGGAACACATGGCTTAAATAGTTTCGGAAAGCCATTTGTCTTGAGTAATGAATAATAAAAAACACACACACACACAACTTACAGCAGCTGCTGTTGGATTACCAACACCCTGAAACTAATGCAATGTCTCATGAGATTTATCTGAGAAATATTTTAAAAATAATACGGGAATGATAGTACACCCCTGAGCCTGCTCTAAGAACTGTTAAACACTTGTAAATCACTTTCCAAAAATAATGAAAATGAAAAACTCTGCTTTGCGCTTGACACAGGCTTGTATAACAAAATGCACTTCAACTGCCAACCAAGAGAATCACACACAACTCCTGCCTCAGCAAGAATTTCAGCAGCATCACAGTACATCCCTGTGAATAAGCACTTTAAGTTCAAAGTATAAACCTAGCAATGAACCAGCCAACCATCTTCATTAACAATGCAGCAGTTATAAGCACACTGTTTTAAAGTTAATTTGAAGGGCATGTATCTATCAATAGCACATGATTGTTGTTATTATAATTAGTAACAACAAAAGTAACAACCACCACTCACTGAGTGTTGTTCTGCCAGGCACCGATCTGTTCTTTTATGTGCATTGTCTATTTTAATCCCTGAAAAACCTTTATGGTCTGTGATAGGTGACAGAATATACCACCCCAAAATACACCAGTTTGGCATAAGAATTATTTAGAGCTAAAGACACTTAAAAATCAACATGTTAAGAAGGGCATTCTAATCTCCCTTTTCTTCCTGAAAATAGAATATTAAAAATTCCCATGTGAAAGATGCCCTCCTTGTACCAAGAGAAAAGAAACATTCTTCCATGGGCAGTCAAAGCCAAGAGAATTCTGCACAAACAGAACTTGTTAAAATAATTCTTATCTTCATTCAGCCTCCCCATGTATTTTAGTTACTTTCCCACAATTGCCTCTCTTTGTTCAGCCTTGTATAAAGTATTTAGATTTTGTCACTTCTTTGGGTTTTCATGTCATTATGAGGGCTCCTGTGTCATGTAAACCTTATGGAAATTTGTATGCTTTTCCGTTAATCTGTTTTATGTTAGTTTAATTTTCAGGCCGAGCTGAAAAACCCTAAGAGGATAGAGAGAAAATTTTGCCTCCTCTACATCTGTGATGGTTTGTTATCTAATTAAATCCACTGACCCATCAGCACAAAGCATTAAGATCTAACATTTTTTTAAAATATAGACACTTAATTTGCCTTAGTATTCATTCTCAATGTAAATATTTTTGGCTTTGAAATTTATCTAGGCTTCCCAAGAAAGTTTCCTTAAAATATTAATCATTTTGCCATCATCAAAATATCTACAAACAGTAAATGCTGGAGAGGGTGTGGAGAAAAGGGAACCCTCTTGCACTGTTGGTGGGAATGTAGATTGATACAGCCACTATGGAGAACAGTATGGAGATTCCTTAAAAAACTACAAATAGAGCTACCATACGACCCAGCAATCCCACTACTGGGCATATACCCTGAGAAAACCATAATTCAATAAGAGTCATGTACCACAATGTTCATTGCAGCCCTATTTACAATAGCCAGGACATGGAAGCAACCTAAGTGTCCACTGACAGATGAATGGATAAAGAATATGTGGCACATATATACAATGGAATATTACTCAGCCATAAAAAGAAACGAAATTGAGTTATTTGTAGTGAGGTAGTGAGGTGGATGGACCTAGGGTCTGTCATACAGAGTGAAGTAAGTCAGAAAGAGAAAAACAAATACCGTATGCTAACACACATATATGGAACCAAAAAAAAAAAAAATAGGTTATGAAGAACCTAGGGGCAGGACAGGAATAAAGACGCAGACGTAGAGAATGGACTTGAGGACGCGGGGAGGGGGAAGGGTAAACTGGGACGAAGTGAGAGAGTGGCATGGACTTATATATACTACCAAATGTAAAATAGATAGCTAGTGGGAAGCAGCCACATAGCACAAGGAGATCAGCTCAGTGCTCTGTGACCACCTAGAGGGGTGAGCTAGGGAGGGTGGGAGGGAGACGCAAGAGGGAGGAGACATAGGGATATATGTATATGTATAGCTGATTCACTTTGTTATAAAGCAGAAACTAACACACATTGTAAAGCAATTATACTCCAATAAAGATGTTAAACAAAAAAACTCAAAAAAACACAATTATTTTTATGAATATCATCAAATACTTCTTTACTTATTACTAGAAGTTTTACACCTGTTCTACATAAAATTGAAGTAGGTCAATTTGCATTCGTTAACAGGCAAATTTCCTGAAAAATAAAAACAAATGCATATCTTGTAGAATAATTTCTGACATTCTTACAATGAAACTCTGGGAACGTGTGAAATTATAAGTATGCATCATTGTAAGCAAATGATTTTTTAAATAAAACTTGAGCTTATAGGATTAATAAATAACGACTGGCCTGGACTTTCACATGGTCTATCAGCCCCAGCAGGATTAATTTGTAGCCCCCAAACTACATTATAAAAACAGAAGCCCGGCTGAATGAGTTCTTAGTTTGGAATATTTATGTGCTAAAACAGCAGCATGATCTACAAACATGCAAAAGGCTATATCCTAGCTCCACTCAACACTTTATTACTAAGAAAAGAGGGTGCTTTGTCCTGAAGACAGCAAACTTGGGGTGGAGATGCTGACCTGCATCTATAATGCTCAGTTAGGGGGGATGATGTTAGTGTAACTGTATACAAAAACTGTAACACTTTAATGATTATAATATTGAAAAGATTTAGCAGTAAAGAATCAAGGTGGGATTATCCTAGAGAAAGGAGAGTGGCAAGAATTTTAAATCTCTTTGCTTGAGCTGGAATATCCATCTTCTCCTGCCTTGGACATTGGCATTCCTAGTTCCCAGGCCTTCAGACTTGAACTGGGCCTCATACCACTGGCCCTTTGATTCTCAGGCCTTTGGAATCCAGCTGGGACTTACACCATTGGTCCCCCTGGTTCTCAGGCCTCTGGACTCGGACCATATTCCACCACTGGCTTTCCTAGTCCTCCAGTTTGCGGACGGCAGATTATAGGACTTCTCGGCCTCCATGAAAGTATAAGCCAATTCCTATAATAAATCTCCTCTTATACATATCTATATAATATAGCCTATTGGTTCTGTTTCTCTGGAAAACGCTGACTAGTACAGATTTTGGCTGAGAAACACCAGTACAGATGATCTCCAGGTTTCCTCTCTTCAGTTGAAAAACCAATGGCTCTATCTAATCTGCACACAGTTGGGGCAGCACGGCAGAGTGAACAGAGCACTGAATTCAGGATTCTGCCCCCATTTCTGCCACTACTTGTGTCAACGTGAGCAATTCAGTGAACCACCCTGGTTCTCCATTCACTAAGGTGTGAAGTGAAAGGCTCTGTGTGGCCGACTTGTGAGGCTCCATCTAACACTACCAGTCGCTGATCCTGGGGAAGATCTTGGAGTCCACGGAGGATCATCAGGTTCTAAGAGTGCCTCCAAAGAGCCTCCAGCACTAGAAGGTCCATTCAGGCCCAGGCTGGCCAACCCTTAACCACTGCTCAACCTATCAAGAAATTTTTTACTCACCGATGACGATTCATAATTAATTTAACAGTGGGAATGCCATGAAAAAATCAGGTTTGATTTATTTCTTCTCTGCCCTTCTCATTGAATTTGTTACCAATAAAATATCTTGAATTCATCTCCTAATTAGTATTCCCACGATCAGTGCCCTGGTCTAGGGTCTGCTCACTGATCTCCCAACTGTTCTCCAATTCCATGCTGTCCCTTCTCTGATAATACAGCCCCACATCATCTCACTAGTCATCTATCTAAATGTTAACGTGATCCATCTCCCTCCCTAATTAAAAACCCTCAGTGAGCTCCAGTGCCTGTAGAATTAAGTCCAGACTCTTTAGCATTGTTTCCAATGTGGTATCTGACCTCAATCCCAGCAACTGCTCTCACCTCCCAAGATCTCTACACTTAGGGACTTTTGGATTCAAGGATCTCTAAATCCAATCTGCCCTTGACCAAATATAGAAATGAAGCAAGTTTTACCATTACATACAAGCGTCTTTTCTTAGCCTAAATCTTATCCCTTTTGCATAAAATCTTTTGGAAGCATAAATTTCTTTTAAGAATCAAAAAGAGCTCCTTGAATCAATAAATGTTTTGGTATAATTTCTCTATTTTTTAATACCACCCTGCCTCCCAAGCTACATGGTTTGTAACTCATTCATTTAACTTGTCAGTCATTCATATAGCAATCATTCGTGAATCTTCCTGTGTGTCCTGTACGTTATATAGTTATAAACTATATAACAGGCTATATATTGGCTCTACAATGTTAAAGAAACATGTTTTTTCTAAGCACTTCAACTACTGAAATAATTTAATACTCAAGGACAATACTATAGCATACTATGTTAATTATTTTAATGCAATGACACATATAATTATTTTACATTTTAATCTAAAAAATGATGATGAGAGACTGAGAAATTAAGATAGTAGTTACCCCTATGAAGTCACCTTCTTCAAACTCACTTAAAATTTCAGAGTTGGTATTTTTGTTTGTGCTTGTATTACTTGACATGACCTTTAAATGTCCAGCAAGAACCAAGTAGTGTTCTGAGGGTATGTGTCCTTGTCTTAGAATCATACTTTCAGCTTCAAATCTGAGTAGAAAGAATATTAAAAACATCTCTTCTGTAAAATGGAAAGTCTGAAGTCATTATTGGCTAACAAAATCCTGTCAACTTCATCTGTAAAGAATTTTACTTTTTATTAAGAAGCAATTTTCATCCTCTTCTGGTAAAGACCTTGAAGCAGGGACCCTAGCCAACTTGCCCACAGCTATAGCATCAGAGCCTAGAATGGTGCTTGGCTCAGAACGTAGACACTCAATGAATATATACTGAGTAGATTTATGAATAGGCAAAATAGGGGTGTCACACAACCACGGAACAGAAGGTCTCCCTACAAATTAATTCATTAGATGAGCCCTGCTACTTCACAAAATATAGGTATCTTTTTAAACTACTACTGCTGAATTCATGATGTAAGGCCAGATTTTTCACTTTCTGGGAGACATAAATTTGGTGTTGATTGGCGTCCCTTTTATCAAGACTTTTTTTAAGTACTATATTCAAGATCAGTTTTGCAAATCTGCTATTTCCCCTATTCATAGGTCTTTAGCCAGAAATAGCAGTTTGTCCACCCTTAATTTCTAGAAACAACCTACCTCTAGTAATAATACATGGTAAACTTTAATAGACATACAAACATGGAATATATAGCAATGATTTTAATTATTCAAAAGGAAGATATTTTATAAAGTATTGGGATTCTGCCCTACTTCAATAAGTTTGATGTTGTGAAGGAGAGTTAGAAGCAGGAAAACTCCCAACAAAACAACCATACAAGCTGATAAGTAAGCCTGTCACAGTTCCATAGATGCTGACAGAAGGCATGGGGCTCTTGAGTCAGAGACAAAGGACTTTACTAGTTGCAGCAAAAGGAGTAACAAGAGTATCAGTATTGTTGCACCAGTCCCCAAATCCCTCAAGGCAATGTGGGGGGCCCAGTGGAGCCCGCATATGCAGTGGGGTGAATCACAGGGGAGGATCCTGTGCATAGGGTATCCGCTGCTTTTATAACAGGCAGTAAGCAAGCTGGTTTGTCTGGAAGGCAACCAGGTGCCACGAAGAACAGCAATGCATTACTTTTCTCAGGACTGCCAGCTGCATAAACAATCCGAGAAATGGCCCAGGTAAAAGAACAGTCAAAGCCTTGGGATTTTAGCACATTCAGTAAGAAGTTTAGGCACACAAGAAGCTCCAAGCAGACTGTATCTCAACATACAGGGCATAATAATACAAACGAATGGAATTTTAAAATAAAGCTAGACGGTTACCTAAAGAATTATGATTCTAGTTCCAAAAGGAAAAAAAATACAAGGAGAAGTTTTACAATGCTATTTTCACTGCCTTTGAGAAAAGGATTCACGAGATTACGATGTGAAGACTACTGACTTTCGATTATGTTAATAGCAATTTTTAAAAACCACTACTCAAACTCTGTAGACTTGAACAAAATATCAAAAATTCCTGAAGTAACTGCCACATCCCAGAAAAATCCTCAAGATAATGATTAGTTTCTATGAACCAAGAATAGCAGAACAGTCAATAGGAGCACCGAGGAATCATGAGAATGAGGCCAGTAATAAGTATGTGATGGGAAAGGAAGGAGAAGGTGTGGGGAATTGAAAACTAATAAATTTAGGACAAGCACTTTAATGAATAAAGTCTGGAATTCAACACTCAATTGGATTTAAAGCATCACAGAAAGAGCAGGAGGATTCCACATTCTGTTTTCTCTCTGTTATACTGTGCAAGTACAGATGAGAGCCAGTCATTCCCAGCCAGGTTTTGAAGTGCATCATTTGGCTGCCAGATGCCCATTATACTAATTGGATCACCAGTTTCCTCTATATCTCGTTGACACAAGGATTCCAGGGCTACCCATTTCTCCTGCAGCATTAAAATTTAAGAACGCCACACATACAGTAAACCATAAAATATTCACATGGGCCTGTACTCTACTTTTGTATTATATTGTAACTCTGGAATGATTCTTCAATAGCCTACATGAGCGATGTGAAGGAATGACAATACTAAATAGGTTTCTCATGTTTAACATTTAATTTTATACTTCCGGAGCATTTGACACACTTGTGAATATTTACAATTTGATTCAAATCATCATCTTCCTCAAGCATTGTTTTCTTGTTTAGTATATAGCTACAACTGTTCCAACCTGACAAATATAGAAATCAGAGTACTTCTGTTAGGAACAGAAAAAGGAAGACTTAATACCCTCACAATCAAAAACTAAAATGTCCTCATTAATATACATATGGCTATACATGTATATTGTATATTGAACTCTAAGAAAAACCTCGGAATATTATTATTTATAGATACACTGATTCATTTTGGTTTTATTCTCCATTTAAAAGGGTAAATTTGAATAAATATTAATATCACTCTTCACTGAATGACCTGGTGCTTAATAAAAGTAACTCCCCATTAAAATTTCTAGATATCCATGATTTTAAAAATGAGACTTCATGTTAATACTACATTATTTAACTTTTTCCAAGAAAGACTCACATACACAATGGATCTTGTATTAAGCAGGGTTCTGGGTTCCAGACAAAAGAATCCACTCTGATCAGTTTAAAGAAAGAAAGGATTTACTCCAGAACCACTTTGTCTCCACCACAGTCAGGAAACTGGGGCTACCACACCTAAACAAGGAATCCTGTGGGTTTTGCCAGTTCCTGCACCAGCAAAACGGATGTCCCATGTCCTACCCTTCCCCGCTCCATATATTAATTGCAAACCAAATGTCATGAAGATATATCTGTCAGAATCTAAACCTTGTACTGATACACTAAAAGAAAGTGAGGAGGGGCTGGAAAAGGCAGATTTTTGTTTTGTTTTGGTCAATATTCTATACTGAGATGGCAGGGTTTACATTATGGGGAAATATAAAAATGTAGCGCTTTTTCAAAAGATTTTGGGTAACCCAGATTGCAAATGTCAACTTCAACTTTATCATAAAATTCAGGGTACCTTATCTAATATATCTGGCATGTTTTTCCTCTTTCTAGACAAATAAGTAGACTGTTATAGTAGTCCAGTCATTTTTTTTATTGTTTTAGAATTTTGCTTATAAGTTTTGATCTTCATCCTATTTTCAATTCTAGTTTCCTTCAGGTTGGTTGAAAAATTCATCATTACATTACAGAGTTCAAAGCACAAACTCCAAATTATTACACATTTCTTTTGATCAATATTCAATTTGTAACATGTCTTTTGTCTTCAAAGTTTTGTTAAACTCTATTCACCATCTGCCACTGCTTATCTTAGGGGATTGCCAAGACCCAAATGGAATATTTTCGTGTCACTTACTCTTGATAGATTGTGGTCTGGCAAAGTTGAAGCTGTACTTCATTTGGCAAACTGTGTAATGACCTATTCTTCTTTAGACATAGTTGAAGCTTTTACAAAAAGAAGAAGAAAGAAAATAAATAAATAATAGCGTAGAAAAGAGCTAAAGGAAAAAGATTATGATGCTCTGCAATTAGCTCAGATCCCTTCAACGTTTCTGATAACCAAAACAAGAGTAGATTTTATGTGTTTCCCAAGGTCCAGTCATTTTTTATGTGATAGACATTGGTAATTAAAATCTTCCATATCTGGATTCATGAGAATTTGGTATGATCCTAACAGAGCAAAACTTTTCCTATGGAAGGGAAGGAGACACTGAGACACTGAGGAGATGGTCTTCCCCAGTACTCATGAAGTTCCATGGTGTTAGGCCCTCAACCTCTGTGAAGAAGTTGGTAAGGAATCCTTCAGAACCTAGCTTGCCCAGCAAAACAGTTAGGACAAACCAAGGACCAGAAAAGTAAAATCTGATGGTGTCCAGGAATCCTTTACTGGAAGACTTTGAGGTAAAAAGTTCAAGCATGCCTTTTTTTCCTTTTCCAAAATATTAGGTTTTAATACGCATTAATATTGCATCTGCCTGCTATCACTGAGAAAGAACTGTGAGGTGGCTACTAAATCTTTAAAATGTTTGCATTTATAAAAGGTCTGAAAACAAAGATATGTTCATAATCCCTACCTCACACCATATACAAAGATTAACTCAAAAAGTGGATCAATGATGTAAATATAAGATCCAAAAATATTAAACGAGAAAATATAGGGGTAAACCTTCATGACCTTGGATTTGGTAATAGATTCTTAGATATAACACACAAGCAGCAATAGAAAAAATAAACTGGACTTCATCCAAACTTAAAACTTTTTGCATCGAAGGACATTATCAAAGAAAATGAAAAGAAAACCAACGTATAGAATGGGAGAAAATATTTGCAAGTCACATATTTGACAAGGATTTAATACCCAGCATATATAAAGAACTCCCAACTTGGTAACTAAAAGACAAACAGGCCAATTTTAAAATGGGCAGTGGACTTGAATAGGTGTTTCTCCAAAGAAGATATACAAACGGCCATGAAATGATACATGAAAAGATGCTTAACCACCTTGGGAAATGCAGATCAAACACAGAATGAGATACCACTTCACACCTACTAGCACAGCAGTAATAATAATAGTAGTAGTAATAGTAGAAAATAACAAGTATGGATGAGGATGTGGAGAAATTGGAACCCTTGGGCATTGTTGGTGGGAATGCAATTGGTGCAGCTACTGTGGAAAACAGTATGGCAATTACTCAAAAAGCTACAGAATTATCATACGACCCAGCAATTCCACTCTTAGGTAACCTCTTCCTTGACACCTAATTCCTGGCAACCACTAATTGTTTTCTCTCCCTACAGTTTTACCATCCACAGTATCATATAAATAGAATCAGACAATGCATTACTTTTTGTGTCTGGCTTAGCAAAATGCATTTAAGATCATCCGTGTCTTGTATGAATCAACAGTTTGTTCCTTTTTATTGTTCAGTTGTATTTCATTGTATGGCTATATCAGTTTGTTTATCCATTCACCTGTTGAAGGATATTTATAAGGATGATCCTTAAATTTCCCTTTTCACTACTAAATAATTAAAATTCCATTTAATTCCTAAATGAGTATAGTTTTGTGTTAATATTTTATTTTAATTTTTTGAAATTTGGTGTTTATGATGTACAGACTTAATTTAGTATTTAAAAAAACACTTGACTAACTAAAAGGCCTCATTTTCTGACCTGCTAGGTAAGTTTTCTGCAAAGGCAATTTGATTAAAAATTCTGAAATTTTAGGGTGCTTAAAACCTTAAGTATCAACTTCTACATGTTATGACCATATCTTTTAAATTTTTTATGACATTTTAACCATTTTTAAGTGTGCATTTCAATGGCATTAATTACATTCACGCTGTTGTGCAACCATTACCACTGTTTCCAAATCTTTTCCATCACCCCATAGAGAAACTCTGTAACTATTAAGTAATGACTCTCCATAAGCCCTCACCCCAGCCCCTGGCAAGCACTGTTGTACTTTCTGCTTCTGAGTTTGACTACTCTAGATACCTCATGTCAGTGGAATCATGTAGTATTTGTCATTCTGCGACTGGCTTATTTCACTTAACATAATGTCCTCAAGGTCATCCATACGATTATGTGTATCAGAACTGTCATTCCTTTTGAAGGCTAAATAACTTTCCACTAGACAGATATACTACAACTTATTTATCCACTCATTTGTCGATGGACATTTAGATTATTTCCACATCTTGGCTATTGTAAATAATGCTACAATGAACCCAGGAGTGTTGATATCTCTTTGAGGTCTTGATTTTAATTCTTTTGGAAAAATATCAGAAGTGAGACTGTTTGATCATAGAGTAGTTCTATTTTTAATTTTTTGAGGAACCTCCATACTGTTTTCTACAGTGGTTACACCATTTTACATTCCCACCAACAGTATACAAAGATTCTAATTTTTCCACATCCTTGCCAACACTTGTCTTTTGAATTTTTGATAATAGCCATCCTAACAGGTGTGAGGTGATAGCTTATTGTGGTTTAATTTGCATTTTCCTGACCTTAAGCATCTTTTCATTTGCCTGTTGGTTTTTTGTATGTCTTCTTTGGAGAAACGTCTATTGAGTTCCTTTGCCCATTTTTTAATCTGGTTATTTGTTTTTTTGCTATTGTGCTGTTGCAGTTTCTTACATATTTTGGATATTAAGCCCTTATCAGATAAATGGTTTGCAAATATTATCTCTCATTCCACTGGTTGCCTTTCTATTTTGTTGATTATTTCCTTTGATGTGCAGAAGACTCTTAGTTTGATGTAGTCCCACTTGTTTATGGTTTTTTTTTTTTTTTTTTGGCCGCACTGCACCACATGTGGCTCTTAGTTCCCCAATCAGGGATAACCCATGGCCCCTGCAATGGAAACGCGGAGTCCTAACCACTGGGCTGCTGGGGAAGTTCCAAGTCCCATTTGTCTATTTTTGCTTTTGTTGCCTGAGCTTCTGTCATACCAATGAAATAATTGATAAGATCACTGTCACAATGGATGTCCCCTTCACAATAGCATCAAAAAGAAAATATTTAGGAATAAAGTTAACTAGGGAGGTAAAAGATCTGTACACTAAAAACTATAAAACATTGATGAAAGGAATTAAAGAAGACACAAACAAATGGAAAGACATCTCATGTTCATGGATTGGAAGACTTAATATTGGTTAAATGTCCATACTACACAATCTACAGATTCAATCAATCTCTATCAACTTCCAACAGCTTTTTTTTCAGAAATAGAAAAAACATTCTAAAATTCATATGGAACCACAAAGGACAGCGAATTGCCAAAACGATCTTGAGAAAGAAGAACAAAGCTGGAAATATCACACTTCTTGATTTCAAAATATATTACAAAGTTACAGTAATTAAAACAGTATGGTACTGGCATAAAGACAGATATAGATCAATTGAACAAAATAGAGAGCCCAGAAATGAATCCACACATGTACGGTCAACTGATCTTCAACAAGGGTGCCAAGAATGCACAATAGGGAGAGGACAGTCTCTCCAACAAATGGTACTGTACAACAGATAATGACAGTCAGGTCTGTATCTGTGGGAGAAAGACGTTTCAAACAAGCAAAGGAGGAATGCTAGAATAAATCCTATGGTAACAGGCTGAAGTTAGAGACATCCATTTGAACTAATGTTTATTTTAATATATATACAGATGGATACATACAGAAATGAATATAGATAAATGGGTTAATATACTACAAACACTTGCCAGCTCTATGCACTGAGAGGGCCTAGAAGTAATGACTCTCCAGTTGTAACAAGAACACCTAGTAGACAGGTTTTGGTTTCTAAATACCATTCTCCAATAAAAGGAACTATACTTCTTAAAGAATGGCTGGTTCTTAGGCCAGGGCATAGAAAATACAAGATAAGCCTGGAGAATCTTACAGTGCCAGAAAGTAAGTTGGTGATAATAACTATTATTATAAATGAAATAAAAATAAAATAAATAAAAGACATGGGTCTGTCAAATGGACACATGAGCCACCCTTAAGAGGTCCTGATACCCAGAGGTGGAATAATTTAAGCAATATAATAAACGATGATAATAAAGAATTATAACCCAAAGAATAAAATAAATATCCATATGGCAATAAATATCTGAGACCATCTGATATAAATATACAAGTGAATGAATGAATGAATAAATGAAAAGAGGCAATTCTTCCTTTCAGAAGAATTATAAATGCAAAAAGAATGAGGAAAACCGAGCATCACCACTAGAGTACCAAAGTAATAATTGCTGCAGGGAAGATCCACTGATGAATGCTAAAATTAGTGAGAGAAACAGGTTATCCACATTGCCTCCAAGTATCTCCCATAAAATATTAATAACTGTGGAGGTTTAACATATGCCTACAATTTCTTAAATATTCCTCCATCCAGAAGATGGACCTTAATTCCCCTGGACTGGGCTGGACTTAGTAACTCACTTCCAAAGGACAGAATATAGAAAGGGGAAATGGTAACTTTCCATGGAGAATCCTGGCAGATACTACCTTAGCCAATTGATCAAGGATAACATCGCCAGTAATAAGACATTAATGTCATGTACCCAAAATCTATAACTTCAGTCTGATCATGAGAAAAAAAAAAGTAAACCCAAACTGAAGGACATTCTACAAAACATCTAACCAGTACACCTCAAAACTGTCAATGTAATGAAAGACAAGGAAAAAAATGAGGAACTATCACAGATTGAAGGAGAGTAAGGAGACATGAAAACTAAAAGCACTGTGGTCTCCTGACTTGAATCCTGGAACAGAAAAAAAGACAGTGGAAGCACTGGGGAAATCTAAATAGTCTGTAGTTTAATTTACAGTATTTGTTGAACCAATCTTAATTTCTTAGTTTTGGTCATTGTTCCATGGCTACGTGAGATGTTAACATCTGGGGAGACTGGGCAGAGAGTATACCAGAATTATCTGTACTATCTCTGCAATTCTTCTGTAAGCCTAAAACTATCAACATAAAAAGTTTAAAAATTTTTTAGCTTCAGCTAAACACAGTAATTTGAAATAAATGGGTCTCAATCCCAGGTAACTGAAGCCCAAAATAAAAGCAAATCAGCTGTATCCAGTTATTACTATTTACCCATGCAATCTGAATGTCCAAGTTTTCCAACTAAAATCTCTCATAGAATGCCTATGATTCATAAAGAGTAAATATCTATGTTTACAACTTCAGGAACACAATTCTGTATTTAAATCAGATTCTGTAAGAAAGATAAATTGAACTTAAATCATGTTTGTTTATACTCCTTTTTCCAAATTGTAAATTCACTGCTAAGTCGAGGACTGTCTGTAACCAGACAAGAATTTCAGCTGGTTATTACAAGAACTTACATGGCTATGATACCAGTGTTGGAATCTCCTGGACTAAAATGATATAGGTGGATTCAAGACAATGTCATAGGCACAGAAAACAGTGACTTTTAGAAACGTCTAATGCCAAAGATGATGAATACTTGTAATATAGCACTTTATTTTTTAGGATACTCTGAAATGCTTTATACCTTAAAATGTTTAAAATCAATATCTCTTTTTACTTTAGAGCTGGTTTACAAAACATCCTTTAGAGGCTAAAAAACAACAAATGTAAATCCAGTTTACCTAAGTATATTAAAATTTTAATAGAAGTAGAGAAGGTCCACCTAATATCTTAGGAACAGAAATTCACAGCTACATAATGGATTGCTTTGAAGTTTGTTCAAAGATTAGTAAATTAAAGTTACAGAAAACATTTTAATAGGCTTAAATAAATTTATTTATATTCAAAATCAATGATTTATCTCAAACATATACCTCAAACATAACACACAGTAGGAACTCAATGATCAGTATTTCTTTAATTCATATACAAAATAAATGAAAGACTGCTTCACTAGACCAAAAGAAAATATAAATATTACAACCATCTTTATTTAATCCCATTTTGTTTTCTAAAATCGTAAAATTGGGCTTCCCTGGTGGCGCAGTGGTTGAGAATCTGCCTGCTAATGCAGGGGACACGGGTTCGAGCCCTGGTCTGGGAAGATCCCACATGCCGCGGAGCAACTAGGCCCGTGAGCCACAACTACTGAGCCTGCGCGTCTGGAGCCTGTGCTCCGCAACAAGAGAGGCCGCGATAGTGAGAGGCCCGCGCACCACGATGAAGAGTGGCCCCCGCTTGCCACAACTAGAGAAAGCCCTCACACAGAAACGAAGATCCAACACAACAAAAATAAATTAATTAATTAATAAACTCCTACCTCCAACATCTTCTTTAAAAATAAATAAGTAAAAAAAACCGTAAAATTAAGGCAAGGATTAGGAGAGTATAAGTGTAAGAAAAATAATTTGGCATGATGTTTTCATAGTGTTAACCTGTATTCGCTTAAAATTATAGAAGAAAAGCACTATTAATAACATTGGAATAATCATTATCAGAAAAAAAACTTTTTAAATTTCTTTACCTCTCTGAGATTTTCTTGGCTTCTTTGCTTAGGCTGAATGAACAACGTTTTCAGCTTTCCAAATTCTTTGCTCTGTAAAACAAAGTGTATTTACATTAAGTGCATCCCACTTGTCCCCAAGGATACAACTTCTTCTAAAAATTTGGAAAGCATTTATAGCCTGGGTAACATAGAGTGTTATATTTATGTAATAGTGACTTCTAACTTTGCAGGAAAACTTTGTTGAAATAACTTTAAGAAACAGATTTACTTAAAACAACTAAAGCACCAAGCATGGAATTCACTGGTCATATTATAGATAGACAAGTTTGATTCTAACTAACAGGACCATTATAGCAAGTTGAGAGTTGTTTGCTTGTTACAAGTCACCCCATGAATGTAACTTACTCTCATGTCAGCTCAGTTGAATAGAGATCACATTCACCAAACAGACTCCATGAACCTACACAAAAGTATCAAGAGTAACTTTCCTTTTTATCTAGGGAATTCAGTTTCAAAACAGTGTTACTGACTGAGGGCTATACTCTAAGGTGAAATACAACTCAGTTTAGTTAAGTTTATTTATCCCAATACAGCATCTTGCCTTAACTTTTTATTCCAGGTCTTAGGCATCAACATGAAAACGCATGACCTCCAGCCAAATCTTGATATCTATTTACTCTTCATATCCCATAGGCAATGATGAGAAACTGAATATAGATCTAAGATACTCTAAGATACTCCTAGACATATTCTGATAGCTTGTTTGTTCTTATTAATAGTAATAATAACAATTTATCGAGCATTTATTATGTATCAGGCACTGTTTCAAGTACTTTACGCCCATTAACTCATAAAAGCAGTTTATATTTTTTGACTTCCTATATAAGGAAGAAACCCTCTGGCTATTTAACATGACCTGTCAATGACACAGGGAATATGCTGACTTAATTCTTCTGGTTTGTAGTAGCTATTTTTAAAATGGAATGAATGACAACACTACTACAGTCTACCCAAGCAATATAGCAGAGATGATGCAACACATAATCCTTAAATCAAGGAACTGTGCTTCACTACATCTCCTGCCTACGCTGGAAACTACACTGCACAGTGTGACGCACTGCCATCTTGGCTGGCACTGTTCTAACGGGATCTAGTAATATTATTCATCTGTGCTCATGAAAAGTGAATTTTTACCCATAATGTACTCATACAAATGCCAGCAACAAGAAGAAATTACTGATAGGATTAACATATAACAATTTAATTGTGCCAAATTAAAAAAAGAAAACAGAGGCAAGTGAGTTGTTTCATTTGATGTCAATACATTCACCAAATATATATAAGAATTTAACTCTGTTAAGCATAATAAACTGTAATTTGGGGAATTAACTTTAACTCTATGATAGATAGAATACATATAAGTTCAAATTACTTTTAATACTGGATATATTAAAATTTAAAACTGGCCTACAAAACACATATCATTATGAAAAGAGCTAATACATTCACATGCATATAAAGAATGGAGGGAAATACACCAGAATGTCATAATTGATGATCTGTCCCCCTGGGTATAGAATTTTTAGTCATTTTAATTTTCTTCTTCATCTTTTTAAAACCCAAATTTCCTACACTTAACCTGTATTACTTTTATTTCAAGTTTTAAAAAATAGCTCAATTTTTTTCTGATTATGAAAATAATATATTTACATTTAAAACTGAAAATCTATTGAAATCCTACCAACCATAGTTATATTTTGATGCATTCTAGAGCTCTGTGCCTCTGTTTCTGTGTGTGTATATGAATATATATTCACATATATACATATCTGCACACTAAAGAAACATAATTTTATAAAAATAAAATTTTACTATTCTGTTTTTTGGCTTGATTTTTTTTCTTCAGTGACATACTATTTACTTCTTTCCACATGTACACAGTTACTTTTAATAGCTGCATTGTACTCCATTATATAATTTATCAATTACCCCTCAGAACCCAGTTTAGACATCACTTAAGAAGCAAAGCGAGAGAGAGGCATGGACATATATACACTACCAAACATAAGGTAGATAGCTAGTGGGAAGCAGCTGCATAGCACAGGGAGATCAGCTCGGTGCTTTGTGATGGCCTGAAGGGGTGGGATAGGGAGGGTGGGAGGGAGGGAGACGCAAGAGGGAAAAGATATAGGAACATATGTATATGTATAACTGATTCACTTTGTTATAAAGCAGAAACTAACACACCATTGTAAAGCAATTATACCCCAATAAAGATGTTAAAAATAATAATAAATTATAAGGCGCTTCCAAAAAACAAAAAATTAGTAGGAATGACAAAATTAACGTTAGTTGGCCAAAACTATAAACTGGTAAAGTCTTTCCAGAAAACAAGCATAAGAGGGCTTCCCTGGTGGCGCAATGGTTAAGAATCCGCATGCCAATGCAGGGGACACGGGTTTGATCCCTGGTCTGGGAAGATCCCACATGCCGTGGAGCAGCTAAGCCTGAGTGTCACAACTACTGAGCCTGTGCTCTAGAGCCCACGAGCCACAACTGCTGAGCCCACACGCCGCAACTACTGGAGCCCACACACCACAACTACTGGAGCCCACACACCGCAACTACTGAAGCCCATGCGCCTAGAGCCCATGCTCCGCAACAAGAGAAGCCACTGCAATGAGAAGCCTGCTCACCGCAATGAAGAATAGCTCCCGCTTGCTGCAACTAGAGAAAGCCCACACGCAGCAATGAAGATAAAAATAAAACACAGCCAAAATACAGCCAAAAATAAAAATAAATAAATTTTTTTAAAAAAGAAGCTTTCACTTCCTCCCAAGTCTGGGTTCAGCTCCCCTCAGATGCATTTCAACCACAATCTGTCAACACTGCACTCAATGAATGTCTAGCTGACTGTCTTCTTTCCTAAACCATAAGGGACCGTCTATGTCTGATTAAATGTTGTAGCCCCATACCTACTATAGTGCCCAATAAATAGCTGTTGAAATATAAGTTGTTTTCTTTTTTAAAATAAAAATACAATAATAGAATTAACATTCCTGCACACACAAATTTGTGCACTTATCCAATTATTCCCATGGCATAAATTTCTAAAACTGGAGTTGCAGAGACAGAGGTATGCACATTTTGAATTATAATAAATATTGCCAAATTGCCCTCCAAAATCCTTGTAGAAATTTACATTCCCACCATCAATGGATAAAAGTGTCTATTTTTTTGTATCTTTTAAATACTGAGTATTGTCACCCTTTTTAAAACCTTCAGAGTGATATCATTATCATTTGTCACTTTTACAATTAGAAAAAAAATTAAGACATTACAGGTTTTGCTATTCTTAAAACTAGATAGCTATTAATTAGGATGCAGTTAAAAAATACTAACCAAAAAAAAATACTAACCAAGTTATATTTAGGATAATTGCTCATGCTGAATAAAAGTTCATTAGCCAAATGATTCTTTATGTTCAAGTAAAACAGTGCCCATCCTTTTGCTCAACTCTTTTCAAGGTACCTGAAGGAGAGACGGTATAAATATACAGAAAATGTATATGATAAGTACTTACTTGATAGAGAAAACGTGCAGGAAAACCAGCTAACGTGGAGATGAACTGACTGGAGTAGAACATACATAGAACATCCTTAATGTGCAAGTTAGGATGCGGGGAAAAACTCTAAGGTATGGATTCAAAAAACAAGATGAAATTGGGGACTTACTGTGGAGGTGTATATGTTGCTCTGACAAATGAAGCTGAAAGATGTCTTGCTGTTCTAGAATTGCATTCCCAAAAGCTTATTGTCACTGTCCACAAGAATGCTTACCAGTACCCCAAACTCAGTGTGTCCAAAAGAAAACTCATATTCTTCCTCTCTTCCCCGCAGAACACTTAATTAATTTTGGATCCAGGCCATGATGTTATATCTAGACTTGTAATGTGCAATACGTAAACATGGCTCATACAAACTGAGATGTGCTGTAAGTATTCACTGGACTTCAAAGACTTAGTATAAAACAGGATGTAAAATATCTCATAATTTTTATATAGATTACTTGTTGAAATGATCGTATTTTGGAAATACTGAGTTGAAAATATATTATTAAAAAATAATTTCACCTGTTTTTCCCCTCCCCTTTTTTTAAAAATGTGGCCACTGGAAATTTAAAGTTACATGTGTGGCTCACATTATTATATTTCTATTGGACAGCAATGACCTACACCATTGAGATCTAGACCACTGAGATCAAGGGCTAGATTATGAAGCCAACTATCCGTTGTTGTGCTCTAAGAATTCCAGAAAGGGGCAAAGAAGTGAGAGGAGGAAGGAGCTAGCTGTGAACTGGGTTTGGCTGGAATTTTGTGGAGTCAAAGAAGGGGATTTCCAGGCATGGGAGAAAGGACCATAAAGCAAAGATGAGAAAACTAGGTTCTAAATGCCAGATTTTCTAGACCTATGGCTCTAGAAACTATGGCTCTTATCTCTCTGCTCCTTCTGCCAGAGCCTTCAGTAGTGCCTCAGAACACTCTAATCATGTCTGAGCTGGACTACGAGGTAGCAAGCTTGAGCCAAAGGGTTAAAATGGGAAAGTATGTCTCCTGTATCCAGGAGCTGCCAATAAGAGAACCAAGAGGACAATGAACTGGAAGGGCAGAAATCAGCTGGCCAACTCCCCCCACCTCCCGTGCCCCGCCACCCAGGAGATTCTTTTTCCAGTGTCAGCCTGGGAGTTCTGAGTCTGGGTGGAGAGTTTTGTTTGTATGTTTTTATTTTGGTTGTGCATTTCAAAGATGTCATCACTCCCTCACAGAGCCTCTTTTAACCTATAACAAAACCCCAGGCTGTCCCAATCCCAAAGTTTGCCTGAACCTCATAAGAATTTGCCACATGCTACGGAATCTGTGCCTTGGATGTCAAAGTTGTCATCAGCGTCCAGCTTTGTATCCATCTCCTTTCCAATAAGCAGATGGCAGCCTGGCCCCAGTTACTTCAACTTCACTCATGTTCTTACCCCATGGAAATCCCTGCATGCCTTGTGCACAGGCATGCCCAACTACTGAACACCTGAAGCTCAGGACCTTTTTCAACCTTATGTTACTAAAACAAAAAGCAGTGGTTGCCTGGAGCCAGAAAGGGGCTGAAGAAACTTTGGGGAGTGATGCATATTTTCACTATTTTGATTGTGGTGATGGTTTATCGGTATACACATATATTATCAAAATATGCACCTTCATTATATCAATTATACCTCCATAAAGCTGCTAAAAACAGTATTAACATGTTTCCTTCTCATAATCAGTTTCATCAATCAAGAAATTAATGAATAAATACTCATCTATCACCTACTCTGGCTATCTCCATCCCTGGTAGAAATAGTGTTTTCTTGGCCAAAAAGCATCTAATAGAAGCCATTCTAGTATTTCCTTTACGCAAATAAAGTAGTATTTTAGCAGCATAGCTTCCTTAATGTATTTCATTGCGCTAACCAGAGGAAAAACTCATCTGAAATATGTTCGAAACTAGTGGGTTGTCTTTCCACAGAATTATCTCTAGGGAATTAAAAATAAAACTCTGAAAACTTCACAATCCAGTACAGGCATACCTCATTTTATTGTGCATCGCAGACACTGCATTTTGTTTTGCTTTTATAAATTGAAGGCTTGTGGCAACCCTGCATTGAGCAAGTCTATCAGCAAAAAGATCACGACTTACTGAAGGCTCAGATGATGGTTAGCATTTTTAGCAATAAAGCACTTTTAAATTAAGGTATGTATATTTTTTAGATATAATGTTATTGCACACTTAAGAGACAACAGTATAGTGTAAACATAACTCTTACATGCACTGGGAAACAACAACAAAAAAATCATGTGAATCACTTCACTGTGACATTTGATTTATTGCGGTGGTCTGGAACCGAACCTGAGGTATGCCTGTGGAGCACAGTAGCTGTCCTAGGTTGGGTTTCACAGAAGCCTGAGATGGGGATTCTTGTGCTAGTGATCTGAGGTTCTCAGGTGAAAACTATAAGGAAATGGGGCATGCAAGACAGGGAAAGGGAAGAAGCAAAGCAAAGATGTGGGTGCCGCTGCAGTCCACCCCAGCCTGATCCCACAAGCAACTGTGGAGCAGGAATGACACTGCCAACCAGTTCCCCCTGGAGCAGGAAGGAGCCCTCCTAGCAATCATCCTTTAGCTACAGACCACACCTGAAAGCCTTGGGGTGTAACCACCTGTGCATGTCCTGGAAAGGCAGCTTCCATCAGCGAGGGCAGTTCTTGAGAGAAGGTACAACTATGAGCTGTTGGCAGCCTATACTCATAGCAGCTGGAGAATGAGGGCACCTACCCACCTGAAAAACCCAGTGTTTCCGTTTCCTCGTCTGTAAAATGGGACTAACGACATCAGCTACTTCATACGCTTAGAATCACACATAGCACATGCTCAATAAATATGTTATTGCTGCTGTTGTGTCTTCAGAGATGTCCACAGTGGGCGTCTCACTGCCCAGGTATAATCCAAACGCCCTACACAGCTGCACACCCAGGAGAGAGTTTTGCCCCAACATTACTTAATTAAGGGCAATCTAAAGATTTCACATTTAGGTGACTCCCTAGATAAACATATCCATTTTATCTGACATTTTCCCCAAGTTCAAAATCAAGCAAGGATAACCTTTTCTGTTTCTCTTTAAAGAGTGGGAATGGTGCTATCTCAATATCAGCTGCTTTTTTAAAAAATAATTTATGTCTATATTCATTTATTTTTGGCTGCATTGGGTCTTCATTGCTGGGCGCATTTCTCTAGTTGTGGTGAGCGGGGGCTACTCTTCGTTGCGGTACGCAGGCTTCTCATTACAGTGGCTTCTCTTGTTGCAGAGCATGGGCTCTAGGCACATGGGCTTCAGTAGTTGTGGCACATGGGCTCAGTAGTTGTGGCTCAGTCTCTAGAGAGCAGGCTCAGTAGTTGTGGTGCACGGGCTTGGTTGCTCCGTGGCACGTGGGATCTTCCCAGACCTGGGCTCCAACCCGTGTCCCCTGCATTGGCAGGCAGATTCTTAACCACTGTGCCACCAGGGAAGCCCCACATCAGCTGCTTTTTACTTCTGTGGGAGATCCTCAGTAAATGGTCTTCATTTAGAGTGTGATAGGAAAACCAAAACCAAAAACAAAACCCCTCTCTCACCTATGCTGCGTGACCCCAATCATGAAACCAGTCTTCCTCAAGCAACAGAGTTCCCACAGGTACACCCCATACTTGGAGCAACACTTCAAGTCCCAGGGGCTAATTCTCTGGTTCTTGCATTCTCCAGAAGCAAATACATAGAAAATTTACTCTTCCTCTGGTTCTCTCTCCTAGTTTTGGAAACCAAATTGACATCTCTTACTCACAGCTGACTAAAGAAAGTGGGATGGGTCAGTGGCGACTAGACTCGGTTCCCAGGAGAGGGAAGGAATGCCAGCAAATTCGAGGAGGGGGCGGGCCTCGCTGAGGTAGCTGGGTCCGCGGCTTTTGGGAATGAGCACACCAAGGGAAGCTCTCGCGAGAGAGGCGGACCTGGCCGCTGCGGGCAGGCCCCTGGGCGGCTGTTACCTTTTCTTGCACTGGGTCAATCCGCAGACGTGCGCCAGGATCCGGGCCGCCCACAGGAGCCTTCCCCTAGCCCCCGCCGGGCGCAGTCGGGAGGAGTCGGCGGGGCTCGGAAGCCCGGCCATGGCCTCGGGAGAGCCTTGGGCCTCCCCTTCCCCTGGACGCCATGGGCTCCGCTCCCTACAGGGAGGTGGCGAGGGGCGAGGGGCGAGGGGCGGGGTCCGGGGAGGACACGCAAACCTTTCGCTGCGGCAGGAACGGAAACGGGTGCGTGGAGATGGGGAAAAGTGAACTTTTATTTTTATATTGAAACTAATGAGGCTAAGCTGTGGAAGTAAGTGTAACATATACATGCATTCTTAGAATAATACATGACTTTAAAATAAATTCAACGAAGGGGAGGGAGACCTCAGGGTAGCGATCTGCAGGGAGGCGCCCTCGAGGGCAAGGTTGAGAAACGCTGTCACCTACTCGGATGCTTCTTTCTGCAAACAAGTTCTTGCCTCTTGATGCACGCCCTGAGCCCGGATCCAGGATACGACCTGTCCCGCGCTGGGCGTGGAGCTTCCCCGCGGCAAGCCCCTCTGCAAAGACGACCGCAAATCCACCTCCCGACCCCGCAGTCAAACTCGTTTACTGAAACATCGTGAGACCTGCTGCATTTGGGCCTTCTTGGCAAAAACTGTAAGGACGGGCTTTAAACAACCACAAGCAGAACGTGAAGGAACTTGGGCAGTGAAAGCCAAGAGACTGGCTGTAGTGTAGATGGTACTGACGGCTTAAAGGGCCCTAGGAGGTCTTTTACTAGGCCGATTTATGTGATTGCCCGTTTGGGTGGGGCAACTTAACAGCAGAATAGCTCCGTTTGCTTCAAGTTTCCTGGGAAACGAAGTTAAATACACTTTGGTTGTTTTCAAGTACTTACAATTTCGTCAAACACCTGCAATTTCGTCAGACACCTGCCATGTAACAGGTTCCTTCCATTACAAAGGCCTCAAGACGGAATTATGCCAGTAATATATGGAATCTCTCTACAGCAATGTTCTGTTGGGAGAAAATACAAATGTAGAAGAAGATTGTCTTTTTATGTTTTCTTGGAGAGAAAAAATAACAACTTTACATTGTCTTTTCAGAGACCCTCAAGAGTGGAGGGTCCTAGGAGAGAAACAGTGCATTGAAATGCATTGGAATTAACCTACGGTTAACAATGCATTGGAATTAACCTACAGTTAACAATGCATTGGAATTAACCTACAGTTCTCCTGCTGTGTCTTTCTTCTGTTTCTCCTTTGCTACTCACTTCACCTCTGGACACCAAGTATATGGAGGTTTTTCCCACACCAAGCAATTCCCTACCTCACCAGCTGAGTACCCTCCAATTTAACTCAAATCTAACACTATCTCCCTGGAGACAATGTCAGATCCCAGAGGTTAAGGGCTCAGTCCTACAAGACTGCTCCCACCCTACTTCAGATACCAATCCCAAGTAGCAGGTCCCCAGGTTACCCACAACTTCGGTCTGATTTCCCACCACCACTTCCCCTTTGATCCAATTATTTACTAGAATAGCTTACAGAACTCAGGGGAAAACTTACCGATGTTTACCAGGTTGTTAAAGGATAAGTAAGGGATACAGATGAAAACATACATAGTCTGAGAGGGTGCCGCCGCAGAAACCCCCATCCCCGTGGAGCTGGGGTACATCACCCCTCCTAAGGTGAATGTATTCATTGGGCTGGAAGCTCTCCAAAGGGTACCACTGGGATTACGGAGGCTTCCTCATGTAGGCACGATCAATTATTAACTCCATTTCCATCCCCTCTGCCCTCTCTAGAGAAATGGGGAGCAGGCCTGAAAATTTCAAGCTTCTAAGTATGGCGTGGTCTTTCTGGTGACCAGCCCCCATCTAGGAGCCCACTCAGAGTCGATGCAATAGAACAAAAGATGCTTCTAGTGCCCTTGCCACTTGCGAATTTACAAAGGTTTGGGGAGCACTGTGTCAGGAACCAGGGACATAGACCAATATAGACCATAGACCAATATATATATTTTCTATTATCTCACACACAGACTCTAGACTGTACCATATTTGATGCATCTGATACACTAAATATTACATTGCATTTACTGAGGAATTTCTACTATGCTTTATCATTTCCAATAGTGAAGAATTAAATATTTAATTTGTAGTTTTATGTTGCCTCATCAGTTGCTGGACATGTTAGAAACAATGTTTTATCTGTCAGAAGTCTATTTCAATAAACTTTTTCACCTACTTCATTTTGTCCCTGATAGAAGTATAATTTTTTATTCTCTTTTGCCATAACAGTAGTATGAACTGTTTAGAATGTACGATGTTAAGTGTACATGAAATACATAGCTCTTAAAAGTGCTTTATATTTTTATTAACTTTCAAGAAGAGATTTCATTGTTAGAATGTGGGGATGACGGTCTGTTGAGAGCTTCCGGGAAGATGGCGGAAGAGTAAGACGTGGAGATCACCTTCCTCCCCACAGATACACCAGAAATACATCTACACGTGGAACAACTCCTACAGAACACCTACTGAACGCTGGCAGAAGACCTCAGACCTCCCAAAAGGCAAGAAACTCCCCACGTACCTGGGTAAGTCAAAAGTAAAAACAGTAAACAGAGACAAAAGTATAGGGACAGGACCTGCACCACTGGGAGGGAGCCGTTTCCACACACTAGGAAGCCCCTTCGCGGGTGGAGACTGCGGGTGGCGAAGGGGGAAAGCTTCGGAGCCGCGGAGGAGAGCACAGCAACAAGGGTGCGCAGGGAAAAGCGGGGAGATTCCCGCTCAGAGGATCGGCGCCAACCAGCACTCACCAGTCCGAGAGGCCTGTCTGCTCACCCGCCAGGGCGGGAGGGGCTGGGAGCTGGGGCTGGGAGCTGAGGCTCGGGCTTCGGTCGGAGCGCCGGGAGAGGACTCGGGTTGGCGGCGTAAACACAGCCTTCAGGGTTTAGTGCGCCATGGCTAGCCGGGAGGGAGGCCAGGGAAAAGTCTGGACCTGCCGAAGAGGCAAGAGACTTTTTCTTCCCTCTTTGTTTCCTGGTGCGCGAGGAGAGGGGAATAAGAGCGCCGCTTAAAGGAGCTCCAGAGACGGGCGCGAGCCGCGGCTAAAAGCGCAGACCCCAGAAACGGACATGAGACGCTATGGCTGCTGCTGCCTCCACCAAGAAGCCTGTGTGCGAGCACAGGTCACTCTCCACACCCCCCTTCCGGGGAGCCTGTGCAGCCCGTCACTGTCAGGGTGCCGGGATCCGGGGACAACTACCCGGGGGAAACGCGTGGCGCGCCTCAGGATACTGCAACGTCATGCCGGTCTCTGCTGCCGCAGGCCCGCCCCGCACTCCGCGCCCTTCCCTCCCCCATCCCCCTGGCCTGAGTGAGCCAGAGCCCCCGAGTCAGCGGCTCCTTTAACCCCTTCCTGTCTGAGCGAAGAACAGACGCCTTCCGGAGACGTACACACAGAGGCGGGGCCACATCCAAAGCTGAGCGCCTGGGAGCTGTGAGAACAAAGAAGAGAAAGGGAAATCTCTCCCAGCAGCCTCAGAAGCAACGGATTAAAGCTCCCCAATCAACTCGATGTACCCTGCATCTGTGGAATACATGAATACACAAGGAATGATTCCAAATTAAGGAGGTGGACTTTGAGAGCAAGATTTATGATTTTTTCCACTTTTCCTCTTTTTGTGAGTGTGTATGTGTATGCTTCTGTGTGAGATTTTGTCTGTATAGCTTTGCTTCCACCATTTGTCCTAGGGTTCTATCCGTCTGTTGTTTTTTTTTAATTTTTAAAAATTTTCCTCTTAATAATTCTTTTTTTATTTTAATAACTTTATTACATTTTATCTTACTTTATTTTACTTTATCTTCTTTCTTTCTTTTTTCCTTCCTTCCCTCCTTCCTTCCTTCCTCCCTCCCTCCCTCCTTTCTTTCTTTCTTTCTACTTCTACTAATTCTTTCTACTTTTTCTCCCTTTTATTCTGAGCCGTGTGGATGAAAGGCTCTTGGTGCTGCAGCCAGGAGTCAGTGCTATGCCTCTGAGGTGGGAGAGCCAACTTCAGGACACTGGTCCACAAGAGACCTCCCAGCTCCACATAATATCAAATGGCGAAAATCTCCCAGCGATCTCCATCTCAACACCAGCACCCAGCTTCACTCAACGACCAGCAAGCTACAGTGCTGGGCATCCTATGCCAAACAATTAGCTAGACAGGAACACAGCCCCACCCATTAGCAGAGAAGCTGCCTAAAATCATAATAAGTCCACAGACACCCCAAAACACACCACCAGATGTGGACCTGCCCACCAGAAAGACAAGATCCACTCTCATCCACCAGAACACAGGCACTAGTCCTCTCCACCAGGAAGCCTACACAACCCACTGAACCAACCTTAGCCACTGGGGACAGACACCAAAAACAACGGGAATTACGAACCTGCAGCCTGTAAAAAGGAGACCTCAAACAGTAAGATAAGCCAAATGGGAAGACAGAAAAACACACAGCAGATGAAGGAGCAAGATAAAAACCCACCACACCTAACAAATGAAGAGGAAATAGGCAGTCTACCTGAAAAAGAATTCAGAATAATGATAGTAAAGATGATCCAAAATCTTGGAAATAAAATAGACAAAATGCAAGAAACATTTAACAAGGATCTAGAAGAACTAAAGATGAAACAAACAACGACGAACAACACAATAAATGACATTAAAAATACCCTAGATGGGATCAATAGCAGAATAACTGAGGCAGAAGAACGGATAAGTGACCTGGAAGATAAAATAGTGGAAATAACTAATGCAGAGCAGAATAAAGAAAAAATAATGAAAAGACCTGAGGACAGTCTCAGAGACATCTGGGACAACATTAAACACACCAACATTCGAATTATAGGGGTTCCAGAAGAAGAAGAGCAAAAGAAAGGGACTGAGAAAATATTTGAAGAGATTATAGTTGAAAACTTCCCTAATACGGGAAAGGAAATAGTTAATCAAGTCCAGGAAGCAGAGAGTCCCATACAGGATAAATCCAAGGAGAAATACGCCAAGACACATATTAATCAAACTGTCAAAAATTAAATACAAAGAAAACATATTAAAAGCAGCAAGGGAAAAACAACAAATAACACACAAGGGAATCCCCATAAGGTTAACAGCTGATCCTTCAGCAGAAACTCTGCAAGCCAGAAGGGACCGGCAGGACATATTTAAAGTGATGAAGGAGAAAAACAGACAACCAAGATTACTCTACCCAGCAAGGATCTCATTCAGATTTGATGGAGAAATTAAAACCTTTACAGACAAGCAAAAGCTGAGAGAGTTCGGCACCACCAAACCAGCTTTACAACTCCTAAAGGAACTTTTCTAGGCAAGAAACACAAGAGAAGGGAAAGACCTACAATAACGAACCCCAAACAATTAAGAAAATGGGAATAGGAACATACATATCGATAATTACCTTAAATGTAAATGGACTCAATGCTCCCACCAAAAGACACAGATTGGCTGAATGGATACAAAAACAAGACCCATATATATGCTGTCTACAAGAGACCCATTTCAAACCTAGAGACACATACAGACTGAAAGTAAGGGGATGGAAAAAGATATTTCATGCAAATGGAAACCAAAAGAAAGCTGGAGTAGCAATTCTCATATCAGACAAAACAGACTTTAAAATAAAGACTATTAGAAGAAACAAAGAAGGACACTACATGATGGATCAAGGGATCAATCCAAGAAGAAGATATAACAGTTGTAAATATTTATGCACCCAACATAGGAGCACCTCAATACATAAGGCAAATACTAACAGCCATAAAAGGGGAAATCGACAGTAACACATTCATAGTAGGGGACTTTAACACCTCACTTTCACCAATGGACAGATCATCCAACATGAAAATAAGGAAACACAAGCTTTAAATGATACATTAAATAAGATGGACTTAATTGATATTTATAGGACATTCCATCCAAAAAGAACAGAATACACATTTTTCTCAAGTGCTCATGGAACATTCTCCAGGATAGATCATATCTTGGATCACAAATCAAGCCTTGGTAAATTTAAGAAAATTGAAATTTTATCAAGTATCTTTTCCGACAACAATGCTATGAGACTAGATCTCAATTACAGGAAACGATCTGTAAAAACTACAAACACATGGAGGCTAAACAATACACTACTTCATAACAAAGTTATCACTGAAGAAATCAAAGAGGTAATAAAAAAATACCTAGAAACAAATGACAATGGAGACACGACGACCCAAAATCTATGGGATGCAGCAAAAGCAGTTCTAAGAGGGAAGTTTATAGGAAGACAATCCTACCTTAAGAAACAGGAAACATCTTGAATAAACAACCTAACCTTGCACCTAAAGCAATTAGAGAAAGAAGAAAAAAAAACCCCAAAGTTAGCAGAAGGAAAGAAATCATAAAAATCAGATCAGAAATAAATGAAAAAGAAATGAAGGAAATGATAGCAAAGATCAGTAAAACTAAAAGCTGGTTCCTTTAGAAGATAAACAAAATTGATAAACCATTAGCCAGACTCATCAAGAACAAAAGGGAGAAGACTCAAATCAATTGAATTAGAAATGAAAAAGGAGAAGTAACAACTGACACTGCAGAAATACAAAAGATCAGGAGAGATTACTACAAGCAACTCTATGGCAATAAAATGGACAACCTGGAAGAAATGGACAAATTCTTAGATATGCACAACCTGCCAAAACTGAATCAGGAAGAAATAGAAAATATGAACAGACCAATCACAAGCACTGAAATTGAAACTGTGATTAAAACTCTTCCAACAAACAAAAGCCCAAGACCAGATGGCTTCACAGGCGAATTCTATCAAACATTTAGAGAAGAGCTAACACCTATCCTTCTCAAACTCTTCCAAAATATAGCAGAGGGAGGAACACTCCCAAACTCATTCTCCAAGGCCACCATCACCCTGCTACCAAAACCAGACAAGGATGTCACAAAGAAAGGAAACTACAGGCCAATATCACTGATTAACACAGATGCAAAAATCCTCAACAAAATACTAGCAAAGAGAATCCAACAGCACATTAAACGGATCATACACCATGATCAAATGGGGTTCATTCCAGGAATGCAAGGATTCTTCAATATACACAAATCAATCAACGTGATACACCATATTAACAAATTGAAGGAGAAAAACCATATGATCATCTCAATAGATGCAGAGAAAGCTTTTGACAAAATTCAACACCCATTTATGATAAAAACCCTGCAGAAAGTAGGCATAGATGGAACTTTCCTCAACATAATAAAGGCCATATATGACAAACCCACAGCCAGCATCGTCCTCAATGGTGAAAAACTGAAAGCATTTCCACTAAGATCAGGAACAAGACAAGGATGCCCACTCTCACCACTCTTATTCAACATAGTTTTGAAAGTTTTAGCCACAGCAATCAGAGAAGGAAAGGAAATAAAAGGAATCCAAATTGGAAAAGAAGAAGTTAAGCTGTCACTGTTTGCAGATGACATGGTACTATACATAGAGAATCCTAAAGATGCTACCAGAAAACTACTAGAGCTAATCTGGTAAAGTAGCAGGATACAAAATTAATGCACAGAAATCTCTGGCATTCCTATACACTAATGATGAAAAATCTGAAAGTGAAATCAAGAAAACACTCCCACTTACCTTTGCAACAAAAAGAATAAAATATCTAGGAATAAAGCTACCTAAGGAGACAGAAGACCTGTATGCAGAAAATTATAAGACACTGATGAAGGAAATTAAAGGTGATACAAATAGATGGAGAGATATACCATGTTCTTGGATTGGAAGAATCAACGTTGTGAAAATGGCTCTACTACCCAAAGCAATCTACAGATTCAATGCAATCCCTATCAAACTACCACTGGCATTTTTCACAGAACTAGAATAAAAAATTTCACAATTTGTATGGAAACACAAAAGACCCCGAATAGCCAAAGCAATCTTGAGAACGAAAAATGGAGCTGGAGGAATGAGACTCCCTGGCTTCAGACTATACTACAAAGCTACAGTAATCAAGACAGTATGGTACTGGCAGAGAAAAAGATATATAGATCAATGGAACAGGATAGAAAGCCCAGAGATAAACCCACACACATATGGTCACCTTATCTTTGATAAAGGAGGCAGGATGTACAGTGGAGAAAGGACAGCCTCTTCAATAAGTGGTGCTGGGAAAACTGGACAGGTACATGTAAAAGTATGAGATTGGATCACTCCCTAACACCATACACAAAAATAAGCTCAAAATGGATTAAAGACCTAAATGTAAGGCCAGGAACTATCAAACTCTTAGAGGAAAACATAGGCAGAACGTTCTATGACATAAATCACAGCAAGATCCTTTTTGACCCACCTCCTGGAGAAATGGAAATAAAAATAAACAAGCGGGACCTAATGAAACTTCAAAGCTTTTGCACAGCAAAGGAAACCATAAACAGGACCAAAAGACTAAATGGGAGAAAATATTTGCAAATGAAGCAACTGACAAAGGATTAATCTCCAAAATTTATAAGCAGCTCATGCAGCTCAATATTAAAAAAACAAACAACCCAATCCAGAAATGGGCAGAAGACCTAAATAGACATTTCTCCAAAGAAGATATACAGACTGCCAACAAACACATGAAAGAATGCTCAACATCATTAATCATTAGAGAAATGCAAATCAAAACTACAATGAGATATCATCTAACACCAGTCAGAATGGCCATCATCAAAAAATCTAGAAACAATAAATGCTGGAGAGGGTGTGGAGAAAAGGGAACCCTCTTGCACTGTTGGTGGGAATGTAAATTGATACAGCCACTGTGAAGAACAGTATGGAGGTTCCTTAAAAATCTACAAATAGAACTACCATATGACCCAGAAATCCCACTACTGGGCATATACCCTGAGAAAACCATAATTCAAAAAGAGTCATGTACCAAAATGTTCATTGCAGCTCTATTTACAATAGCCCGGAGACGGAAACAACCTATGTGTCCATCATCGGATGAATGGATAAAGAAGATGTGGCACATATATACAATGGAATATTACTCAGCCATAAAAAGAAACGAAATTGAGCTATTTGTAATGAGGTGGATAGACCTAGAGTCTGTCATACAGAGTGAAGTAAGTCAGAAAGAGAAAATCAAATACCATATGCTAACACATATATATGGAAACTAAAAAAAAGAAAAAAAATTTGTCATGAAGAACCTAGGGGCAAGACGGGAATAAAGATGCAGACCTACTAGAGAATGGACTTGAGGACACGGGGAGGGGGAAGGGTAAGCTGGGACGAAGTCAGAGAGTGGCATGGACTTAGATATACTACCAAGTGTAAAATAGATAGCTAGTGGGAAGCAGCCGCATAGCACAGGGAGATCAGCTAGGTGCTCTGTGACCACCTAGAGGGGTGGGGTAGGGAGGGTGGGAGGGAGGCTCAAGAGGGAGGAGGTATGGGGATATATGTATGTGTATAGCTGATTCACTTTGTTATAAAGCAGAAACTAACACACCATTGTAAAGAGATTACACTCCAATAGAGATTTTTTTAAAAATGTGTTTCTGTCTTGTGATGCCCTTGATTATAATTCCTCATTTTCATATAATGAAATTTGAAAAGACTGTACATGTAGATTACTTCTGCAAAATTGTTTCTCTGAAACATGTATCTTAGAACGGAAAAACGTCAGCTTTGATTCTCTTTCATTTCTTAAATAAGGCAGCAGAGGCTCAGAGAGAAGAAACTAATTTAAGATCCTGCCACAGCTAAGGGAAGACAGGGAACTGGGATGAGGTCTCCTGCCCTCCTGAGGCAGGGCTGCCCCACCCCCAGCCACGCGCTGTTTCCATGCGTTGATAGAGACCTCTGGTTCCGATGTTCTGTAAACGCATAGTCCAGACATATCGTTCTGGGACTTTTCATCTCTCCAATTAATTTCATTTGTATTTACAGATATTTCCAACCTCTGATTTATTCCTTACCTATTACTATCTATATCAGATGCAATTTATGTGCATCCTCACATGGACTCTTTGCCACTTGCAACTTGAGAGCTCTGCCTACTGCCACCATTACCGCTCCACCGAACACTGCTGAAGTCTCCTTCTTCTACGGGGGGAAGACTGGAGGCTGGCATGACCCACCGTAGCAGAAGCCATGGCAGCTCTTACAGACCCACAGGGCTCTGGGCTGCGAAGCATGGGATATGAATTTCCCATCAGATGTCCAAAGGGGTCAAGTAGCACAACAAAAATGGGGCAAATTTTGACTGATGAGAGTCATAAGGAGGGAACCAACAGGTAAATTCATTTCGTTTCTTTCCCACAATGAACTGCTTCAACATGCAGTGGTTCCATATGGCCTATCTGGAGACATCTTGTGTGAGCAAAGGTCCAGCTGTGTTTTCTTTTGAAGCTGTGGCCAGTGCAGGAGTGGTCCACCCTTCTCTGCCTCACACTCCCTTTTTCCTCACTCTTGCTGTCCTGGGATTGCATCCCCCAATAAAACATTCACATGAAGGCTTTGTCTTGGGCTCTGTTTTTCAGTCAACTCATACCATAAAAGTTTCCATTTTGGAGAAATAAAATTCTTACAGATTAAAAATATCCTTTCACAAACTCAGCTGGCAATTATCTTAGAAAAGAAATTTTTTTTCCCTGAAATCTCCTGAGTCCTGGTAATGGGGAGATGGGACATATAGGAGGAAGCACAGAAGAGATAGAAGGTAACTTAATGTTCATCACAGGCCCCCACTTTTGTCTCCAGTTTAAAAAGCAGTTTAACATCACTGCTCTCTGCAGATATTTGATGTTTAGTAATAAACAGAGAATCTAGAAGAGAAAGTCTTCAAGTAAGGTGAGGAGATGGGTGTGTATATTCTTCTAGGATATCTAGAATACTTAGGTAGTCACTTCTAGTATAGACTCCTTGAATTGCCATTAAGTTCAATGATTAGGGCAGAAACTCTCTTCCCTCTGAAAGGTATATGTTAGCTACCCTCTCAGATCCTGAAGGAGGGAGGAGGTTTAATTTATAGGAAGAGAGGCCTAGGAAAGCAGGTGGCAGCCCTCGGAACTTAGAAACACCAGCCCAGCTCTATTAATCATGGTTTTTATTTTCTATATTTTATGATACTTTGACATTGTGGGGGCCTTGCAGACCCTGGAGGGCTGCCCCTCCCAGGATTGGCTAGTTTCTAGAGATGGAAACAACTTGTCATGAGCATGCCTTTATATGCAAATCAACCAATCCAGAGCCCATACTCCAACCACCTCTTTTATCAAACTCTCACACACCAAGCCAATATTCCCCCTGCCCTAAATCACTCCAGAGCCAGGTACTAGATAGCTAGGAACCACTACTATAGCCCAGAACCTGAAGAAATTATTCAAACTACCCAATCCTAAACTGTTTAACGTGCCCTGCTTTGCCTTTCCTGAAGAGATCACAGTAAAGCTTGTGCCCATGCTTTCTCCTCTTCCTTCTGCCTCCTGACCCACCCTGGTGCTTCCCTATGCAGCCCTGGGTGGAATGTTGTACCTCCTGTTTCCAGACATCTATGAGTATAAATTTCCTCCTGCATGAAAATCATTTCTGTCTGCATGTCTTACCACACCTAATTTTTTTAATATAAATTTATTTATTTATTTTTGGCTGCGTTGGGTCTTCGTTGCTGCGCACGGGTTTTCTCTAGTTGCGGTGAGCAGGGGCTACCCTTCATTGCGGTGTGCAGGCTTCTCATTGTGGTGTCTTCTCTTGTTGCAGAGCATGGGCTATAGGTGCACGGGCTCAGTAGTTGTGGGTCATGGGCTCTAGAGCACAGGCTCAGTAGTTGCGGCACATGGGCTTAGCTGTTCTGTGGCATGTGGGATCTTCCTGGACCAGGGCTTGAACCCGTGTCCCCTGCATTGGCAGGCGGATTCTTAACCACTGTCACCAGGAAAGCCCTCCATACCTGATTAAAAACAATCCCAAGTACATTTCTCAACACACCAGCCTAACAGCACCTCTCCTCAGAGACCTGACTTTCAGCTCCAGGGGGCTTCTCCTCTTAGTTTCTAAGTCTTAATAATTTCAACTTCTTTCCTTTGTTTCCCTAGTCCTAAGGTGGTGGTAGCTTCCTGCTACCTCCATGACACTGAGTGCTTCTTTTACCTTTTCAATAAAGACTCATTATATCGTCTTCATATTAATTTTTCTCTGTCAAAATAACTATTGTGTTTTCTGCCTCTTGACTAGACCCTGATGAATACACAATTTTATGGTTAATGCTGGCACTTGGGTTTGCATCAGAGCTTAATAATTTATCAATAGCTCATGAGATATTGCCAAGGTAGAAGGGGTGGTGTGTGGAATACACTCAGCCAGTAAAAATTCTGGGAAATCAAAGAGATTCAGATCAATTTACAATGTGTCATTCTCGAGAAAATAATGCTAAATTCCTCATACCTGCCAATTCCTCATCTTATGCAGAAATGCTATTCTACATCTTCACATTTTATTAGATCAATACTGGAGACATATCCAAGTATTTGTTGTCAATAAAGGTCATGATACATTTCTAATCTTATGAAAATCAAGAAGATTTCAGAAACTTATGTCATTGTCAATTTGGGCCATTATAACAAAGTACCATAAGCTGGGTGGCTTATCAACAAACATTTATCTCTCATAGTTCTGTAGGCTGGGAGTCTGAGATCAGTGCCAGTATGGTCGGGTTCTGGTGAGAACCCTCTTCTGGGTTGCAGACAGCTGGTTTCTCCTTGTATCCTCATATGAAGGAAAGAGAGTAAGCTAGCTGTTAGCCTCTTCTTATAATCCCATTATGAGGGCTCTACCCTCCTGACCTAATTACCTCTCAAAGGCCCCACCTCGTAATACCATCACATTGGGAGTTAGGATTTAACATACGAATTTGGGGGAGACATAAACATTCAGTCCACAACAACATATATAATAGAGAACAAGATCTTGCCCTTTGAGAGGACATCCTTATCTTCTAGTATGCAAGAATGACTCAGGCATGCCAGCTATTACTGTGATGGTGGGTAGTGAGAAGTACTCTGGTAGATGGCAAAGTACCTGGGTTCTAATCCAGCTATACTACTTCATACTAACTTGGTGACCTTGGGAAAAGCATTAACTTCTCTGAGCCTCAGTTTCCTTATCTGTCAAATGGGATTATTAATACTACTTATTCCATGTATCTTACAGGCTTACTCAATTCACTAAGTATTTATAGATCATCTATAGGTAGGTATTCCAAGATATACAAAGAGAAGTAAAACATGGTCCCTGGCTTCAAGGAATTTATACTCCAGTATTTTTCTATGCATTCAACAGTAATGGAGCACCTCCTTCCAGGCACTGTGCCAGGAGTTAAGAATACAGAGATGTCTAAAAATATGGCTCTCTCATTCAAGGGGCTCACAATCTGATAGAGTTAAAACAAGGCCACAGATAACTAGAACAAGTGGTAGAATATGCAATTAAATTGGAAAGAAGTCAGCGTGGCAGTTAATGAAACACAAGGCATACACGTAGTTGAGAGAGTCAGAAGAGGCTTTGTGGGTCTAGTGCTATTTGAACTGACAGTGAACAAAAACCTGAAAGAAGGAAAGATGCAGGGAATGACCAGAAGAGCGAGCCTAGTTAGCTGCCAATAAGAGCCTGGAGTGGAGTGGAATCAGTAGAAATCACACAGAAGAAATGAGTATAAGTGATACGAGATGAACAACGCTTGGAAATTCAGTGGTGATAATTATAATAGTAACTGAGTTACTTGTAAGGATACAACAGTGGACAGGTGGGCACAGCCTCTGTTTTCAATGAGCTTTAGATTAGCTGGGAGTAGGAAAAAATTTTTTTAATTTCCCTAATATGGTCTCTGTTTTTAAATATAGTATAGAAACAGGATATTGGAGGTTTGATAAGATCAAAAGTTCAGGAGACAATTGTCACTGAAGAGATGGTTTGTTAAATTCACAGATCCCAAGAGGAGGGGGCATGCCATGCCACACCACAGGGGACCACAAGGGGAGCACCAGGGTCTGTCAGGAGGCAGAGGGAGAGGGGGAAATCATGGGCAAGTGTCTTTATTGTGGTTTCCACCAGAAGGAAAGGGAAGGAAAAAGCAAGGTACGGTAAGCAGGCTTAGGATTGGCTAGCTTGATTAAGTTCAGCAGGCTCTGGGGCTAGGGGCTGTCCCTGTTTGTCTACTACATGGCTCTGCGGTGATTATGACAAGTGGCCCAGAGTATGAGAACCTGATAAAGAAGGTGATGTGGTGTGACCCTTCCAGGGTCAGCAAGCCCGCAGATGTTAAACCAACAGAGTACAGAAAATAAAACACACGGTTAATATTGATACAATCTCCTTAAAAGTATGGGAGGGGGCTTCCCTGGTGGCGCGGTGGTTGCGAGTCCGCCTGCCCATGCAGGGGACATGGGTTCGTGCTGCGGTCTGGGAAGATCCCACATGCTGCGGAGTGGCTGGGCCCGTGAGCCATGGCCGCTGAGCCTGCACGTCCGGAGCCTGTGCTCCGCAACGGGAGAGGCCGCGTACCGCAAAAAAAAAAAGTATGGGAGGGAGTTTATTTAGTTTTGTGTCCCTAACACCCATCACGATCCTTTGTACATAATATGGAGAGACTCAGTAAAGGTTTGTTGAGTGACAGGTTAATACATCCTCTCTTTGACTCTTAAACTTTGCTGGAGTTGGACAACTCTCATATATGATTGTGTGTCATTTCAGTGGTGGTCACTCTCTCAGGGAGGCCCTCAGACTAAGGTAGGCATCCCTGAGGTGGACACTGCAACGCATGGCCCCAATCCCCCTTCAGTGAAGGAGAGCTGACAGCAGACAGCCTTCTGAGTCTGCCTTTGGGAGATTGTGAACAAAAATTAGATAAGTGATCCTTTTAAAAATTAAAGATACTATTAAAACAAAAAATGAAAAATGAATAAGACTGGTTACTTCTTTTATGGCAAAACTACTTTGTATCATAATTAGTGTTCTTTCAATTTCAAGAGACAGAAATCTAACTCAAACTTGCTTAAGAAAAAAAATGGAGGGGGAAAGGCAGGGAGAGGGATAATTGGGAGATTGGGATTGACATATACACACTAGTATATATAAAATAGATAATAAGGACCTACTGTATAGCACAGGGAACTCTATTCAATACTCTGTAATGACCTATATGGAAAAAAAGATCTAAAAAAGAGCGGATATATATATATGTATAACTGATTCACTTTGCTGTACAGCAGAAACTAACACAACATTGTAAATCAACTATACTCCAATAAAATGTTTTTTTAAATAGAATTTACTGATAATATGACTGGAAAACTGTCTTCAGGCATGGCTGGGTCTAAGGGGTCAAATGATGTCATCAGAATTCTCTCCATCTTCATTTGTCTCTCACATCTATTTATCTCTATTCATGACCTCATCTTTTTTTTTTTTTTAACTCCAAATAGCTTCTCTGTGTTTGGGGACAATGGCCTCAAGCAGCTCCAGCTTACTTTATACTTATAGCTCTCGATTCTGTAAGGAGAGAAGCCATCTCTTTTCCCCCAGATTCCCTATGTAAAATTTCAGAGAGGAAACTGATGGACGTTTACATCAGTCAGTATCCAGTCTGGAGATAAAAACCACATTGGATATTGGATCAGGGAACAGGTACAAAACAGCAGTTATTTACTTTAGATTAAGGATGACTGAACAATAAAAGACTAAGGACCAAAGGAGACCCCTCTCCACCCAGGATGAGATTCAGGCCTCTTTGAAGAGGGCAGAACTAACACAAGGGCCAGAAGCTTGCTGCTGGCCAAGAAACTTGCCACAGGGCACCAGCCAGGGCCAAGCTATAGAAGCAGCTTGCCCTTGAGAGAGGGTGTGGACAGGCTGCAGCTGATCTGTACAAGAGTCAACTGTTGCCAGAGGGGATAGGTGGCTGCTGTTGAGGAGAGCATGGCCTGAGGGCACAGCTAGAATTCTCCTGTGTACTTGCTAGGCTCCCATCCTAAATAGTAGTGATGATGGAGGACCAGAAGCCGGAAGGGAAGTATCTTCCTCCTGCTATTGCCGTGCAGGGTCATTCTATTGTCTTCTATTGATGAAGTTTAGTATTCCATTAGCAGGTAAAGGGCCCAGCTTTAAGATCAAAAAGCAAGGCAAAGAAGGGTGGATTTGGAGAGACAATAGGTTAGACACCATCCTACTTAGATCACCACACAGTCCTGAACCAACCAGGTTCAGGTCATAGATTCCCCTGTGAACAGCAGGCCAGGGTCATGTGCTCATACCTGTGCTGTGACCAACCAAGTGGTAGGAGGAGCAGCCCCACCACTACGCATGGAGTGGCTTCTCCGTAGAACAGATGGATTCTTCAACCAGAAGAAAGGAGAGTGCTAGGCAAATGAAAACAATAGCTATCCTTTGTATGTTGTATATTGACCTTAAAACATCTGGTTTTATTTGGATTTGTTCATATAGGAAAGGAAAAATTAAAGCCTTCCTTTAAGAATGATAACTGCATTTTAATTCATTCAAGAGATGTTTATTAAGCACCTACTATAAGAGGAGCTCATCCTCACTAGTCCTGGACCGCTGGTATCTTTGTGGACACAGGTTGAATTAAAAGGTCTAAAAATGAAAAGGCAGTTGGAAAAAAGGCTGAGACAAGAAAATGGTACCTTTATTTACAGATTAAATGTCCTAAGAGATGTATCTACACTTTTGTAGCAAAGTTTTAAAATACTACTCATGGTCAAATGAGAACAAGGCAGTATGACCGCATGGTTGAGAGCACAGATTGTAGAGCAGGATGCAGGAACTCAAATCCAGTCTCACTACAATGTGACATGGGGCAGGGAAGTGGTAACTTGTATGAAAGTTTTCTCACATACAAAATTTGAATAACAATAATACCTACCTCCTAGGATTGGTGGGAAGATTAAAAAGCTAACATCTGTAAAGCTCTTAGAATAGCTCTTGTCACATAGTAAGTAAGTACTATATGACCATAAGCACTTATTATGAATTTGCCATTATTAGCTGGATATCAAGTAATGCGACTTTCTCTCCATTAACTAATTTGAAATGCTTTTATCTTCAAAATAAGAAAAGAAAAATTTTTTTTGTTTAGAAGTATCTAACTGCTATGTATATTTTAGAACCCACAAAAGAGGCCATTCGGTTTTTTTTTGCGGTACGTGGGCTTCTCACTGCTGTGGCCTCTCCCGTTGCGGAGCACAGGCTCTGGACGCGCAGGCTCAGCGGCCATGGCTCACGGACCCAGCCGCTCCGCGGCATGTGGGATCTTCCCGGACCGGGGCACGAACCCACGTCCCCTGCATTGTCAGGCAGACTCTCAACCACTGTGCCACGAGGGAAGCCCCAAAAGAGGCCATTCTATAAAAATAATTTTATTCTTTTCACTACCTTCTGTCTCTTTATGAACTTAAATCATGTATCCCATGGAACCAAGTAAAAGCAAACAAAAACTGGTTCTTCGTGTTATTCTACAGCATATGGAAGAAAATACAAACCTTTCCTTTATCGTCTCTCTTCAAATGTTTATAAAATTGTATGAAAAGAAAAACTCTTCCCTGAAAATGGATTTGTGTATATATCTTGTCAAAAGAACATTTTTTCACAGAGTACTTTTAGAACTTCTTTTTTTGTTTTTAAAAGGAAACTGCCTCTGAGTATTCCGAGCGAGAAATGTACTCCTTCTCTGGCTGAGGCAGAGAAACCCTTTCCTAATGAGGACTCTGGCACTGACTGTGAACCACTGAAGCCTTCCAACAGTGACACATTCTGCAACATTAGTGATAAGCTGAAGTCTCAGATACTGAGTCTCTCAGCAAGGCCTCGTCGGTGAATGTTAAGATGTCGGGGAAGAATGGGCATGAAAAGAAGGAACTGCATTCCTTCTCCTCAGGGATAGGGCTGTGCTCTCTAACTCTTAACAACAGTCAGAGTTATGGGACTATATGGAGTATCCATACCTGGAAGAAAACAAATAGAAACAAAAGAAAACACCTTACAAAGTACGTCCATTTGGAATCTATTCTAAATCATCAAAGTGTGTACACACACACACACACACACACACACACACACTCATGCTTAGTCTGTTTGGGCGGCCGTAACAATACTATAGACTGAGTGGCTTAAACAACAGAATTTATTTCTCATTGTTCTGGAGGCTGGGAAGTTTAAGTTCAAGGTGCCAACAGATTCAGTTTCTGGTGAGGGCCTGCTTCCTGCTTCTTTTCCCTGTGTCCTCCTTACGGAAGGGGCAAGGGAGCTCTCTGGGGTCTCTTTTACAAGGACACTAATCCCATTCATGAGGGCTCCACTCTCATGACCTAATCACCTCCCAAAGGCCTCACCTCCTAATACCATCACACTAGGGGTTAGGGTTTCAACATATGAATTTGAGGGGGCATAAATATTCAGCCCATTGCACACACTCACACACACACACACACACACACACACACACACACACAATGTCCCTAAACTAGAATTACCAAGGAATACCTTGATTAAAGAACAAATATTTGCTGGATTAAGTAAAATATGGTATGGTACAGTAATAGAATTTTTTGTGTATAAAGAAGGTTAAATGTTTTGATACCAACACGATCCTGATTCCTGCAATAAAAGTTTAACAAATACAACATAGAACTGGCGTTTTTCAATCTGGTATAGAATCACACATAAAAAGGTATCAAGTTCACGATCTATGAATGAAGATTTACAAAACATTTTACTACTGAAGATATTCTTACCAAAGGTAGAAGCTATAAATGTGGGACACAGGTGCATCATCTTCCTCGTCAAGCTTTGAGGGGGGCTACCACGCTTCCACAGAATACTCTGTTTCCTAAGAGGAAAAATGGGGACAATCATATCTATCTCTTAGCTTTGTTGGAAGATTAAACCACATGTATTGCAAAGGCCAACACACAGAGTCTGGCAATGATTTCTGCTGACAAATAGGATTTTCCCTCCTCTCCTGGAGGCCACTCCAGGACTTACTCACATGAGGGTGGACACAACCAAAACATTTTGCTGAAGCAAAAGGGATGTGGGATGTGAGTCTGAAAGAAGACACAGAGTTGGGGCCCAGCCTGTATTTATAGTGTTTACCACTACTTCCTCAGGCACGCTAAGAACAGAACTTTGGTCAACATACTCCCAACTAGTCAAAATGTGTAATTCCTGAAGATCAATGAGCTGCCTTAGCCTTGAGCTCTGTGGAGACCTACCCTCCTTTAATTTGTGAATGTGCAAAAGGGAGAATCATATTACCATTTGAACACTGTGATCCTGTTACTTATGGACAGGTAGGACACTTGCTCCCTGATTTCTTCAGCAAATAAATCATTCTGTGGTTGCAAGAGAATGTAAAATTTTTAAAGACTGTGTTGGAAAGTGATTAAAGCAAGATTCCAAAACTGAAAATTAAAAGAAAAAGAGTTCCTTGGTCTCTGAAAAAGAATAGTAAGAATAAAATAGACCTGGACTGTTTATAGACTTAGAAATTATAGTCCACTCTTATAGTTGTGGGTCTTTTAGAATCCAGGCTTCCGTTCCTCAGTTAACACAACAGTTCATTAATCTATGAGTCTTATATGCAAGGAAATTCTTCTGAGTAATTGGCCTCCCTGTACACCAGCTGGGCTATATCGACATACACATGAGCTTCATTACTTTACCCAGGATTGTGGACTATCAGGGCCTCATTAGTGAATCAATGGATTTTTAAAAATTCTTTCCCGGTTGGAAATATATTTAGGGAATGTTGGAGTTTTAAAAATAAGTGTTTCCAGAAATATGCCATTTTGTTATGGTTTTCCCCTCATCTCATTGACAATTCTATAGCATTTCAGAAAATAAATTTAGAGACTAGAATAATCTTTGGCTATGAGAAAAGAATGTTTTAATATCTCTATTAAGTATCTTAATGAACACCTTTGGGAGGGTCTATTTGTTTTTTTTTTCTATTATCTCTTCTGTTGATGTTTCCAAAGGGTTAGTACTGTACTCCTCTTAAATGACAAAGAAATTAGGGTCTCTAAAGATCTTCCTTATTTCCACTTTTAATGAATTGTTATTTGCATTTCTTTTAAGGTTGACTCTTTTGATTCTTTATAATGTAGATAATGCTTTGATAGATCGTTCTTATAGATTTAAAACCTTAAAAAAGACATTTATTATCATTTTAACAGGATTTTCCCCTGTCAACCAAATTGATACTTTAAGAATATTCAAACCAGCTGGCGAATCATTTCCAAACACACTTAGTTGATAGCAAACATTTCATTTTGGAACTGAAAGCTCACTATGTCGGTTCCTGAGCCTCTAATTTCAATGTTACTTGAGACCACACTGGAATACACAGCCACTCTCTTTTTATTTTTTATTAGTTATCTATTTTATACATATTAGTATATATATGTCAATCCCAATCTCCCAATTCATCACACCACCACCACCCACCCCGCTTTCCCTGCTTGGCGTCCATATGTTTGTTCTCTAGATCTGTGTCTCTATTTCTGCCTTGCAAACCGGTTCATCTGTACCATTTTTCTAGATTCCACATATATATGTTAATATACGATATTTGTTTTTCTCTTTCTGACTTACTTCACTCTGTATGACAGTCTCTAGATCCATCCACGTCTCTACAAATGACCCATTTTCGTTCCTTTCTATGGCTAATATCCCACTGTATATATGTACCACATCTTCTTTATCCATTCATCTGTCGATGGGCGTTTAGGTTGCTTCCATGACCTGACTATTGTAAATAGTGCTGCAATGAACATTGGGGTGCACATGTGTTTTTGAATTATGGTTTTCTCTGGGTATATGCCCAGTAGTGGGATTGCTGGGTTATATGATAATTCTATTTTTAGTTTTTTAAGGAACCTCCATACTGTTCTCCATAGTGGCTGTATCAATTTACATTCTCACCAGCAGTGCAAGAGGGTTCCCTTTTCTCCACACCCTCTCCAGCATTTGTTGTTCGTAGATTTTCTGATGAAGCCCATTCTGACCGGTGTGAGGTGATACCTCATTGTAGTTTTGATTTGCATTTCTCTAATAATTAGTGATCTTGAGCAGCTTTTCATGTGCTTCTTGGCCATCTGTATGTCTTCTTTGGAAAAACATCTATTTAGGTCTTCTGCTCATTTTTGGATTGGGTTGTTTGTTTTTTTAATATTGAGCTGCATGAGCTGTTTATATATTTTGGAGATTAATCCTTTGTCTGTTGATTGGTTTGCAAATATTTTCTCCCATTCTGAGGGTTGTCTTTTCGTCTTGTTTGTAGTTTCCTTTGCTGTGCAAAAGCTTTGAAGTTTCATTAGGTCCCATTTGTTTATTTTTGTTTTTATTTCCATTACTCTAAGAGGTGGATCAAAAAAGATCTTGCTGTGATTTATGTCAAAGAGTGTTCTTCCTATGTTTCCTCTAAGAGTTTTGTAGTGTCCGGTCTTACGTTTAGGTCTTTAACCCATTTTGAGTTTATTTTTGTGTATGGTGTTAGGGAGTGTTATAATTTCATTCTTTTACATGTAGCTGTCCAGTTTTCCCAGCACCACTTACTGAAGAGACTGTCTTTTCTCCATTGTATATCCTTGCCTCCTTTGTCATAGATTAGTTGACCATAGGTGCATGGGTTTATCTCGGCACAGCCACTCTTTTCTTAAGAACGTCCAGAGAAAGTTTTAGCATTTATTTCCTTCAGAAGTGTATTTGAGTCTCACAGCTAAAGTCCATGTGTTCATGGCAACAGGAGCAAATGCATATTGATACAGGATAAGTGATTGGTAAGACTAATGTTGGAGCCCAAGACAGGCTGCCCCAAAATGTGCCTCAATGACATATTGATTATTTTGAATTAAAGTTACTTGAGAAACAGCCAGTGGAAAAAAATGGTGTTAAAAAAACCAACTCTGACCCCTTTCTTTCCCCCTGAAAGCAGGAAATAAATTTCCCATGTGAAGTTATTTTCCCTATACCAAGAGGATAGAAAGCATCCTTATCACTGTTAGGGAATTCAAGGTTAAGAAAGCTGTATAGAAAAACCCTATTACTTCTCCATTAGTCTGCTACCCCAAGCACAATCCTCTTTGTTTTGTTAAATCTTCACAAATAATTGTTTCTTTATCTAAAAATGATATGTATACAGCCTGCTTTGGCCACTTCAGGAGTCCCATTTCTATGAGACCTCCGTGTGTACGAATTAAATAGTTTTTTTTCTCCTGTTAATCTGTCTTGCATCAATTTAATTATTAGACCAGCCAGAAGAATTCAAGAGGGGTAAAGGGAAATTTCCCCCCTCCCCAGCACTAACAGCTGTCTGCTCCAGCTGTGAAGATATTTCACTGCAAAATCAACTTTGCAAAAAAAATTTGTCATTAGAAGACTATTTGATTCTTATTTGTTCTTTTAGTAAATTGTTACAAATAAATTGAGTGAATAAATGAATGCAAGAATGCCTATGATGTGCTAGGTACTGTGTATCACATACCCTGGTTGTATAGCAAGTGGGAAAAACATGGGTTCCCGCCCTCATGAAACTTACAGTCTAGGAGGGGAGAAAAACATAAAACAAAGAATCACATAAATAAATATCTAATCAAATATTTATGACAGTATTGCTGATGAGTTGTTCCAGTCTTTTTTTCCTTCATAGGAAAATAATTTTTTAAGTGAAAGCTGAAAATAATTCTCTGAAAACCTACCTCCTGTGATGTAAACCCATTTACTCATTCTCTGGATGAAAGTGGAAAGTAGTTGTGTCATATTGACTCCACCTTCCTCCTTTCACATCCAATTAGGTGCCACAGCTTATTGATTTTGTCATCCAAATATATCTTATATTCATTCCTTCTTCTCCATTTTCCATACCCAAAAGCAGAGTACCAGTTCTCTGGTCCTCTTACCCAAATTATTTTAATAGATTCCCAGAATCACAAACAGAATAGGAGATATTAAAGTAGGAAAAGAGCCTAGAGATCATTCTTCAGATAAGGAAACAGGCTCAGAAAGGCAAATGTCTCACCCAGGACCCCACGATTCAGCCTAGTCACACATGCCATTAATGTTTCTTAGGGGAGCCACGGACGACATTTTTGGCTGCCTGCTTGCAGTCATTCCCAGCCCTTCTTCCTTGCTAGAAAATCTGTCTTCCCGTGATAGAAACCAAAAATGACAAATTCTGGCTTTCCTAGGGATGGCCATGTGACCCAGTCATGGCCACCAAGATGTAAAAGAAAGCCTGTTGGCTGGTTTCTGAGAAAGAGTTTGCTTCTGACAAAAAGAGAAGTCAAGGACAGCAACCACCACTCCTCTTTCTTCCTGTCTTTGGAGCTGAACAACAGTGGCCTAAGGATAAAAAGCCAGCCTCTGAGGATGGAAGATCAGAAAATGGCAAGCACTTGGGACCCTCACCTATGAGTCCTGAGCTAAATTTGGGACTGCCTACTTGCAGACCTCTTATTATGAGAGATCGTTTAACGTCTTTCTTATTTACAACTTGATGTCATGTATTCTGTTACTTGCAGCTGAGTATACCTTGGATGGACTCCTGCTTTGTTTATTTATTTTCCATCTACCAGAAGAGCAAGGAATGGACCTATTTTCTTCATTGCCATATTCCCAGTCCTAGAGCAGAGCCTGGCACAAAAATCAGCCCTTGAAAAATATTTGTCGAATGAATGCCCCCAAATCTTCATTGGTTCTCTACTTCCATAGAATAAAATCCAAAGGATTATTCTGGCATTCAAGGCCCTTCATGAGCCGGTCCCACTCAATTTACCTTTCCACCCTTATATTTTACTTCCACAAATTATATAATTTAAGCAAACCGGACTGCTTCCTGTCCTCCCAAGCACCCCCTGCGGCTTACTGATCAGAGCTTTCGTTCCAACATTCCTTCCACAGAATATGCATCTCCCCCTCCTCCACTTGGATACTTCCCTCTCACCCTTCAAGTTCCAGATCTTCCCCTACAGCACTGTCTCTGACACTCTCCAGGTACAAATAACTTTTCTATATTTCCTTTCTCTTGTGCCATTTATCACTTTTAAACATTTATGATAATTATTTGGTGTACTCATCTCTATTAGATTATAAGCTTCTTGAGGATAGGAAATCCACCCTCCCAAGAAACAGATACCATGCTTTGCTCCAGTAGGTACCTAGTAAATTTCTCTTTGTGAGTAAAGAAATGAAGAATATTAAAGTAAGCCCATTTAAAAAATAATTTGGACGCAGGAATGGATGCTGACTCTCTTGAAAACAAAGGTCTGAATGAATTGCAGGAGGGGAAAGTAAGGAGGGAAAGAGACTTGTTGGAAGTGTCAGGAGAAAGCACGGGTGCTTTTTCTCTTGCCGATGACAGCAAAGTTCTTAATGGAAGATGATCCCAATCGATAGAGCCAGACAGCTGATTTATGTAACGGAATCAAGCTGAAGTAGTGGTCTTCTTCTGCAGAGTGATGTGAAAGCGGAAAAGGTTACTAGACTAGGGAGACCAGGGGACTCCACAAGTGTATCTGCTGGTGTTCATAAATATGTTGCCCATCCCCAAACCACAGGAGAGCTCCAGAGAGCAGCCTCCTTGAGCCTGGATGCTGGAGAGTGACAGCGGGGCTGATGCCGCTGCTGTATTTTGGCTGCCGTCGCTGCTGCCACTGGGCAGATACTGCATTGAGGGGTCTGACCGCGCTGAGTGCTCTCAGGAGCCTGGGTCTGGCTAGGAATGAGAAGTTGAAAGTGAGGGTTGGGAGGTGGGAAGGACTCACATAGGAGCTGCAAACCAAAACAAGAAATCTAGGGAGCAGAAGGAGAGAAAGAGTGAGCTGGAGCCAGAACCTCAGGCCAAGTGGAACTGGAGGAAATGTCATCATTGGTAAAGGAGGACTTGGAGAAGAAACTGTTTAAGCCACTCTCGCAGAATCTGTACGAGTTTATTGAAATAGAGTTCTCGGTCCAGGACAGGTATTACCTCTGTGTGTCAGGTAATCTGTTCTTTCTGTTATCATTTCAAAACGTAAATAACCCCAAGATGCTTGGGTGATAGAAGGACATTTTTGGGTGTTTATTTTCCTATGCAATAACAGCAGATGTATCTTCTTGTGATAGAACTTAACTATGCGAAGATTAAGAATGTGGATTCTACAGAATTTTTTTAAGTGCTAAAATGGAAGACAAAAAAATATTGTATTAAGAATATTTTGGTTAATTGTTCAGAAATGAAACTGGGTATGTGCTTTTGCTGATTTATTTAGTCTCCAGTCTTTTATTTAATTCACTTGCATGGCATGCAGTTTTCTTGTGTAAGAGCTTGTTTTAAAAAATTCAACAGAGAGCTCTCTATATATTTTTAAACATATTGGAGAATTGAGTTATACAGCTCTATTTCCAACCAATCTGGACAACTAGGGTTCTCTCTTTTCATGCTAGGAAAGAAAAAGAAAAAAAGACCTTAGATTTTCTTCTGAGGCTTATTTAGACTTCCTGGTGGCTTATTTTGAAAAGAGAAATGATCTTTTAAAAATTCTTTCTCACAGTATGCTCACAGAAACACTATTTTAATGATAGAAATTAGCTCATGAAGATGGAACTTTAAGGAAATGTTCTCTAAACTAATTAAAATATTTTCCCTCATATTTTAAAAATTCATGAAAATTGTCCAAAGGTAGGAATAAGCTTTTGCACTTAATTATGATTTACCTAACCAGTAATTTTTGTGCTGAATTTAGACAGAAATTCTTGTGCCATTATTGAATTTAATATAAGCATTTCCTTTTCCCAATCCATGCTTTTTAATAGTTTTCAGGGGCTTTGGAGGAAAGAGCTTAGAAACTCTAAGTTTTCATTGTAGACTTTGCTTTTTAAGGCACACAGTTCAGCATTTTCGGAAAATTTGTTATAATTCCTTTCCTGATAATTTGCATAGAAGAACTTTCAAAAGTTGGCAAGAGGGGCTACTATAAGGGAAGTAGAACATCTTTAGAGAAAGTGCTAAGAACTCTTTAAAATTCTGTAATTCCTAATAAGTATACAAATATCTACTTAATAATAAGAATACTAACATTTATCTAATACGTTACCTAGCATATTTTGCCAAATAAATAAAAAGTGTAAGGCTTAGCATATCAGCAAGGTACAAAACTTAAAATCAGTCCAGGAAAAAGAAAGAAATCAAATGGAAAAAGTTCAAATGAAACAATTTTAGACACTGTATTATATTCCAACGATCAGAACACTATATCTCAAAGTATCTTGACTTAATATATTAGAGAATATGCTTATTCCAACATTAAAATTTAATAATTTTATACCTATTATAATCCTACTTTATAAAGCTAATTACTCATCACGTAACATTAGTGTATATGTGTTTTTTAAGAAACTTATAAAAAATAGATCAATAATGCATATTTATTTACCAGGCATTATTTACATCTAATTTACCACATGTATCTTAATGCCTGCCTCCAACTATATAATTAACTCGTTCTATCTGGCATGGAAAAAAAAAACACCCCTAGAATTAAATTTTTGTAAATGGATGTAATTTTTTCCCCAATATCCTCAAGTTCTGAGAAAGACACTGAGCTGGGGTCACCTGCTGTCTGTTTTCATAAATGACGTGAATCCTTTTAACCAGGATTGGAACAACAAGGGGTTGGCATTGTTAACATGTGTGAAGGCAACCTCTTTAGGGTTCAATGTTTTCACCTGGACAATGGCCACATAAAGTAGGTGATCACTTTCATTAGTAAAATTCAATGATTCTGTCATGTTAGAAGCAAAGGAAAAACAAGGTTCTCTTAGATGTGAGAAAGAGAAGACAATATTGTGATATTCCAGGTAAAAGTTAACATTATAAGTCATGTTCATTCATGAACTTTATGACTCTTCTACATATCACATCCATCAACTTGAGAGCACTTTCCCCAAATGTGGCATCTCTTTATGACCATTTCAAATGCAATTAGACAGAACAGTAATTTAAAATAAAGTCAAGGTGATGCTTGCTAGTCCTAAATCTTTGACTATGCTTTACTCAGAAAATCTCCATTGATAGGAATCAAGCAGGCCATATCTCAACTGTTGAGGCAGGTAACTCCAGGTTTTGAATGTTGGCCACCTTCTGGGAGTAGGGAGACATATAGTTATGATTTCCTCTTTATATCCTACAATCCAGCAGTTCTAAATTTGTGAGAGTCAAGTCTAGAGTAGTTAAATCCCATCATGCATTTCTCAAATTAAAGAAGATATGTTTAAATAAATTAAACTTTCTATTTATCCAATCAGAGTCTGGCTTTTGCAGGGGTCTCACAACCAGATGATTGTGATTTACTGTTGCCTTGATAACTTACTTGGTCAATGTCAAAAAGCAGATGTCTTAAATCCTGTCTCCCTCTCTGAAGTTTGCTAGGATTTACATTGGGGATTTCCTGGCACCTCTGTCTCCTCCCACATCAGGGTTTACATGGTCATTTCCCCTTGAAATTAGCTTCCCCTAGCCTAGACCATCATTATCCCTGGCTGTTAAAAGCGGCAACTTCTTAGGAAGGAGGGAGGAGCTCTATAAAGTACAGAAAAAGAAACGGACAAGTCAGTTGTGCAGTGATGAGAATGCAAATGAGTTAAAGAAATTCTGAAGGACTTGAAATCGCATGTAAAGTGATTATGGCTGATTGGATGGGAAGTAGCAGGGCATGGTGGAATGGACCTTGGAAGGCTAGGAGTCCGACACAGCTGGTGTGAAACATGACTCTGCTTTGCCCACCTGCCAGCTGTGATATATGGGGCAATGCTGTGGCCTCGGTGTTGGCCTCTCTGAACCAGAAATAATAACATTTACATCTACATATAGTATGCTCCTCTTAAATCCTAACTAGGGGGAAAAAATGATAAATTCTACTTCAAATAGGGCTAGAATTTTATTCCAAATTGGAAGGTGGGGTTATATTGTTAAAATTACAGAAAAGAATGTATCTATTGTGAAAACATGCTGAAGTATTTATGTATAAATAGTATATGCTGTAAATAAATATTTATAATAAAAATAAAATATACAGTAAACATATGGAAGTATTTATATTTTATAAATTAAAATTGTATACATATTCAGATACAGATTTAAGTATTCACATATATTTAGAAAAACATTCTCCACTCACAGGTAATTCATTTGAAAATAAATGGCATTTGCTAGAATTATGAAGATGGTATGCATAAATTCTCCATACCTATTACATGTTGATGCCAAAAAAGAACTTCTTCTCTGTGAACCAGAGAATTGAATAATTTTGTGAAATCATTTATACTGTTCACAAAAAGAGTGTTAAATAAGTTAACAAGAAAAGGAAACAAAATACTAGAGACTGGGTGGCTTATAAACAACAAACATTTAGTTCTCACAGTTCTGGAGTCTGGGAAGTCCAAGAACATGGTGCCTGCAGATTCGGTGTCTGGTGGGGATCTGCGTCCTCATAGACCACCTTTTTCTCCCTCTAACCTTGCAGGGTGGAAAGGGCAAGGGAGCTCTCTGGGGTCTTTTTAGAGGGACACTAATCCCATTCATGAGGGCTCTACCCTCATGACCTAATCACCTCTGAAAGACCCCACTTCCTACTACCATAACCTTGGGGGTTAGGATTTCAACATAGGAATTGAGGGGAAGGAGGGACAAACATTAAACCTAGAGTACCCAGTATTGCCCCAAAATCGATTTGATTAAAATATTTCTAGAAAAATTATTTGAAAGTTACTTTTTTGATGAAATCAGTAATAGCATTCTCAACAACCCCAAGACATCACCAATACACTGAAACATTTTCACTGAGGCTTCTTGTCTTTGATATCTCATGGTAGTTTTTCCCTATTACTTAACTTCAATGATGAAAACAATTATGTAACACTGGGATTGTAAAATGACAGTGGTTTATGTATTTAAAGTTTTTCTGTGCAGTTTACTCATGAGCTACTGTTTTTCCTGTTCTGCCAAATTATATTGGTTCACTTGGCCAATCTTCTTTCCACTTAGCCTCATGAATAATAGTGACTATTTCACCGTGATAATAGAGGCAGTTATTAACAACAATGTTTATTTTGAAATTAAAAGTGAAGATAAGTTGTTAGCGTGAAATTAAGATGGTTGTTCTGAAAATACTAACTAAAAGAGTGAAACTGGAGCAGGTTCATTCTGAAAGTCCCTGGGTCTATAGCTATCACTAAATCATAATTAGATAGCGGCACATCTGATGTTACGGAAACCAACTCTGTTAACATTTTGACTATATAAACACATTTCTGTTTTAAGACAATGTGATGTTTCCACTTTGCTGTGAATACGGCCATTTAATTTTAGCTAGCAGCAGAACTCAAGTATGGAACTTAGGGATTGGGTCCACTCCAGCCTGATCAGACTTGACTCTTGGCTAAAGACAGTTCTTGGAACCTCCTTGGCTACAGAGGAGACGACTTTGCCAAATGGAGGAGGTTGTACCGTCTCTGTGCTGCATCATTGTATCAAAAGGTTAACTTTTTTTTTTTTTTTTTTTTTTTTTTTATGCGTTACGCGGGCCTCTCACTGTTGTGGCCTCTCCCGTTGCGGAGGACAGGCTCCGGACGCGCAGGCTCAGCGGCCATGGCTCACGGGCCCAGCCGCTCCGCGGCATGTGGGATCTTCCCAGACCGGGGCACGAACCCGTGTCCCCTGCATCGGCAGGCGGACTCTCAACCACTGCGCCACCAGGGAAGCCCAAAAGGTTAACTTTTAAAGCGTGCATTTTCTTAGTTTGTTATTAGTGGGACAGTGACCATTAATGTAAGAAAACTCGATGACTGGTAGATCCTAACTTCTTAACATCTCTTTCTTCATTCCCTCCCTCCCACCCATCCTTTACAGAACTGCCCGAGAAAACTTTCTAAAATGTAAAGCTCAGCCTGACCATTCACCTAAAGTCCTTCAGCGACAACACTCCTCACCCTCATCAATCTCCCCGAAAACAGAGCTTTCAGGATAATATTTGAACTCCTTAGCGTAGCATTCTAGACCATTCAGGAACCAGCTCCTGCCTACCCTGCTTCCTACCACCTATTCACCCCTACCCTTCATGCCAGCAATACTAAATGCCTGTAAGGACTCAAAAGATTCAAGTATTTTACGCTTTTGTACACATGCTGTTCCAGAACTCCCTTTACCCCTTTCTTCATTCTGCTAACTCCCATGGTCCTTTACAACTCGGATAACCTCCTTCAAGAAGCTCTCTCTGGGGCTTCCCTGGTGGCGCAGTGGTTGGGAGTCCGCCTGCCGATGCAGGTGACACGGGTTCATGCCCCGGTCCGGGAAGATCCCATATGCCGCGGAGCGGCTGCGCCCGTGAGCCATGGCCGCTGAGCCATGGCCACTGAGCCTGAGCGTCCGGAGCCTGTGCTCCGCAACGGGAGAGGCCACAACAGTGAGAGGCCCGCGTACCACAAAAAAAAAAAAAAAAAAAAAAAAAAGAAGCTCTCCCTGACCCCTAGTGGAATGAAGATATCCCTTCTCCATGTTCTTATAAGACCCTGTCCATGCCTCATCCACAGCACTTGATCGTGTGTTTTCTCTCTGAAATCCCACTCTCTGTAATCTCAGCAAGAGCAGGAATGGTACCATAGGGGAATGCACTTTTTCAATGCCTAGCCCAGGGCTTTGTACAAAAGGGGCACTCAAATACTTATCAAATTAATGAAACAAATCAGTGGGTCTACAGTCAATTAGCTGGTTATCATAGTGGATAAGGCAGTGAAATTTGCTTCAAATGATATTTTTATACAGTATCCAGTTATTTCTCCCCATCCTCTCCCACTTCCTAAGTCACCAGTGAGACAGCTAGCCAACAAGAACATTATTATTTGGTTCTGAGGTAGAGCCTTTGTCTGGACAGACAATTACCTCCTAGTGGAAGGAACTGCCTCCAAAATCTTGCCCTTAGTAAGTATGACAGAATTAACCATGCTTGGTTCCACTTCAACACACCAGCCTAATGGCTTCTTTTCTCTTTTCCTTTCCTCTTCCCAAAGCTAACATCTAGACCGGAAGTGGACCTTTTTTAGGGTTGGAGGAGTATACACGGGCAGAAACCCACCAAATGTTGCACAGTTTCAGGAGACTCACAGTCTCTGAGCCAGTTTTCTTACCCAGGGTTAAGATCTTCCACACTAGGTCCCCTCCAGGACGTGCCCCTCAATCACTCCTTTTGTCCTCAAAATATGCAATCACTCCTCTTCCAGACTCTTGGAATATGTGATCTAAATCATAGCCTTTATTCTCTTATCTCTCTTTCTAAACCCTACCTAACATAAGAACTGGTGCATAGTACGCACTCAGTATAGTTAGTCCATGAAGGAGCCCTCTACAAGCTGTTTTCTGCCCTCCCCATTCTAGAGAAACTGCCCTCAGGGAAGAAATCAATGATCTTCCCCAAGTCAGATTCCGTGCCAGGACTGAACAAAATTACCCAACAAAGTAACTTCATGGGATTGTCTCCAGCTCTTGAAATTCTCTGTCCTCTTGATTTCCATAGCATTGTACTGTTGGGCTTGTCTCTTTTCTGCTGGCCCCTTCTTAGACCTCTCTGCTGGCACCTTTTTTTTCTCTACTCTGTTTCACCTCTTTCCTTTGCTCTTTTCCTTATAAACCTAGTTTTGGAAACCTGTCCCCACAGAAAAATCCCAAGTCTGTATCTTCATTCCTAAACTATAAACTTCCGTCATCTCCTTCTCTTCTGAGATAGTTTATGGAGCTCATCTGTACATCAAAGACTAAATTCACAATTCCGCCCAACCATGCTTATGTATTTGGTTTCCATCCAGTGTTGTGAATGCCTCATTTAAAATCTAACTTAGATTTACCACCTCTATTTCCATTGCCTACATCCTATGCCTAGATTCCAACAACAGCCTCATAAACAAAACAAAACAAAAAACGGAAACAATTACTATAAACCAGGCACTACTCTAAGTCATTTATATACTTTAATCTTTATACCCTATGGGTTTGTATCACTCTGATGTCCACTTTACAACATGAGAAAACTGAGGTTTAATCTCTCTAGAGATTAAATAATGAGATTACAGACCACACTGTAAGAAGTGGTGTCAAGATTTGAATCCGGAATGTTTAATGCCAGAGCCCACTAAGACACACTGCCTCTTCTAGGGACCTCCGGTTCTTCTTCCTTTTCTTCTTCAGTGTATCCTGGGCATCACTGATTCCAGAAAAATACTCCTTCAACAGGGCACCACTGTATTAGTCTCCTGTGCAAGGAGGAAAGAGACTTACTGAATATGTATTACAGTATGAGCTTTCACTGAACTGACATAGTGCCCTCTTCTTAGATTTGTCAACCTGCTCAGACTCCCTTCTCTGGGAGACTGAGCTCAGCTCCATCATGAAGTCTAAGCTCAACTGTTGGCCTTAATTTCAGTATCACCTGCACTTACAGAGGATAACTACTCCCTTCACCAGTCCCAACTCTGGAGCCCTTACTGTCCAGGCCAGATTCCAATGCCTCCCATCAGAGGGGGGTTGAGACCCCATGAGTCCACAGTGGTTTCTGTCATTTTTCAAAACATTTTCACAACCTGGTTAACCTTGTTGTCCACCATATCCTAACACCAATCAATCTATACAATACACTGTCTCTAATCCTACCTGGTGAAGTTCAGGGTCTGTTGTCTACTCATTTTGTCATACTGTCCTTCACCTAGAAATGCCGTCAGTATCATCCTTGCCTTTACTAATTTTAAAGCTCTATCTCCAATTCTATTTCTTCCATAATTATTTCCTTTATTCAAATCCTCTCCCTTCTTAGAACTTCTGTTGAACATATAGTCTGTTCCATATTGCTTATCTATCCCTATGATTATATTGTAATATATTGTTTTAATCTTCTTAACTAGGAGGTCATGCCAAAGTGATGCTTTCCAGAACCAGAAGAGAGTCTTCCCCAAAGACAAATTCCAGTCTCATTCTTAGAAGACAGAACCAGCTTGTAACTCTCCAAGTGACATCATCCATCTTGAAAGTTTAAGATATTCAATTCCCACTGCCACCTCTTTATAATATACCTGTATACCTTCATATTATATATTTTATGTGACACATGTGTGTTAGCCTTGTCTCTTCAACAAAACCATAAGTTTCCAGAGGGCAGGGACCATGTCTCATACTTTTACTCCCTGTGGCATTTGTAATAGTTCTATCAGGCAAATAGTGGATACCCAGTAAATACTCCCTTGGGAATTCATTGATAACTTTCAGTCCAGGAACTCTAACATCAAATGTTGATTCTTCTAATGTGTTCATATGAGACCAAACACTATGATTTTAAGACCAGGAAATTATTTCCCTCATGTTGTTCACATAAAATAAGCAATGATTTTCCCATACCTTTCAAAGTATAGTACTAAAGTTTTTTGTCTCAATGGCACATTTTGAATACTAGGATTTTGGATACACACTACGGAGGATTAAAAATCTCAAACGATACCAAATAGGTCAGTAGTTGCTGTTTTGCAAGCACTCTTACATCAAAAATCTCACAGCAACTTAAAAAAAAAGTGTGCACAAGTATTTGCATGGTCAGTCTTCAACAGTGGGTTGCTGTGTGAGCAGAACTGTTTACTTTCCTGTGCTCATTTTCTTATATTGTCATAAATTAAAATTCCAACTTGTTCTGGTAAACACTTTGGCACTGACTGTATGCTCACACTAAGCCTCCTATTTCCTGCCCTGAGTTGAACTCTATCCTCCACCACAAAGCTCAGAGCTGAAAGCACAGAGCTCGGTGTTCTATCTGACAGACACTACCGCGGCTGTACGTGACCACAATTGCAGCAAAAATAAAGTTAACACACTGAGGAAATTTGAGGGCATACTCATGAAGCTTCAGATACCTCAGGGTTCATAACTGGGGTGCAGATACAATGTACGTTCAAGCTTATTATAGGAAAAGGAGATTCATAAATACTGAAAAGTATGATGATGAATAATTTATTATCTTCTAAGAGTCTAGGTAAACGAAGTGTTTTTCTGTCCTACAGTGACCAAAAATGAAGAAGTAAAAATAATTATGGTGAAACACTACAGAATAGGCTTAGATGAAAAATATGAAGTAACCAAAAAGTGGTCTTTGAACGATCTGCGGATGATCGATGGAAAAGAAGCAGATACAGTAAGTGTTATGTTTTGTAAGGGAGATATGGGATCAATATGCTGGAGACCTCTATGGTTAATATCTTACTTCATATATTTTTGGCATGTACTGAGAGTTAAAATGACATATTATTCTTAAGTGGTACAGTTTACTCTACTGGGATGATCTACTGGTTTGTTTGTTCTGTTTTTATGAGTTTAAATTTGAATTTTTTCGATTAGATTTAAAGCATCTTTCCCAAGGTCTTCTTAACAGGTTAAACACAATCTTCTAGCCAGTTATGAAACTTTAAATATCTGATGCTTCCACCACCACTCTCTTCCCAGCCCAGTTTCCTCCATAATTTGTGGGGATTCCTTTCCTCATCTTCTTCAGATTTTACTGTCAGCTGCATGATCCTCTGGAAGGATCAATAACCCTTGGAAATCCTACAACCTCAGTGTTGAAAGTGGGGAAAGGGTGTGTACTTTAATCTCTTGTGTGACCACTTGAAAGTGGTTTTCCCAGTCTCTCCTTGAACTCTTCTACTGATGGAGAACTCATTACCACATGAGTAAATCCATTCTACTTCCAAATTAACATCCTTTATTTTTACATGTCCCACTTATGTTTAACTAAAATCTCCTTCACTATAACATCCACCCATCAGTCCTAGCATCGTCATTTGAACCAACCAGAACAAACCCAATCCTTCTTTCACATAGCAGCCTTTCCAATGTTTGAAGACACTAATAAGGTTCCCTCAAGTTTTCTCTTTTCTGGGTTAAATGTAACCATTTCATTCTTTAAATAATGTTCATATGAAGATCAAATAAGTTAATATGACAGGTTATACAAACACTAAGAGGTCATAGCGCTGTTGTTATTTTCTCCCATGGCATTGCTGCAACACCCTTCACTATGTAATCTCTTCTCCTCTGGAATGTTTCAGCTTTTCCAGAATTAAATACAATACTTTAGAATTAGCGTGACCAGTTTCTATTTCCTTTGATCTGGATTCTTATTTCTAGTAAACACTCAACTGAGACCTCAGGTCTTTTGGGCATGAATTGCCATTTAACCTGATCTGCCGCACCTTCTACGCACATGGAATAAAATCTAGATAAAAGCCCTTCATGATCTGGCTTCTTTATATCTGGTCATTTCTCCTAAAACTTTATACAGCAAAGGTGCTTTAATACTCTTGGGGCTTAGAAAGCTCAGTCACCTCCATCCCTCACCCCATTCTCAGATTCCCCATGGAGGAAAGTCCTACTCATGTCCCCCTGCCCTATAACCCCATTGCACAGTGGATGTAAATAATCCAACAAACTGCAACTGTTGGCTTACTCTGTCTCCCCTCTGGATAAAAAAACTGTAACCATTCCTTTTCATCTTTTATTGTAGCCTTCTGCCTGGCAGTTATCAGGGACTCAATAAATATTTCTGTTATTGTTGGATGAATTAGAATTTAAGCTCATTTATTCTTAATCTGATTAAATGCCATATTCTTAGGTTGGCCTATTGTTCCTACCTATCAAATCTTCTAATATTTTGATTTTTTAATATTCACTATAGTATGATGCAGATTTAATGCACACAGCATTTAGGACTTCATTCAAGTCAATAATAAAAATGATGAAGCAGGCAGGGCTAAGTGCATACCTCTAGGTAATTGACAGGTTATCATTACTACTACTATTATTACCACTACTAGTAGTACTGCTACCTGCTACCATCTCACACTCAGTAAACTCTTACCAGATGACAGGAACCACAAAAAGCTCTTTCCATATGTAACTTCACATAATTGTCACAAAAATTCCATGAATTAGATTCTATCATTACTCCTGATTTACAGATGAGGAAAATGAGACATAAAGAGATTAACTGACTTGCCTAAGGTCAAATAACTACTCTAGAGATGGAACTAGACTTTACCTCCAAATCTATCAATTTGTCTTCTTTGGACTGGTTGTTCATCATCTCTACAAATTTGTGTATTCAGTCACTCACAGAGAATTTATGGTATACCAGGCTCTGTTAGGCTCTGAGGATACAGTGGTAAGTTAGATGGACACAAGCTCTTAATTCTGCCACTTAATTCTGCCTTATTAATTATCTAGTCTGACTATCTAAATTTTTCCCTTAAGATCTTTACTGAAATCAATATATGTTATCTGCTATTATCTTATCACCTAGGAATCCTATTTTTAAAATTTGGTGTGTTTGGCATGACTTCTTGGTGAAGGCATGCTGGATTTCATTGCTTTCTTTCCTAAGTAATCACATAGCATTTTTTCTGACATTATATTCTACCTAAATGTTCAACACTTAGGAAATAGTTAAATATATTTTTTCATGTCATTATGCTGGAACATTACATGGTCATTAAAAGTCATGTTTCCAAAAGAATACCTCAGAACACAATTGTTCACCACTTAATACGTTTTTTAAAAGTCAGCTGAATACAAAACTTTTCTATAATATTATCTCATTTTACATACTTAATTTATCATAGTATTGAAAATTGAAAGCTGAACCTTAAATTTTAATACAAAAAAATGTATGTGGGTATGTAAATGTATATATGAAACTAACCAGTACTTTAACAATAATTATCTCTGTGTCATAGGGGTACAAATTTTTAAAGTATTTTCTTCTATATACTTTTAGGTATTTGCCAAAATTTCTATACTGCATTGAATTTTATCACAAGTCAGTGTCAAGTTCACTAACCTGTAGTTTCAAGAATTAATCATGCCCACCTCTTTTTTTGACCATTTTCTTAATTTTTTCTCAAGTCGTCAAGTGAATATACAATTTATTTAACATTCAAACTTCATTAAGACATGTGCAATATGGCAATTTTACTGGGGGTTTAACCCTATCTAGGATGATTGCTTGCTGGGGCTTAGCAACAGGGTCCAACTTAGCACTAATTAAATACTTTATTGAATAAATATAATGCCAAACAAAATGCATTCAAATGCTTTCTAAAAAAAATCAATTTTAAAGGCCTTTCTATTCAGGCTAATGACAGCCTGAATTATGTTATTCATAATAACATATTTGAATATGTTATTCATATTCAAATGAATATGAATATGAATAAAGGTAGATATGCTAGTTTAACATAATTGGCTGATTTTATACAGCCAATTATACAGCACTTATATCTTTTAGTCTGCAAGTATATTATTAAATGATAGAGAACATCTAATACAACCATTTCTACAGAACTAGGAAATAAATTTCTAAGAAAGAAAGATTTTTACAGACCCCATCTTTTATACCAACCCCAAGAGTAATACCCCAATTGTTACTAATGTCATAATTATTTTCTATAAGCTTGGTCAGTGCCCAGGGATGTATTAATCAAGCCTGTCAGCTTAGATTCATTGGAAGCAGCTAGCTCTGCTCTATTTTCTCCTCACCTTTCTGGCCTTTAATTCCATCTCTATGTTCTTAATTATTCCCTTTCCCATTTGAAGATTGTTATCTTTCATAGTGAACTAGATACAAAAGGGAAATTGAGTATTTCTATTTTTCTGATCACTTTAGGGCCTAAAATATTAAACTGCCAGAAGAAAACCTATAATATCCAAAGAGTAGTTCTTTTAAATATTTCTTTTCTGTGGATGAAGTAAAAATATCTCAGTTGTTCTGGGAATTTCCACTTGTCCTCCCTCTTGTAATTGAATCCTCAGGAGTCAGCATATATTATATTTTTCTCGATAGCAATGATACAGTTTTAAATAGAGCTATTTCAAGCCAAAAGTTGTCAACTTTAAAATGGAATGGAATTGAAATTGAAGTCAATTTATAAAGGAGAAATCAGAATGACTGGAGATTTGGAGACTGACGTAGTGCAACAGAAGAGAGAATGATGTAGCAGGAAATGGGGTTGGGCTGAGTGAGAGCTTAGTCCTTGTCTTGGCTCTGTCAATAACTACATGTGTGACCTGGGCTTCACCCCTCTGGAAACTATTTTTCACTATTACATTACATTATATTATATTATATTTGATCTACTATAAACAAGGGATTACTGAATGAACAATGAGATTCCCTTTTAGCTCTATCAAAAGAAAGAAAGAGAGAAGAAGGGGGAGACAGAGGGAGAGAGGAAGGAAGGAAGGAAGGAAGGAAGGGAGGGAGGGTGGGAGGGAGGAAGGAAAGAAGGGACAGATGGACGAACTTGTATTCTATGTTCATACCTGCTTAGGCTTCAATTATCAGGCTAATGGAAAAACTTAATCCTCTCCAAGTATCTCAAAAGAACAAAGGATATTTTCTACATGATAAGGAGTAAATGTTTCTGTGAGGAAACTACATAAGGAGTATGCTTGGTATCTGGTGATGGAATGAGTGTGATTTCAATCTGCAATCATGACAGCTAGGAAACATTTTGCAAGGTGTGACTAGAGAACATTGTACTTAAAATCACAACACCCTTGTACATTCTTTTTCTTAAAGTATTGTTTTGTTTTTTAAAAATTTTAATAGTGTAAAGCAAGGTGATATTAACACCGGTATCACAATCTTTGGGGACAGATTTGGGAAAAGGAATTATCATTCATTAAGCTCCATACTAGTATCACAGTTTAAATGATTAATCTCATACAAACTTCATAGCAACCCTATCCAAAAAGTGAAGGCCAAATATAATAAGTGCCCTGCCCATGGTTACATCAGAGTCAAAATGGTTGGCTAACTCCAAAACCCTTGTTCTTTTTCCTGTCTCCTCTAAGAATTTTCCTATTTGAAAAAGAAATTGCGAATACATACGTTCTTATATACAAACTTTACACACCTCATGGTAAAAAGTCATTAATACTTTTGCTTGGTCTGGTCTCTCTGCCTCTTTATCACTTAGGGCAATGTTTACCTCCACTTCTCTTTTTATAGGATGACTTCAGATCAGCTCAACACACATTTGTTGAGTGGATACACAAAAGATAAATAACTGAAAACCTCTGCCCTCAAAGAGAGTTAGGAGTCAGGCAGATAATGAATGCGAAAGCATTTTGTAAATTGAAAATCACTTTATAAATGCAATGCATAGTTGTTACTGCTATTAGTAACAGTAGCAATGATTATTATTTTAACATGTAGGACCTAGGTTGGGTTTGATGCCTACTTTTCCCTGAAACATCTCCACTAGAAGTATACAGCCTAGAGCAATCCAGTGAGTCAGTCTTTAGTAAATTGTCAGTTTCAGTCAAATGATTTAACGATCCTTGCTATTAACTTCAAAGCCAGCAAGTTGGTGATCTGTTGTATGCCAAAGGCTGCTTAGCCATTCTGTATTTCCCCCTTCTACTACTGAAATAGCACAAGGGACCGACCTCCTAGTAGAGAAAAGGAGAAACCTTTTCTCTCCTGTGGAAGTCTATAATTGGGTTTATCCTTTTCTTCCATCCCCATCCATCCTCTCAAATTCACTACCCTGGGAAGACTTGGTAACTGCACATTTTGACACATATTTATTTGCATAATTGAAAAATCACAGATGCTTCAAAAATAATCTTTCTTATTGTTCTTTATAGAAGCAACATGTTTGAAATGGGTAGTTTTGGAAAGCTCATTTGTAGATTTTGGGAAAATGTTTGATACTGATACTTTACAATCAATACAACAATCAATATGAGAGAATCCAGGAAATCTAGCTACTTTCCTGGCTACAAACTGAATCATGTCTCTCTTTTTCTTCTAGGACAATCCATTTTTTGATCTGCACTTCAAGAAAGTGTACAGTTTGGAAGCATATAGTTGTGCTTCCAAATATGCCTTTGTTCGAACTGTAAACAAGCTGAATCATGCATACCTTAAGAAGGACTTACGGATCGTGAACTTTGATTCTACTTACATTAATGATGATTTCATTTGGTCCTCCAACAACAAGGATTGCTTGGTCCTTATGAGAATATGCTTTTATGCTTTCAATCTAGTGTGCTTGTCCCTGTGTCCCCTGCGACTCTGAATATGTATACCATGTTCCTTCATCAGTGTTCTATGAAAATGGTTCCCTAAGTAAATATTGATAGTCATGATTTTGTTTTTTTCCCTTTATCAGTGACTACTATTCATATGAAAATAAAGTGATGCTTTGTGAATTGCAGTGAAATGTGTTTCGATGCATTCATTCAATATTCTGGACTTTTGCCTCTGGTAACTTTGGAAGGAGTTGGATGGTTTTGCCTAAACTAATATTCTACTAAGGGGTATCAAAAATTATCTTGAAAGGTCTAAATAAGTGGAAATACATCCTGTTTCCACGGACAGGAAGATTTAATATTGTCAAGATGTCAGTACTACCCAAAGTGATCTGCAGATCAATCTAATCCCTATCAAAATTCCAATGGCTTTTTTTGTAGTAATGGAAAAGTCAATAGTCAAATTCATATGGAGCTGCAAGGGACCCCACATAGACAAACGATCTTGAAAAAGAAGTACAAAGTTTGAGGACTCACACCTCCCAATTTCAAAACTTACTACAAAGGTATAATGATCAAAGCAGTATAGTACTGGCATAAAGATAGACATACAGATGAATGGAATAGAACTGAGAGTTCAGAAACAAACTCATACATCTATGGTCAACTGATTTTTGGAAAGGATGCCAAGTTCATTCAAAGGAGAAAAAATAATCTCTTCAACAGATAGTGCTGGGACAAGTGGATATCTACATGCAAAAGAAAGAAACTGAACCCCTTTCTTACAGCATACACAAATATCCTTAAAATGGATTAAAGGTGTGAATGTAAAACCTGAAAGCATTAAACTCCTAGAAGAAAACATAGGGGTAAATCTTTGGGACCTTAGATTTGGCAATGGATTTTTATGACATCAAAAGGAAGAGCAACAAAAGAAAAATTAGATAAATTGGACTTCAACAGAGTTACTTTTGCATCAAAGAACATTATCAAGAAAGTGAAAAACAGACCTACAGAATGAAAGAAAACATTTGCAAATTGTATATCTGATAAAGGTTTAATGTAAAGAACTCCTACAACTCAGTAACAAAAAGACAAACACCTAATTCAAAGATAGACAAGAAATTTGAATAGACATCTCTGCAAAGTATACAGTAAGCACAAGAAAAGAAACTCAGCATCATTAGTCATTAGGGAAATGCAAATCAAAACCAAAATGTAACCCCCTTCACACCTACTAGGATGGCTATTTTTTAAAAATACAGAAAACAAGAAGTGTTGGCAAAGATGTGGAGAAACTGAAACCCTGATACATTGCTTATGGAAATGTAAAATGGTATAGCATGGTGGAAAACAGTTTGACGTGTCCTCAAAAAGCTAAACATGGAATTACCAAACAACCCAGCAATTTCACTCCTAGGTATATACCCAGAGGAATTGAAAGCAAGGAGTTGAATAGATGTTTGTACACCAATAATCATTGCAGCATTATTCCCAGTAGCCGAAATATGGAAACAATGCAAGTGTCCATCAACAGATGAATGGATATACAAAATGTGATATATCCATACAGTGGAATATTATTCTGCCATAAAAAGCAATGAAGTTCTGATACATGCTACAACATGGATGAACATCAAAAATACGTGAAGTAAAATAAACCAGATACAGAAGGACAAATATTGTATGCTTTCACTTATACGAAATATATAGACTAGGCAAAATCAGAGACAGAAAGTAGATTAGCAGTTACCAGGGGCTGGGAGGAAGAAAAAATGGGGAGTTATTACTGAATGGTTGTAGAGTTTCTGTTTGGGGTTACGAAAAAGTTTTGGAAACAGATGGTGGTGATGGTTGCACAACACTGTGAATGTAATTAACGCTGCTGAATTATACATTTTTAAATGGTTAAAATGGCAAATTTAATGTTATATATATTATACCATAATTTTTAAAAATAATGTAATATGTTAAAAATAATTGAATTGTACACTTTAAATTGGTGAATTGCATGGTGTGTGAATTATACATCAATAAAAATGTTTAAAAGAAAAAAAGGACTACTTTAAATCTACTAGAAGAAAACATGGGTGAATTTTTTTATAAACTAAGAGTGGGGAAAACTCCTAGCTATCACTCAAATCTAGAAACAATGAAGAAAAATGATTAATTTAACTACATCAATATAAGAAGCCTTTGCATGAAAAGAAAAACTATATTCTATCAAACGACAAATGACAAACTGGAAAAAGCGCAAGTTATGTAGCAATACGTTTATACCTTTCATATACAGATTGCTCCTAAAATTGAAGAGTTAAAAAAACTAACTGCAATTTGCTGAAAAATTAGTAAAAGATACATACATAGAAAAAGAATTGCAAATGACACTTAAACATATGATAAGATGCTTAACCTTGCCCATAATAGGAGAAATACAAATTAAATATACAAATTAAATATCCTGTTTCTTACCTCTCTATTGGAAAAAATTCAAAACTTTGACAATATCCCATCGGGAATGGGAAAACAGTTCACCTCATTCGCGGCTATTGGAAATGCAAGAGAGTACAAATCTGATAGGAGAGGAATTTGAGAATATCTTGCAGAACTACGTATACATTTACTCTTTGATATGGAAATTTTATTTCTAGGACTCAAAGGCATCCCAAAGGTACTTTGGCAAAGATACAGAATGACAAATGCATAAGGCATGTGACATTGTTTGCAAGAGTGAAATATTTCAAATAGTCCGAATATCCATCTTTAGAGGAAGAGTCCTGATTGGAGGTCATTGGCATGGGGGAGGTGTTGGCGGGCTAACAAGAAGCCAAGCATACTAGGTGATTGGTTAAAGATATGTATATGGCTTTCTCTATAGTTGGTCCTAAGTCAGAAGTGGGGGCCAAAATCAGGGAAGCTGGGTTATTAATCAAGTCCTGGTCATTTGGGGCCCATTACTACAGGGGCTATTATTAGGCTTTCTAGATTGGTTGCTACAGATAGTAGTTTGACTTCCTGGACTGGTTACTGAACATACTAGTAATGGCTTCCTCAGCTGGTTGCTGCAGGTGGTGGGGCAGAGTTCTATTTTTATATATAATCTGGCCATTGTCCATTTGTATATTCAGAAATATCTTGTTTATGGTGATGGTTACATGACTGTATACACTTGTCAAAATCCATCGAACCTAAAACCATATCCAGAAGCTTAATTGTTAGTAATATTGGTAGTGTTATTTTGACAGTATCATAGGAGTGTGAGTACTGTAAGATTAAACACATGTTATCACGTTAATGTCATTAGAAACCGAGATTTTTAAGCCTAACAGAGGGAATATACAAGTAAAAAAAATCAAAGAAATTAAAGCCCAGTAACAGTAAATTTAACTGGAAATGGTAATATAAACTTACTAATATAAACCCATCTTTCTTTAAAAAAAAAAAAGCATGCATTTTCTAGATTTGTCTACTGAAACCGTGAAGCAAAGACATCGTGAGGCATGAGCATCTTAGCATGCAAGAGTGTTCTGCCAATACCATCTCCCACTGAAAAGACTGGAGTCTATTTAAAGAAATTACTGATTCCAGGTCTGGGACAGAAAATGTACAAGATGAACATGGGACATCTTGATGTACCAGGAAGAAAGGAAGCTATCAAAGTCAACTGGGGTCAGTCCAAGGACACAGGAGCCAACTTGAAGTAACTCCCACTGGCCTAAGACGAGACAATTTGAACATAACAGGAAAATGACTATAATAGAATGAAGCATTTGAGTCCTCTCCCTCTTTTTCTTGATGAGTCTGGCTAATGTTTTATCAATTTTGTTTATCTTCTCAAAGAACCAGCTTTTAGTTTTATTGATCTTTGCCACTGTTTTCATTGTTTCTATTTCATTTATTTCTGCTCTGATCTTTATGATTTCTTTCCTTCTGCTAACTTTGGGTTTTGTTTGTTCTCCTTTCTCTAGTTCCTTTAGGTGTAAGGTTAGATTGTTTATTTGAGACTTTTCTTGTTTCTTGAGGTATGCCTGTATAGCTATAAACTTCCTGCTTAGAACTGCTTTTGCTGCATCCCATAGGTTTTGGATCGTCGTATTTTCATTGTCATTTCTCTCTAGGTATTTTTTGTTTTCCTCTTTGATTTCTTCAGTGATCTCTTGGTTATTTAGTAACGTACTGTTTAGCCTCCATGTGTTTGTGTATTTTACGTTTTTTTCCCTGTAATTCATTTCTAATCTCATAGCATTGTGATCAGAAAAGATGCTTGATATGATTTCAATTTTCTTAAATTTACCAAGGCTTGATTTGTGACCCAAGATGTGATCTATCCTGGAGAATGTTCCATGTGCACTTGAGAAGAAAGTGTAATCTGCTGTTTTTAGATGAAATGTCCTATAAATATCAATTAAATCTGTCTGGTCTATTGTGTCATTATTTACAGCTTGTGTTTCCTTATTAATTTTCTGTCTGGATGGTCTGTCCATTGGTGTAAGTTAGGTGTTAACGTCTCCCACTATTATTGTGTTACTGTCAATATCCTCTTTTATAGCTGTTAGCATTTGCCTTATGTATTGAGGTGCTCCTATGTTGGGTGCATATGTATTTGTAAATGTTATATCCTCTTCTTGGATTGATCCCTTGATCATTGTTTAGTGTCCTTCCTTGTCTCTTATAACATTCTTTATTTTAAAGTCTATTTTATCTGATATGAGTATTGCTATTCCAGCTTTTTTTTTTTTTTTTTTTTTTTTTGTGGTACACGGGCCTCTCACTGTTGTGGCCTCTCCCGTCGTGGAGCACAGGCTCCGGATGCGCAGGCCCAGCGGCCATGGCTCATGGGCCCAGCAGCTCTGCGGCATGTGGGATCTTCCTGGACCAGGGCATGAACCCGTGTCCTCTGCATCGGCAGGCAGACTTTCAACCACTGCGCCACCAGGGAAGCCCTCCAGCTTTCTTTTGATTTCCATTTGCATGGAATATCTTTTTCTATCCTCTCACTTTCAGTCTGTATGTGTCCCTAGGTTTGAAGTGGGTCTCTTGTAGTCTTGTTTTTGTATCCGTTCAGTGAGCCTGTGTCTTTTGGTTGGAGCATTTAATCCATTCACATTTAAGATAATTATCAATACGTATGTTCCTATTACCATTTTCTGAACTGTTTTGGGTTTGTTTTTGTAGATCCTTTTCTTCTGTTGTGTTTCCCACTTAGAGAATTTCCTTTAGCATTTGTTGGAGAGCTGGATGGGTGGTGCTGAATTCTCTTAGCTTTTGCTTATCTGTAAAGCTTTTGATTTCTCCATGAAATCAGAATGAGATCCTTGCCAGGTAGAGTAATCTTGGTTGTAGTTTCTTCCCTTTTGTCACTTTATATATATCATGCCACTCCTTTCTGGCTTGTAGAGTTTCTGCTGAGAAATCAGCTGTTGACCTTATGGGAGTTCCCTTGTATGTTATTTGTCGTTTTCCCTTGTTGTTTTTAATAATTTTTCTTTGTCTTTAATTTTTGTCAATTTGATTAGTATGTGTCTCGGCGTATTTCTCCTTGGGTTTATCCTGCCTGGGTCTCTCTGTGCTTCCTGGACTTGGGTGGCTATTTCCCTTCCCATGTTAAGGAAGTTTTTGACTATAATGTCTTCAAATATTTTCTCAGGTCCTTTCTCTCTCTCTTCTCCTTCTGGGACCCCTATAATGCACATGTTGGAGCATTTAATGTTGTCCCAGAGGTCTCTTAGTCTGTCTTCATTTCTTTTCATTTTTCTTTCTTTATTCTGTTCCGCAGTAGTGAATTCCACCATCTGTCTTCCAGGTCACTTATCCGTTCTTCTGCCTCAGTTATTTGCTATTGATTCCTTCTAGTGTATATTTCATTTCAGTTATTGTATTGCTTATCTCTGTTTGTTCTTTAATTCCTATCTAGTTGTATGTTCTTTAATTCTTCTAGGTCTTTGTTAAATATTTCTTGCATCTTCTCAGTCTTTTCTTCCATTCTTTTTCTGAGGTCCTGGATCATCTTCACTATCATTATAATGAATTCTTTTTCTGGAAGGTTGCTTATCTCCACTTCATTTAGTTTTTTTTCTGGGGTTTTGTCTTGTTCCTTCATCTGGTACATAGTCCTCTGCCTTTTCATTTTGTCTACCTTTCTGTAACTGTGGTTTTCGTTCCACAGGCTGCAGGATTTAGTTCTTCTTGTTTCTGCTGTCTTCTCTCTAGTGGATGAGGTTATCTAAGAGGCTTGTGCCAGCTTCCTGATGGGAGGGACTGGTGGTGGATAGAGCTGGCTGTTGCTCTGGTGGGCAGAGCTCAGTAAAACTTTAATCCCCTTGTCTGCTGATGGGTGGGGCTGAGTTCCCTCCCTATTGGTTGTTTGGCCTGAGGCAACCCAGCACTGGAGGCTACAGGCTCTTTGGTGGGACTAATGGTGGACTACAGGAGGGCTCATGCCAAGAAGTACTTCCCAGAGCTTCTGCTGTCAATGTCCTTGTCCCTGTGGTGAGCCACAGACACCCCCCGCCTCTGCAGGAGACCCTCCAACACTCTAGCTGGTAGGTCTGGTTCAGTCTCCTATGGGATCACTGCTCCTTCCCCTTGGGTTCTGATGTGCACCCTACTTTGAGTGTGCCCTCCAAGAGTGGAGTCTCTGTTTCCCCCTGTCCTGTTGAAGTCCTGCAATCAAATCCTGCTAGCCTACAAAGTCTGAATCTCTGGGAATTCCTCCTCACATTGCCGGACCCCAGGATGGGAAGGCTGACATGGGGCTCAGAACCTTCAATCCAGTGTGTGGACTTCTGTGGTATAATTGTTCTCCAGTTTGTGAGTCACCCACCAGCAATTATGGGATTTGATTTTATTGTGATTGCACCCCTCCTACCATTTCATTGAGGCTTCTCCTGTGTCTTTGGAGGTGGGGTATCTTTTTTGGTGAGTTCCAGGGTCTTCCTGTTGATGATTGTTCAGCGGTTAGTTGTGATTCTGGTGCTCTTGCAAGAGGGAGTGAGAGCACATCCTTCTACTCCACCATCTTGAACCAATTTCAATTTTACCAATATTGTTCAAACATCAATACTCACTACTCCTGGCCATTTGGAAGAAACTTTTCCCTTGGAGCTCACTAACAATGAAAAATTTATTCCATGCTATCCAAATATAAGATTGCCTCATATATGATATATGTTAATATATGTGGCCTTCTGCCTATGAAAGGCAAGCAGGACAGAGCACCTACTGAACGCTGGCAGAAGACCCCAGACCTCCCAAAAGGCAAGAAACCCCCCACGTACCTGGTTAGGGCAAAAGAAAAAAATAAACAGAGACAAAAGGATAGGGATGGGTCCTGCACCAGCGGGACGGAGCTGTGAAGGAGGAAAAGTGTCCACACACTAGGAAGCCCCTTCGCGGGCGGAGACTGTGGGTGGCAGAGTGGGGGAGCTTCGAAGCCGCGGAGGAGAGCACAGCGACAGGGGTGCGGAGGGCAAAGCGGAGAGATTCCTGCATAGAGGATCATGGCCGACCGGCACTCACCAGCTGAGAGGCTTGTCTGCTCACCCGCCGGGGCGGGCGGGACTGGGAGCTGAGGCTCCAGCTTCAGTTGGAGCGCTGGGAGAGGACTGGGGTTGGCGGCCAGAACACAGCCTGCAGGGCGTTAGTACACCGCGGCTAACCAGGAGGGAGGCCAGGGAAAAGTCTGGACCTGCCGAGGAGGCAAGAGACTTTTTCTTCCCTCTTTATTTCCTGGTGCGCGAGGAGAGGGGAATAAGAACGCTGCTTAAAGCAGCTCCAGAGACGGGTGCGAGCCGCGGCTAAAAGCACGGACCCCAGAGACGGGCAGGAGACGCTAAGGCTGCTGCTGCCGCCACCAAGAAGCCTGTGTGCGAACACAGGTCACTATCCACACTCCCCTTCCGGGGAGCCTGTGCAGCCCGCCACTGCCAGGGTCCCGGGATCCAGGGACAACTCCCCCAGGAGAACGCACGGCGCGGCTCAGGCTGGCAATGTCACACCGGCCTCTGGCGCTGCAGGCCAGCCCCGCACTCCGTGACCCTCCCTACCCCTAGCCTGAGTGAGCCAGAGCCTCCGAATCAGCGGCTCCTTTAACCCCGTCCTGTCTGAGCAAAGAACAGACGCCCTCCGGTAACCTACACACACAGGCGGGGCCAAATCCAAAACTGAGCCCCTGGGAGCTGTGAGAACAAAGAAGAGAAAGGGAAATCTCTCCCAGCAGCCTCAGAAGCAGCGGATTAAAGCTCCACAATCAACTTGATGTACCCTGCATCTCTGGAATACATGAATAGACAACGAATCATCCCAAAATAAGGAGCCGTGTGGATGAAAGGCTCTTGGTGCTGCAGCCAGGAGTTAGTGCTGTGCCTCTGAGGTGGGAGAGCCAACTTCAGGACACTGGTCCACAAGAGGCCTCCCAGCTGCACATAATTTCAAACGGTGAAAATCTCCCAGAGATCTCCATATCAACGCCAGCACCCAGCTTCACGCAACGACCAGCCATCTACAGTGCTGGACATCCTATGCCAAACAACTAGCAAGACAGGAACACAACCCCACCCGTTAGCAGAGAGGCTGCCCAAAATAATAATAAGTCTACAGACACCCGAAAACACACCACCAGGTGTGGACCTGCCCACCAGAAAGACAAGATCCAGCCTCATCCACCAGAACACAGGCACTAGTACCCTCCACCAGAAAGCCTACACAACCCACTGAACCAACCTTAGCCACTGGGGACAGACACTAAAAACAGGAACTATGAACCTTCAGCCTGCAAAAAGGAGACCCCAAACACGGTAAGATGAGCAAAATGAAAAGACAGAAAAACACACAGCAGATGAAGGAGCAAGATAAAAACCCACCAGACCTAACAAATGAAGAGGAAATAGGCAGTCTACCTGAAAAAGAATTCAGAATAATGACAGTAAAGATGATCCAAAATCTTGTAAATAGAATAGACAAAATGCAAGAAACAGTTAACAAGGACCTAGAAGAACTAAAGATGAAACAAACAATGATGAACAACACAATAAATGAAATGAAAAATACTCTAGATGGGATCAATAGCAGAATAACCGAGGCAGAAGGACGGATAAGTGACCTGGAAGGTAAAATAGTGGAAACAACTAATGCAGAGCAGAATAAAGAAAAAAGAATGAAAAGAACTGAGGACAGTCTCAGAGACCTCTGGGACAACACTGAACATACCAACATTCGAATTATAGGGGTTCCAGAAGCAGAAGAGAAAAAGAAAGGGACTGAGAAAATATTTGAAGAGATTATAGTTGAAAACTTCCCTAATGTGGGAAAGGAAATAGTTAATCAAGTCCAGGAAGCACAGAGAGTCCCATACAGGATAAAACCAAGGAGAAATATGCCAAGACACATATTAATCAAACTGTCAAAAATTAAATACAAAGAAAGCATATTAAAAGCAGCAAGGGAAAAACAACAAATAACACACAAGGGAATCCCCATAAGGTTAACAGCTGATCTTTCAGCAGAAACTCTGCAAGCCAGAAGGGAGTGGCAGGACATATTGAAAGTGTTGAAGGAGAAGAAACTGCAACCAAGATTACTCTACCCAGCAAGGATCTCATTCAGATTTGATGGAGAAATTAAAACCTTTACAGACAAGCAAAAGCTGAGAGAGTTCAGCACCACCAAACCAGCTCTACAACAACTGCTAAAGGAACTTCTGTAGGCAAGAAACACAAAAGAAAGAAAAGACCTACAATAACAAACCCAAAACAATTAAGAAAATGGGAATGGGAACATACATATCGATAATTACCTTAAATGTAAATGGACTAAAAGCTCCCACCAAAAGACACAGATTAGCTGAATGGATACAAAAACAAGACGCATATATTTGCTGTCTACAAGAGACCCACTTCAGACCTGGAGACACATACAGACTGAAAGTAAGGGGATGGAAAAAGGTATTTCATGCAAATGGAAACCAAAAGAAAGCTGGAGTAGCAATTCTCATATCAGACAAAATAGACTTTAAAATAAAGACTATTAGAAGAGACAAAGAAGGACACTACCTAATGATCAAGGGATCAATCCAAGAAGAAGATATAACAATTGTAAATATTTATGCACCCAACATAGGAGCACCTCAATACATAAGGCAAATACTAACAGCCATAAAAGGGGAAATCGACAGTAACACATTCATATTAGGGGACTTTAACACCTCACTTTCACCAATGGACAGATCATCCAACATGAAAATAAATAAGGAAACACAAGCTTTAAATGATACATTAAACAAGATGGACTTAATTGATATTTATAGGACATTCCATCCAAAAAGAACAAAATACACATTTTTCTCAAGTGCTCATGGAACATTCTCCAGGATAGATCACATCTTGGGTCACAAATCAAGCCTTGGTAAATTTAAGAAAATTGAAATTGTATCAAGTATCTTTTCCGACCACAACGCTATGAGACTAGATATCAATTACAGGAAAAGATCTGTAAAAAATACAAACACATGGAGGCTAAACAATACACTACTTAATAACGAAGTGATCACTGAAGAAATCAAAGAGGAAATCAAAAAATACCTAGAAACAAATGATAATGGAGACACAACTCAAAATCTATGGGATGCAGCAAAAGCAGTTCTAAGAGGGAAGTTTATAGCAATACAATCCTACCTTAAGAAACAGGAAACATCTCGAATAAACAACCTAACCTTGCACCTAAAGCAATTAGAAAAAGAAGAACAAAAAAACCCCAAAGTTAGCAGAAGGAAAGAAATCATAAAAATCAAATCAGAAATAAATGAAAAAGAAATGAAGGAAACGATAGCAAAGATCAATAAAACTAAAAGCTGGTTCTTTGAAAGGATAAACAAAATTGATAAACCATTAGCCAGACTCATCAAGAAAAAAAGGGAGAAGACTGAAATCAATAGAAGTAGAAATGAAAAAGGAGAAGTAACAACTGACACTGCAGAAATACAAAAGATCATGAGAGATTACTACAAGCAACTCTATACCAATAAAATGGACAACCTGGAAGAAATGGACAAATTCTTAGAAAGGCACAACCTGCCAAGACTGAATCAGGAAGAAATAGAAAATATGAACAGACCAATCACAAGCACTGAAATTGAAACTGTGATTAAAAATCTTCCAACAAGCAAAATCCCAGGACCAGATGGCTTCACAGGTGAATTCTCTCAAACATTTAGAGAAGAGCTATCACCTATCCTTCTCAAACTCTTCCAAATTATAGCAGAGGGAGGAACACTCCCAAACTCATTCTACGAGGCCACCATCACCCTGATACCAAAACCAGACAAGGATGTCACAAAGAAAGAAAACAACAGGCCAATATCACTGGCGAACATAGATGCAAAAATCCTCAACAAAATACTAGCAAACAGAATCCAATAGCACATTAAACGGATCATACACCATGATCAAGTGGGGTTTATTCCAGGAATGCAAGGATTCTTCAATATACGCAAATCAATCAATGTGATACACCATATTAACAAATTGAAGGAGAAAAACCATATGATCATCTCAATAGATGCAGAGAAAGCTTTTGACAAAATTCAACACCCATTTATGATATAAACCCTGCAGAAAGTAGGCATAGAGGGAACTTTCCTCAACATAATAAAGGCCATATATGACAAACCCACAGCCAACATCGTCCTCAATGGTGAAAAACTGAATGCATTTCCACTAAGGTCAGGAACAAGACAAGGTTGCCCACTCTCACCACTCTTATTCAACATAGTTTTGGAAGTTTTAGCCACAGCAATCAGAGAAGAAAAGGAAATAAAAGGAATCCGAATTGGGAAAGAAGAAGTAAAGCTGTCACTCTTTGCAGAGGACATGATACTATACACAGGAATGTACAGGGGAGAAAGGACAGCCTCTTCAATAAGTGGTGCTGGGAAAACTGGACAGCTACATGTAAAAGTATGAGATTAGATCACTCCCTAACACCATACACAAAAATAAGCTCAAAATGGATTAAAGACCTAAATGTAAGGCCAGAAACTATCAAACTCTTAGAAGAAGACATAGGCAGGACACTCTATGACATAAATCTCAGCAAGGCCCTTTTTGACCCACCTCCTAGAGAAATGGAAAGAAATACAAAAATAAACAAATGGGACCTAATGAAACTTAAAAGCTTTTGTGCAGCAAAGGAAACCATAAACAAGACCAAAAGACAACCCTCAGAATGGGAGAAAATATTTGCAAATGAAGCAACTGACAAAGGATTAATCTCCAAAATTTATAAGCAGCTCATGCAGCTTAATAACAAAAAAACAAACAACCCAATCCAAAAATGGGCAGAAGACCTAAACAGACATTTCTCCAAAGAAGATATACAGACTGCCAACAAACACATGAAAGAATGCTCAACATCACTAATCATTAGAGAAATTCAAATCAAACCTACAATGAGATATCATCTCACACCAGTCAGAATGGCCATCATCAAAAAATCTAGAAAGAATAAATGCTGGAGAGGGTGTGGAGAAAAGGGAACCCTCTTACACTGTTGGTGGGAATGTAAATTGATACAGCCACTGTGGAGAACAGTATGGAGGTTCCTTAAAAAACTACAAATAGAACTACACATGACCCAGCAATCCCACTACTGGGCATATACCCTGAGAAAACCATAATTCAAAAAGAGTCATGTACCAAAATGTTCATTGCAGCTCTATTTACAATAGCCCGGAGACGGAAACAACCTATGTGTCCATCATCGGATGAATGGATAAAGAAGATATGGCACATATATACAATGGAATATTACTCAGCCATAAAAAGAAACGAAATTGAGCTATTTGTAATGAGGTGGATAGACCTAGAGTCTGTCATACAGAGTGAAGTAAGTCAGAAAGAGAGAGACAAATACCATATGCTAACATATATATATGGAATTTAAAGGGAAAAAAATGTCATGAAAAACCTAGGGGTGAAACAGGAATAAAGACACAGACTTACTAGAGAATGGACTTGAGGCTATGGGGAGGGGGAAGGGTAAACTGTGACAAAGCGAGAGAGAGGCATGGACATGTATACACTACCAAACGTAAGGTAGATAGCTAGTGGGAAGCAGCCACATAGCACAGGGATATCTGCTCGGTGCTTTGTGACCGCCTGGAGGGGTGGGATAGGGAGGGTGGCAGGGAGGGAGACGCAAGTGGGAAGAGATATGGGAACATATGTATATATATAACTGATTCATTTTGTTGTGAGGCTGAAACTAACATACCATTGTAAAGCAGTTATACTCCAATAAAAATGTTAAAATGAAAAAAAAAAAAGAAAGGGAAGCAGGACTGCAGGGCTTTAGTGACTGTTTCACATCTTTTGAGAACATAAATCTACCCAATTTAAACTTCTAACCAACCTGCATATAAATAATAGCTACAATTTATTGAGTGCTTACTATGTGCCAAGTAATGTGCAAGTGCTTTACAACAAATGTATCTCAGCGAATTCCGGGACAGTCCCAAAAGATGGCATTTATAATTTTGAATTTACAGATGAGGAAACTCAAGCTCAGAAGAGTTAAGTAATCTTCCGTGTGATCATTGAACCAGTAAAGACCAGATTTGAACACAGGTCTGCATGACCCCAGCAACCATGTTCTTTCCACTGTCTTATGTTGCTTCCCAAGTGTACTTTATGCAGAGATCTATAGTAATATAAAGAGATATTCACTGAAATACTACTATGTGCCTACTATGTGTCTTTGGGCTAAATAATCTGTGCTGTTTTCTAATCTTTAGAATAAGGATAATAAAGATTCCCACCTCATAGGACCGAAGTTATATCTGATATATATATATATCAGATATAATGCCATAGTATTGCAGGATTTAATAAGAACCATGAAGAAAAACAAAGCAAAAATGAAAGATAAAGAGTGCTAGGTTGGGGCACTATTTTAAATAGGGCTATCATGGAAGGCCTCATTGAGGTAACCTTTGAGCAAAGACATGAAAGGGATGCAGTAGTGAGCCATGCAGATATTTAATGGAAAAGCAGAGGGAAAAGCAAGAGCAAAAGTCCAGCTTGCCTAGACTTTTCAAGGAACAACAAGGAGGTCGAAGGAACTGGAGTAGAGTGACCAAGGTGGGCAGTAGAAGATGAAGTCCTGGTGGGTGGGGAAATGGGGAGATTGTGCAGGATCTTGTAGGTCATTGTAAGAACTTTGACTTTCACTCCGAAGCTACTGGAGGGTTCTGAGCAAAGAGTAACATGATATGGCTCATGTTTTAAAAAAGGATCCCTCTGGCAGCTGTGTTAATAATACACTGTAGGGAGATAAGCAGTCATTCAGGAGAGACAAGATAATGGCAATAATCAAGGAAAGGGTAGCAATGGAGATGGGGAGAAGTGGTCAGATTCTGGAAATACTTTAGAGGTAGAACCCATGAGACTTCTTGAGAGATTGGATGTAGAATATGAGAGAAAGAGAGAGGTCAAGGACCGGCCTGAGCAGCTGAGAAGGTAGAGATACCATTAACTCAAATGGAGAAAATTCAGGGAGAAGCCATGTTTAGAAATCTTTCATGCATTATTTTAAATCCTTTCAGCCTCACCTCTTATTCCAGGTGTTGCTGCAGTGACCAATTCTGTGCAGGCCTCAACCTCAAGATCATCTCCCAAGAACAATATTCCAGCACCTTGCCTCTCTCACTCCCTGCTTCTTGCGTGGGATACTGCAGAAACCAGCCCACAGTGCACATACGCAATTAGAAGCATGTGGTGCAAGCTTAACCAATGGCAGACAGGAGCCGATAGATAAGTGCATCCTCTTTCTTCTTCTTCACTTCAGTACAGAATTCTGAGACCCATTTCACTAAGTCTTCTCAGAAGGTTCCACGGTATCAATCAACAAATCGCCCACTGCATTTGTCAACTCAATAATGCATCCTTGTATTGGCTTTTCCGCTTTCTCTATTTTGTTTCCCCTGGGCCCCTTAGTCTATTCCCTGAACTCATTTTCTCAAATAAACTACTAGCACCTAAGCCTTTGTTTGGCGCTCTGCTTTAAGGGGAACACTGGGCATCAAAATTGACTCCAGAGACCCTACTGTATAGCCCAGAGGAACTCTACTCAGTCTTCTGTGGTGACCTAAATGGGAAGGAAATCCAAAAACGAGGGGATATATGTATACACATAGCCGATTCACTTTGCTGTACAGCAGAAACTAACACAACGGTGTAAAGCAACTATAATCCGATTTAAAAAAAAGGTGACTCCAGATTGTAAAGCCTCAGTATGGGATTTTGGAGGCTGATCCTACAGCACTGATCACAAGACAATAAGGACCCCTGCTGATGGTTAAGTAGTTGGTGGTAAATTGCAAGTGGTGACAACCCCTGGCATACAGTAGGATTGCTAATTACCAAGACTCTCTACTGTTATAGATTAGAATGAGGTGCAGACAGAAGATGAAACATTGAATTACATGTGGCTATGGTACTTGAGCGTTATGGAGCAATGATAGTCATAAAGTGGGCTGACATCTGTTAACTGCTTTGGCGATCTTAACAAAAGAAAATGACAGGCTCTATTCAGCCAACAATCAAATCATGGCACACTGTGAAAGCCAGAAGCCTCTAGGGCAGAGTAGCCACTGAGCCGTGCTAAAAATCAGCTCCGACATATAATCAAAAGGGTGGCAGAGCGGCAAAGGTGTCTAAATGCACAGGCTTAAAATATTACCCGTGTCAAACCTAGGGCCCTGATAGGAAAATAATGAAACCTTGAGATCTAGAATGGGGACATTTGTGTGCACGTGTCTTATAATCTTAAACCCCCAGATTTTTTGTCATCCTCTGTGCCAACAGACTCCTTTCTCTTGATAAAGGAAAGCAGCCTCTTCTCGTCTGGAACTACTTCAAAGAATATATCTGAGGCAAGAGCCTAATTTATTACCTTAATTTTCCCAATATCTTCCCCCAACGACCACTGCCTCAAGCCTGTAACCAGGGTCAGAGCTCAGCAAACCTATGTGGGGATTGCAACCCCTGCTCCAGGGAGAACCAGACCAGAGTTCCTCAACCTTGGCACTAGTGACATTTGGGGCTGGATAATTCTTTACTGTGGGAGCTGTCCTGTGTATTGCAGGCTGTTCAGCAGCATCCCTGCCCTCTACTCACTAGATGTTAGTAGAACCCCCTTGGTAATGACAACCAAAAATGTCTCCAGACATTACCAAACGTTCCCTGGGAGTCAAAATCATCCCAGGTGAGACCACTGAACTACAGATGAACTCAAAAAGAATTGCAAAACTGTCTAATAGAAACCAGGGGGTTATTTGTAAGAGTGAATATTTAGAGCACTAAACCAGAGACTGCTGGACACTAAACTGGACTGCTGTTGCACATAGCCCCACTCAGGGATGGCTTTAAAGAACAAAGGTGAAGTGAAATCTTGCCAGTTGGTAGAGCTGGGAGCAGTATTCTTTATTATTAGCTTTGTTTATAGAGAGAAGTGGCCCGAAGTACAAATATTTACAGACTCCTAGGTTTGTCTTTCCTGCCTGAAGTGACTCTGCCAACATCCATAACACCAGAATTATAGTATCCTGATCAATGCTACTTTAGCCAAGGAATCCACTTTACAGCCTCCTCCTAAAAAAAAAGGTGACAATATACACATGACCAGAGACTCCACTGATATTGCCATATCCCTCATCACTCAGAAGTAGCCAGCTTCTGATGTGGTAAATGCTTAAAACCAAACAATAAAGAGTGTCCCCAACAGCTAAAGACATAGCTCTGGAAACCCCAGAAAGGGAGCAGGATTGGCCCATTTTATCATCACTTCCAGTGACGCACTCACAGAATTTGTGTTTCCTGCCTCCCAAATTTAGGCTTTGCTAGATTACAATAATTAGCTCTCCATGAGTTGGGTGGAGGATGCTTCACTGAACTTGAAACTCCCTCACTATCATTTGGTTACTTGGTTTCTCATGGCAGTAGTCAACGTAGCAACGGAAAGAGTTACTATAGTAGTGGAAGTACTCAACTGCGGCTGGCAAAAAATCTGGGATTGTTGCTATACAATAGCAGTAGGGAGGAATAAATCTGGAAGGAATTCAACTGAGGCTTACCTTACAGTGTTTCTGTACCCCGGGATAAGTTGAACAGGCAATTACACAATCATGGCCCAACCAGAGCAAGGTAAACAAAGGCTGAAGGTTCCAGTTACCTCGCTGAGGAAACAACCTAGATCAGCTGATGTGCTGGTCCAGGGTGAAGGGAAGTTAGGATGGATAGTAGAGGAGGGAGTTAATGAAAACAAGCATGGTCTTGGCATCAGTGTAGCAGCAGGGACTGAAGCTTATTCCACCAACTCTCTTATATTAAGTCTTCGCAGAGATAGTAGGTGGCCATCACCTTGAAGGGGACTCTGTAAAAGACCAGACGTAACAAAAGACCAAGCAGATGTGAGTGGTACAAAGAGTGGACTGAAATGGACAGCATCTGTGTATCTTCTGTCACCACCTCAAATCCTTTCAGCCACTTATTCCAACCACTGCTGCAGCAAACTTTTCTGAAGAGAGTTTGATGAACTTTGGGCAAGTACGACATGACTGCACCTCTCTTCTTCCTCAGGACTTCTCTGATGGGGAAGTCAGCTCGGCATTCACAATTGTGCATTTGGGAAGTGTGGAGTAGTTAATGGCCAGGGGCATTAACCTTTGATCAAAGGGAGACAGGAGCTGACAGATAAATGCCTCTTCCATTCTGGCTTTCAGTGGACAGTTTTGCGAATCATCTCACGAAGCTTCCCAGAAAGTCCTAAGGGATCAAGAAAACATTCAGATATGGTGACAACGAACTCAATAATACATCCTTATACTGCCTCTCCCTCTTCCTTGTTTTACTTCCCCTCCCTCTTCTCTCACTCTTGCTCCCTGCTATCAAAGCCGCAAATAAAATACTGCACGTAAGCCTTTGTTTCAGCCTCTACTTTGAGGAGAATCCAAAGGGAGGGAAGAAAGGAGAATTTAATTTTTAGAATTTTTTTTTTTTTTTACGGTACACGGGCCTCTCACTGCTGTGGCCTCTCACTGCTGTGGCCTCTCCCATTGCGGAGCATAGGCTCCGGACGCGCAGGCTCAGCGGCCACGGCTCATGGGCCCAGCCGCTCCGTGGCACGTGGGATCCTCCCGGACCGGGGCGTGAACCCGCGTCCCCTGCATCGGCAGGTGGATTCCCAACCACTGCGCCACCAGGGAAGCCCAGAAAGTTTTAAAATTTAGTTTGAGATGCCTAATGGACATCCGAGTGGAAATGTTGGGGAGGCAGTGGATACACAAATCTGGAACTCACATTGTAAAGCAACTATACTGCAGTAAATATTAATTAAAAAAACCAAAAAACTAGAGAACAACAACAACAAATCTAGAGTTCGGGGAAGAAGTCCAGGCTTCTGAAAAGCAATTCACTTCCTAACTTTGAAGAGGGCTGTAAACATACAGGTTAAAAAAAAAAAAAAAAGGAAGAAAAGAAAAAGGAAAAAAAAAGGACAAAATAGCACATGCAACTGTCATATAAAGAGTGTCCACAGTAAGCATTCTGGGACTGAGCAGGAAGGACCCAAGAGGTCTTTCTAAAGATCAGATCAGATCCTGCTCTTAAAAGGGAAGTCATTCAATGAAACTGAAAAGCATTTCAAGTAGCATTGACTAGAGCATATTAATCTCAGTAGCAAACAGGTCCCTACTGTCTGCTGATTTTTCCACCAAATTATATCTTCAGCTAAACACTGAAAGATACTTTGCACAGCTCATTTGTCCCTTTCTCAGTGAATCCATCTTGACAGAGTGAGTTACACCCTCTTTTGCATTCCTATGGCACTACATCTCTTTTTTTCTACTTTTGTTGTTTACTTTACCACACTAGACTGTAATTTATCCCTCTATTTAATTCTGTCTCTCCAATGACGGTGTGTCCCCTTCTTAGTGGGATCCCTGTCTTTGCATCTCCAGCACCTAATACAGTGTCCAGCATTGAGGTGTCTCTGTTTTCAAATGAATGAATGCTTACATTGAATGGGTCCCTGCAGAACCCATGCAAAGGACGGTGTTGAGCTAGAGCAAAGAAGTCGCTCCTCTGAATTACCAGCACATTTATCGGACCTGTATCTCTCTTTGGTCATTTATTTTGTCTTATTTTATATGTATTTTAATGTATACCTTGTTTGGCCCTACCATACCAGGAACATCTTCAGGTTGAGATTCATGTCTGAATCACCTCTGCACCTCGATCAAAGTGCCTGGCATAAAACAGGTGCCAAACATATGGAATAAATAAATCACTTGCCTTGCAACCAGCAACACTGGCATCACCTGTGCTTCTCAAACTTAAACGTGCTCAGGCGTCATCTCGTTAAGGTGTAGATTACCATTCAGTAGATCTGAAGTAAGCCTGAAAGGCTGCATTTTCTAAAGAACCCCCAGATGATGCCCAAGCAGCTGGTCCACAGACCACATTTTAAAATACCAACGTCACTGTATCAATGGTTCTCCACCATAGCTGCATATTAGAATTTTCCCCAAAGATGTGAAAAGTGCTGGTGGGAACTTCCCTGGCGGTCCAGTGGTTAAGACTCCCCCCTTCCATTGCAGGGGGTGCGAGTGCGATTGCTGGTGGGGGAACTAATATCACGCGTGCTGCGGGCCTAAGAAAGTAAAAAAAAAAAAATTTTTAAAGTGCTGGTGTCTTGGTCCCCAGCGTCCCCCCCCCAAAATTCTGATTTAACTCATTTAAGCTCTCCATGCCATAAGCAGCAAGTATCTAGAGTTAACAAAGCTTTACGTGTGCAAGAAAGAAAACAAGTAATCGCATATCTTCTTAAATGAACTGCTGAAAACAGCTGAATAAATAACTCTTCAAGAGAAACTAACACGCAGTACCAAACGCCTCAGCTCCCGAGTCAGTCTCCGAGCGACGGGGTCCCGCCCCTGCCTGTCTTAGACACTCCCCTACGGCGAGACCTGACCCCTAGCCCTCGCCAAGCCCTCTGCCGCGACTCCTTCCGGCTCTACCAGACCGACTTCCGGCGTGGAGGCTGGTCACGTGCCCGGATATGGGAGGTGGGGCCAAACGGCCGCTTCCGGTTGGCCGCCCGACAGAGGAGCGCATCCTTGTAGCCGTGGCCCCTCCAGCCCCGTCCCATCTCTGTCGTGGAGGACCCGCCTCGGCACAGGCGGGCTCGGTCCGGCCTTGCGGTAAGCCTTCGGCCGCGGCTGCCGGGCAGTCCTGGCGGCGGCGCACCGACGAGCGGACGGGTGGACGCCAGGGTCTGAGGCGGCTCCTCAGTTCCGCTGCTGGCCCAGCACCGGGGGGTCGGGTGCCGCTCCCTCCGCCGTCAGGACCCTCTTCTCTTCCTGCCTGTCTGGGTAAGACGCAGAGTCCAGTAGGAGCATCCCCCGCCCCGGGGGGCTGGGAGTGCAATCCTGACACCCCTTTCCGGTTCCGCCCATGAAAACCCGATTTCACTGTAAAACACGGCCCTGATCCGTTTGCTCTCTGGCGTGAACCAGGAGGGGTCCAAATCCACATTTCCTTCTAAATCTTTTAAGTGCATTTCCCTGGCTTCAGGCACCTTGTTCTTTTCTGGAGGACAGTGCTCCACGCGCTAAGGTGTCTCGAGAGCATACAGGGCCCAGCCCACACTCACTCACTGACATGGCACTCCTACAGACAAGTTACCTGCCACACCTTGTAATGATCCAGCTGAATTTAAGGAAACAAGAACCAGCGTGTAGAGTATTGTGGCTGCCTGTTACTGGAACATGGTCATACATGGGTTCTTAAACAGGAGAAATAGTTTTGGAGGACCTCTAATGGTTCATTCACTGACTTACAAAAAATGTACTGTAAAGACTGGAGAGTTAATCACTTCACCCTGAGGATGTAGATGCCATTGGAGGCATGGCTCTTCCTGTCTTCATGGACATATCTGTCATATACACCACTGTAACCTAGAATTGTGCCTGGCACTTCGCAGGCATCGATATTTGCCAAATGAATGAGAGTCGCATAGTGCTTTTCATTATGACTAGCTCCTTTATGAACTCTGCCCAGTCCAGTCTTGTTTTACCACTTACCATACAGTCAGTCCTTTGCTTTTGACCAAAGAGGGTCTGGGTGGTAGATGCTGACCACTATTAGTCATTCATTTAACCAGTTTTTACTATTCAGTTCAAGTTACCGCAAGAGATATTTGTTGAGTACCCACTAATAAAGGACACAGAACTATGCTAAAACACCCCCCATCCCTCCTTTCTTTCAAGAGAGTTGTTGAGATCCAGGAGCTTGTGATTTTACGAACCAGTTGGACAGCAAGTGCTTGATTGTTTAGTAAATGCAATAAGTGCTGTAGCAGTTGAGAGGAGAGATCAGTTTGGATTAAGATCTTTATTGAATCAACTTCATATAAATTATGGAGTGTAATTAGGGTTTGGATACATGATACTCCCTGCATGGAAAAGCTCCTAAGCAAAGATTTAAAGACCAGAATGAACAGAGAGCTTGGAGTGGAAGGTTTGTATTTGGGAACATTAGGAAAATGTTGAGCAAGGTTATATCGTGATGAAAGCTATGTTTTAATATTATTTGTCGAGAGTTTTGGGGTTGTAGAAGCTTGCAAAGAGGTAACCAGATGCTGTGGTGTTTAATAGATGTGGTTGATGTGAACCTGGGTTAGTGTGTTGGCAGCAGGAGCAGAAAGGATAAATTATGTGTAGATGAAGGAAAATCAGCAGAATGCTTTAGTTGTCATGTTATTTGGTGCTGTCATTTTGGTTAATTTATTAAATGCCTGGTATGTCTTTGCCAAGTTCTTGGAATACAAAGATGAATAAGACGTGGTCTTGCCTGCAAGGAAATACTTTTAAGGGGGGAGAGAATACAACTAGCTAGACAATATGGTTTGTAAGCGCTATGGTAGCAGAATAGAGGGGAAATATTAGAGAAGTGGGAAAGGAATTTTTTTTTCTTTGAGTGTGTGACTACTTCACAGAAGAGGTGACATTTCAGCAGGATCTTAAGGATGGATTGGAATTTCCCAGGGAGAAAAGAATTTCAGGAAAAAGAAATTGCAGAAACAAGAGCCTAGAGACAGAAAAGCAAACTGGTCAGTATCCAGCGTGGCTTGGGCGTAGGATAGAGTTGAGCTTTTAACACAGTGTGTAGGCCCTAGAACGTATTAAGGGATAGTAACATGGACATTTTATAATAGGTGGAATGGAAGTTAGGATGGGTAAAAATGTAGAGAGATGAAGAAGAAAGCAGTTGGGGAAACTTGCTCTTCATAGCTTCTATATTCTCTGCAGGGTAGATAGTGAAGCCATTTGCAGAAAGGGAGGTGGCTGACACTAGAATTGGGGGTTGAAGGAGAGAAATAAGGATTTGCAATACTGATGGGGAGTAGGAAGAGGAATCATCAAAAAAGGTATTAAGGAATTGCTGAGCAACTTTGAAAGTTTAGCTTTAATTGGATTTAAATATTTGTAATGAGTGCAGTGAACATGGATATGAGGCCTTCTTAAATGGCATATGGTAGCCAAGAGAGGTAGAGAAAAAAGACAGTTTATGGAGATTGGTGAACAGAGTGAACTGGTCTACAAATGGAGCAAGATGTTGAAGGGGATAGTGTGGGCGTAGGGAAATGAACACTGCCTCTAGGCTAGGTTGGAAAAGAAATTAAGCTTGGAGAGGCCAGATGGACTAGGAGAACAGGAAGGAGGGGGCGGTCAGGAGACTAGAGGCAGAGATGAGGTGAAAGAGGGATAGAAGTGTGAGTTTTGGGAGAAAAGCAATTTTTGAGTTGGAGCAGAGATAGAAGTTTTACAGATTGAGTAAAATATAGGAGATACCTATAGTTTACAAAAGTGTCCGTGTGTTATAAAAATTCACTCTAAGTCATTTATTTAAAACTCATAATTTCTTCATTTTCCCATAGAAGCAGTGTTAGAACTAGGAGTTAATTTCCTAAGCAAGCTCACACGTATGAAATACTATACATCTGCATTGGAAATAATAATGTATATACACACAAATATATATATACAGTATATTCAAAAAATAAAGTTGCAGTGAGTTTTTTTGAAATATGTAACTTAAGTTATATTTGAAAAAAGATGATTAATATACCATAAAATTCACCTTTTTTCAGTATATAATTCAGCGGTTTCCAGTATATTCAAAGGGTTATAAAAGCATCACTACTATCTAATTCAAGGACATTTTCATCACCCCAAAAAGAAGCCCCATACACATTAGCAGTCACTCCCCATTCCTCCTTGCCCTCAGCCCCTGGCAACCATAAATCAATCCATCTGTATGGATTTGTCTACTCTGGACATTTCACATAAATGGAATCATAAAATATGTAGTTCTTTGTAACTGGCTTCTTTCACTTAGCATCATGTTTTCAGGATTCACTGATGTTGTAGTATGTATCAGTACTTTGTTCCTTTTTTATGGCCAAATATTCTACTGTATGGATATATTTCATTTTGCTGTTCATCAGGACATTTGAGATGTTTCCACATTTTGACTATGGTGAACAATACTGCTGTGGACATTTAGGTACATGATTTTCTGTGGACATATGTTTAGCAGTTCTCTTGAGTATATACCTAGGAGTGGAATTGCTGGGTCATATGGTAAACCATGTTTAACTTTTTGAGGAACCACCAAGCTGTTTTCTGAAGTGGCTGCAGCATTTTATAATCACCAGCAATATATGAGACTTCCTTTTTCTCCACACCTTTACCAACAGTTGTCTTTTTAATTTTTAGCCATCCTAGCGGTGTAAAGTGGTAGGTATCTCAATGTGGTTTGATTTGCATTTCCCTAATGGCTAATGTTGCACATCTTTCCGTGTGCTTATTGGCCATTTGTATCTCTTCTTGGAGAAATGTCTGTTCAGATCCTTTGCTCAGTTTTTAACTGGGTTACTTGTCTTTTTATTGTTGAGTTGTAAGAGTTCTTTATATAGGAAATGTATATTTGAGGATTGGGCCTGGGTTTTTTAATTTTTTCCTAAATTTTTTTTTTTTTAATTTTTTCCTAAATTTTAAAAAAATATTATAATATTTGGTGAACACTTGCAAAGATTTTAGAGTTTGATATCACTGGTTCTCTAATTTCTTTTCCAAACATACAGCTTTTTATTTTTATGATGTAGGTGTACTAATGTATTAAATCATTCATCCTACACTTATTTGCCATAAATAAGATCATTTTTTTAATGCTAAGTGGAACAATGTAAGATAGAATGATTTTGAGAATGAGTATAATATCTATACTCTGAATTTTTTCAGTTGAGTGAAGATGACAGCAATCAAGCACGCATTACAAAGAGACATTTTTACACCAAATGACGAACGCCTGCTGAGTATTGTCAATGTCTGCAAAGCAGGAAAAAAGAAAAAGAACTGTTTTTTGTGTGCCACAGGTGGGTATTTAGTAAGTCAAGGTTCTTGTTTGGCATTCTTTTATTCCCTAGGGGTCATTTCCTCATTGTTTAAAATATTCTTGGACTTCCCTGGTGGTCCAGTGGTTAAGAATCTGCCTTCCAATGCAGGGGACATGCCTTCGATCTCTGGTCAGGGAACTAAGATCCCACGTGCCACGGGGCAGCTAAGCCTGCGCACCACAACTAGAGAAGCCTGTGTGCTGCAGTGAAAGATCCTGCATCCCACAAAGAAGATCCTGTGAACTGCAACTAAGACCTGATGCAGCCAAATAAATAAATTTAAAAAATAAAAGAATGACCATGTATCACTTTAAAAAAAAAAGAAATTCAATTTCAAAAATAAATAAATAAAATAAAATATTCTCATTGTTTCTGTGATTGGAAAATCGGGCCAACAAATTCGTTTTTTTTCAATTGTCTTTAATTAAATCTTGAGTAGATACAAAAGTATTTCTTTTTTAAAAATATTTATTTATTTACTTTTGGCTGCGTTGGGTCTTTGTTGCTGCACGTGGGCTTTCTCTAGTTGCCGTGCGCAGGCTTCTCATTGCAGTGGCTTCTCTTGTTGTGGAGCACGGGCTCTAGGTGATTGGGCTTCAGTAGTTGCGGCACGCGGGCTCAGTAGTTGTGGCTCAGGACTCTAGAGCACAGGCTCAGTAGTTGTGATGCACAGGCTTAGTTGCTCCGTGGCATGTGGGATCTTCCCAGACCAGGGATCAGACTCGTGTTCCCTGCACTGGCAGGCAGATTCTTAACCACTACACCACCAGGGAAGTCCCACAAAAGTATTTCTGTAACATACATACAAGGTGTGAACACTTGTGTATACCACTGTCCAGAATAAGAAGAATTTTACCGTCACCTTTGAAGTCTCCTGTGTGCCCTGCCCTGCTCCCATTCCCTTCCCTCCCTCATTAAGAGGTAACTAGTATCCTGAGTTTTGATTTACTCTTCCTTTGCTTTTCTTTATCATTTTACCATATGTGTTTGTAATCTCGAATATACACTGTTATATTTGCGTGTCTTTGAACTTTACATAAATTGAATCATAGCACAGGTATTCATTTGTGACTTTTTCCACTCAACAGTATGTTTGTGAATGTTATGTCTTGTTTTTCTCCCATAGCTGTAATTCTTTCATTTCCACTGCTGTGTAGTATTCTACTCAGAGAGTACTGCTGTTTACTTACCCGTTCTACCAGTGATGACCAGGAGGTTTGTTTCCAGATTTTGCTATTCGGGCAGCACTTCTGTGAGCATGTTTGTCCTTGTCTGCCAGTGTACACAGGTATTCTGTGTATTCCTCAGTCATAGCATTTGTTATGAAATACTATTCCTGCTTTAGTATTGTGTACAGACACCTGACAGCTGTGTTTGCAATGAATTAATGAAGAATGAGGAAATGAATGATGTCTCTAATGAAAGTGTGTGTTTTATTCAACAGTGACAACTGAACGCCCCGTGCAGGTGAAGGTGGTCAAAGTCAAGAAATCTGATAAAGGAGATTTCTACAAAAGGCAGATTGCTTGGGCCCTTCGAGACCTTGCTGTGGTAGATGCCAAGGATGCTATTAAAGTATGTTTTTGTTAGTTCTTTGACATGAATTCAGAAAGTGTCTTTCATTTTGTAACATAGTATGTTGTCTTCTAAGATGATCTAAACTTGTTTTGTGACCCAGTAGTTCACCACCTAACCAGCAATTAGTCTAAAGTGTATTATCCAACCTTCCATTCTCTCACTTCTCATTCGCAGGCCACTTAAAATAAGTATGTATGTAAGCTTGTTTCATTGTTTGTGCTTTTTTTTTTTTTGAGCTACAATTATGTTTGTTCACAGGCTACATAACTAGAGCAAAATAACCTTGACTGTACATTTCTGTATTTAGATTAGGTATACTTAGTATAAAACCCATAAATTAGTATGGATTTTAAAGTGGTGTGTTGTGTGAGTAGTTTTTAAAAGAAAATCATTGTTTTGGTAAAACCTAGTTCAGAAATCACAGAAAATATAATGGTAAAACCTAGTTCAGAAATCACAGAAAATATAACCAAAGTGAATCTTCCTTAGGTAGTCCTTAAAAATAATGTAGAATCACCAGCTGAGGCAGCCAAGCTGGCCCTCTGAAGCTGTGGTTTGAATATTGTGGCTCAAGTGATGGCAGTGATAGTGAGTTTCACCCCTTATTTTAAGGACTTTGAAGAATAAGATATGAGACATTAAATAAGATATTAAATAAGATATTAATAAGATACCTTACACTTTAAGTCACACTCAAACTCCAGGAAAGTTGAATAATACAATAATCATGATAAAGGGCCACGTTTATTCCTGACATTTCAAGACTTTTCACAGCAATACCCTTTTTAAAAAAAAAAAAAAAGAAATAGGGCTTCCCTGGTGGCGCAGTGGTTGAGAGTCCGCCTGCCAATGCAGGGGACACGGGTTCGTGCCCCGGTCCGGGAAGATCCCACATGCCGCGGAGCGGCTGGGCCCGTGACCCATGGCCGCTGAGCCTGCGCGTCCGGAGCCTGTGCTCCGCAATGGGAGAGGCCACAACAGTGAGAGGCCCGCATAACACAAAAAAAAAAAAAAAAAAAAAGGAAATAAAGTAGACCCCCTCAGGTTAAAGTAGGTGCTTCTTCCTCTTCAGCCTCTCTAACCCTCCCCCTCATCTTCCTCTGCAGCCCAGAGGCACCTCCAGAGCTCTAGGGAATGCCTTGTACTGTACTGTACATCTACTGTACTGTGGATGGGGCTGATAGCAAGGCTTACAGTACTGTAACTACATGTGTCCATTGACTGAACTCTACAAGTCTCATACAGTGATTAAAAAGGAACAAAGAAGTGAAAACTACCTTTGTAGAGCAGTCTGATAAAATAAAAGTCTGGTTTTATGCTGACCTGGTACAAACCTCTGAGGAACTAAAAGCTGGACAGCATGACAGGCAGTTGAGTCAGGTGCAAGAAGATTTTTTTTAATGAAGCAGAAACAGCTTTAGGAGAGTCCTGCATATCTGTATAGTTGAGATTTCTTCCAAAATGTAGAGAATGCCTGTTCTTTAAATATTTTAGGCAAACTGGGCCTTTGCTTTATTCCTAAAAAGCACCCAGTTTTTAGAAAAACGTGGGATGTGGAAAACGGGGTCTGACAGGTGCTTTGAATGTGGGTGCATGTATATGTATTTGGAAAGAACATGAAAATGAGATTTTAAAAAACACTTCAATTATTTAATAATTTCTGTTATTATGGGAAGGATGAAGAGTAGAGATTTTCTAAGACAAAATACTTGAAAGGCTTTTTAGAAATTCACCTTTATTAAAAAGCCTTTTTCTCTTCAGTAGTTCCACACTTCATAACCCCATTGACTTCTGTAATTCACTAACATTGCTGAATGCTTATTTGAATGCTTTCCTCAGCTGACACCTCATTGCTGACTTGCTTAATGGATTTTTTTTCATTTTATGCAGGCACCTTGGTCTGTATACGCTACATATGGATATAAAACATAAAATTTTTATACATAGCCTAACATTAGCCATTTTGCATCACACATTAATAATTTTTTAAAAAATATTATTTATTTATTTATTTTTGGCTGTGTTGCATCTTCATTGCTGCGCGCAGGCTTTCTCTAGTTGCAGTGAGCGGGGGCTCCTCTTAATTGCGCTGCATGGGCTTCTCATTGTCGTGGCTTCTCTTGTTGCGAAGCACGGAATCTAGGCACACAGGCTTCAGTAGTTGTGGCACACAGGCTCAGTAGTCATGGCTCCTGGGCTTAGTTACTCTGAGGCATGTGGCATCTTCCCAGACCAGAGCTCGAACCCATGTCCCCTGCATTGGCAAGCGGATTCTTAACCACTGCGCCACCAGGGAAGTCCCTGCATCACGCATTGATTTGTGTGAGTGTTGCTGCTGGAGCAGTCAGCCTCTTTTATGGCATTATGTGAAATATTCCCAGGGAAGAGATCATTTCCCATCAAGCTTCATATGAGTTGCCAAGACTCTTAGATTTCTTTATAAATACTAATGCAATTATTTTTTTTGAAATTTTGAATTTTATTTTATTTTTTATACAGCAGGTTCTTATTAGTCATCCATTTTATACACATCAGTGTATACATGTCAATCCCAATCTTCCAATTCATCACACCACCACCACCACGCCCCTCCACTGCTTTCCCCCCTTGGTGTCCATACGTTTGTTCTCTACATTTGTGTCTCAGTTTCTGCCCTGCAAACCAGTTCATCTGTACTATTTTTCTAGGTTCCACATATATGCGTTAATATATTTGTTTTTCTCTTTCTGACTTACTTCTCTGTATGACAGTCTCTAGATCCATCCACTGACCCAGTTTTGTTCCTTTTTATGGCTGAGTAATATTCCATTGTATATATGTACCACATCTTCTCTATCCATTCGTCTGTCAATGGGCATTTAGGTTGCTTCCATGACCTGGCTATTGTAAATAGTGCTGCAATGAACATTGGGGTGCATGTGTCCTTTTGAATTATGGTTTTCTCTGGGTATATGCCCAGTAGTGGGATTGTTGGGTATATGGTAATTCTATTTTTAGTTTTTTAAGGAACCTCTATACTGTTCTACATAGTGGCTGTATCAGTTTACATTCCCACCAACAGTGCAAGAGGGTTCCCTTTTCTCCACACCCTCTCCAGCATTTGTTGTTTGTAGATTTTCTGATGATGCCCATTCTAACTGGTGTGAGGTGATACCTCATTGTAGTTTTAATTTGCATTTCTCTAATAATTAGTGATGTTGAGCAGCTTTTCATGTGCTTCTTGGCCATCTGTATGTCTTCTTTATAGAAACGTCTATTTAGGTCTTCTGCCCATTTTTGAATTGGGTTGTTTGTTTTTTTAATATTGAGCTGCATGAGCTGTTTATATATTTTGGAGATGAATCCTTTGTCCATTGATTTGTTTGCAAATATTTTCTCCCATTTTGAGGGTTGTTTTTTGTCTTTTTTATGGTTTCCTTTGCTGTGCAAAAGCTTTGAAGTTTCATTAGGTCCCATTTGTTTACTTTTGTTTTTATTTCCATTACTCTAGGAGGTGGATCAGAAAAGATCTTGCTGTGATTTATGTCAAAGGGTGTTCTTCCTATGTTTTCCTCTAAGAGACTTACAGTGTCCAGTCTTATATTTAGGTCTCTAATCTATTTTGAGTTTATTTTTGTGTATGGTGTTAGGCAGTGTTCTAATTTTATTCTTTTACATGTAGCTGTCCAATTTTCCCGACACCACTTACTGAAGAGACTGTCTTCTCCATTGTATATCCTTGCCTCGTTTGTCATAGATTAGTTGATCATAGGTGCGTGAGTTTATCTCTGGGCTTTCTATCCTGTTCCATTGATCCATATTTCTGTTTTTGTGCCAGTACCATATTGTCTTGATTACTGTAGCTTTGTAGTATAGTCTGAAGTCAGGGAGTCTCATTCCTCCAGTTTGTGTTTTTCCCTCAAGACTGCTTTGCCTATTTGGCGTCTTTTGTGTCTCCATACAAACTTTAAGATTTTTTGTTCTAGTTCTGTAAAAAATGCCATTGGTAATTTGATAGGGATTGCATTGAATCTGTAGTTTTCTTTCAGTAGTATAGTCATTTTCACAATATTGATCCTTCCAATCCAAGAACATGGTATCTCTCCATCTGTTGGTATCATCTTTAATTTCTTTCATCGGTGTCTTATAGTTTTCTGCATAGAGGTCTTTTGTCTCCCTCAGTAGATTTTTTCCTAGGTATTTTATTCTTTTTGTTGCAATGGTGAATGGGATTGTTTCCTTACTTTCTCTTTCTGATCTTTCATTGTTAGTGTATAGGAATGCAAGAGATTTCTGTGCATTAATTTTGTATCCTGCAACTTTACCAAATTCATTGATTAGCTCTAGTAGTTTTCTGGTAGCATCTTTAGGATTTTCTATGTATAGTATCATGTCATCTGCAAACAGTGACAGTTTTACTTCTTCTTTTCCAATTTGTATTCCTCTTATTTCTTTTTGTTCTCTGCTGTGGCTAGGACTTCCGAAGCTATTTTGAATAGTGGTGAGAGTGGACATCCTTGTCCACAATTACCTTTTTTTAAAAAAAACTTATTAAGTATAGTTGATTTACAATGTTGTGTTAATTTCTGCTGTACAGAAAAGTGATTCAGTTATACATATATATATACATTCTTTTTCATATTCTTTTCTATTGTGGTTTATCACAGAATATTGAATATAGTTCCCTGTGCTATACAGTAGGACCTTGTTTATCTCTTCTATGTATAATAGTTTGGATCTGCTAATCCCAAACTCCCAGTACATCCCTTCCCCACCTCTCCTCCCCCTTGGCCATCACAAGTCTGGTCTCTATGTCAGTGTGTCTGTTTCTGTTTCACAGATAAGTTCATTTGTGTCACATTTTAGATTCCACGTATAAGTGATATCATATGTATTTGTCCTCCGTCTGACTAACTTCACTTAGTATGATACTCTCTAGTAGCATCCATGTTGCTGCAAATGGCATTATTTCATTCTTTTTTATGGCTAAGTAGTATTTCATTGTATATATGCACCACATCATCTTTATCCATTCATCTGTCGATGCACATATAGGTTGTTTTTCTGTCGTGGCTGTTGTAAATAGTGCTGCAGTGAACATTGGGGTGCATTTATCTTTTCAAATTATAGTTTTGTCCAGGTATATGCCCAGGAATGGGATTGCTGGATCATATGGCAACTCTATTTTTAGTTCTTTGAGGAACCTCCATACTGTTTTCCGTAGTGGCTGCACCAACTTATGATGCAATTACCTTTTCGTTGTAAGTGAAAGTTTTTAATCTTTTGTCACTTTAATTCTGCTTATTGAGCTATAAATTCATTAGTACATCCATGCTACTGTAATATGATTGTACCATAGGTAAGTCTTGATCCCTAAATTATCCCAGATCTTCACAGTGAAAGTCATATCACTTTCCTTGCCTACTTATGGTCTTTATTACATTTTATTCCCCCTAAATAACACTTTAAATTAATTGAACACATGTTTAGCCTTCTATAGAACATTAAAAACATTTGAGCCTATTTTTAATTCCTTGGATGTGAAGGAAAGTATACATCCATATGTTTTCATATTTTATACGGTAGTCAAGTAGTTCTGAATTCAAGGGAGAATATCAAGGCATGAAAATATTTCTGTAATGTGGCTTAAGAGACATGTAGAAAGCATAGTGCAGTTCTCTCACACCAGTTGAACTTCTTTTTCATTTGAAATGACCTTAAAAGGCCTGTATTTTTTTACTTTTGAGACACCTTTAATTGTTCTGTATTTTCAGAATTGTAAACAGGAGCAGTCCCTGCTTTTCACCTCATTTGTTCTTGGAAATCACACTAGGGTATAGATTGTATTTTTTCTCACATGTTATAATGAGAAGATTCACAGCTGTGAATAATAGCACATTATCAAAGAAAAAGTATAACTCTAAAACCCCATAGGCAATTTAAAAAGAAAAATTAGGTCCACATCAAAACCAGAAACCATTGCCATCTTATAAACTAGGAAGCTGAGACACAGGCCATTAGACATCCTATACTTTCACTCATAGACCTAAGGGGCATAGAAAGGAAATTACCAGAACACTGTGTTGTTTTTAATCCAGCTTCTTTTGAGAGGTACACAAAATTTGTCCTATAAATTGAATTCTCCGAACCATTCTCTGCAAGTCACTTAGTCGATTTTGTGTGTGTGTGTGCGTGTGCACATTCCTTGCCATTTTATTATGTGCGGGTCCATGTAACCACTGCTACAATCAAGATACAGAAGTATTACAACACCTTAAAGAGCTCCCTCAGCTACCTCTTTATAGCACACCCATCCTCTTTCCTCCCCTCAACAATCCCTGACTCCTGACAACCACTAATCTATTCTCCATCTCATCTATTTTGAGTAGAATTTCATTTTGATTTATTTATAGTTATTAGAGACTATCTCTTTGTGTAGATATTTAGGTATGACATTATATAGACATAACTTAGTTTTGCTTGTGCTGACATTACCAGTTTCAGTGAGGGAAAAAACATTTTAGTCGGTTTTTTTTTTTTTTTTTTTTTTTTTTGCTGCGTTGGGTCTTCGTTGCTATGCGTGCACTTTCTCTAGTTGCAGCGAGCGGGGGCTACTCTTCATTGCAGTGCATGGGCTTCTCAATGCAGTGGCTTCTCTTGTTGTGGAGCACGGGCTCTAGGCATGAGGCCTTCAGTAGTTGTGGCACATGGGCTCAGTAGTTGTGGCTCGCGGGCTCTAGAGCGCAGGCTTAATAGCTGTGGTGCATGGGCTTAGTTGCTGTGCAGCATGTGGGATCTTCCTGGACCAGGGCTTGAACCTGTGTCCCCTGCACTGGCAGGCGGATTCTTGACCACTGTGCCACCAGGGAAGTCCCCCTTTTAGTAGATTTGTAATGGTGATTTTTTTTTCCAACAACAGCTTCAACTTCTTTTTGTTTTATTGAAATATATATTTTACAATAATGAAAAGAGAATATGATCAAAAACAATATCTTTTGTATATTTTTATTTCAGGAAAATCCTGAATTTGATTTACATTTTGAAAAAATATATAAATGGGTTGCCAGCAGCACTGCTGAAAAGAATGCATTTATTTCATGCATTTGGAAACTGAATCAGCGATATCTCCGGAAGAAAATTGATTTTGTCAATGTTAGCTCACAGCTTTTGGAAGGTAAAGTTAAATAAAAATGTATATGTAAAATCAGGTATGTCTGTAAGTGAATATATAATTTGGCATTACTCAAAGTATTTAAAACTCTGAATTATCTTTTTTGTAAAGGAATTTTAAGATAATTTTTCTTATTGCAGAAGTGATGCTTGTTCATTATAGAAAACTGATTCATTAAATTAAATGAAAATCACTCATAAACTTAATCCTTGGAGATAACTATGCATTTCTATGCATACTGAAATGCTTTTTTTTAAATAAAGAAATTTATGTTGCTACCTAACATGCCTTTTCATATAATGTTTCATGAACATTTTCCATGTTATTAAACACTTACCCCAACATTATTTTTAATGGCACCATAGTATTCCATTGTATTGGATATACTATAATTTTTTAACTAATCACTTTAAAAAATTTTTCCAATCTTTGCTTATCTTAAACAGCTCTGAGATGAATATCCTTGTAGCTGTACTTTTGTGTAGAGTGTAGGTGTAGTGTTTAAGAAACAACTCTGGAGTCAGACTGCCTGGGTTCAAATACTGGCTTTGTCACTTACTATAGCTGTGTGACCTTGGGTTACTCTATGTTTCAGTTTCTCATATGTCCGAAACAGAGATAATAATAGTATCAACTCCATAGGATTGTTTTAAGGATTAAATTAATATATGAACATGATGAGAACAATGCCAGATATATAGTAAGAACTCAATTATATATTAACAATTATTATTCTATTATCAGGATAAAGTCCTAAGATGTGAGGTTAATTAGGGTATTTTAGATCAGTATGTCTTCAGGAATATTACTAGGGATTATTTTGTGTTATAAGACAAAAACTCTACTGTTAATTGTTGAAAACATACAATGAGGTTTTTTTCTTTTAAAATATCTTTTATGAAGACATACACATTGTGAGAAGATGGGTTCTGTGTGCCTTGGGGATGCAATTTTTGTTGTATTCTTTATCTCAAAGAAAGCAATTGAAGTAACAGCAGGTGGACAGAGTTGTTGCCCCTTTATTGAGAAAAAAAAAAAAGTAGATTTGTTCTAAATTATATATTAGAAAGAAAACTTAGATTTGTCCTAAGTTGTATATTAGCATTTCAAAATAGAAGCTTCTGTTCTGTCAAGTGAAACATCTGAAATTGCCAATATTCAACCATTTTGACCTATAAAAATGGCAATTTCAGATGCTTCAGACTATTCCTTGACTTAGTCACTTGCCTCTGTCCTTTCTCCATTTTGTTTTACTTAATTCCTTTGCTGTTTGGTTATCTATCTTTCTCTCCCTAAATGTAGTATTCTTGTCCATCACTTATTAATTAGTGAGGCCATTACTGGTTTCAGGCTTGATGCTTGGAACTGGCAGAGGCAAGTCACATCTCTCAGGCCACATGCTTCTCCCTGCAGTGGGGCTGGCCTTGTGTCGGAGCCCTCAGGGTTGCCGTCTCGCCAACATTAGCCTCCAGTGTCTTGGTGGTTGAGTGTGTTGAGGGAATAACCTTTAAGAAATTTTTGGTAATTTTCCATGCTTTGAATAGTGGCTTAATTTGTTCTGAGTAGCTTTCTTTTTTTTTTTTTTTAACCATTTCAGGGTTGAACATTCTGATCAGTGAATGATTCATAAGCTTTCTGTTCTGTTTTTGAATATGATGTGTTTCCAGATGTTACTTATTGCCTAAGATGTATTTTAAACCAATATATTTCATTCAGTCAACAATATGGGCAAGTACATACCTACCTGTATTTACCTCATTAAGGAATATTACCAAAATCAATGAGAAGAGTATTGCTGTTTTTTGAGAATGAGGTGACTAGCTTTAAAAAAAGACAAGACATTTAATTTTTCAGGGCCTTAAATGAAGGTGTAGACATTTTTATTTTTATAAATATTACCTAATTGAGATCAATTTTAAGAATACTGAGATCCTTAAGGAGCTCATTTTGAAAATCACTTTCTATAAATTAGTAACTGTGGCTTTGGTTTAATAGAGTTCATATAGTAGCTTTATTAATGTCCATAAACTTGTTTAATGTTTTACTGGACTTTAAAATCATGGCCACTAACTCCCATTTTTAAAAAAAAGTCTCTAAGCTTTGGGTTATGTTAGAAAACAAATGAGAAATTATCAACATCTCCTTTTAAGAGCTAAGTAATCGTTCAAGTAAGTAAGACTGTTCATTGGGAATGTTAGCAGTAGCAGCTTTAGTAGTTTTTATTGGTGACAATTGAATGTTCGTGCTAATAATTGGGGCTTCTTAGTAGAATAAGGTTCTTAAAACAGGACTTTGTTAGCAGTTGAAGTAGAGTGAAATTTTTGTTTGGCCTTTTCTTTTTCATTCTTGCAGCCAGATTTTTTTTTTAAATCTTTGACTTGAATCCTTAAAAGCCAGCTTGAACTGATAATCGTGTGTGTTTTTTTAAACTGCTTCCATCTTGTCCTTTCTAACAATGTTTTATGACTAATCCATTGTGAGAGAGTGTCTGGGTAAAGGTTTGGGCCTTGAGTGAAAATAACTAGACTAAACGCATGAGTCACAACTGACCCATAAGCAATCCCCAGGAAGTGATCTGTTTCCCAGTTTTCTCCTCCAAGGACTTGGCAGTACTGTTTCATAAACGACTAAGAGAAAATAGAAAGATAAATGTATTTTTAGTCACTGTCAGAAAATGAATTAAAAAAATGAACACTGGAAATTTAGCTTCTTGTGGATATTTCCAGTTTGTAGTTGTATTTGACATTGTCTTTTAAGCTTCAATGTAGCATGAAGTTCGAATGAAATATGGGTAGTATTTTTAAAATTTAAACCTGTGTACGTTTCTAGCCAGCTAATATTCTTTGCTTACTTTCCTCTGCTTTTTTCATACCTTTTTACTCTCCAGAACTGCCTAAAGTTACAGAAGGTGCGTAACACCTTTTCTTCTTATTCTATTCCATAGATTTTTATTACTTGACGTTGTTATGTACTGTTGGTTGCATACTTTATGAAATTGTGTGCAGGGAAAAGTATATTACTACAAAATCCATATCGTAATAAAAATCGATGATAGTATTCATTATTGACTTCCAAAGGGCTGTTTTATGGAAGAGAAAATACTTCTGAAGCAGTTATGATCACTTAAAATATTTGTTTACTTTTAAATATTTACTTGTGCAAGGAGCTGTACAGAATGGTTTAGGTATTCCCTGCCCCCTAGTGGCTAAGAAGCTGTCACACATGACAGTTTAACATTTCCACAGTGACTGTTTCAAAGGACTAGGAGCTCGGTGATGCTACTGTAAGGAACTTGTATTTATATACTGTAATCTGTAATTGCCTGTACCAAAAGTTTTATCCCCCTCCTTTTTTTTCTGGGACATTATCTAAATCGGCCTAATTGCCATTCTTAAGAGTAAACCGTTTGTTACTTTGAATTAGGTGTTTTTTGTTCTAGGACAAATGAACATATGTCACGTCACACTGAATGCAAATATTCATTTTCATACAAAATAATGAATATTTCAAACATCTAGTGTTTGTGATTTTAACATGTCACATGAGTTGATGAAAATCAATGACTTTGTTTTGAGGTTTATTTAGGGGTAAAAATTATTTTTTTCATTTTACCTCTCTTAACCTCAAGATTTATATAAATCCCACATGCTGAGTGTATTCTCTCAAAAAACTGAACTGAGACATTTACCCAGAAAGCATCTCAGATTTGACCTCATGGTGTTTTGTTTTGAAGCAGGAAAACAGTTTAAATTTTTGTAATTTCACTCAGCCGTGTAGTTGTTGCTCTTCTTAATTACAGTATACAGTTACTGAGAAAGTTTCTATTAGCTGATCTTTAGAAATTTTATTAACACATGTGAAAAATTTTTAAAGATAGAAATGGAAAATTCAGTTAATATTTTCAGTGCCCAAAATAAATTGTGAATTGTAGATGCTTTTTTAAAATTTCAATTGAAAGTTATTTGGAGAAAAAAACAAAACATAACAAAGACAAAAAGAACAAAGATAACAGAAGAAAATGTTACCTGGGGAAAAAAAGGGAAGCAAATTATTTTTCATGTGTCCTGAACTCATAATCATTGTTTTGTTAGAGCGACAGTCACTTCAGGTAGGGGGAAAGGTTAGTCTTGCACACATGCTTTGTTTCTGGTTTTGTATTTGTTTTATAGTTTATGTTTTGGGAAACTGTGACTAAAGCCTATTTTAACACAAGTCAGTGAATTAGACTGCATGCTTTTGTTATAATAATTATGTTAACACATGCAGTTCTTCATAATAATAAGGGTTTTTTTTCATAGATTTTGAATCATTTTTCCTATTTTTCAGCCACTAAATGTGACCTGTGCTTATAACTGACCTTACCTATAAGTACAGTGCTATTTTCCATCCTACTTTTTTTTACTACTTTATTTTTAATTTTTATCCTCTTTAAGAATCTGTTCCAAGTGGGGAAAATCAGAGTGTGACAGGAGGCGATGAAGAAGCAGTGGATGAATACCAAGAGTTAAATGCAAGAGAAGAGCAGGATATTGAGATAATGATGGAAGGCTGTGAGTATGCAATTTCAAATGCCGAGGCCTTTGCAGAAAGGTTGTCCAGAGAGCTGCAGGTGCTAGATGGGGTAAGCCTTTCTTGTAATCTATGATTAGTGATGTGTGTGTAGTGAATTGAGGAGACTGGTGATGTTCATATTTTACTGCCTGAGCACTTAAGCCTGGGTAGTGTGATTATTGCTGTCTTTCTCTATAAGTGCATTACCAGCTGCCATCAGTCTTTCACTGTTCTTGTTCAAAAGACAACCATGCCTAATAGGCCAATGAAGCCAGTTGGCTGAGGTTCTGGATTTGGGGAGCTTCTTGATTTGGGGAGCTTCTTGATTTGAAGTGATGGAAGTAAAAAGTAGCCAGCTTGAAACCAACTTGAGGGTTGATTTCCTCAGCCTCTGAAATACCTCAGAATAGTTCAATGCAAAAGAATAGCATTTTTGTGGTTTGAAGGAAAGAAAAAAAAGGTACAGGTTAGAAAGAGAGAAATTGGGCTGAAAGAAGTGAATCATGTACCCAAAGAGAGCAAGATAGTGTGGTGAAAACAGAGAGCCAGGGGAAAAGGATGTTTGACTCCCCTGCTGAAATGTTTTGGAATAGACTCTATTCATTTGTATGCAAATTTCTAAGTTTGTATCTAAATGCACATCTTTATTTATTTACTTTTTTTTAGAAAGTAAAAAGCTGCAGGTAGCACCTCTGTTGTGAGAAAAGCCTAAAATGGGAACATTTGGGAGTTTTTTGTTTTGTTTAGACAAGGTATGCATTTAAGAAAAATCCTCAGAGAATAAAAAATATTTAAAGACTTAAAGAATGTTAAGGTACATGAAAGGTACAGAAGTTATGTGATTGAACTCAGGCCCAGAGATTACACGAACAGTCCAAGCTTACAAATCTATAAAACCCTCTGGAAGTAAAGCCTAGAAGAGACTTCAAGATGTTAAAGTAGAAATTGTCCTGGGTCACTTCAAGCCCACCTCTGCTGCTTGATGTCAGTGAGTCTGAGCCCTGCTGCCTTTACAGTTGGGCTGCACCTACAATTGAGTTATTATGAATAGTGTATAAAATAACACATGTGAAATTATAGCATCAACTGTACAATGATACTCTTTGAATTCCTTGTCCAAATTTTTTCCTCATATTGTGTTATCTGCCTTCTTAATGTGGCTTAGTGATTTGTATTATCTTTTCTAGTTAATATTGCATCTGTGTTGCAAGTCATCATATTACTTTGCAGTTTAATTTTGGATTTGAAAGCTTCCATATTTCAGGCAATTCAGAATCAATAGTCAGAATCGTTTAGAAAACATTAATAAAGGGATGGTGGTTTGTTACTGCTTTGCCTCGAAAAAAAAAATAGTCGCAAATGAAAGAGAAAAGAAAGAATACCATAGAAGGAGCTGTCTTATGGCAACAGGCTCTTCCACATCCTGTTAGTAGAAATCATACAACAGTTATAAATTAGTTCCATGAATTCTTCAAAGACTGGCATACTACTGCTACCCTCTTGACTAAGGTATTAACAGATGATTCTGCTTTTGTTTAGGGTTTTATGTAAATATTACAGAGTATAGAAAATTTTTATAGCTAATAGAGTTGGAAGAAGTATCAGAGATGACATAGTGTAATGCCACTTAACTTATGGAAATGAGAATATACCATTACTGATGATACATCGTGGGGCAGAGCCCTACTTGTTCAGTCTACAGAAATATGCAATACTGAGGTATGGTCCCTAACCTTGATATAAGGGAAAGTGTACTTTCCTGAAATACTGTGTAAAAAAGTGGAATGTAAACACAAAATGATAAATTAGATGTTTAAATGTGTATGTCAACCTTTGTTACTCTGCTGTCAAAGAGATTTATCAGTATTTCATTTTTATACCTCTTTTACACATTTGAAGAATACAAAGTATTACTTATCTTTTTAACTTTGTAGGCCAACATCCAGTCAATCATGGCCTCCGAAAAGCAAGTAAACATCCTAATGAACTTGCTGGACGAGGCTCTAAAGGAGGTGGATCAGATTGAATTGAAACTGAGCAGTTATGAGGAAATGCTCCAAAGTGTAAAAGAACAAATGGATCAGATCTCTGAGAGCAACCACCTAATTCATCTTAGTAACACTAATAATGTAAAACTCCTATCAGAGATAGAGTTCCTTGTGGTAAGCATGATTATAAATTACCAACAACAATTTAAAAAATCTAATGATAATATGTAAAGCCCATTTGTAAACATTTTCTAATTTCCTTAGGAGAGCAAGATTTAAAAATACTGAAATTCCAAAGACCTAGTAATAGGATTGAGTAAGCATCTTACCTGTAAATTTCCTGAAGAGTACATGTACAAACGGTGTATTTATATATATTCCAGAACCACATGGACTTGGCCAAAGGTCATATAAAGGCCCTTCAGGAAGGAGATCTTGCTTCCTCCAGGGGCATCGAGGCCTGTACCAACGCCGCGGATGCCCTTCTGCAGTGCATGAATGTGGCTCTTCGACCAGGTATGACAACAAAATCTGCCCAAGAACCTGAGACTAAGCCTGTGACTTAGTATAAAGCTTTTGACAAGAAGTGCATGGGGCAAGTGGTTTAGGGTTACATTCTTAGCTATTAAAACAAGTTTCACTTATTATCAAACATAATTCATATTAGCACTAAGAAATTTTTCATTTCAGTTCCTTCTGATTGACCATCAATGACTGGTTAACACCAGGATTTTTCTTCAGTACTGTCCATAGAACCTAGCACAAAGTAGATGACATAAGGTTTTGCTATGCCAGCAGTTCCAAAACTTGAGTTTGCATTAGAATCACCTAGAGCAGGGGTCCCCAACCCCTGGGGCTGCGACTGGTACTGGGCCGCGGCCTGTTAGGAACTGGGCCGCGCAGCAGGAGGTGAGTGGCGGACGAGTGAGCGAAGCTTCATCTGCCGCTCCCCATCGCTCGCATTCCGCCTGAACCATCCCCGCTACCACCATCTGTGGAGAAATTGTCTTCCACGAAACTGGTCCCTGGTGCCAAAAAGGTTGGGGACCACTGACCTAGAAGGCTTACGAAAATACAGATTGCCAGGTGCCACCTCCAGAATCAGTAGGTCTGGGCTGAGACCTTGGAATCCATATTTCTAACAGTTCCCAGATGATGCTGAGGCAGGACCACACTGTGCTATACTATTTTTTTCCCTTTACCTTTCTTTTACAAAGCATACGAATAAACCAGTAAAACTTTGGGTTCTTCAAAACTGAAATATGGATACTGTTATAAAGGTATTCATTAAACATTGAGGAACTCTTTTTACGCATTAAATAAGTCAAAAAATGTTATGATTTCAGGCCATGACATGCTTCTGGCAGTCAAACAGCAACAGCAGCGTTTCAGTGATTTGCGAGAGCATTTTGCCCGGAGACTAGCCAGTCACCTCAACAATGTTTTTGTTCAACAGGTAATTTTATTTTATTATTAATACTGGCATGTTCCTGTAACCTGTTTATATATATATTAACTTAAAATTAATATATATTAGCTTAAAACTAAATTCCCAGAAAAAATTTTAGTGTGTTTAATTGGGATCACAGTATATTCCTGCACACATTTCTTTGATTTTAATATTTTTAAGTACATCTACGAACAAATATGCACATATTTTCTCGTAGATGTATTTGGGGCCTCAGTGGCCTCCTTAGGAAGACAGTCTAGTTCCTTTTAGCTAAAACTCCCTGAGTTTTAAATAACTATGCTTACATGTTGCATATACCATTTAGACATTCTTATTTATAAAAATAAGTCCAAACCTGTTAACATGTTTACTGTTTGGCTTGTTTTATTTTTCAGTATTTTGAATACTGAGAACTAGGACTTGATTCCATGTTTGAAGTGTTTCATTGGCTTCATGTACTTACATATATGAGAAAAATGACTAAGTCAGTTGTAAATTCCAGTTGATTTAATCTTATATAAACCCTTTGCATTTTTATATGGAAAGGGATGTTATAATTAAGGTTGTGGCAATGATAATAATGCTAATAATATTATTAAGGGTACCTTAGAGGGATTTGAATAGAAGGCATTTTAATATCTGGGCATTTTAATAAATTAGGTTTCGTATATTTTTCATCTCCTTTATTTTAATAGGGTTATTGGGCAAAAAAAAAATTGAGGGAAATTCTGTTCATCAGGAAATGCTGTCTGAAATACTAGATTCTTATTTTGTTTTCACTTTGTAGTATTCTAAAACAATTGTATTTACTATATTTTATTTCTGATTAGTTTACTCAGGCCCTTCTTCAACTCTATAACAGGTCCTACTTTCTTTCGGTGCCTGTGAGTACATCAACTTTGGCTCCAGCTTCGTTGATTCTTTTCTTTTTTCTGTAAAGTTTACTAAACTTAACAGCAGCAGAATCTTTATAGATTATAATTTACTGATTTAAGCTACCTGTTAACCATATTTATAGCAGTTTTTTAATGTCCCATAACAAAAAGTTTATTTAGGCCAAAAAAGCATTTAATCTCAGTCTGCTTGCCTTTCTTCCTGTCATTCTATTAGTCACTCACTTTCTCCTTCATATATTTAGAAATCATTTGCCAAGTGATTAGAGATGCATACCAGACATTCACTTGGAATAGATGAGAGGCTGATTCTGCCCTCAGGTCACTCACAGTCTAGAGAAGGGAGATATAATAGACTGATGGACTGAGGGGGGGTATATGTTAAGATAGTGGTACTGTGGGAGCATAAAGGAAGACCATCTAACTAAGCATGCAAGGGGGAAATTGGGGAAGACTCTCTTAACATTTTACTTGACGTGAAAAGCATCAAGAAAAAAGTAAACCTAGAAATCACGTAGGAAATACTAATGCACATTTTACTTAAACTATTATTTCAATAATATCTATTTCTACACAGTTCCCTAGTTTTTAAAAATAATCCTGTTGACAGTGATACAGGCCACACTTGTAGATGGTACTGAAAATACTAGTCAGTAAACGATAATCCTTTCTGTACCCTTAATTGTTTGTTGTAACATGCTACTGTTTATGATTTTGCTTCCTTGCCTTATAAACTAATGGCTTTGTTTAAAGTGAATGCTTCCGAGTTCTGAAAATCTAATATGTATTGTTACATGTGAGTAATGCATGTTGAAAACCAGAATGTTGCAACAACCTAGCATGTGCTGAAGAAGGTGGAGGACAATGTCCCAAGTATAGGAAAGAGATTTTCTGTGTGTTAAATTTAATGCATTGGGTCACCTAGCAAAAGAGTTGGGAAACATGGGTATTTCTATTCCTGGTTGTGGGACACACTAGCTGGGAAAATTTGATTACTGTATTATGGTTTATCTCTTTGTCAGTCACCAGATTTTTATTGCATGCCTGTTTTGTACTCACTGTCATCCATATATAAGAATAAGAAATGACTCCCACCCTCAAGATGCTTGTGAGGAGGTGTTAAAAGTAATGTACTTAAAGCTCTACAGCAGTGTGTGTACAGAGTACCTTGGAGACATTGAAGGTTCAGTTCCAGACCACCACAATAAAGTGAATATCTCAATAAAGCAAGTCACACAAATTTTTTTGTTTCCCAGTGCATGTAAAATTTATGTTTACACTATATTGTAGCCTATTAAGTGTACAATAGCATTATGTCTAACAAAATGTACACACCTTAATTTAAAAAATACTTTATTTCTAAAAATTGCTAACCATCATCTGAGCCTTCAATGAGTCATAATATTTTTGCTGGTGGGGGGTCTTTCCTCGATGTTGACGGCACTGAGGGATCAAGGTGGTGGTTGCTGAAGAGTGGGGTGGCTATGGCAATTTAAAAAAATAAGACAATGAAGTTTGCTATAATGATTGACTTTTCCATTCTCAAACAATTTCTCTGGGGCATGCAATGCTGGTGATAGCATTTTACCCACAGTAGAACTTCTTTCAAAACTGGAGTCAGTCCTCTCAAATCCTGCTGCTGTTTTATCAACTAAGTTTATGTAATAGCCTAAATCCTTTGTTGTCATTTCAGTAGTCTTCACAGCATCTTCACCAGGAGTAGATTCCATCTCACGAAACCACTTTCTTTGCTCAGCCATAAGAAGCAACTCCTCATCCGTTAAAATCCATTAAGTGAGATTATAGCAATTCAGTCACATCTTCAGGCTCCACTTCTAATTCTAGTTCTCTTGCTATTTCTACCACATCTGTAGTTACTTCCTCTACTGAAGTCTTGAACCCCTCAAAGTCATTCATGAGGGTTGGAATCAGCTTCTTCCAAAACTCCTGTTAATGTTGATATTTTGATCTCTTCTCATAAATCACGAATGTTCTTAATGGCATCTAGAGTGGTGAATCCTTTCCAACAGGTTTTCAGTGGTCTTTACCCAGGTCTGTCAGAGGAATCACTATATCCATGGCAGCTGTGGCCTTACAAAATGTTATTTCTTAAATAATAAGACTTAAGGGGCTTCCCTAGTGGTGCAGTGGTTGAGAGTCCGCCTGCTGATGCAGGGGACACGGGTTCGTGCCCCAGTCTGGGAAGATCCCACATGCCGCGGAGTGGCTGGGCCCGTGAGCCATGGCCGCTGAGCCTGCACGTCGGAGCCTGTGTTCCGCAACGAGAGAGGCCACAACAGTGAAGGCCCGCGTACCGCAAAAAGAAAAAAAATGTGACACAGAGACATGGAGTGAGTAAATGCTCTTAGAAAAATGGCGCCAGTACACTTGCTTGACACAGCGTTGCCATAAACCTTCAATTTGTAAAACATGCAATTTCTGCAAAGCGCAGTAAAAGCACAATAAAATGAGATACGCTTGTATATTAAATTGCTAATTGTATAGCCACATATACATAATATTCATATGTATAAGTGCTAAAGAGGTTTAATCAAAAGTGAGTTTACTGAGGATTTAAATAGTCAGATATGGCATCACAGATTAAGACAAGTCTTGAACAGAGTTCTTGCAATGCAATTTATAGCAAATGTATAGGTATAATATTATAACTACTGTACAGAAGAATCTGGTGGAAATAATCTAATGACCACAACATAACAGCGGTTTAAGAGCACTGATTTCTGGTCTTTTTAAAAATTCACACATCAATAAAATTAAATTTGGAGACTGACCAAGTCACCAATTTATTTTACCAAGTAAAAACCTTAAAAAAGAAATATCTCCATCTGCTTTCACTATCGTTTTATTTTTAAAATGACATTTGGTACTAAAAGAAAAGGAAGAACATAATTTCAGACTTTCTAAATTAATACATTTACCTTTATGAGAAACTGGCTTCCATCCTTTTCTTGTTTTCTTATTGCTGCGGGCCAGTGAGAACATCTTCATATTTGGGAATCACTGATTCAGAACACACTCTCTGTGATGCAACTTTCACAGTAATACGTCCACGTAGCTATATTTTAATGAAACTTGAAATGTGTTTTTAATATTCACTTCTTACTGTAATATAAGAGTAATATTTTTAACAACTGGCAGATTTTTGGGCTCTTTTAGATCTTTTTACATACTCAGATTCCATTGAAATGATAGACTCTTACCCATAACTTACACATTTACTAGGGATTCATGTATCTAGAAATATATTCATCTGGGGGAATCAGACCAGTTACACTAATTAGGATTCTGATATTGGAAGCAGGCAATCAAATTAAGGCTAATAAAATTGAGGAAATATTTGCAGAAGGGATATGTCATTGTAAAAAAATTTTTTGGTTTTTTGAAAGATTTGTCTTGAAAGGATAACTCTCTGCCCCTTTTCCCCCTTTGTTTCTACAGAGACCTCATGATTCTGTGCTCCACTTTTAGCAACATGATAAGACCAATTATGCACTGAGCTAAAAGTACAGCCAGGAAAAAACTGAAGTTGTGGGAGGTTTTGCTATATGCTTAAATTTGGAAATTTTTCTTTCAACATATATTTACAGAAACATCATATAGCAAAATAAAACCTGTGTAATAAACCAACAATATTCAGTTCATGCCACAAAAATTATTTCCTTAAGCACATTTCACAATCTTCTAAACATAGGTTGATGTGGTTAAAAACTTAGAAAGGACTGTGATTACTTAAGATCGGTTATCATGTTTGTTGAAACTTTGCTCATATTTTCTTTTTCCTTTAAGAAAATAAAAATACACATGCCATAACATAGAAGGAGTTCCCAAATCTTGAAAATTTGCTCAGTATTTAACATGAATGTGTCATTTCTGTTAGAAGGTCAGTAAAGCAAAGTGGTTAAGAGTATGGATGCTGGAGCCAAGTTTCCTGGATTCCAAATCCTGATTCTGCTGCCTGGGTGACCTTGGGCAAGTGAACCTCTTTGTGCCATCTTAGTTGCCCTATCAAATGAATGGGGGTAATAAAAATACCTACTTCGAAAAAAAAAAATACCTACTTCATAGGGTTGGTATGAGGATTAATGTGTTGTTATATGGTCAGCACTTAGAACAGTGCTTGGTTTTAGTAAAGTGTTCAAAATTAGCTAATTTTATTATAAATTCTAAGTATATGTATATATATTATATATACATTACATATTATATTAATATATATTATAATAATACATATTGTTATAGTATAATATATATTATATATACATACACACTAATGAAAATTTATAATTCACTAAGTTCCTAGAAAACATATTTGTTTTAGCTTAATTTGGAAAAAATCTAGTATATTATTTTAAAAGTATGTTAATAATAGGGTTTTGCTGTTTTTTAAATGAGGAGAAAAGTAGTCTGCAGAGTTATTATAAGGATTAGAATTTATATATATAAAGAACCTAGCATGGTATTGTTATTGTTACTAATTTACTTATTTATAATAAGAAACTTTAAACGATGTCTTAATTTTAAAAATATATAAAGAATAAAATTCTTAGCACATTTGAGTTCTAGATGTGATCGTTTTCTATTTTTTTTTTAATTTATTTTCTTTATTTTTTTTGGCCACGTCGGGTCTTAGTTGTGGCACGTGAGGTCTTTGTTGAGGCATACGGGCTCTTCATTGTGGCACGCAGGCTTCTCTGTAGTTGTGGCCTGTGGGTTTTCTCTCTCTAGTTATGGCTCACGGGCTCCAGCGCACATGGGCTCTGTAGTTGTGGCGTGCAGGCTCTGTAGTTTGTGGCACATGGGCTCTCTTGTTGAGGCGGACAAGCTCAGTAGTTGCGGCACACTGGCTTAGTTGCCCAGCGGCGTGTGGGATCTTAGTTTCCCTACCAGGGACTGAACCCCTGTCCCCTGCATTGGAAGGTGGATTCTTTACCACTGGACCACGGGGGAAGTCCCTCTATATTATTGATTGAACTAAACAATTTAAGTATTTGATTTTCCTGTTTCCTATAGGTATTTTGGAACCATTTTCTCTAAAATCTTTCTGTTAACACTAATAACATTTAATCTATTCTTAATAGTAATAGTTTGAAGGTAATGATGTTCTTTATATCAGTGAATTTTCAAATGATGGTGATCTTTAAAATGCTGTTGCAAAAGAAAGCTTTGAATAGTAATATATGTGAAAGATCTTTGTAAACTGTAAAATCCTCTATAAATGTTAACTCTTCCATTTTGCAGGAGAAGTGAAGGTTTTTAATTGAAGAGCTTTCCTGATATTAAATTAAATAATATAACTTAACATGTAATGGTCTGAGTACACAGTTGTAGAAGAACATAAACAATGATTTTGAGTCTTAAGTCATTGAGAAAAATTAATGAGGAAGATTGGGATAATGAAAAGATATCTAATATTGTTATTAATAAAGACAATGTTTGAAAAACATTTATAAGCTATAACAGTTTTGTCAAATGTTCTTTGCTTTTAGTCAGTGTAACTAGTTAAGACAATTTGGAGACCTTAGCAGACTTAAAACTATAATATCTACTTATGCTTAGTGTCTAATATCTGTGATTTAATGGAATCCCAGTCATCCTTCTGATGTGGCCATTAGAAAACATTTCTGTAATGTAATATTTGTATTGACCTTTGGCAATTTTTGAGTCTGGTTAAAATGATTTTGTTTGACATGTTTTTAAAAGAAAACAGAAGACTCAGATGACTAAGGTTCAGATTCTAGCTTTCCTCCTGTGTGACCTGTGCAAATCACTTAACTCTTTGAGTTTCAATTTGTTCTTCAATTTTTCTGTTGGATCAGATGATCTACTAGTTCCATATACTCTAAAACAAAAGTCAGAAAGCATTATCTGTCTCAGGCTGTTTGAAAACTTATTAATTTATATAAGTCATGTCAAGGATGAAAAACAAAATCATATATTTATTTGCTTAACAGATCATTGGGAAAATTAAAATTACATTATGATTAGGGGTTATCCTGGAAAGCCCAGGTTATAGTCATCTGTAGTCCTTCCTAGTTCCGAAATCCTATATCCTATATATTTTCATTTGTTGCTTTAAATATTGTAGACTCCAATGGAAATACCATAGATGTAGACAGTTTGTTTTGAATGACTTCCTTATTTGCTGTGTTTCTTAATACTGTTTGTATCATGATATTTATTTGCTTAGTAAATTGTAAAATGATATGGGACAGGCAAGCTTGATTAAAACATTCATTCTCAACTCCTTTAGAAGATAAAACAAATAGTTGATTTATCAGAGAACCACTCTTGTGTGTTTATGACTGTTAATGGTGGTGGTGTTCAGTTCACATACACAGGATGATAAAAGAAGCCAAGTAAGTACTCAGTTCTTATTTTTCTATGTGCTGTTGGTTTTGCTTGGCCATATTTGATCACTGTTTAGAATTTTTAGTTACAACAGTGTTTCTTTATACTGTCTATGATATTTATTTACTTACTTACTCATTCTAGGGCCATGATCAGAGTTCAACTCTTGCTCAGCACTCTGTTGAACTGACTTTACCTAATCATCATCCATTTCATAGAGACTTGCTCCGATATGCCAAGCTGATGGAGTGGCTAAAGAGTACCGATTATGGAAAATATGAGGGACTAACAAAGGTATGGATTTGATGCCAATTACTGAGTATAGAGCATAATCTTTTAGAATCAAGAGGCCATGTGTTCAGTTCCCCAGGTGACATTTGAAATACTATTGTATATTCTTGGCAAAGTAGGAAATAATTGAATTTCTAAGTGCTCATTAGCCAGGGAGAACATTTATTTTATTTACTTGGGTGGAGAAGAGCTAGATTTTGAACTTCCAATATAATGTAGTTTTAGGCCATACTGTAGCCTGAAGCATCATTCAGTTTAGTTAAATGCTATAATTATTTCCTGAATTTCTTTATATACAATATAGAAACTAGGGAGTATGAAGATGCTGTGAGACATTTGCCCTCTAAGAATCTATAATCTGTTCTTTTAAGCAAGTGCAGTGTGCCTCTTTATTAAGCAAACATTCCACTCTTCTAGGCACACAGAAACATGGTATTTCTATTCCTGGTTGTGGGACAACTGGGAAGAGCAATTATAATTAAAACAATCAGCAAAAAATTAAGTGCTAAACTGGAAATGAGTTTAAATATGTGGCAGTTTAGAGAAGGGAAATCCGTGAACGGAAGCCACGGGGGAAAACTTAATGGAAAACATTGGACTTGAATTGACTTTTAAGTAATGAGTGGAATTAAATTAGCCAGAAATAAGAGGAAGGGCATTCCAGGGATGAGGAGCAAGATGTGCAGACAAAAGTGGGAAAATATGCCCTTTTCCCAGGACTATAAGAAGGCAAGCCTGATTAAAGCGGAAATTCCGTATTCTGGAAGAGTGAGAAGTTAGGTTAAAGAATCTGAGCCTTGAGACCTAACAGCATTCTTCACACATGGGAAAAGCCTAGATGGGGGAAACTAATTTAGAACTTAATGTAATAACTGAAATGAAATGAAATCTTGAACCAGAAAGATGATAATAGGAATAGAGAATATAAACCGAAAGAGAGAAAATCCAAAGACAAGGGACGGACAGGATGATGCCAAACTTGCTAGACTTGGAGATTAGAAGAACAGTGGTATATACCACTGACTAAATATCAGCAAGTGGACAAGATAAGAGTCATTCATACATTCATTAAGCAAATGAATTGAGCACCTGTTATGTGCTAACACTGTGGTAAGCTCTAGAGATGCAGCGCTGAAGGAAGTAGGTGAACACTTGCCTGTTCAGAGTGCATATGCCGGTGGAGAAGGACTGACACAAAGGTCAGTTGTATAGCCTGTTGGAAGGTACTGCTGAGGACTCTAGAGAAAATAAAGCAGGGAATGCCAGGATGTCAGAAAGGTTTGCAGTTTCAAAAAGGATGGTCACAGAAGGTGTCATGAGAAGGCAACATTTGAGCACAGATTTTAAAAACAAGGAGGGGTGAGCAGCAGGAGTTCCTAGGGAAAGCTTTCCCAGCACAGTGCAAGTGCCCCAAGGCAAGAGCAGCCTGGAGCACTTGAGGAGCCCGAGGAGGCCAGTGTAGTTGGAGCACAGTGAGCCAGGTTCAGGATTAGAAGGGCAGGTGGGAGAGGTAAGGTGGGTGTGGCAGGGCAGATCTGGAAGAGACTGTGCACCATTGTAAGGATTTGGCTTTTACTTTGAGGGAGATGGGGGAGTGGTGTTGGTGGGCTTTGAGTAGTGGAATGACACGATCTGACTTAGATACATGGCCATCGTAGCAGGAACCCATGGGTTCAGTACTCTACTGTTGCGTGTTGTTTTGTTTTGTTTTGATTCAGCAGAGTTCTGATATGTAGATAGCTTAAAGAAAAATATTTGCATTACTGGAATCTTTGCCTTTTGAAGTTGTAAGAGGATTAATATTTTGGATAATTAAACATGGTTACATCTCCTTAAGAGTTTGGTGCCAACAAGTGCTTTGTCCCCTAGTGAGTATTCAAATGAGTAAAATACTCAGTAAGCTTTTTTGCCTAATTGTGTTCTCAGTGAGTATTATTGCCCTATCTTTATATATAATGTATTCATGAATGTAATTTAAAGTGAAGAAACATGACGATAGCCAATCTAGCACTGAATTATGGAATCATTTTCTGCTCACAGAATATTTTTAACTGACAATATTAATATGATTTTTTAAATGAAATTGACTTATTTCCTAGGAATATTACTTGATCCTGTGTTCTGAACTTTTGACAGACCATGTATTTTATGCCTCATAATCTAATTTGGTAGCTGAAGTGTTTTCCTAAACAGGATTTTATTAAAAAGAAAGAAGGAAGAAAGGAATGAAAGAAGGAAACAGACTAAACCAGTGTTTCTTTAGTAAGAAATAATTAAATCCAGGTACTATTTGCACTTGGTTGGGTGTACACAGCTCACACTTTCTGGCAGGACCAGGAAATACCTGTTTTAAATTCTTGAGGGATAAGAATCACTAGACCCTGCCCCAACTCTACTTATGGCTGAATCTAAACAAAGCCCTGATTTTTGGTATACATAATTAGAACTTAAGGAAAATAGAGGTGCCTTGGTCATGTAATGAGCTCTGCTGTCAGAGTCCTTCCTCGCCAATGGTGGCTCTGGGTTATGCATGTAGGGCAATTCATAATGGAGATGGTCCATCCATGCTTAGGTAGGAAATGAGCTTTCCTCTCCTAATTAGCCCCCTGAGGTTGGCAGTCAGTCTTGAAGATTGCTCAGACATCTTCTCTTAACCTGAGTTTTACATTTGTGGAATTTTCTTTTTGTGTAAAGAGAAAGTAAAACACGGAGTTATCTGTAAGGCTCTACAGTCAGCACAAAATAAAGTTGAAAACACTACCTGAAATAACAGTATTTATACTCATAATAGTTAAATTTTAAGCAAGGTGCTGTATACAAGGTGCTAAGAAGAATACGTACTCACAGTGAGAGATATCTGTCAGAATTTGGTAAATGAATGAACTGAGAGTCACACTGTCTGTGGCCTTTCCCACCAGTGAATTCTGTTGAGGACCTGGGGGAAGCTATTCAGTCATTTGAATTGCATTGAAAACGAAGATGATTTTCAGTAGTCTGCTCAAATCACTGTTTTCAAAATACCAAAATAGCTGTTTTGAAACTGTTTAAATTGCTTGGGTCATAATTTGCTCTTTAAACAATTGGGGTATTGGAATGCAGTCTGTAATATTGAGTGATTTGAGTAGAAACCACTAATGAAGATTTTATGAATTGTAAGAAGCCAATTTCCCATTTGTCAGTCCTTTACAATTATTTGCAGTGATCAATATTTTTATGAGAATTTAAACTTGAAAAAATGAGATGCTGAAAATGTGAAACAGCCCAATGAAATAGGAATAATTTTACGGTATATTTTAATTTATATTTCCGTTTAAAGTTACACAAAGACCACAGGAAAGAATTTCCTGTTTGACTAATTTTCTTACAGAGACTGTGAGAATGTATATGGCCTACAGATAGACAAAAGCAGGATCTATATTATGTTTTATCCAAAAATTGTTTTATAAGGATATATCTATAAAATATCTAAAAAAATCAGTGGTGGACTATGAATCAGTATACAAATATTTAAATAATGTATACTTTTGAAAGGTGCATCTGATGTTTAAAGCAAAGTAAACCTGCTCTAAAACTGGGTATGTTAATTTGAAATAATAAAGGAAGTTGAAGCGTAGATTCCATAATAAATTTAAAAGAATAGCTAGGTACAACAGTTTTTCTGCTGTAGATTTATTTAAATTTAGTGAAACTCTACATATGGCATTTAACTTAGGACTTGGAAAAATACATGGTCTCCCACTGTTGAAGAATCTTTCGTAAGGGTATAAGATGTTTTTATGTGATGATAAGCAAATATGGTGAAGAAATGAGTTTTCATGTTAAATAATAATTTTTTTATTTGAACTAGAATAAATTAAATTTGCTTTTTAAAAAATAAATTATTTAATTATGAAAACTGTAAGATGTATTAATTAAATTCTTGTTGAAAGTAACCTATTTGGGGGTAATGTAATACCCCATGCTGGCAAGGTATGGTAAAACTCAGTGTACTCCTTCATTGCCATTGACACTGTCTATTGGTATAATTGTTTTTAAAGCAACATGGCAGTATGGAGGAAGAGTTATAAAGATTCCCTTATTCTTTGGCACTGTAATTCCACCCTTAGGAAATGATTCCAAGGAAACAATTCATTAGAGATGAAAAGCTTATTGTAACATTGTCTATCATAGCAAAACATTGAAACCACTTAAGTGACCTGTGTTAGGAGATTGGTTTACTAAATTGTGGCACATCAACAAAGCGTAATACTGTGCAGTCATTAGAGTGTGAGACTGGAGAAACATAATTGCTGTAACCCAAATACCCTATACAGTATGATTGCAATTATATTTAAAGTATGTGAAAGGTAATACGTAAAAATGAAAATGTAAGTGTGGTTATGTTCAACTTCATATTTTTGTAAATTCTTAATGTTATGTGTTTAACTTTTTTAAAGGACAGAAAATAGCCTTCTTTTTATATCCTATGAAATGCATCAAAATTTTAAGAGCACATGTAGAGAAAAAAACGTAGGGACACCAAGTGGGGAAAGCCGGGATGCGGTGGGGGGTTGATGAATTGGGAGATCAGGATTGACATATATACACTAATATGTATTACTAAGAACTTGGTGTATTAAAAAAAATAAAATAAAATTCAAAAAAAAATTTTAAGACCACAAAATTCAGAATAAGCACAAAGGACTTGGTGGAGGGGGGTGGAAAATGGAAATTGTTATGTTTGTTTTATTAATAAGTACGTCTTACTTTTCTTTTTAAGAATTACATGGATTATTTATCACGACTCTATGAGAGAGAAATTAAAGATTTCTTTGAAGTTGCAAAGATCAAGATGACTGGCACAACTAAAGAAAGCAAGAAGTTTGGTAAGCTTAGGCACCTCAGTCCCTTGTTTTCTATTCTATTAAAAATGGTTTTATTTTTATTTATGACAAATAATTCTGAGACTTTTTAGGCAAGGTGGAAGGAGATACAGTAGAATTAATGAAAGAGTAAATCTAATGCATTGGTTTAATTTATAGGTATTTCATAGAAAAAATATTTATGTCTGTAAATACGTTTTTTTACTAATTAAAATTCTGCAGTATGTGAATCTGACAGCAATTGTGTATTCATGCTATGTTTAAAAGTACAATTAGCCTCATATCCGCAGCTGTGCAACCCATAGATATGGAGGACCACCTATGGGACTTGAGCATCCATGGATTTTGATATCCACGACGGGTGCTGGAACCAATCCTGCACAGTAACCAAGGGATAACTGTGTATATTCATAGGAGAAGCAGTTGACCAGAAAACGAAGTGCAGTCTGGTAGAGAAAAGAACTAAACTAAGAGACACATATTGAAAGTTCAGTTTCTGATTTCCTAAAAGACCTTTCATAACAGTTGGAGGCAAGTCTGTGATCTCTTAAGTCATTGCTCTCCACAGGGAAGTGAAAGTGATTCCTGGCTTCTTACTTCTCACTGGCTATTTTGAATCAAAAAGAAGGTTTTAAGTGTTTTCTCCCCTGCCAAGGGGCTATAAAAATGTCACCAAAATTTCTCCTGTAATTATACCTTATTTTTCCAAAGAGATATTTTTGAAACAAGTTGGTTTTTGTTGCTTCTAAATATGTTAAAACAATCAAAAATATGATTTAAAAGGATAACCAGTGAAAGTATCAAGTTGCGAGGAAGTGATTTGCCGAGGCCACATTCTGCTCTTGCATGTACCCATCTCTGGACTTCCTTTTGGATGGAGTTCTGTGCCTACTCAAGTCAAAACCTGGCCTTAAATGGCTACAGTGTGTACTCAGTGTGTCTGCATAGCTCCCCTTTAGAACCATGAGTTTAGCATTTGCTTGTTGAAAGGAGCCTATGCCCTAAGCAACTTCCGTAATCAGGAGATAGGATTGAAATTGATAGCTCATCTTTCCATTCTTTTCTTTAGGACAAAGAAGACTATCTTTAGTGGGTAATTATTTCGTGTGAATCACACTGATTTGTGGTGGGTTTTTTTTGCGGTATGCGGGCCTCTCACTGTTGTGGCCTCTCCCGTTGTGGAGCACAGGCTCTGGATGCGCAGGCTCAGCGGCCATGGCTCACAGGCCTAGCCACTCCACGGCATGTGGGATCTTCCCGGACCGGGGAACGAACCCATGTCCCCTGCATCGGCAGGTGGACTCTCAACCACTGCGCCACCAGGGAAGCCCTGTGGTTGTTTTTTAAATCCAACACTAATATATTGATGATACTAGTCCAGATTCTTTAAATGGTTTGAATCTGTGTACAAATGCATTAATTACACTTGGTAAAGACACTGATAAGAATCTTGGGACAATAGGCTTTTGGAAACAGAAATGCTAACTCATCCTAAAGGTTAATTGTTCTTAAAAAGCAGTGTGTTTATATCCTTGTTAATGTTTCACCATGGGTATGTTATACTTTTTTTTTTAGTAAATGACATATTAATACAGTTACATGTTTAATGTTTTCATTTAGTATATTTGTCACCACTTGTTAGTGAACCATTTTATTTTGAGAGAACTCTTCTACAGTGAAAACTGAAGTAAAAGAGAAATCTTTCTAAAATTATCTCCTCAGGAGGTCATTAATGCCGATATCATAATAGTTTATCAAGCCTAAGATTCTCATTGAGATAAATGACATAATAGAAATCTAATTTAAATCAAGTACAGTAGTATCTTAATGGTATCATTGCATTAACCTGAAACATTACGTTTTTACTTTTCTTACCCCTTGAGAAGTTCTTTAATTATCTTGTTAAAAATTTTTTTAAATTAACCTAATACAAGATACAGAAGATACTTTTATAGTTTTAAAACAGCATTAAAATTATATCTCTTCTATGTATTAAATAATAAAGAATAGGAGAGTAATTTGTAACAGTTGATGTAATCAAAAAATTATAGTTTCTTTTACTTTGATATTATCAGTTACAAGAGAAGAAAAACTAAATAATAAACAATTCAGAAGATAAAAACGGTTTTGTTCATCTTTGAAGATCTAACTTGTTAGTCAACATTTAAAAATAAATTCCCAGTTAAATATAAATGGCTTAAGAAGTTCTTAAATAGGTAGAATGTAAACTTTCTAAAGGTATCTTTTCAGTGATATAAATTATGTTTAAATTAGTTTTTAGTAGTAATTATAATTAAAAGGAACATCTAAAACTTTGGGAAGATAACTTTTCAATGAATTAAAATTAAGTAATTATGAGTAAAATTTTAATTTGTTTTGTTTTTGACTTGCTGTGAAAATGCTGGGTCACAGATACTAATAAGAGTAGGAAGTCAGATTGAATGTGTTTTACAAAAGGAAATTGTAGTCAGTATAGTCATGGAGATTCAGGGGAATTCTCTCTTTTTCAATCACTCTTGACTCAAGTCTTTAACATCTACTTAGTTCAAATAATTTAAAATAATGTTAAAATGCCAGTAAAGTACTTTTTCTTTGTGATAAGGACTTTTTGTAGGTCTGCATTTTTTGATCTGTAGGTTTACTTTGATTTCCTCAAAGGTGAATTTTCCCCCCAAGATTGATACTTTGGTGTTTTGTTTTCCCTTTGTATTCTACAGATGTACTTAATGAAAAGTCAGGAAAACGAAATTTAGTAATTATTTTTTAATTTGCTTGTTTTTTTCTTTCTGCAGCTGAAATAGACACAGATACATACATTATTTAAGCCCATTAACATATACATTTACATAATTACTTCCTCATATTTATAATGCAAAATTTTAAATTGATATGCCTGAAACATTTTTTCATTGTTTCTCCACTAAATTAAGAAATCTTGTTGATTCCAAAGGGAGTCTTGAATGAAAGACTGAATTTAGTCCTGACTGGAAGATTCATTCAATAAATGTTTATTAATTACCTGTTATGTAATAAGCACTGCTAGGTACTGAGAATCCAGCAATGAGCAAAGACCCTACCCTCTTGAAGCTTATAGTCTAGCAGGAATTATTTAAAGATATTTAAAAGTTTACCAGCATATTGTTGCTTTTTGGTGATAATATACAGTTTTTATGAGCCCCAAATGGGGCACTACTAGTAACTCTGTATTCTTTATTGACTACTAAAATATGTATGTGTGTGTGGATATATTAAGCATTAGGCTTTGCTCTGGAATTGGTGAACTTAGTAGAGTGACAACTTAAGACCACCAGAAGGTACTATTCAGGACGGCCAACTAGTAGCTCCAGCACATCCCTCCTTGCTTGCCACTTTAATGTCCAGCCTTATTGTTTCATATTCCCTTGAGCTTCGGGTAGCCAAGGCTGGGAACATTCACATGTCTCTGGTGTGGCAAGTTAGTAGTTCATACTTGGGATTTTGCCTTGAAGTTTGGCAGGAATAGTGACAGTTGACACATTGTTTTCTATTTTTTAAATATTTCTAGATTAGAGTTATATTCTTTAATTTTCTGTTTCATTCTGTAATTTCTTTCTTTGCCTTTCAAATTAATTTCTAATTTGGGTTTAGAATGTTTCACAAGATGATCTCTACAATTGATGTAATAAATATTAGAGAGAGATTTTAGTTAAAAGAAATGCCAGATGACCCTAAAAGAGCTCCAGTTCCTCCATTAAACCTGTTCCCTCAGCTTTACCCTTCCATCTACCCATCTCCTAATAATTAGTATTTTTATACATACCTTTCATTCTAGGTGTTCACAAAGCCAGTTTAAGTTTCTTAGTAGTTCAGGTTGTTATTCTAAAATGGTTTTAAAGCCCCACTCGTATAATGTTCTGTCAGATGGAGTATACAATTATTTAGTACAGTGGAGATTCCTTTCAGGAGCTTTCAGTGAATACAAGAGGGTTAATGCACTTAAAGTCTAAATCTACAACTTCATTCTGATAAATTTTCACTGTATTAAATTATTTACTTGAACTCTGTTTTCTTCAGAAAACAATACTTGCAAATATAGTCTTTAAATTTAAGTACATCAGCTCAATAAACTTAAAAAAAATCCTTTAAAAGTGTGGGGGAGGCTTACAGATGTAGATATTGTTACCTGAATATTTGCATAAAACAGTACATTAAAAGACTAGTAAAGTATTTTCTCTCATATAATTTTTCAAACAATAGCTGACCAACTAAACATACGTTGCATCTCTCGTTACTTGATGCTCATGGTTCTTTGCATGTGTCTTTAAAACTAGAGCTTTAACTTCCTCTTGTGCATGGTTTGTGCAAATTGCAGTTTATTAACTTGTCTTTGTCTTTGATGCTTGCAACCTAATCCATCACAGCTACACTGCCTCGAAAAGAAAGTGCTGTCAAACAGGAAACAGAGAGTGAGTATGCTTAGTGTATTAGTAGGTATTCTCAATGCATGTTTGTTTGTCTAGAAATTAGTTATTTTTCTTGAAAAAAGTTACACCAAAAATACTGATTTCTCTGAGTTGTCAGGTATTGGTGAAAGAAAAACAACATAATGGTAGTGGTATGACTACATCCAAGAAATACATAATATAATCAAAAATATTTGGTGGGTAGTCAGAAATTTATAAAAGTCTTAACCATTATAGTTTTGTTTTCAGGCTGTGTTTAGAAACTATAAAAATTCTTGTAGGTATGGTCAGATTTTGCATAATGAAACCAAAGTTTATCTCTAATTGTCCTTATACCTTTTTATCACTTAATATATCATTTGTCCCTCCTGACCATAAGTAGATAATGCAGGTTAGCTGAGAAATATTCAAGAAGAATAAAATGTTTTTATTGTTTAAATTTAATTACAGTAAAAACATCGCATTTTCTTATAAATGGAATCTTTTAATTCTTTTATGTATGTAGGATATTGTCCAGACACATTGTTATCATTTTTCCCCATGGCTACGATAGATATCTTTCTTTATACCTAAACTCACATGTCCCATATTAATATAGTTAACGGTGGAGGAAACCTGCACAAGCCTCTTAGATAGCCTCATCCACCAGAGGAGAGACAGCAGAAGCAAGAAGAACTACAGTCCTGCAGCCTGTGAAACAAAAACCACATTCACAGAAAGATAGACAAGATGAAAAGGCAGAGAGCTATGTACCAGATAAAGGAACAAGATAAAAGCCCAGAAAAACAACCAAATGAAGTGGAGAGAGGAAACCTTCCAGAAAAAGAATTCAGAATAATGATAGTGAAGATAAACCAGGACCTCGGACAAAGAATGGAGGCAAAGATCTAGAAGATGCAAGAAATGTTTAACAAAGATGTAGAAGAATTAAAGAACAAACAAACAGAGATGAACAATACAATAAGTGAAATGAAAACTACACTAGAAGGAATCAATAGCAGAATAACTGAGGCAGAAGAACGGATAAGTGACCTGGAAGACAGAATGGTGGAATTCACTGCTGCAGAACAGAATAAAGAAAAAAAAATGAAAAGAAATGAAGACAGCCTAAGAGACCTCTGGGACAACATTAAACACAACATTCGCATTACAGGGGTCCCAGAAGGAGAAGAGAGAGAGAAAGGACCCGAGAAAATATTTGAAGAGATTATAGTCGAAAACTTCCCTAACGTGGGAAAGGAAATAACCACCCAAGTCCAGGAACTACAGCAAGTCCCACATAGGATAAACCGAAGGAGAAACACGCCAAGACACATAGTACTCAAATTGGCAAAAATTAAAGACAGAGAAATTATTGAAAGCAGCAAGGGAAAAACGACAAATAACATACAAGGGAACTCCCATAAGGTTAACAGCTGATTTCCCAGCAGAAACTCTACAAGCCAGAAGGGAGTGGCATGATATACTTAAAGTGATGAAAGGGAAGAACGTGCAACCAAGATTACTCTACCCGGCAAGGATCTCATTCAGATTCGATGGAGAAATCAAAAGCTTTACAGACACACAAAAGCTAAGAGAATTCAGCACCACCAAACCAGCTATATAGCAAATGCTAAAAGAACTTCTCTAGGTGGGAAACACAAGAGAAGAAAAGAACCTACAAAAACAAACCCAAAACAATTTTTAAAATGGTCATAGGAACATACATATCGATAATTACCTTAAACGTGAATGGATTAAATGCTCCAACCAAAAGACACAGGCTTGCTGAATGGATACAAAAACAAGACCCATATATATACTGTCTACAAGAGACCCACTTCAGTCCTAGGGACACAGACAGACTGAAAGTGAGGGGATGGAAAAGGATATTCCATGCAAATGGAAATCAAAAGAAAGCTGGAGTAGCAATACTCATATATGATAAAACAGACTTTAAAGAATGTTACAAGAGACAAGGAAGGACACTACACAATGATCAAGGGATCAATCCAAGAAGATGATGCAACAATTATTAATATATATGCACCCAACGTAGGAGCACCTCAATATATAAGGCAACTACGAACAGCTGTAAAAGAGGAAATTGACAGTAGCACAATAATAGTGGGGGACTTTAGCACCTCACTTACACCAATGGACAGATCATCCAAAATGAAAATAAATAAGGAAACAAAAGCTTTAAATGACACAGTAGACCAGATAGATTTAATTGATTTTTATAGGACATTCCATCCAAAAACAGCAGATTACACTTTCTTCTCAAGTGCGTATGGAACGTTCTCCGGGATAGATCACATCTTGGGTCACAAATCAAGCCTCAGTAAATTTAAGAAAATTGAAATCATATGAAGCATCTTTTCTGAGCACAACGCTATGAGATTAGAAATGAATTACAGAGGAAGAAACGTGAAAAACACGTGGAGGCTAAACACTAAGTTACTAAATAACCAAGAGATCACTGAAGAAATCAGAGAGGAAATCAAAAAATACCTAGACACAAATGACAATGAAAACACGACGATTCAAAACAATGGGATGCAGCAAAAGCAGTTCTAAGAGGGAAGTTTATAGCTATACAGGCATACCTCAAGAAACAAGAAAAACCTCAAATAAACAATGTAACCTTAAACCTAAAGGAACTAGAGAAAGAACAGCAAACAAAACCCAAACTTAGCAGACGGAAGGAAATCATAAAGATCAGAGCAGAAATAAATGAAATAGAAACAAAACAATAGCAAAGATCAATAAAACTAAAAGCTGGTTCTTTGAGAAGATAAACAAAATAGATAAACCATTAGCCAGACTCATCAAGAAAAAGAGGGAGAGGATTCAAATCAATAAAATTAGAAATGAAAACAGAGAAGTTACAACAGACACCGCAGAAATACAAAGCATCCTTAGAGACTACTACCAGCAACTCTATGCCAATAAACTGGACAACCTGGAAGAAATGGACAAATTCTTAGAAAGGTATAACCTTCCAAGACTGAACCAGGAAGAAACAGAAAATATGAACAGATCAACAAGTAATGGAATTGAAACTGTGATTAAATATCTACCAACAAACAAAAGTCCAGGACCAGATGGCTTCACAGGTTAATTCTATCAAACATTTAGAGAAGAGCTAACACCCATCCTTCTCAAACTCTTCCACAAAATTGCAGAGGAAGGAGCACTCCCAAACTCATTCTGTGAGGCCACCATCACCCTGATACCAAAACCAGACAAAGATACTACAAAAAAAGAAAATTACAGACCAGTATCACTGATGAATATAGATGCAAAAATCCTCAACAAAATACTAGCAGACAGAATCCAGCAACACATTAAAAGGATCGTATAGGGCTTTCCTGGTGGCGCAGTGGTTGAGAGTCCGCCTGCCGATGCAGGGGACACGAGTTCGTGCCCGTTCTGGGAAGATCCCACATGCCGCGGAGCACCTGGGCCTGTGAGCCATGGCTGCTGAGCCTGCGCGTCCGGAGCCTGTGCTCCACAACGGGAGAGGCCACAGCAATGAAAGGCCCGCATACCACAAAAAAAAAAAAAAAAAAAAAAGGATCATAAACCATGATCAAGTGGGATTTATTCCAGGGATGCAAGGATTCTTCAATATATGCAAATCAATCAATGTGATACACCATGTTAACAAATTGAAGAATAAAAACCATATGATCATGTCAATAGATGCAGAAAAAGCTTTTGACAAAATTCAACACCCATTTATGATAAAAACTCTCCACACAATGGGCATAGAGGGAACCTACCTCAACGTAATAAAGGCCATATACACCAGACCCACAGCAAACATCATTCTCAATGGTGAAAAACTGAAAGCATTTCCTCTAAGATCAGGAAAATACAAGGATGTCCACTCTCACCACTATTATTTAACATAGTTTTGGAAGTCCTAGCCATGGCAATCAGAGAAGAAAAAGAAATAAAAGGAATACAAATTGGAAAAGAAGAAGTAAAACTGTCACTGTTTGCAGATGACATGATACTATACATAGAGAATCCTAAACATGCCCCCAGAAAACTACCAGAGCTAATCAATGAATTTGGTAAAGTTTCAGGATACAAAATTAATGCACAGAAATCTCTTGCATTCCTATACACTAATGATGAAAAATCTGAAAGAGAAATTAAGGAAACACTTCCGTTTACCGTTGCAACAAAATAATAAAATACCTAGGAATAAACCTTCCTAGGGAGGCAAAAGACCTGTATGCAGATAACTGTAAGACACTGATAAAAGAAATTAAGGATGATGCCGACAGATGGAGAGATTTACCATTTTCTTGGATTGGAAGTATCAATATTGTGAAAATGACTGTACTACCCAAAGCAATCTACAGATTCAGTGCAATCCCTGTCAAATTATCAATGGCACTTTTAACGGAACTAGAACAAAAAATCTTAAAGTTTGTATGGAGACACAAAAGACCCCTAATAGCCAAAGCAGTCTTGAGGAAAAAAACCAGAGCTGGAGGAGTCAGACTCTTGACTTCAGACTAGACTACAAAGCTACAGTAATCAAAACAATATGGTACTGGCACAAAAACAGAAATATAGATCAATGGCACAGGATACAAAGCCCAGAGATAAACCCATGCACCTATGGTCAACTAGTCTATGACAAAGGAGGCAAGGATATTCAATGAAGGGAAGACAGTCTCTTCAATAAGTGGTGCTGGGAAAACTGGACAGCTACATGTAAAAGAATGAAGTTAAAATACTCCCTAACACCATACGCAAAAATAAACTCAAAATGGACTAAAGACCTAAACGTAAGACCGGACACTTATAAAACTCTTAGAGGAAAACATGGGAAGAACACTGCTTGACATAAATCACAGCAAGATCTTTTTTGATCTACCTCCTAGAGTAATGGAAATAAAAACAAAAGTAAACAAATGGGACCTAATGAAACTTCAAAGCTTTTGCACAGCAAAGGAAACCATAAACAAGACCAAAAGACAACCCTCAGAATGGGAGAAAATATTTGCAAACAAATCAACAAAGGATTAATCTCCAAAATTTATAAACAGCTCATGCAGCTCAATATTAAAAAAACAAACAACCCAATCCAAAAATGAGCAGAAGACCTAAATAGACATTTCTCCAAAGAAGACATACAGCTGGCCAAGAAGCACATGAAAAGCTGCTCAGCATCACTAATCATTAGGGAAATGCAAATCTAAACTACAATGAGTTATCACCTCACACCAGTTAGAATGGGCATCATCAGAAAATCTGCAAACAAATGCTGGAGCAGGTGTGGAGAAAAGGGAACCCTTTTGCGCTGTTGATGGGAATATAAATGGATACAACCACTATGGAGAACAGTATGGAGATTCCTTAAAAAAACTAAAAATAGAATTACCTTATGATCCAGCAATCCCACTACTGGGCATATACCCAGAGAAAACCATAATTCAAAAGGACACATGCACCCCAATGTTCATTGCAATAGCCAGGTCATGGAAGCAACCTAAATGCCCATCGAGAGACGAATGGATAAAGATGTGGTACATATATTCCAATGGAATATTACTCAGCCATAAAAAGGAATGAAATTGGGTCATTTGTTGAGATGTGGATGGATCTAGAGACTGTCATACAGATTGAAGTAAGTCAGAAAGAGAGAAACAAATATTGTATATTAATGCATATATGTGGAACCTAGAAAAATAGTACAGATGAACCAGTTTTCAGGGCAGCAGTTGAGACACAGATGTGGAGAACAAACGTATGGGCACCAAGTGGGGAAAGCTGTGGCGGGGTGGGGGTGGGATGGTGGTGTGCTGAATTGGGCGATTGGGATTGACATGTATACCCTGATGTGTATAAAATGGATGACTAATAAGAACCTGCTGCATAAAAAATCAAATTAAAAAATTAAAATGTATATCTGTAGTTAATGATGTATGTATTATATTTTAGTTGTATTTTAAATATAACAAATTTTCAGGGTGTTTTTTTTTTCTCTTCATTTTGTTTAGTTTTTAAAGAACTTTAATCAGTTTACTTACTGTAAAAGCAGAGTTTCTGGGTTCAGGAGTGTATTAAGTTGAATCGTGTGTAATTGACTTTTTTGGTAGGGCAAGATTAATTTGATATAGTTCCACCTAATGTGTTGATTTGATGTGGAGGTGAGTAATTTTGGGATATGGCAGTGTTTTTTGGAAATACAACTGTCATGTTAACTAGTACACTAGGGGGCCAGTGACTTTCATCCATAGTCATGTCGTTTGAGTGGGAAAGAAATCCTCATCTACTTTAGTCTAGAGAAATCATCAGGCAGCTTAATCTTTATGGTGAGACTGGACGGGGCATAATGTGATCTTTAAGATCTTGTTCAGTCCTATTCTGTGATTCTGTATAGTTTCACTACTCTTTACAGTATATTCAGGAATAGGACACAAATGTTAATGAAAGAGAAGGACAGCCTACAATCTCTCCTCTGTGGTAGATTCGTGCCCTAACTAGTGTGAGCCCCAGAAGACCAAGACAGTAGAAGATAGCCCTGATTTATGCTATGGATCTTTTATTCATGAAGTTCACAACTTTTAAAGTTGTATTATTTCTTAGGTCTTCATGGAAGTTCCGGGAAATTAACTGGATCTACTTCTAGTCTAAATAAACTCAGTGTTCAGAGTTCAGGGAATCGCAGATCTCAGTCATCTTCCTTGTTGGATATGGGAAACATGTCAGCCTCTGATCTTGATGTTGCCGACAGAACCAAATTTGATAAGGTAAAATAAAATAACAAGTACTTCTTAAACATTACTATTAGTTTTCTAGCATCAGTTTGTTATTCCTTTAATTGTGTTCAAAGATTTGGGCTCCGTTGGCTCTTTTAATTAACCATATCTTACTTTACAGTTCTGAATCTGAAAAAAATATTGTCACATGTCAACTGAAATGTGATTTATCAATTAAATGACATAACAGTTTTATTAAAGTTTGTTATAAATCATAAAGTGCTTGCAATCATAAATCCAGTTATTTGAGCAACTACAGAGTAAAGAGGAAATAGCTGTTATGAAGCTAAACTGTTCTCTGCAATGCATTAAATAAGTTTAAAAAGTTTATCTCGTAAAGCAATTATACTCCAATAAAGATGTTAAAAAAAAAAGTTTATCTCTGTGTTCCTCTTTCCAGATTTTGAGTAAATAATTGTTGTGAGTTTTATTTTAAGTGTGTTCTGGCCCTGTTATGCCTTGATAATACTGTATTGTCCTTTTGATCTTGAAAGTGTTTGCTTTGGGGATTCTATTGAGATTATAGATGAAGCATCCCTGGTCCCTGCAGAAAAGTAATTAAATGTGGAATGTTATTTTAAGCACTTTTGTTCAGTTCTTTGTAGGATCATTTTGGTTTTCTTCAGATCTTTGAACAGGTACTAAGTGAACTGGAGCCCCTGTGTCTGGCAGAACAGGACTTCATAAGTAAATTTTTCAAACTACAGCAACATCAAAGCATGCCTGGAACTATGGTATGGCTCACATTTATTTATTGGCTAGTATTTATGACCTGTAGCATAATTAGCCTAATTAATATATTGCCACAATTTCAATGTCAGAACAGAAAAAGACAAAATTTATAATTAAGGATTTTTAAAATACATTTTGCCATACAAGATACTAAAAACAGTGATACAGTTTGGGCATCTAATCTAATATTCCAGACTATTTTAGGCCTAAGCATTGTCTAAATTAGTAAGGGGGGAGAATGTCTGAATTTACTTTGCCAAAAACTTTTTTTTTTTTTTTGGCTGTGCTGTGTGGCATGCAGGATCTTCCCGGAACAGGGATGGAACCCAGGCCCCGTGCAGTGGTAGTGTGGAGTCCTAACCACTGGACTGCCAGGCAGTTCCCACAACAAAACATTATTTAAAAAACAGTTTTAGTAATCATCAAGAAAAAATAGGATTAAAAAAATAAAAAAGATGTTTGCATATATATACCATGGTCTTTATAAAAAAGAAAGTAAGAAAGAAAAAAAAATGTGGAGGCCTCAAATCTGAATCTTATGGCTTTGTTACTAACTAGCTATGAGTCCTTAAAGCAATTATTTAATCCCTGTTTTTCCTCATCTGTGCAATAGGTATAATAGTACCTACTCATCATGCCTCTCTGATGGCATAAGTGTAAGAAAGTAAAATGAGAGATTTGTAAGAATATTTTGAAGAACTTAAAAGCACAGTGCAAATTGAGTGAGTTTTTTTTTTAGATTAAGGTCATCTTAAAAAAGAGAACCAACATATCAAAAGCAGGCCTAAAATGAATAACAAATTAATTATTTTAAATGGTTAGGGATTTGTTGTTGTAGGTGGTCCAGGTAGTTAATATGTTTACTCGTTAGCTTCTGTAAGAACTTTCGATAGCATTTTTTAATACCAAAATTTTATTAAAATGATCATTGAGATTTCTTTAATTTTTAAAATTCTCTCTTGAAAGTTGTTTCTGGATGTTTTTGTTGAGCTGCCTTTCCATTCCCATGCTTCCTCTGAGCCTCCTCAACCTTCTCTCTCCTTTCCCCTCATTGCACACACACAAAGACAACTTCTCATGCCACAGTAATTCTAAGATAAAATCTAAGAACATAGCACTTCCTGAACATTCTTAAACAGCATCCTAAATTGTATAGTTTTGTCGGTAATATTGCCTTTAAAAATCATTATTTCTCATAATATATTCTCTCCTAGGAATTTTAAGACTGAGCAGGCTATTGCTATATAAACTAGTCAAATTGTTGGTCTTTTATTATGTAAAGTACCTGAATAATTTTTGCAGACTGAAGCAGAGGACCTAGATGGAGGAACGTCGTCACGGCAACATAATGTTGGCACACCACTGCCTGTTTCATCTGAGTATGTGTTTGTTACTATCTGTTGTTTATTTTGGAAAAAAATAAACTTTAAATTGAGCAGAAAGGAGTGCTGCTCAGTGAAGAGTTCACATGACTCTCCATAACTGACAGCACTCAGAGCATCAGCCTGTGTGCCCAGTGTCTTATCGAACATCTTACTGAAGTAAAATTGGTCCTATTTATGGCTCTTCGGCTCTTTTTGCTATAGCAATCACAGAAATGCAATCAATTTTGATATTTGCTGGTAGGAAGTAGCATTTGAATTGCAGTGTATTTCTCAGAACTCACAAAGTACATTTCAGAACCCAGTTTTACAAATGACCAAGTTACTTTGAGTGATAAAACTTCACTTCAAAAAAATATGTTTATATTGGAAACCACTATAGGATAATTAGTTCATCATATTTGGACAGTGTTAGTTGAAATACCAAATTTTAGTCATTTTATGTATACCCAGGGGATAAAGTTGAAGATGAATACACCTGAAGCTTGTAATAACTTTTCTATATTTTGTATGTTTTCTGAACAGGAAAGATATGATTCGCCAAATGATGATTAAAATATTTCGCTGCATTGAGCCAGAACTGAACAACCTGATTGCGTTAGGAGACAAAATTGATAGCTTTAACTCCCTTTACATGCTAGTCAAAATGAGTCATCATGTGTGGACTGCACAAAATGTGGACCCTGCTTCTTTTCTAAGTACTACATTGGGAAATGTTTTGGTGACTGTCAAAAGGAACTTTGATAAATGTATTGTAAGTTCTTTTTTTTGTTTGTTTTTTAATAACTTAGAATTCTAATCGTTGCAAAAAAAATGTATTTAAACCAAGAGATTTCCAGCTTTCCACTGTGGGATCTACTGCCCAAAGCCTTGAAGCAGAGTGTTGGCTACAATTTACATGAACAGAGCTAGTTGGATGGTGCTGTGCCATCTAGTTTCCCATCCACACTGTGAATCTTGGCAAGTTCTGGAGTAGGTGGCATAGAGGCAGCAGCTGCATAAGAGATCCACTAAGTAACTGAAATTTCAGTTGACTATTAATGACCATAGATTTAATGAAACAATTGAAACTATCACTTGAATTTATTGTTTTGCTTCTTTTAATATACTCCAATAAGATAATTAATAACTGGATTATTTTAATTGCTTATTTAAATTAGTTTATTAGTTTAATAGCTTTAATTAATAATCATGTTACTTTATTTTAAGAATTGTTCTTATGTTAACTTTTGGCAATCACCATTTTCCTCCTTCTAATAGGGAAAAAAGATCATTAACTTTTTTTTTCTGTTAGGTTTTGGTAAGCTTGTAGGTATGAACTGGACTGGGCCAGTTTCTAAAAAGAAAGTTTAATTTTATTAATATATTTAGTATATAAAAGTGGATATTTATTATCTGAAATTTTCTACTATGTAACCTCTAAGTTAAATCCAGCTTTTGAATAGCCATAGAAGAATGGGAGAATAATAAAAATATTAAGGGCAGTTAAAATCCATATTATTTTTTATACTTTCTAAAAATATTTATTGAGATTCTAAAAGTTTAAAAACAGTCTGTGTCCACTGTAGAACCTTAAATGTCACCTCAACAGTCTTGTTAATCCTCCTTCCCTACCAAGTGATTTCACTTGGCATTTGAAGTATTATGAAATTTAACCATTTAAGGCTTATCCTCTTCCCTACCCTGCCTTCTCCAGAGGTGATGATAAACCTGGAAGGTCTGATTGCAAGCTGATAGCCAAAAGGAAAAGGAAGAACTACCAAAGGCTAAGATAATGAGTCCCATTTAACATAACTGGAACACTGAATCATGAGGATACTATATATTTACAGAATATGAAGGTTCTGCTGCTTTTATCAGGAAAATATAACTTTATATAATACCTCTCAACCCAATAGAACATAGTTGTTGAAAGCATAAGATGTAGTATCAGGTAGATGTAGACATGGGTTCAAAAGAAGTGCTTAGCACATTGCCTGGCACAGAATAAGAGCTTACTAATGGATCACTTACAATGGTGGTGGTGATAATAGTACTAGTAATTAATAATAGTTTATTAAAGAATGTTCATGTTACTCTCAAGAGCGGGAAGTGAAGAAATTAAGCAAAATTAACCTAGACAAACGTATAAACTCATTTTCTCCTAAATTGCGTGTATTTCTAAAGGATATACCTCTTATCACCAAAGGGAGAAGGATGGTTCCTTCTGCTGACTGTCATCACTCTCTGTTTCTTATTTTAACTCACATCTTCTCAGTGTCTGGTTGATTGTGTTTGCTCAGTGTTACATGTTTTGGTACATGGGACAAGATCAGAACCTAGGGCATAATGAATGGGTAATGAATGGGTCTTTGTGTATTAAGACAGAAACATGAATGTCAGATGACTGCAGAAAGTGGAATAGATAGCACCTGAGTTTGGCACTTTCATCTGGTGGCCAAGCCCAAACTATTCTTCAAGGAACAGTGCTAAAAATGTTAGCCTAGCAAGAACCAGAGATAAAATTAGAAAGTAACTGACACATCAAGTACTACCAAGCTGGACTTTGCAATCCGGTACATTTCTTAGCTGCATTTAGTTTGCTTTTCAGGATTCCTCACACTATAGTGACGTGGATTTGCACTCTTAAACCTTTGAAAATGATAAGATTTGGCTGTCTCATCATTGTTTATTCTTGCCTTCTTTGTCATAGATTAATTAACCATATAAGCACAGGTTTATTTCTGGGCTCTCTGTTCTGTTCCATAAATCTATGTATGTGTTTCTGTGCCAGTACCATACTGTTTTGATGACTATAGTTTTGTAGTATAGTTTGAAACCAAGGAGCATAATACCTCTGGCTTTGTTCTTCTTTCTCCAGATTGCTTTGACTATTATGGTCTTTTGTGTTTCCATACCAGTTTTAGAATTATTTGTCCTAGTTCTGTGAAAAATGCCGTTGGTATTTTGATAGGGATTGCATTGACTCCCTTGATTGCCTTGGGAAGTATGGTCATTTTAACAATATTAATTCTTCCAGTTGTTGAGCAGGGTTTATCTTTCCATTTGTTTGTGTTGTCTTCAGTTTTTTTCACCAGTGTCTTACAGTTTTCAGAGTACAAGTCTTTTACCTCCATAGTTAGATTTATTCGTAGGTATTTTATTCTTTTTGTTACAACTATAAATGGGATTGTTTTCTTAATTTCTCTTTCTGATGGTTCCTTATTAATATACAGAAACAAGATTTCTTTGTTATCTGCAATCTTGCTGAATTCATTTATTCTAATAGTTTTTTGGTGGCATCTGTAGGATTTTCTATGTATACTATCATGTCATCTGCAAATAGTGAGAGTTTTACATCTTCCTTTCCAATTTAGATTCCTTTTATTTCTTTTACTTACCTGATTGCTGTGACTGGGACTTGCAATAACATATTGAATAAAAGAACAATTACTTTTCTAATCCACATGTCGTATGGTTTTCAGGTTTTACCCCCAAAACCTCAACACAGTGAAATTTTAGGTAAGAGTTGAAAATGATCCAACACCACTTGGCAATGTAATTCTTACTGTGAATAGATCTAGATAACCTGAGAAGTGCACAGAACCGTAATTGAACCCAGGGATCATTTTGAACCCAAGTGTCTAGATTCTGTCTATATGAAACATCCCTTTTGCACTTTGTCACCATCATACAGAAGCACTTTGCTTACAAATTTAGAATAAGTAACTAATAGATACATGGAAAATGATATAATGCAAATCCATGGTAGAAATGCCTGTTCTCCTTCTCTGTCCTCATACCCCAAAAATACAGAACTTCTCTATCCAAACAAGTTTTAGGCTGCTATGATTTGGAAGTAAGCTATGGTTCTCAAACTTGACTGCATAGCCACCAACCAGAAATAATCTTGAGAAATCCCGTGTGTGCTCTGATATCTGCTCTGCCCCAGAATGGGCAATCACTGTATACTTATCTTTTGTAAATGATAAAAATGTTTATTGGTTGTTTTTACTTTAAACAAAGACCTGAGGTTCACAAGCTTTGATTGCATCTTGTTTTAAATAATTTGTATATTTTTTTGACTTTATTTTCTTATGTAAAATATATGTACTTTTTAATCTGTAGAAATAGTTTTTCTTAGTTATCCGTATTGTATTCATCTTTATTTAGTAAACATTCAAAATGTTCTAGGTATTAAATTATGTCCTGTCTCTATGATGTATACATTTGCTTTAAATTATATGCTGTTTCTAAGTTGCTTGGCTATTTTTCTCCCTTGCGTTCTGCCTATCTTTAGAGTAACCAAATAAGGCAAATGGAGGAAGTAAAGATCTCAAAGAAGAGTAAAGTAGGAATTCTCCCATTTGTTGCTGAATTTGAAGAGTTTGCTGGACTTGCAGAATCAATCTTTAAAAATGCTGAGCGTCGTGGAGATCTAGATAAAGCATATACTAAACTTATCAGAGGAGTGTTTGTTAATGGTAAGCTTTTGTTACATTCTAAAGAATTTTTTGGTTGGTTTTCATTATTTCTGGTAAGTTAGAAGTTGGGGACAGATATGTTCATTATTTTCCATGTTCTATAGTCTTTTTTAAAAGTTTTCTGAAATTAAAGATTTCTTAAATTTGAAAAATAAACAATACATAAAACCCATTTGTATTCACCAGGAACCACTTATATTTTAGGGTTCATATGTGCTTATCACTATGCAAAATTGAAATTCATTGTTTAAACACAAAAAGTGATCTCCCGGATTACATTGCTTTTTAGCAAGAGTCTTCCAGAGATGATCAGCAGTGATGTCTGTGTAACCTTAAACAAATCAATTCACTTCTTTAGGCTTGTTTTCATATGTGTCACATAAGGTAGATTAATGCTAAAATACTATAATTCACCGTCTTCCTATGTCAGATCACACAATTAAGTTACAGAAACAGTGTGGATGTGTTGTTTAATTTGAAATAAATGATCTGACTGCATCTATTCAGGAATTTTTAAAGCTAAAAGATTGACAGGAAATGGAATGATCTCACCAGTTATAGATAACATATTTTCAGTGGAAACAGGTTTAGGGGAAAGATAGATAAATTATATGATTGAATGTTTGTATGGTTGATAGTTCGTTTAAAATTCAAAGTAGCTTTGCTTTTTCTAATTGTAAAGTAATATATGCTCATTACATACCCCCAAATATCAGCAAACTGATTTTAAAAATCAAGAAGAAAATAAGGATAATTTGTAATCTAATCATGCAAAGATAACATTTAATTTTTTCCCTGCTAAACTTTTGAGTATATCTCTCTCACTGGTGTATATGTACATATTGTGTGTGTGTGTGTGTTCTCTAATTTAAAAAGTTTTATCATACCTTACACACTGTTTTGGAACCTACTAGACTCTGTACTTCTAGTGTCTTTCCTTGTCTATTAATATAGATAACCATAATCATTTTTAATGATCGCATAGTATTCCATGTAGCATTATTTATTTACCAGATCTTTTGTTAATAGGCATTTAGTTTGTTTCCAGTTTCCTCCATAGATTTCTGTATACTTGTCCAATAATTTCCTTAGGATCAATTATTAGAAATGGAATTACTGGGTCAAAAATTTTGGGTCTGTGTTGAGGCTTTTGCCAAATAGCCACACAGAAAGATTATACCAGTTTAGTGCTTTGAGCATTTGGTGAAAGTTTCTATCACATCTGCATCAAAGCCCAATATTACTAGGTATTATCAATCTTTTTATTCTTTGTAAACCTGAAAGACTATAAATCAGTTTTGTTTATGGTATGTTTTACCATGCAAGAGCTTTCAAATTTTATTTGAAATATTTATTCATCATATTTATTTGTCTTTCTCTTTATGATCCTAAGTTTTGTGCCATTATTAGAAAGTTCATACTATCACAAAATTATTTCTTTAATTTACTTTATTTTTCTTAGTACTTACGATTATATTCATTTATTTACTTGCTTTTAACATTTTAAGTACTTGAGCAATTTAGAATTTGTTTGTCTGAAAGATGTGAAATAAGAATCCAAATTTAGTATATTCAAAAGGACCAGCTAGTTGTCCTAAACATTTTGAATAATTCATCATTTCCCCACTGATTTGAAAAGCCACCTTTATTCTATACTAAGTTTCCATATATATATATATATTTGGGACTGTTTTAGAATGATTTTTCATTAGGTTTAGGTAGATGTGAAAATCCTTCAATACAGTATATTTTATTCTATTAAGTCCAGAAATGTGCTTACTTCTTAAACTTACAAATGAAAAAAATCCTGTAAATTTTTCCTAGCTAAATATGGTTATACTTATATCAGGATGTTATATGTTTTTTCTGTTTTCATTTTAGTGGAGAAAGTAGCTAACGAAAGCCAGAAGACGCCCAGGGATGTAGTCATGATGGAAAACTTCCACCATATTTTTGCAACACTTTCTCGTTTGAAAATCTCATGTCTAGAAGCTGAAAAAAAAGAAGCCAAACAAAAATACACAGATCACCTTCAGTCTTACGTCATTTACTCTTTAGGACAACCTCTTGAAAAACTAAATGTAAGTATATTTTCATTCAGTATATATTTCCTGGTTTTGAACATGTGTACATATGAATAACACAATAGACATATGTTTTAAATTTGCTCATATATTGATGCGGGAGGATAAGGAAGGAGAGACTCAGATACTTAAGCTGCCAGTGTGCCAAGACACTGCTAGATGTTTTATATACATTATTTCTTTTAATTCCTATGAACAGTGATGTGGAGTAAGATGGTATTATCCCCATTTTACAAACAAAGAAACTGAAAGTAAATGAAAAGTTATAATAACTGGAAAGTAGCAAAGCTGGGGGGTGAACCGTAGATTTAGGCTTTTCCATTATACCAGACTCTTATTTCTTACCTCATAAATGGCTAACCTTTATCCCTAGTTCACATGAAGATTTTGAAAACTTTATCAAGATAAAAGGAAAACCAAAAATTGTTTGGTTCGTTGCCTTTTCTTTTCGCTTCTTTTCTTGACTTCTCATTCCCCAGAGCAAGTCTGATCATTAAAAGTGAGAAATGAGGGACTTCCCTGGTGGTCCAGTGGTAAAGAATCCGCCTTCCAATGCAGGGGTCATGGGATCAGGGAACTAAGATCCCACATGCCACGGGGCAACTGAGCCCGCATGCCACAATTACTGAGCTCGTGCACCTCAACTAGAGAGCCCGAGTGCCGCAAATTACAAGAGCCCACGCGCTCTGGAGCCTGTGCGCCACAACAAAAGAGCCCGCGTATCACAAATAAGACCCAACACAGCCAAAAAATAATAAATAAACAAAATAAACATATTTAAAAAGTGAGAAATGATAGTTTTAGAGAATTGTGCAACATAGTAGAAGCTTAAATAGACCCTTCTAACTAACTTTGTCCACAGTATGATTAGTCATCTTCTGTAAGTTTTTAACTTGAAATGAGTCAAATAAAAATTATGTATCTGTTGTCAATAATTCAAATAATTGTTTTGATTAAAAGACATTTAATCAGATGCAGAACCAGTTCTTTCTAAAACTTAAGAACAGACAGATATTCCTTTAGGGTAGAAGGTTGGTCTCAGACCTAAAGCCTGCATAATACTTACCTGCAACATAGAGGCACTTCCTTTGAAATCAAATTTAAAGCAGAAACATTGATAGACCCCTTATTATTTAACATCGTTATGGAAGATCTAGCCAATGCAATAAGACCGAAACATAAAGATATACAAAGGAGAGTCAAGGTTATAATTACCTGTATATAATATGTTGGAATTATTTTATCTGGTAAAGTAATAGGATTCAAGATAAATATATCAAAAAATAGTTTATTTCCTGTATGTTATAATAACCAATTAAAAGTCTCTGTAGAAACAAAATTTTAAAAGTACCAGGGATAGACTTGTCAAAAATTACTGTCAAAAAATTAATAATTTATAAGAATAAGTAATTAATAATTGCTAAGAAAATTTTAGAGAAAAGTAATGACTGGATTTGGCTTGTCGGTATTAAGTCATATTGTGCTCAAATAAAGACTTGCCAATCAATATGCATATTAAAAGACCAATTATAATTAAAAGACAACCTGAGGAGAATATTTGTAACACCATGCCAGTATATTTAATCTAAAAGATCTTTTTAAAATCAATGAGGAAAGCACTAAGACCTCAACATATAAATGGGCAAGGGTTCTGAATGTACCACTAAGCATCTGAAAAGCAGGTTAACTTCATTTATAGCCAAAGAATTGTGAAATAAAATGACAAACTTTTTTCACTTTTTAAAGTGGCAAAGATTTGTTTTTTAATTGTGCTAATGCTGATGATAGTATGGTAAGATAAAAGTCTCATATTACTGTTGACAGAAATATAAACTGATTGATATATAAATATAAACTTTTCTGGGAAGCAATTTGTGTATGTATATGAAGAGTCTTCAGAATGCTTAACAATTATACTCTATAATTTCTAGAATTATAGTGTAGAAATTTATGCTGGGTAGTAATCAGTAATGTGGGTAAATACGTATAAAAGTTATTTGTGACAACTGTATTTATAAGAGTTTGTTTTTTTTTTTGATGAGTAGATTTTTCCAACTCCAAGAAAAAAGAGTGAAAAATATTAAATACCCAATACTGGAGGAATGAATAAACAAATTGTAGTTCAGTCATTGGATGGAACATTATGCAGCCATTAAAATGTATACTTTGGGAAAACATATAAAATATTAAGTGGAAAAGCAGCGTGCAAAATTATAATCTCATTTATGTACTCACATCAAAAGACTAGCAGGAAATCTAAAATGTTGATAGTGGTTATCTCTGAGTGGCATGATAATAGCTGATTATTATTTGATCCTTTATATTTTCACACATTGTCTGATTTTTACATAATGAATATATACTATTTTATAATCAGATTTTTTTTTTAATTTAAGTGGTAATGAAAGCAGTTCTTAGCCATTATTTCTTTCCATTTCCTCAAAGCATTTCTTTGAAGGCGTTGAAGCTCGGGTAGCACAGGGTATAAGAGAAGAGGAAGTAAGCTATCAACTTGCATTTAACAAACAAGAACTCCGAAAAGTTATTAAAGAGTATCCTGGAAAGGAAGTAAAGAAAGGTCTAGATAACCTCTACAAGAAGGTTGACAAACATTTATGTGAAGAGGAGAATTTACTTCAGGTATGCTTTAGTTCTTTGAACCATCCTAGATTGCACATCCTTACATATGTCGCTTTTCTCCAAAATATTCCTCTAGAAATACTATGCATTTTCTAATTTTAGTGTAGGAGGAAAGTTCCACAAGGTACAGACCAGATTAATGAATTGTGAGGGGAAGAAAGGAATAATATTTATATAAGTTTATATGACTATTCCTGTTTATTTTGTATTTCTTTTTTATTGTTTTGAGGCATTAAGTTGTTTTTCTTTTGTTTGGGGATGGGTTTTTTCGTTGCTTTTTTGTTTTGTTTTAGTTTTGAGGGTGGCAAGGAAATGGAATGGTGTATAGTACAGTGGAGTGATTCTGAGCATAGGGGTTGGAGCTGGAAATGGTTTCATAATCTGGCTCCAGATAAAGCTTCATGGTTTGGGGCAAATTACTTCACATCTCTGAGCCTCAATTTCCTTATTTGAAAAGTAAAAATAATACCTCTCCTGTATACTGGGCACTACTATTACTGTCATTGCCATTTTATACATGAGAAAATCAAAGCTTAGAGAGGTGGAGTAATATGACCATGATCCTATAGCTAATGAATGGTAGAGTCAGATTTAAACTGCCAACTGAGCCATCATTCTTTATAAGCCATACTAAAAGGCCCAGAGATGAGTGAGAATAATTCTGATTTTAACACCATGGAAGGCTTCATGAAGGAAAGCATTTGTGTTAGCCTCTGAAAGTCAGATACTAACTTAACAGATAAAGTAGGAGAAGTGGCCTTCCAGGTGGATGAAATACCATGAGCTAAAAGATGAGAAGCAAAAAAGTGTAAGTAAAACTTTAGTAAATAGTCTTAAGTTGTCTATTAGGAATTCAGGGTTTATGAGATTTAGGGTTTATAAGGAAAAATCCCCTCAACTGGCAGATAGGGATGATTTCATGGTACCCACCCTCACCAGGTTGTCATGAGACTTAAAAAGGATAATGTATACATAAAGCACTTTGTACTGTGCTGATATGAAATAAGTCAATAAATATAACCTATTAATATTAGCTATTATGTCAATGTGTGTATCAGATTCTGTCTTGATAGTTGTCTGCATCGTGATTTCCACTTCCAGATTATAAATTCCTTTGATTGCAGATGATTGGTCTGACTCATCTTGGTGTCCTCCATGGCATCAAGCAGTGTTTTGCATCATCAATTTTAGATAAAGAAATTGTTAAACTTTCATATGAAATGAAATTTAGGCATTCAGTGTTGCATTTCATTTAATCATTAGTCTTAGTTTCATACATAGTTGTGCATATCCTCATCGGTGTTGGATATTGGAGTAAATATAATAACAGCTAAACGTAATGAGTGCTTACTGTGTCACACTGTTCTGAGCACTTTACGTGTATCCACTCATTTAACCTCACCTGCAGCTTGTGAGGAAGGTATTATTATCATTACCCCAGTTTACAGATAAGGAACTTGAGGCACAGAGCAATGATGTAATGTACTCAAGGTCACAAAGCTTATAAGTGGAAGGAACCAGTTTCTATCTCCAGAATGTATGTTCTTAACTATTATTCTAAATCCTTAGAATATATCCTGACATTATTTCTACATACTTGACTGTATTATTTCCATTCATAGTTTAACGACTCTTATTTTCATTTTTATTATAGGTGGTGTGGCACTCCATGCAGGATGAATTTATACGCCAGTACAAGCATTTTGAAGGTTTGATAGCTCGCTGTTATCCTGGATCTGGTGTTACAATGGAATTCACTATTCAGGACATTCTGGACTATTGCTCCAGCATTGCGCAGTCCCACTAAACCTTATAAAAGAAGAAAAGATAAATGAAAAAAGCACTCTGAGTACACCAGACACTATTCAAAAACATCAAGCAACCGTTTTGAGAACCAGACTTAAAATTTTATGTATGAATGTCAGATAAATGGGTAATACCATACCACAAATATTCAAAAGCGAAAGTACCAATCTATGTGGCAGTTTAATTTGCCCAATAGGTTGTGTACTAAAAGCATTATCTCGGGCTTCCCTGGTGGTGCAATGGTTAAGAATCCGCCTGCCAATGCAGGAGACGTGGATTCAAGCCCTGGTCCAGGAAGATCCCACATGCCGTGGAGCAACTAAGCACGTTTCCCACAACTACTGAAGTCCGCACACCCTAGAACCCATGCTCTGCGACAAGAGAAGCCACTTCAATGAGAAGCCTGTGCACCACAACGAAGAGTAGACCCTGTTCGCTGCAACTAGAGAAAGCCCACATGCAGCAGCGAAGACCCAACGCAGCCAAAAATAAATTAATTAATTAAAGCATTTATCTCATCATAAATGCCTTTATCATTTTTCCAGACTGTCCAGGAAATTTTCCTGTATTGCCTCGCTTCTTATATTTAAGAGTGGTTATCCTGGGCTTCCCTGGTGGCGCAGTGGTTGAGAGTCCGCCTGCCGATGCAGGGGACACGGGTTCGTGACCCGGTCCAGGAAGATCCCACATGCCGCAGAGTGGCTGGGCCCATGAGCCATGGCCGCTGAGCCTGTGCATCCAGAGCCTGTGCTCCGCAACAGGAGAGGCCACAACAGTGAGAGGCCCGCGTACCGCAAAAAAAAAAAAAAAAAAAAAAAAAAAAAAAAAAGAGTGGTTATCCTATGTGTAATGCATTGGGAGTTCTTCAGCTTTCACTAATTCAGTATTGCTTACAAATGTAACTACTAAAATTTTGTATAGAACTTTTTCCCTCTAACTAATGTATATATGGATAGGGATCTTGTGATGATCAGTTGTAAACTTGGAATTTGAGGATTATGTGACTCTGTGTAGCAGTGAATCTAAAATACAGAAGTTTTCAAAAAAATTAAAATTTGGTAGTATTATTCTTAGATCTATCATGCTATCATTTGTATAAAAGCAAGTTCTTATAAAATCAGTATATAAAAATGAATTACATGTCCATTTACCATAAACCACTTAAAAGTATAATAATAAGAAAAATAAAGGCATTTATAATAGCATTAAAAACATTTAGTATTTAGGACTAAGTCTAATGAAACATGTGCTGTGGACTGAACTGTGTCCCCTCAAAATTGCTATATGGAGGCCCTAACCATGCCCTGCCGTGTGACTGTATTAGAGATAAGGCCTTTAAGGGGGTGATTGAGGTTAAATGAGGTCATAAGGGTGGACCCTGATCCAGTAGAACTGGTACCCTTATGAGAAGAGACACCAGAGCCCTCTCTCTACAATGTGAGGACACAGCAAGAATGCAGCCATCTGCAAGGCAGGAAGAGAGAGACCACCAGAACACAGCCATTCTGGCACCCTGATCTCAAACTTCCAGCCTCCAAAACCATGAGAAAATAAATTTCTGTTGTTTAAATCACCTGATCTCTGGTATCTTGTTATGGCAGCCTGAGCTGACTAACACAAGATGAGTATAAGACCTTTATGGAGAAAATTATGAAATTATTAAAAGATATTTTAAAAGGCTTAAATAAGTAGAGGATTATTTCGTGTTTCCAGGTAAGAACACATAACTTGGTAGAAATGAGAGTTATTCCCAAATTTAAAAATTCAGTGCAAACTTCCAGTTTCCAGTCCAGCAAGTAAGAAGCTTGAAAGTCACCTCTCCATCCTAACAACAAGTGAAAAGCTGAAAAAACTTAAAAGCAACTTCTTAGATCTGTAAGAGAAGCAAGGTCACAGGGCAAACCACTGCCACAGTTGGAGAGATTAATAGGAGAACAGGGAGAATTACAACTTATTGAAACCTCCATAGGAACCAGTGCTAAAGTAGGAAAAAGAACTGTAATTGACAGCTTGCTGGAGATGAGTGTGGATAAGTCAGAGAAAAACTCTGGGGGAACACAGTCTTTGGGGGTAAAACTTTTGTGAGTTTTACCTCCTATAGCTCTACCAAGTTCTCACATGGAATACTGGAGAAAAATTCCCTTGTGCTTCTAGCAAAGGGAGGGAAAAAGGAACCAATTTGAAATATGCCAGAATATTCTACTCTTAACAAAGTCTGCTGTCAGGAGAAATTATTTAACCAGAGCCTAACTGATCTGGGAGAAGGGAAATACCCAAATCCAGTTGGCTCAAGCCTTCCAAATAGAATGGAAGAGAAATACCCAACTTCAGCCCACTCTAGTCATCCTTTTCCACGTAAAGGGGGAGAGGGCATTGAAAAGCACAGGTAAAGTTCACAGTCAAGAGTACAGGCTCATTAAAAGACTGAGACCTTATCTTAGGGCTATAGAGCGCTTCCTCTCCCTCTACACCTCACCACCACATTACTAAGACCTATTTACAACAGTTCTTTTTACCCAGTACATCATTATTTGACTACCAAGAAAAAATTATAAGACATACTAAAAGGCAAAAAACAGTTTGAAGAGACAAAACAAGCATTAGAACAGACTCAGATGTGGCAGGAATGTTGGAATTATCAGATCAGGAATTCAAAATAACTATGATTAACATGCTAAGGGGTCTAATGGATAAAGTAGAAAACATGCAAGAACAGAAATGAAGAAGGCCTTTGATAGGCTTACTGGCAGACTGGACACAGTCGAGAAAAGAATCTCTGATCTTAAGGATCTCACAATAGATACCTCCAAAACTGAAACACGAAGAGAACAAAGATTTTTTTTAAAAAAAACAAACAATGTCCAAGGACTATGGGACAACTACAAAGGGTATAATGTGCTTGTAATGGGAATGCCAGGAGGACAAGAAATACAGAAAGGAACAGAAGAAATCTTTGAAAAAATCATGACTGAGAATTAACCCCAAATCAACGTTTGCCACCAAATCACAGATCCAGGAAGCTCAGAGAACTACAAGCAGGATGAATGCCTGAAAAACTATACCTATGCATATCATTTTCAAGCTACAGAAAAATGAAAGATAAAGATAAAAAACTCCTGAAAGAAGCCAGAGGGGAAAAAAACATCTTAGCTATAGAGGAACAAAGATAATTACATCCCACTTCTCAGAAACCATGCAAGCAAGAAGAAAGTGGAGTGCAATATTTAAAGTGTTGAGAAAAAAACCAACCTAGAATTCTGTATCCTGTGAAATTATTCTTCAAAAGTGAAGGAGAGAGAAAGACTTCCTCAGATAAACAAAAATTGAGGGAATTTGCTGCCAGTAGAACTGCCTTGCAAGAAATATTAAAAGAACTTTAGAAGGAAAATGACACAGTTCAGAAACTCAGATCTGCATGAAGAAAGGAAGAACATCAGAGAAGGAATAATTGAAGGGAAAATTAAAACTTATTTTTCTTATTCTTAATTGATCTAACAGATAACAGTTTGTTCAAAATAACAATAGCAACAATATTCAATTATGTATGCATATATAAATATGCTTATGTATAAGTGAAATGAATCATAGCAGTTATAAAAAAGGATGAGAGGGAGGAATTAGGATTATTTTATTACTATAAGCTACTCTTACTATCCATGACACATTGTAGGGTTATTTGAAAGACTTGGATTAGTTGTAAATGTATATTGCAAACTCTAGGGCAAACAATAAAAAAGTTTTAAAAGAAGTATAACTGATATGCTAAGAAAGGAGAGAAAATGGAATCATATAAAGTGCACAGTTAAAACTACAAAAGACAGAAAAAGAATGACAAAACTAGGAACAAAGAACAAAGGCAACAAATAGAAAACAGTAACATATATGGGTAGCTATTAATCCAACTATATCAAAAATCATTTTGAATGTCAATGGTCTAAATGCACCAATTGAAAGACAGAGATTGTCAGAGTGGATCAAAAAACAAGACCAACCATATGTTTTCAAGAAATCTACTTTAAATATAAAGGCATATACAGAATAAAAGCAAATGGATGGGAAAACAATATACCATGCTAACACTTACCAAAAGAAAGCAGGAGTAGATATATTAATTTTCGACAGAGCAGACTGCAGAGTAAGGAAAGTTATCAGGGATAAAGAAGGGCATTACATAATGATAAAGAGGCTAATTCTCCAGCAAGACCTAACAATCCTTAATGGGTATATGCCTAACAACAGAGCACTGAAATATGTGAGGCGAATACTAATAGAATTGCAAGGAGAAATAAACGAATCTACTATTATAGTTGGAGATTTCAGTTTACCTTTATCAGAAATGGACAGATCCAACAGACAGAAAATCAGTAAGGACATGACATAACAGTACCATCAATCAAATGGAGATAATGGACATCAATAGACTACTTCATCCACAACAGCAGAGTACACATTCTTCTCCTGATCATATGGAACATTCACCAAGATAGACCACATTCTGGACCATAAAAAATGGTTCAGAATAAATTTGAAAGAATATAAATTATCTAATGTCTGCTTTCAGATCACAGTGGAATTAAACTAGAAACCAAAAACAGAAAGATAACGGGAAAACCCCAAAATATTTGGAGATTAAAGACTCAATGCAGTTCCAGTCAAAGTCACAACTGTTTTGGTTCGGTTGCTTTTCGTGGGACCCAACAAGCTGTTTCTAAAATGTATACAGAGAAACAAAAGGCTAATAGCCAAGACACTCCTGAAGAATGAGGTAGAAGGAATTTCCTTATCAAGAATTATAATTAAAGCAGCATTGTATTGGTGCAAAGATAAATAAATAAACAAGTGGAACAAAACCAGGAGTCCAGAAACAGACCCATACAAATAGAGACCCTTGCTTTATTACAGATGTGGCATGGCAAATCAATGGGGGAAAGATAGGCTTGGAATAAATAGTGCTGGAACAGGTTGTTCATAAGAGAAGAGGTAAAAATCGAGCCCTTATCTCACACCATGTACAAAATGAATTCCACATGGATTGGATTCCTAATTGTGAAATGTAAAACTATAGAACTTAAGAGAGTATCTTTTTACCTCAGGAATGGGAAAGATTTTGTTAAACAAGATGCAAAAATGCAAATCATAAGGGAAAAAAAGTTGATAGATTTGACTATGTCCAAATTAGGAACTTGTGTTCATCTTTCATGAAAATGAAACAACAGACCACAAACTGAGAGATGATAACTGCAACACATATGACAATCAGCATCCAAAACTTATAAGGAACTCCTAAAAATCAGTTTAAAACAAAAAAGACAAACCAGGGAATTCCATGGCAGTCTACTGGTTAGGACTCCGAGCTTCCACTGCAGGGGGGAAGGGTTCCATCCCTGGTCGGGAAGTAAGATCCTGCAAGCCACACGGTGCGCAAAAATAGAAAAAGACAAACCAATAGACAAAAAGGACAAAAAAAAAAAAAAACGTACAGGCATTTCACAGAAGAAAGTGACAGTATGACTAATAAGCACATGAAGTGTTCACTTGACATTAGGGAAATGTTTTCCCTGATTGAATTTAAATTAAATTTAAAAGGATGTGAGGTCAACAGAACACAAATGCTTCTGGAGGAAGCATAAGTTGGTATAATCACTTAAACAATTTAACACTGTCTAGTAAAGTTAAAGATGAGTGTAACCTATGACTCAGCAATTCCACCCCTAAGTCTGTGCTCCAGCGCAGTCAATCTGAATCCAAACTACATGTTAGAATCACCTGGTGTGCTTGTGTAATACGGATGCCTGGGACATTAAATTTCAGCTGAGCCAGGGTGGAGGGCAGGCATCTATAGTTTTTCAAAGCTCCCCAGTGATTCTGGTACTCAGTGTGGATTGAGAATCACTGCCATAAAGAGACTCATGTACTTAGGCATTAGCACAAAGTCTTAACAAAGACCCTATCAGTACAGTTTGTAATAGCAAAAAATTGCAAATACCCCAAATGTCCATTAACAGTAGATGGATAAATTAAGGTATCTTCTTTATATGGCAATACAGTAGTGAAAAATAGTGAATTTTATCTACATACAACAGTGCAGATAAATGCCAGGAAAATAATGTCAGATAAAAAAAAATCACAGAATACATACTGTATGATTCTATTATTATAAAAGTTCAAAACCCAAAATTAAACTATATGTTGTTTAGAGTTGCAAATGTGGTAAAACTGAAGAAAAGCAAGGAAATGATCATAAAATTCTGGAGAGTGATTAGGGACCAAGAAGGGAAGTTTATGGTACCTAGCAGGGACAGGATTTTTTTTTTTTTTTTTTTTTTTTTTTTTGCGGCACGCGGGCCTCTCACTGTTGTGGCCTCTCCCGTTGGGGAACACAGGCTCTGGACGCGCAGGCTCAGCGGCCATGCCTCACGGGCCCAGCCGTTCCACGGCATGTGGGATCTTCCCAGACCGGGTCACGAACCCGTGTCGCCTGCATCGGCAGGCGGACTCTCAACCGCTGCGCCACCAGGGAAGCCCCGGGGACAGGATGTTAAAGGCATATTGTTATGTTCTTTTACTTAACTGGGTAGTGGCTACATGGATTTCATTGTACCATGACACTTTATACCTTACATATATCTTATAAATCTTATATTAGTTCAACATTTAATTTAAAAACATAAAATCAAACTCACATATATGTGTGTATATATCTTTATTGATATATAATAAAACTTGAACATTTATAGATGGTGATCTGGAGCCAAAGAAGATCGAGTGACTTGCTCAGGGTCTAAGCCAAATAATAACAGAGCTGATATTCCACACAACAATAACCTTCCTCTCAAAGTGCTGGCCTTTCTTTTACCCTGTTGATAGCAGGAATGATACAAGTATAAATATGCTTACATCTAAGGACCAAACGCTATCTAATATCTCCATTAACAGGCAAAGGTTAATTTTACCTGAGGTGGTGTGGCAGGTAAAAGAAAGAAAAGGCAGTGGATGACTCCCATCAGCTATAGTCTTCTGGATCTTAAAGATCTATACTATTGTATGCTAGATGGGATAGGGAAGGAGAAACAGAGAACTTTTAAACAAACTACTGAAGATGATAACTTAGAGCAGGGATCCCCAACGCCCAGGCTGTGGACCGGTACCAGTCTGCAGCCTGTTAGGAAACGGGCCGCCCAGCAGGAGGTGAGCGGTGGGCAAGCAAGCAAAGCTTCATCTGCCTCTCCCCGTTGCTCGAATTACTGCCAGAACCATCACTAGCATTACCATCTGGACCATCCCCCCATACCCCAGTCCATGGAAGAATTGTCTTCCACGAAACCGGTCCCTGGTGCCAAAAATGTTGGAGACCGCTGACTTAGAGAATATAAATAAATGAAAAAGTGCTGAGAAAGTAAAAATGGCTATGCCAGGAAGGTTAAATATGCAATATTAGAGTGGTGTCAAAGAAGTAAGATTATTTTCTCATAACTATCTGCTTTGGGATCCTCTACATCGGCACTTCTCAAATAAATGTTAATGTACATAGGGAACAACCAGGAATCTTGTTGAAATGTAGTTTCTGATCCAGCAGATTTTGTGTGGTCCAAGATTCTGCATTTCTAGCAAGATCCCAGGTAATATCAATGCCGCTGGTCTACAGCCCACAGTTTGTGTTGCAAAGCTTAACAGTGATGTAGAGTTACATCATTCATACCTCTGAACAAATCAGGATAATTTGAGTTTTTTCACCTTTGGGAGATAGCTGACATTTATGCTTGTGGTTTTAAAAGAGTTCTCAGTTTGTAATATTTGGTGGCACCATGATACCATGGTATAATGCTCACTTAATCCCTGACTGAGTATAGTACTAAATGCACTTAGGAGGGGGAGCATTCAAAAGACAGTGGGGTAGATGGAAACGGGGAGAGGTATATATGAAAACAGGCAGGGAAAGCAGGTGCTAACAATGGAGAATACAGCAAGCAAGACAAAGCAACGTCGATCTATGAGCAAATCACTTGCCCCACAATCTTTAGAAAGCAGCTTCTGTGAGATCAGCATCTCAATCAATTTCACTTGCAAGATGGTGAGTCCTTCAAGAAGTTCCAGCCTAGTTAGCTAGAGGAGAAGGTAGTGGAAAAGAAATTAAGAAATTGAAGGAATGTGCTCTAATCTGAATTTTATACTTGTCTCCATTTAATTTTAAACAGTTAGCCTTTCTGAATCCCCTGTAAATTACATTGCCCTGTAATTCTCTCCTAAGAGCCTATTCTTCTACTTCATGGCAGTTACCATAACATGAAATATGTTTATTTGTCTTTCTACTTCTTCAGTGTCTTATCTCCCCTACTTAGCCTGCAGTCTTTATGACTAGAATCAAGATTGTTCTGTTTACCAGTATCTATCTAGCACACGTAAGTACTTAATAAATGTTGAATTTAAAAAGTAAAAAGTGGGACTTCCCTGGTGGTCCAGTGGCTAAGACTCTGAGCTCCCAGTGCAGGGGGCCCAGGTTTGATCTCTGATCAGAGAACTAGATCCCGCATGCCGCAACTAAGAGTTCACATGCCACAACTAAAAAAAGAGCCCGCACACCACAACTAAAAGGATCCTACAGGCCGCAAGGAAGATCCCACATGCGGCAACGAAGATCCCATGTGCCGCAGCTAAGACCCCATGCAGCCAGATAAAAAATATTTTCAAAACAATAAATTAAAAAAAAGTAAAAAGTGAACAGGGAGACCTGAATTGTTAATGCATGAAAGGAGGAAACCTTCACGTGTATTTCTTTACGATTCTCTTCCATGTTTACAGTACGACCATATCCTTGAAAGTAAGTTGCATTAGGGCAGAGGCTCTGCCTGCTGTGTTCACTGCTTGAGCCCAGCACTTAATGTGCCACCTTGCTTTAAGTGCTCAGTAACTAGATGTGGAAGATAATGTTCATTCTAGGTGCTGAGTGAAGGAACTGTTATAAGGAAATTGAGCCACAAGATAAAGCAAAAAGAAAAACTGCCCTACTCCCTGTTTTTATACAGGGTCTTGCACAGTGATATAAATTCAACAAAGACTTGATGAATTAAATTCATGGAGGACCTAAATAAACAATGTCTTCTGTAGATTTCAGATATGCTCTTTTTGGGAGGAGGGTTTTCTAGATCTACTGTCAATTCCTCTGATAGATACTGTGGGCTATGGCGTCTGCCTACTCTTCCTTGCTAACAGAGCTCTGCTTTTTACAGAGTAGGAACATGCCAGAAAAAGTGAAAAATCAAGGTTGGCGTAAACCCTTGGATCTCAACCTGCTGCATATTACAGTTGTTGGGGAAACGTTTAAAAATACTGATATCTGTACCCCACCCCGGCCAAATAAATAAGAATCTCTGAAGGTGGAGCCCAAGTTTTTACAAACCTCCCGGGTGATTATAATGGGCAGCATGTTTGCCCTGGTCTAAGCCTGCCATGACTATCCAGCTCTCCTTTGCCTGTAGTTAATTTAGGAATATGCATCTATGCGACCCAGTTCTGGTCAGTGAGATGTAAGAGAAAAATCTGCTAAGGGGTCCTAGAAAAGATTTTCCACCCTGACATAAGAGGAAGTTCATAAGATATGCAGGGTCTTTATCCTCTATGTCTTCTTCCTTCTTGGTATGTTGTGATATGAAGAGATCATGAGGTAGGATCATGAAGGTAGGAGGATTACCTGAGCCATCAAAGAAAATGTAAATCATGGAATGATACATGTCCAAAAATAATATGTATATGAACAGTAGAGAGAGTAGGTACAATTATTTGAAATTTTAGGGTATTGAATTTAATTTCTTTAATGATTATCTAAATGTTACTATTAATCATTAGAGGTTTCTATTTAATTTTCACTGCACAATCATGATCCTTTTAGCTTTGTAGATGATTTAAATAATCGTATTGCAAACAGGTCTGAGAGTTCTTTGGAAGAAATTTTATGTTGTTTTATCAGAATTTAATATTTCTTTCATTTGCTATAGTTTAAAAGAGCCCTTTATCTTTGGATATCTTTCTGGACCAACAGTTCTCATTTTACTCCCCCAGACTTTGCCAAGCTGTAACTAAGCCAATATCGATTCTCTGCAACTACTTTGAGGTCAGGTTGACAGTCAATATTGTAGCACTTAGGGAAAGAGAACTTTCTAAAAGGATTTCTAAGTAGTGGAATAATACCACATTTAATCCAAAACACCACATGCTTTTCTAAGACAGTTGGTAGGCCCTAAATTTAATTTGAAAACACAAAAAATCTTGAAGTGGTTTGTATTAAAATTTACTCATTATAATTTTACTTACTTTTTTTAAGCCAAGTTTACTTATTAACTACAGCTATAAATGTACTATATCTAACTTGTGCTCATAAAAAGTCATTCCCATATTTGTTTATTCAGGAGGAGTAATCTGCTGTAAGATTGCTCAAACCATAACATTTAGCACAGGGAACAGTTCTCTAAGCAGAAGAGAGAGGGGCAACAGTTAATGAGTGTAATAGATGAATACTTTAACCTTTACTGATGCAGCCTGAAATTATGCACCTCTCCCTAGGGCATCACCTTAAGAATTGTGATTTCTCTTCTTATTCTCAGGGCCCCTTGTCTTTTAAATAATTTCCTGCCTCTTAGCCTTGTCTTTGGACCACAGATTTTTTTTTTCCTGCCTGAAATATTATAGTATTGCTGTTCATCAGGGGGTGTACAATTTATCAAAATAATCTAGAAATGAATTGAACTGTTTCTCCTTCTATATCGTAGTAGAATCATTCTGGATCCTGGTAAGACTATCCATCACAGTCTCCATGCTCTGCAAAGATTAGGCAGATGACTATATTAGCTGGACCAATCAGGCTGTCTTCCTCTGCCAGGAATCTGAATCTTGGGCAGAGTGACCCTGAGTGGGATGAAGGCACTTAGAGTTAAATCATTCCAATGGTCACACCAAAAGAGACCACCCATAAATGTCTTCTATAAAGATCTCCAAAGTTGTCCTGGTTTCTATTCCTCCCAAGATCAAGTGGTTCTGTTTTCCTCTGAGTCTGTGAATCACCCAATATTCTTTCCATATTGCAGTCAGGGAGTGGTAGGGAGCCCTTAAGTTAGCTGAAGTTAGTTTCTGTAGCTTGCAACCAAAGATCCCCAATTAATGCAGACTGAAACATGTATGTACACAAAATCAAATCAACTATATAAGACAATAAATGATAGATGCCAAATGTACGATACAGACAGTAAGTGTTGTAATAGCTCAGAGGACTTAGATATATCTGTGGTCTGATAAAGTCAAGAAAGACTTTATAAAGAAATTGGGATATGCATCACTGAGTTACCTTCACCCACCCATCGGGCAGCACCCATGAAGATAAATAGCAGTGTAACACTGAGCTAAGAGCTCAGGCTCTGAAGTCAGAGAGAACTGGGCTCAAATCCTCCTCTCTCTGGCTGTATGATCTTGTTCAAGTAAGTCAGCCTTTGTGCCTCATTATCCCTATTTGTAAAATGGAAAGAGTAGTACTCCTCTCATAGGTTCATTGTAAGGATTAAACCAGATAATGTTTGTAAGATGTTTAGCACAGTACTAATAAAAATTCAATTTTAAAAAGAAACAAATCAATCATGCATTTCTTTGCAATGGTTGAGAAATCGGACTCATCTCTCCAGGGTGAGTGGATGACGCACTCACATACGTTCTCAGGACAGAGGGAGTCTCATCAAGTCTTTTGTCTGTGAAGCCATTACCCACAAAGTCTTCAGTAACTTGCTAATGTTATTTCATTAGCCTTTCGCAAACCTGTGAGACAAAGCACAGGAGAAAGTTTCTAGCTTCAACCAGACTACCAAGAAAGTGGTTTCGAATTCCCCCCAGTGACATGGAAAAGAGGTTCATTCACAGATTCTGGAAACTAGATGTGAACTGGGTCCTGTTTCTTATTCCTACACCAATAATCTATTCACTAGATTGGTATGTCTCTTCTGCCATTTTAATCATACCGCCAAAGTTACATCCTTTTTAATTTAAAAAAGAATTATATTACTACCTTTTAAAACATTGATGAATCCAATTGATCAGTCGCCACAGTTCATTTTACTTGAGCACATTAGATAGCAGAGTATATACTGGCTATACTTTATAACACATCAAAAATAAAATAAACCATGAAGCTGTGGACATTACTGCTATGGTATCAGGTATTCACACAAAAACCCAAAAGCCTTGATGAATTGCCTTGTCATCATCCAAACTCCTCATTCTATTACTCAGTGTAAGGTTCCTTAAGTATAATGAGAAGCATTTAAAAGAAAACTGTAAATGAAGCATCATAATTTAATTGCTGTTCTATTTTAATCAGATGTAATCCTATGAAGAAAGCCCAAAAAGTAACTAAACTAGCATCTTTTTTTTTTTTTTTTTTTTTTTTTTAATTTTATTTATTTATGGCTGTGTTGGGTCTTCGTTTCTGTGCAAGGGCTTTCTCTAGTTGTGGCAAGTGCGGGCCACTCTTCATCACGGTGCACGGGCCTCTCACTATCGCGGCCTCTCTTGTTGCGGAGCACAGGCTCCAGATGTGCAGGCTCAGTAATTGTGGCTCACGGGCCTAGTCGCTCTGCGGCATGTGGGATCTTCCCAGACCAGGGCTCGACCCCGTGTCCCCTGCATTGGCAGGCAGATTCTCAACCACTGCGCCACCAGGGAAGCCCAGACTAGCATCTTAACAAGTTTACATAACAGCAAAATTTTAAGACGTTTCATTTACTTATATTATTTGATAATTCATTATTCAATCATTTATTCATTCATCAAACACTTACTAATGGCCTGTGGGGCTACAGAGACAAGATCAAAAAGCGCATAGCGTAATGGTAGAGATGGGCAAGTAAAAATATCCAACCCAAATGCTTACAGTCATTATCTTTAGAGAAAAGAGTAAAATGGGGGACCAGAGCAGGGAAAATATTCGAAGTTTCTTGTGACTTTTTTTTTTTTTTTTTTTTTTTTTTTTTTTTTTTTGTGGTATGCGGGCCTCATCACTGCTGTGGCCTGTCCCGTTGCGGAGCACGGGCTCCGGACGCGCAGGCTCAGCAGCCATGGCTCACGGGCCCAGCCGCTCCACAGCATGTGGGATCCTCCCAGACCGGGGCACGAACCCGCGTCCCCTACATCGGCAGTCGGACTCTCAACCACTGCGCCACCAAGGAAGCCCCTCTTGTGACTTTTGATTTGTAGTCTCCTGTATGGTTTGAATTCCTCTACAAGCATATACTAGTTGATAAATTTGAAACATGGTAAAATGAAATGTGAATAAGGTTAATATCTTAGACATCATCAACATAATGGCTCTCTTTTGCTTTTCCTAGCACATATTTTTCTAGTTGGCCCAAGATATCAACCAGTCTCAGAAGGAGACAAAGAGATCTGTTACAGAATGAGAACACTGATTGCTTACTGGGTGCCAGACACTGCTGTAAGCAGTTTACATGTAATGCAAGGAGAAAGAATTAATACTCAGCTTCTGGCCTTCAAAATAAGATTGCACAGCCAAACAATAGTTCAAAAGCCAGGCTATTGTATTGGGAGGGGACATTCTAAATCCTTTTATTCACCTTCAGCCCCTATCCATTAGGTACTAAGCCTGGATGCCTTGGCTCAGAGAGTTCTCACCTGGGGTAGAGAAGACACCCCTTAGAGAGGGTCTAATTATGGTGGAAGGAAGGTGTGATACAGAGGGATGGGAAGGGGAGCCATTCCCCTTCAGCCCCAGGATTGTGGGAAGGAAAGAGCAAGAGAGGAACAGAGTGGTCAGACAAGCATCCTGGCATGTAGTATTAGCTGGGGAAGACGTCAAAGGCGGAAGGGGGCGCTTATCTCCACTCCCCATTTGAGATTGGGAGAAGAGGCCTCATTCCAGCCTGCTTCATATCAACCCTAGTGGGGCCAGCATGACCAGGCAGAGGGAGGTCATGAGGTTTAACTTTAGAGTCAGCTATACTCTCTTCATGGCGCCCCTGTGACCAAGACTCTCCAAGAATCTGGCTGGGGACTCATAGTGCCAGTGAGGTGTGTGAGGGGCTGCGACGTGGGCTGGGACGAGTCACAGCCAGAAGTCAGAGGAATAAGTTGTGTTAGGAGGAGCCCCAGGGAGGCAGAGAGAGAGCGCCACCAGGGAGACAAAGAGAGACCCATGCCTCACACCAGCCACAGGCAGCTGCAATGCCGGCGATGGTAAGAGCAACCAGGTAGACAAGGGTAGAAGAGGTTCCCAAGGCCCACAGTCTTCCCTCAGCTACAAGGTGAGGCAACTCCACACCTCCCCACATGCATACACCCAGTTCACGTCTTGGAGCCCAAAGGGTGAGAAATCTGACAGACTGAGCTTTTATTTTCCTAGACATACTAACAACCCCCTTTAAAGGGAGTGTTTAAATTACTGGGTCAGATCTAAACGTTAATTGTTTTTACTCCTTACCAGCAGGTGCGGACCAGGGAAGAAGGCTGGATCAGTTAACAAAGGGACCACAGTTTCTCCAAACTTCTGAGATGTGGTGTGAGTTAAATTCACAATCCTGCTAAGTCAGTCTAAAAATCAATTACAATTCAGGGTATTAAATGCTATGAAAAGAAGCTGCTATGGGAGCTCTATGCAGCAGAAGTAATTAATGTATTAGATCAGACCCATAGAGCATCCCACCCAGGATTCGGTCCTCCCAGGGGAACCAGCGCACATGGGCTGAGGGGCCGAGCGAGGGAGTGTGGTTGATTTTGACTCGGCATTTCATTAACTGGAAACTTAAGGGCATTCCTTAAAATATCACCAGTTTGGCATCCAGTGATTTCTACAACTCTCCTTGAACATTTTTATACATCTGCACCATTTCTTGGAGGCTTTAAATCTCTGTTTAGAGGCTATTTTGGAAAGTTCTGTTCATCATCACCCAATTTTGGTGAGTTAGGAAGAGTGAGGCAAGGCAGGTTCTCTGTGTATCAGCATCTTCCTCTTCAGATGGCTTTTCCCCTACTTTGAGAAAAAAGGAAGCCACCATGTTTATTTATGTTTGAGGTTTAGATAGGAAGCATAGTTTGCTCAGAATGGCTCCAAACATAAGTTTTATTTCCTCACGTCCAGTTCTTCCTCTTGCCCCTGGATAATAACTCAGGCAGATCCCATGACTTTTTTGGTGTCTCTGAAGAAGAAGAAGTCCTTGATTAGTAATTAAAATACCCACAGCAGTTCCCTGTCATAAGCAGAACATTAAACGTGGTTTGGTGGTCAATGTTCTCACCCTTTTCCAGCTTGGGTCCGCTGCTGGCAGAGAAACAAAGGGAAGTGGTCCCTTGTTTTCCTCTTTTCCCATTCCAACTTCAATTCCTCCTCTACCCAAATTGCTACAGGAGGGAGAGGAGGGAAGAGGCAGGGAAGTTCTTAATTGACCAGTGTTTCTGTCCTCCAACGTCTGCTCTCAGGTGTTTAAACCTGACTCTTTCTTTGTTGCTGCAGATGCTTTGGAGACCCTCGTCCCTGCTCTGTGGGTTTCTCACCTACAGCTCATTTGCCAAGAGTCAGTGCATCTCAATTCCCAGCGGGCTCTTACTTCTTCTCTGCCTCCCGAACTGGCACCAGCCCCAGCTCCCCTCAGCAGAAGACGCCTCGTCTTCCTGCGGGCCTTCCTAGACAGGACCTTCTTCTGTTAGGGTTTAGTTGCAGACTAGAGAAACCCCTCTAGATTGTTTCAATGGAAATGGACTTCCAACCAGGTTGCAGGAGGCTTACAGAATTGTTTGGAAGGGATAGAGGAACAGGGTCTAGGCAAAGCTTCTAGAAACAGCTCTCACTCCCAAGATCACATCTCCTTTGTGGTCAGGAAAGCTTCCACCAATGCTCCCGGCAGCTCCTGAAGCTACCTGCTCCACGACCCATCCCAGCCAAGTGGATGCCTCCGGTCCCCCACTCTCCTTCCTTTATCCTATTCCTAATGTGTCTCACATGAGTGCAGATGATGGTGGAACTTCAGCTGCAGGCAATCCAGGAAAAACAACACTCAGCTTTCCAGCCTCTCAGACAGGAAGGCATGCCAGGAGCCTGGAGTTGATGCCAAGGGACCCAATTCACAGGATCTGGTACAGGAACAGAGATCTCTCACATGAGGCTCATACCTGATTGTGGAAAAGATACGGCAAAGTCTGAGAGGGTGCCCTTAAGTCAGGATTCTCTCCTTTGTTCAGGGGACACGAATTAAGTGGTCTCTTTAAGTGCCCTCTCTCTTGATTTGAGATGAAGAGAGAAGTCCTCCAAAAATTCCTGGATCACTTCTAACATTTGGTTACACTTGTTAATAGAACCCTAATTTGGTATGAGAATAGGTCATAAATTATTCAGGCCTTTGCCAGTGACCGCTCTAGGAGGGGGCCTGGAACCCGGTTCTGGCCAGTTAAAGGGAACTTTACCAGTGGATTCTGGGAGACATTTCTCTTTGATGAGAAAAAGGCCTATGAGGAAAAACCTTTTATTTTCTTGCCATGAAATCCCTGCTCTCTGCCCTCGATTCTTGTTTTGGGTGCTGATGCATGTGGACCTGTTACTTAGACTTGTGGCAGCCATCCTGTGACCATGGGGCAAATGGTCTGAGGATGAAAGTTATCCACTGAGGAGAGAGAGTGGGAACATGAAAAGTGGTCAGGTCCTTGATGGCTCCATTGAACGACAAACCAGGACAGGACTCACTTCTGTCGGGTATTTTGTCAAGTGAGACCACGAAATGCTTTTATTAGTTAACCAGTTCTTAGTCAGGCATTCTGATACTTGCAGCCAAATGCATGTTGACTGACACTCAGGGTGAATCACTGGAACCCATGATAAGTGAGAGAGAGAGAGAGTGATTTGGAGCCCAAGTCAGCAAGTGAGTATTTTCATGTTTCTGCACAGTCAGGACTTTCTGAGTAAGATTTACCAGAACCCGGGTTAAAGAACAAGGCTTGGAAGTTTAATTATGACTATGACAGAATAGATAGTGAGAAAATTCTGGAAAGAGTTACCTCCCTGGAGGTATGTGTTTACATTTCAAATGGGGGCAAAACCTGGAACTAAGGAGACCTCCCAGGATATGTAAACCAGGAGAGGTTTCTCTTGTCTTCCCCGAGACATCTATTTATATTCCAGAAGGTCAGAGTCCAGGACCTTTCCCTTATCTTCCCAAGGAAAATTGGTGTTAACTAGGCAGCAAAGCTTTCTCTCCCTTTCTCAAGAGAGGAAGGAAGAGAGCTATTCCTCTCATACATAAACTCTCAGATTCTTATTTGCGGGGGGAGTTCCTCTCCTGCAGTACAGAACCCGGTACATATATGGCAGCATCTGACTCCCTTCACCTCGCCCTGGGGGCTTGGGCAAGGATAGTTATTGATGTAAGTAATAAAAACTGATCTCTGCACCAGAAACCTCATATTTGCATTCAGGATAATATACATAAATATAGATATTAAAAACCGGTCAGCTGTAGAAAGAGGCTCGTGCATGGTTCTTCACTGGAGAATGTGACTCAGTTGCTAAAAAGACTACTGTGATACTAAGACAGTATTAGGATACGTTGAATGTACTGTGCAGATATCACAAGGGAAACAAATATATCCCAAGCTTCAGTCCTAATCTGATGCAACCATTTCTGGGTATAAATCTCAATAAGAAAACTGAGAAACTACAGTGTTTCTACTCCAGAGGAAGTAGCCAGATAAGTGATGGGCTTGGAGACCCTGTCATGCGAGCAAAGGTGGAAGGATATGAGTATTCTGAAAGGTCATCTCACGTATGAGGGAAAAGATTCACTTTCTTTTGATTGCTCAGAACAAACTGCTCACACACAAGGAGAGGCAGATTTTGGCATCATATAAAGAAGTCTTTTTCTAACAAAGATTTCAGCAATAAAATGAGCTGCTTTGAAAAGTAGTGAGTCCTCTTGTCATTGTCAGGTGGCAGCTGGGATGGCCATCTGTTGGAGGCGTTGCGGAAGAAATCTGTGTTTGATGTGGGAAGTTGGTCTAATTGACATTTTAGGACCCTGACAACTCTCTGTCTCCACCAAGTTTAACTGATCATCATCTGAATATTCTCCTTTTAGCCGTTGTCCTATAGCGTTCCCTTCCTTGATAGTCTGCCAAATTCAGAGTTGTTTTAACTTCCAGAGTTAAAGTCAAGGCTCTGTCACTTACTTTGTGACTCCTGGTAAATTACTCAATCTCATCTGTAAAATGGGGATACCAGTACTTCCTACTTCATAGGGTTAGTATGGTGATTAAATGAAATAGTACCTGTACAGCATGCACAGCACTTAAAATAGAACCTAACAAGCACTCAATACCCAATGGTTGTTATTAGTTTCTTAGCATCTTCACTATTGTCTTTCTCCACCTTTCACTTGGCTACCTACTCATCCTTCAAGTCTCTGTTGGTTTTAATGTATATGTCTCTTATTTTCAGTGAGTTTGAGTCTCTTGTCACATGATAAAGAGCTATTTGAGCAATTACATTTTCATACCTTTTTCATTTAAAAATTAATTTCCTGATATATTCTATCATGTGTTAGTCATTTTACTAGCAATTTGCAGGAGCTTTTTATATATTAGGTCTATGATAATAGTTGTAACATTTTCCCCAGCTTATCCTTTGTCTTTTGGCCATAGAACTTTTAAAGTTTCCTTTGAAGGTTAGAGCATGTAGAAGGTTTTTAACATATATATTAGTATTTATTAATCTTTTGATTCATGCAGAGCCCCCGCTCTTATCTCTATGCTTACTGACTCCAAAAGGTGATTAAAGGTGTACTTCCTTGCATTAAAATTATGAAATGAACATTCTGATGTCTTTGTAGACACACAAAATAAACTACTCCATCATCAAGATGCTTCAGCACTGTGCTTTTAAAAGGGACTCGCCCTTTCTTGCCAATAATTTTCCAGTGTCTCTGCTGCTAAAGAATAGCTTTTCATAGCACCTGATTATTTTGTAGCCAAGTCACTACAGAGGCTCCACTGCAAGGCTGCAGACAGACTGGAACTATCATAACCATTATCCTTATCTGCCGGTAAATAGTGAACTTGCCAGCCAAACTATACACCTCTGGCAATAGGGAAATTGAGTCCCTGCTGTTTAAATAAAAGGACCTGAATTCGTTGACAGTAATGTTGATATTTCAGCCCCATCTTTAGGCCAGTCACTGAAAGGAGGCAGCTCTGTTGTACTGGACTTGTATCAGAAGGCCTGGTTCATTCAGTTCAGTTCTGTTCCATTCGATTCAGTTCATACATCCTGATCTTTTGTTAAGTGCCAGACACTCTGCCTGGGTTATAGGCACAAAAAAGAACACATTACTCTTCTGTGTACTGTCAGGAGCTCACAGTCTAAAAGGGGAAACAGGATAATCTGTGACTACAGTAGAGTGAGTTAGCAACATCCAGATACACAGAATATGTTTTGAATACACAGAGCAGAAACCTGAAAAAGGAACCTCAAGTTATCTCTCAGTTTCTCCTAGATGTTATCTGCATACACCCAGCTGTTTCCTGGTGAATTTTCTTTACTCACAACACTTTAAACACCAAATGAGAGGATTTTTTCCTCCTGACACCCAAATACGTGGTGTCTTTTCCAAAACCACTTCTCCAACTCTCTTGGACACCAACTGGTCCAAATTCAACTCATTTCCTTTTTTTTTTTTTTTTTTTTTGTGGTACGCGGGCCTCTCACCGCCGTGGCCTCTCCCGTTGCGGAGCACAGGCTCTGGACACGCAGGCTCAGCAGCCATGGCCCACGGGCCCAGCCGCTCCACAACATGCAGGATCCTCCCGGACCGGGGCACGAATCCCCGTCCCCTGCATCAGCAGGCAGACTCTCAACCACTGCGCCACCAGGGAAGCCCCTCATTTCCTTTTTAAAAAATATTTATTTATTTTCCTTATTTTTTTGGCTGACTCAGGTCTTAGTTGCAGCATGCGGGATCTTCACTGAGGCATAGAGGATCTTCCATTACGGCATGTGGGCATGTGGTCTCTTCACCGCGGCCCTTGGGCTGTGGCATGCGGGCTTCTCCCTAGTTGTAGCGTGTGGGTTTTCTCTTCTCTAGTTGTGGTGTGTGGGCTCCAGGGCACGCAAGCTCAATAGCTGTGGCGTGCGGGCTTAGTTGCCCCGCAGCATGTGGATCTTAGTTCCCCAACCAGGGATTGAACCCGTGTCTCCTGCGTTGGAAGGCAGATGCTTTACCACTGGACCACCAGGGGAGTCCCCAGAATTCAATTCATTTCTGACACTAACTACTTACTACTGTGTTAGTACAGACCCCACAGGTTAAGGGCTCAGTCCCACAAGACTGTCCCTATTTCAGATGCCAGTCACAAGTCCCAGGCCTCCCATATTTCTGACTGACCAGCTATATATTGGATGTTCCCGTAACCCCCTCTCAGGTTAGATAATTTACTAGAACAGAACCCAGGAAGACACTTTACTTACTATTACCAGTTTATTAAAAAGGATAGAATTCAGGAACAGCCAAATGGAAGAGATGCCCAGGGCAAGGAAGCGGGAAGGGGCACAGAGCTTCTGAGTCCTCACCAGGTGCACCACCTTCCAAGCACCTGATGTGTTTACCCACCTGGAAGCTTTCTGATTCCCATAGCTTAGGGAGGTTTTTTTGTTTTTGTTTTTTTTTTAACATTTTTATTGGAGTATAATTACTTTACAATGGTGTGTTAATTTCTGCTTTATAACAAAGTGAATCAGTTATACATATACATATGTTCCCATATCTCTTCCCTCTTATGTCTCCCTCCCTCCCACCCTCCTGATCCCACCCCTTAGTTTAGGGTTTTTTACAGAGTTCTGGTAGGTAGTCATGATTGTTTAAGTCATTGGCCATTGGTGATTAACTCAAGCTCCAGTCCCTCTGTCCTCTTTAGAGATTGTTGGTGGGGCTGAAAATTCCAAGCTTCTAATCAAGGCTTGGTCTTTCTGGTGACCAGCCCCATCCTGAAGCTATCCAGGGCCCTGTTGAGAGTCATCTCATTAGAACAAAAGATGTACCTCTCACCCTTGTCACTCAGGAAGTTCCAAGGACTTTAGATGCTCTCTTCCAGGACTGAGGAAAAAGACCAAACATCTCTCCTATAATGCCACCCCAAGACACTTCTGCAATATCACCTCAAGCCCCTTATCTTACAGGCCACGCTTACCATCCACACCTTGTCCCCTTCCTGCCCCAGCACACTTCAAGATGGCCTCCTGATTATACACCCAGGGGTCTGCACGACAGCACATTCTTCAGTCTCTGAAACTCAAAACCTTGACATTTACCTGGATTCCTTCCACTCCTTCTCTTGTAGAGTCTGCCCCCTCACTATGCCCTGCCCATTCTTCCTTTGTAATATTTCTCACATTTCCCTCAGGTCTTTATCTCATCGTTAAAATAATCTCTTGTCCTAGATAATATTGCTTTCTGCACCATTCACCATTCCATCCTTCTACTACCCAAATTAACCTTCCCCAAACTAATTTCATTGTGCAATTTTCCAGTTTAAAGATGTTCAGTAATTCTCCATTATATACTGGATAAAATTGAAGCTCTGAAATCTAACATTCGGTGACTGTTTTAGTCTTTTGATGTCACTTTTTTTTTTAATTCAGTGCTCATTTTCATGTCTTTTTAAATTTTATTTTATTTATTTGTACAGCAGGTTCTTATTAGTTATCTGTTTTATACATATTAGTGTATATATGTCAGTCCCAATCTCCCAATTCATCCCACCACCACCTGATATCACTTTTCATTTCCAGTGTTGTCATCTATGCCACTCTGCCCGTCCTTGCCCCCATCAGTTTGCTGCCTTTGTTATTACTGAAATAGTCATCTTCCCCATAAGTATCTTTCTCATCATGTTATCTCCTCTCCTCCTTTTCTCCCCTCTCCAAATCTCTCTCTCCCACTCTTCTTTTTTTAATACTCAAGATCTTTATTGATTTAACTATAACAGCAACTACTGGTGAGAATTTAATTTTTTCCCTAATTTCCAAACACCTGCTGGTTCTGAAGGACAGTTACAAAAACAAGACACAAAAAAACTGATCATGGAGGAGTCACACAGGACTGCCTGGTGCCCTCTGCTATCCGTCCACAACAGAGAGATGAATGGGACAGGTAGGGGAACTTCCAGATCAACAGAGATGAAGAGAAGACCAAGGAAAGTACTGGCAGTCTCTGCTTTTCCATTCAGAATGGATGGAACTGGGCCACTGGTGGCACTAAGACAGGAAAGGGTGTTTAAAAATATATAAAATATTTATGGGGCTTCCCTGGTGGCGCAGTGGTTGAGAGTCCGCCTGCCAATGCAGGGGACACGGGTTCGTGCCCCGGTCCGGGAAGATCCCACATGCCGCGGGGCGGCTGGGCCCGTGAGCCATGGCCACTGAGCCTGCGTGTCCGGAGCCTGTGCTCCGCAGCGGGAGAGGCCACAGCAGTGAGAGGCCTGCATACCGCCAAAATATATATATATATATATATATATATATATAAAATATTTAAAAGATGCTTTAAATGGACACCTGCAAATGAGTGTCCTCTAGGCTCTGCAGGACACCTTTCGGATTGATCCTTGGGGAAGCAGAGGGTCTCCTCACCCAGGTGGAAAAAGATGAGCTCCATCTTCAGGTGAAGGAGAGGCACTGGCTCCCAGTCCTCAGTGACTTGGATACAGACAATGGGTGCAGGATGGCTCACCACACTGCTTGCCCCTTACCTCTACAGTGTCCCTGCCCAGCTGTCCTGGTTTCCCGTAAAATTACCCTTGGTCTGTGCTAGAGGTTTTGCTTTGTTTTGTTTTATTTTAACATTAAGATAGAGAGTAAGTGGGTACATTGGAGCAAGAATGGATATTCTGTGCTAGATTCATGGGATTCTCTAAGTTTGAAGTGTCCAGGGATTTTGGTTTCAAGCACTGGCAAGTGCTCCCTTTGGAAATCTCAGTGTGGCCAAATGACTATCAAGCATTTCAGCTCCTCTCTGCCAGCCTCCCACTCTTAGAAAGATGGCAGGGTGAGAGTTTTTGTTTTTTTTTTTAATTGAAATATAGTTGATTTACAATATTGTGTTAGTTTCAGGTGTACAGCAAAGTGATACAGTTATACATATATATGTATCTATATTTTTTGATTCTTTTCCATTATAGTTTATTACAAGATATTTAATATAGTTCCCTGTGCTATACCGTAAATCCTTGTTTATTTTATATATGGTAGTGTGCATTTATTCATCCTATACCCCCAATTTATCCCCGCACCCTCCCCTTTGGTAACCATAAGTTTTCTATGTCTGTGAGTCTGTTTCTGTTTTGTAAATATGTTCATTTGTATCTTTTTTTTTAGATTTGCATATAAGCGATATCATACAATATTTGTCTTTCTCTGTCTGACTTACTTCACTCAGTATGACAATCTCTAGGTCCATCCATGTGGCTGCAGATGGCATTATTTCATTCTTTTTATTGGCCGAGTAATATTCCATTGTATATATGTACCACATCTTCTTTATCCGTTCATTTGTCAATGGACATTTAGGTTGCTTCCATGTCTTGGCTGTTGTAAACAGTGCTAGCAGGCTGCATTCTAATGGAAATGTTTGAACTGAGACAGTAAATTCTGAGAGTCCCAAAAAACTGGTAACCCAAACAGTTAAAATAAATAAATAAATAAAAGACCATCTATTTTGACTCCATCTCAAAATCAGAAGGAAAAACAAAATTTATTTAAAGGTGCTTTAAAGATGAGCTCTTGACTTGTGGAAGAAGTACTTTTTTTTTTTTGAACAAGCTGTCTCAGCAGCAATGCTTCTTATTCATGTATATTCTAAAGCGAGCAAGGCTGTAGATAAGAATATGGTAGGAAGAGGCAGAGCATAAATCTAAACAGAAATTTGCGTCTTGAAGATGCCTGAAAGCTCTAAAAACTTGGTTGGTCATGGGTGCCAGAAATACAGTAGACATTCACTAAGAATGTGTTGAACTGACAAGCCTCATATAAGTTTCTCCTGAGGGTGAAGACAGGACTGGTTCTCTTCAAGAACACATTTCCATCAGGAAGCCCAGGACAAGGGGACCCCATAGACTTAACCTGCACACTGGATTTAAAGGAGCGGTCAAGCACAGACAGACATTTCTAATTCCCAGATGTTCCCTACTTTATTGAGAAGTGGCTTCTTGGATGGGAGAGCCTGCTCAAGTCTGTTTAAGCTAGTGTGGTTGGAGGGATTAAGTACCCAGCATCGATTCTGGTGGGGACCTGACTTCCAGATACTATCATCTATTTCACCCTGAATCTGAACTCTGAACTTTTCTTCAGCCCAGTAACCTAATATCTAATTCACATTTACTCCCTTTGCTTGACAAATCCTTACTCCAATTAAATCAGCTTTAGTGGCTCAGCTAGAAGGATCCAATTCCCTTTCTTTGTCAATTCCTTCTAAGGGAGACAGCAAATAATTGAGTCTCAGAGACACCAAGCCAAGGACTAGCAAATAAGCATCTTCGGGCTGCTGGCAGTCAGGCAGATGTACCAACATATCTCTCAGTGTATCGTCTGGTTTAAACCTACCCCTGTTGACCTGGTTTCATCCTCTATTGGGAATGTGATGGTTTTAAGATATATCCACAAATTGTTTGACACTGCTCCATTCAGTAGGTGGGGTATAATTCCCCTCCTCTTGAGTATAGGCTGGCTTAGTGGCTTGCTACCATGGAATACATGATGATGTGATGATGATGACAACGATGTTGGTGACGACGATGATGAAAATGGAAGAAGTGACCGTGAGTGCTTTCGGAGACTGTCATAAAAGGCAGTGCAGATTCCTCCTTGACCTCTCTCTCTCTGGCGGCAAGCCAGCTGCCATGGTGTGAGGACACTCCTGCTGCCCTACAGAGAGACCCACATGGGAAGAAACTAAGCCATGCTGCCAACAGCCACAAAGAGAGGGCTTGGAAGTGGTCTGTTCCTGTTCTCTATACATCTAAGTTCTAACTGTTTCAAGGTTCAACTCCAAGTTCTATCTGATCCATAAAATTTTGGTTGTTCTTTTCCTCAAAGGATTTTTTTTCTTTTATGAATTCCTGAGACACTTATTCTGTGCCATCAACTGGTAGTTAAACATATATGTATTAGTGTGCTAAGACTGCAGTAACAAAGTAGCACAAATTGGGTTGCTCAAACAACAGAAATTTATTGTCTGGAGGCTAGAAATCTGAGATAAATGTGTTGGCAGGGTTGGTTCCTTCTGAGGGCTGTGAGGGAGGATCTGCTTCATGCTGCTCTCCTAACTTGTGGTGGTTTGTTGGCAATATTCGGCATTCCTTGTAGACAGCATTCTCCCTGTCTTCATATTGTTTTTTCTCTGTATGTGTCTCTTTCGCTTTACATAGTGTGTTCTTTTCATAAGGACACCAGGCATATTGGATTAGGGGCCCATCCTACACCAATATGAATTCATCTTATTCAATTATATCTGCAATGACCCAATTTCCAAATAAGGTCACATTCTGAGGGGGTTAGGACTTCAATATATGAATTTTGGGGAGGACACAATTCAACCCATAACAATATATAAAGTTCTAACACAAAGCACTCGTTTAAATTCAGCAAAATGCTCTCAGCCAAGAACTATAAAAATAGGAAGAAAGGAAAAGCACAATTTGAATAATCTAGGCAGCTTTACCCACTATTTTATTTTATGCTCCCCAGGGGAAATTGAGATGCAAGATGAGATTCTGCTATTCACTCAGTCAGATGCAATTTCGTTTTGCTTCTTGGAGAGTCAGCATCTAGTCACTCTGAATGTGATCTAGTGTTTAAAAATATGTATTTGATAATATGTGATATTTGCCCTATAGTCTGGCTTTATAATCTCACTTCCATTGAGATGCTATCTCCTATTTTCCTGGGCTGCTCTATTTCACTATACAGCAATGACAGAATAATGCTTTTACACTTCACTGAATTCTTTCACTTTTACCTGGACAGTTCTCTCCATCCCTCTCCCACCTCAGCCATAACTAAACAAATAAGCAAATATGGAAAGTTCTCAGCTTTTAAGTGAAACAGAAAGGGAGAGAGTGAGGGAGGAAGAAAGGAAGGAAACAAAAGATGAAAAACCTTATGGAAGTGTGAGGCTCTGTAGAATACATGACATGGTATTTTGTCTTTCCCTTCACCCAGACTAAATAAAAATGTCAAAAACTAGGGGAGTGTGGTGGGTTGAATGGTAGCCCCCCCAAGAGACATGTCTACATCCTAATTCCCATGACCAGCAAATGTTACCTTATTTGGAAAAAGGATCTTAGCAGATGTGAAAAGTTAAGGACCTTGAGATGAAGAGATCATCTGGATTATCTGGGTGGGCCCTAAATCCAATGATAAGTGCCTTTATAAAAGACACACATGGACTTCTGGCCTCCAGAACCGTGAGAGGTTACATTTCTGTCATGGTAAGCCACCCAGTTTGTGATCATTTATAATGGCAGCCGGGAAACTAATACAGGGAGTAAAAGTAGGGGAGGGATCAGATGGACTTAATAGAGTCAATATCAAAGCCCAGAGCCTAGGAAATCCCTGCCTTCCACAGCCCCACACACTGAACAAGCAAGTGCCAAGGAGCTTCTGGGAGACAGGTTAGGCTGTGCGTGTATATCACTGTGTCTAGGAGCTTTCTCAGTTGCCTTTCTCATTACTATCTGGAGAGCACCCCACATTGATAGCAGCCAGCAAATAGCTTGCTGAGGGCCGGCATGAATAATTCCTGTCTGTACCCACAGAGTTTGCTCAGCCTGCATCTGATCCATCCTGCTGGGGGACCTGTAATGAAGTAATGAAGGTGAGGGGGCAAAGCATCTACTCCTGATGAAGGTGGAGCTACATGGAACTAGCTCCAGATTGCCTACAGAGCAAGACAGTAGGAAACTACCAAGAACAAGTCTGCTGCTGTTAGCGCCCTCAGGGCTACCTGATACTACCAGTTCCTGGGCCTTTGGGATTTCTGCAGAGCAGTTAGCTTACTTCTTAGCTTTTACCACTGCTGTTTGGGATTCAGATTTTTCAAGGCTGAGAAGTCTGTTTTCTGCTGTCCAACTGCTTGCCAGTCCCCAAATTTTACTGATCTTGTCTCCTCCACTATTCTCTTGGTTCTAAAGGCTTTTAAAAAGTACTTTTGGACTTAACAGTGGTTAAGAATCCACCTGCCAATGCAGGGGACAAGGGTTCGGTCTCTGGTCCAGGAAGATCCCACATGCCGCGGAGCAACTAAGCCCTTGAGCCACAACTACTGAGCCTGCGCTCTAGAGCCCAAGAGCCACAACTACTGAAGCCCATGCACCTAGAGCCCATGCTCCACAAGAGAAACCACTGCAATGAGAAGCTCGCACACTACAACGAATCGGCCTGCCAATGAGGGGAAATGGGTTCGAGCCCTGGTCCAGGAAGATCCCACATGCCGCGGAGCAACTGAGCCCATGCGCCACAACTGCTGAGCCCGTGTGCAACAACTACTGAAGCCTGCGCACCTAGAGCCTGTGCTCCGGCCGCAATGAGAAGCTCGCACACTGCAACAAAGAGTAGCCCCCGCTCGCCGCCACTAGAGAAAGCCCATGCGCAGCAACGAAGACCCAACACAGCCAAAAATTAATTAATTAATTAATGAAAGTATCTTTACTGTCATTTTAAAAGGATGAAGGAGGGAGGGCGAGAGGAAGGCTGAAGCTAATGTGTACATTTAATCTGCCATCTTTAATTAAAGTGATGCAAAATTTTTATCTGAAGATTTGTATGTTGATTCAGTTCTGGAAAATTCTTAGCGATTATCTCTTCAAACAGTGCTTCTTTGCTGAATTAGTTTTTCTCTTCCTACTGTAACAAGTCACCATAAACATAGCAGCTTAAGACAATACAAATTGATTATCTCATAGTTCTGTAGGTCAGAAGTCTAGGTAGGCCCTGCTGCCAAAATCAAGGTGTCAGTAGCCTGGCTTTTATCTCAAGGTAGGAGAATAAAGGAGGAAATCTGCTTCCACATTCACTTAGGTTGTTGGCAGGAATTCCGTTCCTTGTTCCTGGAGGGCTGAGGTTCATGATTCTCTGCAGGCTCTTAGCCTCCCTCAGCTGTCCTAGGATCCCCGCATTCCTCATCACACTGCACCCTCCATCTTCAAACCCCCAACAGCTGTCAAGTCCTGCTCACACTTGTCTGTTTTTAAGGGTTTGTGCAAATGCATTGGGCCCACCTGGAATATCCAGGACAATCTCCTGGTTTTAAGGCCTTTAACGACCTCAATTATGTCTGCAAAATCCCTCTTACCATGTAATATTCATAGGTTCCAGGAATTTGGGTGTGGACACCTTTGCGGGGGGCGTCTGCCTTTCACAGCTCTGGGGCCTTCTTTGAGTCTCTCAAGCTATTATTTGTATTTCTTAATTGCTTTCTAAATATATTCCTTTGCACTAGGCTCTAGGTAAATTTTCTAATTCTTTTCACTATATCTAATCTACAGTTCATTCCATGTAATGTAAAAAAAAATTTGATGACTGTATTTTTAATTTCCAATTTTTCTGATTGACTCCCTTTCATATGCATCTGTTCTTGTTTCATTTAACAATTCTTGTTCTTTCTAATGGCTGTTATTCCTTCTATCTGTCTAGACCAGTGCTTCTCAACCAGGAGTGATTTATCCTCCCAAGGGACAGCTGGCAATGTCTGGAGAGATTTTTGGTTGTCATAACTTGGGGGATGCTACTGGCATCTAGTGGGTAGAAGCCAAGAATGTTATTAAACATTCTACAATACACAGGACAAGCCCTCTAAAACAAAGAATTATTCAGCCCAAAATGTCAAAAGTGCCAAGGTCGAGAAACTTCGATCTAGATCACCTTACACATATTCATTTTAAAGGCTTCATCAGACTCTTTCATCTAGAGAGAATTCATGTTTTGATGTTTTATTTTGTTGGCTATCCTTGTTAGCATTAGATTTCTTCATTGTTTTTGGTTTGTAAGCGCACTTTCAGTGAAAGGTTATTTTTTTTCTCTCTGCATCTGGCTCTCCCTCCCCCCAGTTATCAGTTTTGAGGGTGGCCCCAACAGGATTGCCCCACAATTCATAAAACAACTTATTAAAGCACGTGGGAAAACAGACAAGGCACACACAATGAAAATGGTTAAAGCAATATGAGTACAAAGTATTCACAACCCACAGAGTAGTTAGGTGATACCCAAAGATTAGGTACATTTTCAGAATGGAAGTCCTACTTGGGAGAGTAGTAAATAGAAAGGAGGAAATGAGCTTCTCTCTGATCATCTAGAAGTTTTCACGCGAGAAATGGAATTCTAGGATTTGACCATGTGTTTTCTATATATGAGCAGGCTCTCTATAACCAGTTGATTTAAATGTAATTTCATTCACACATGTTTACTGCGGTCGGTGCCAGAGAAACTAGCTGAGTAAAATAATCTTGACTCAAGGAATTCAAAATTGGAGGAGGCAGGGAGAGACATATAAACAAATAATTACCTTTTGACGGGATGAGTTATAACTCACGGGATTAAAACATAGTGATATTATACTCATCATAATGGGATGAATATAATATAAGGGTCTACGCATCGGGGACATGGGTGTGGGTGGTTCTCAGGGAAAGTTGCACAGACAACTGGCTATTTAAGCTGGAGTTTACGTGGTGAGTAGGCGTCCCCCTAGCAGGTGAAGGCTAATCCGCAGCAGGGACCAGGGCTGGGCAGGGTTTTAACCCCGCGTCCAGAAGGTTAAGGCACACGACGGAGAGAATGACACAGTTTCTGGCGCCCGCTGAGGTTCGGGGTTCGCCCGCCGCTAGGGGGTGCCGCGGCCTCGCGCCGTACGGGCCGTTGCGTTTCCGGGCCGGGCCTAGCGCCGCCATCTCTGTCGGGCGCGTCCCCGCCGCGCGCGGCGAAACGACTGCCGCTCCCGTTACCGAGGCAACCGCGGCGCCTCCTCCGCGCCGGCCCCGATAGTCTCTCCGCGCCATTTTCAAACTGTCCTGGAGCCGGAACCGGTGTCTGGGGCGGAAGGAGCCAGCAAGGGAGGCGAGGCGCGAGGAAGAATGCGACCGCAGGTGGAGAGAGTAGCGGCCGGGTCTGCGGGTGAGCGCGGCGCGGGGCGGAAGGGCCGAGCTGGGCGGTGCCTCCGCCTCCCGGGCGGTCCCGGCGGGCCGAGCCGGGGCGCGGCCGGGAGGGAGGCCGCGCAGCCTTGGGAGGAAGTGGGGCCCGGGCGGGCTGGCGGTCGGGGCGCGAAGACTCCCCGCCGCCCCGCTGCTGACACCCCTTCCCTTCAACACCCGACTGCGGAGCTGCGGCCCAGAGGTCGGCCTGGGGCCGCGGGAGCCCCCTGTTTCCTCCTACCCCTCTCGCCGCGAGCGTCTGTGCGGCCCCCGCGGACCCGCCTCCTACTGACTGATGGGTTGATTTAAAAGTTAAATGCTCTTTTCGTATGAGAATCATACAGGCTCTTTGTAAAAACAAAAGTGCCCAAAAGCGTAGGACGAGAGTCGTTTATTGACCCTTGGCTAGCACCTTAGTAAACATCCCCTCTTCCACTCTCTGAAGTGAGTGAGGATTCCCGAGATAAACTCAGTTAAGGTTGGTTTGGGGGTTTGTTATGTTTTGTTTTTTTGGCCCCTGTGCATATGTACGCACAGGATATTTTTGTAAAAATAAGATGTACTGGCTTTCAGACGTCAACCCCCCAGAGTTAAGCAAGTGGCTGGTTCTAAACACGTATGTGTGGAGGACCTCCAAACCTTACCTTTTATGTTGTTTTGCTAGAAATTTTCAGTATAGCCACAGTGTTTGGATAATGGAGATGGGGGCGGTGGTGGAGGACAGCAGCCTATGGGTGGGGAAAGCCTAATACGTGTTTTTTGTCCTTGTTGGGAGGATTTTAATCTTTTTCATCTGTCCTGTGTGTGGATGATTTTTTGATTCATATTCATATTCTCCCTCTCTCTCAGAAGGATGTGAGGAAGTATTATTTCTGGGTAACCAAAGTGGGTACCAGACAAAATGGAGACATGTTTGAATGTTGAGGCCCTACTAGTTCTTGGTTTGACAGGTGAATTTCTGATGTCTCCAGGACTTTTTCTAGAACACCCTGCATCAGTCAGGTCCCTCTTGTGGAAGGAACCTAGAAAGAACCTAGTATAGAATGGGGACTCCATTCAAAGAAAAAGCTAGCAAGCGTGTGGAGAAGGAAAGATTTGTAGAAAGGAGTAATCAAGGAGAGGTACTAATTTAGGAGTGATTTGATAAGTTGAGGCAGCATAGTACAGAAACCAGAGTGCTGGATCAGGACTCAGGGGACCTGCATGCCCACCTACTTCGTGGCCTTGTGGTTTGGGAATATAGTTACTCTTTTTATTTATTTATTGGCTGCCTTGGGTCTTCATTGCTGCGCGTGGGCTTTCTCTAGTTGCGGAGAGCGGGGGCTGCTCTTCGTTGTGGTGCTGGGCTTCTCTTGTTGCGGAGCATGGGCTCAAGGTGCACGGGCTCAGTAGTTGTGACTCGCAGGCTTATTAGTTGTGGCACACGGGCTTCGTTGCTCCACGGCATGTGGGATCTTCCCGGACCAGGGCTCAAACCTGTGTCCCCTGCATTGGCAGGCGGATTCTTAACCACTGCGCCACCAGGGAAGTCCCGAAAGTTACTCTCTTGAGGCAGTCTTACCTTATCTTTGAACAGGGAGGGTGTCCTGCATCCTGTCTCCCTCACAGGGTAGTTGTGAGGACCAAATTTTGCATGTATTCACATACTTGCATGTTTTATAAATTGTGAACAGTAGAGATATATAACAAAGTTTTTATTTGGTTTAGAAATATGAGTATTAGGACCATATTTACCTGGCAAAGTTAGAAAAGAGCACATTTTTCTAAAGAAGTGATCTTTGAATGACTCCATTTTAGGGCAGGTTGATAGATAATATATTCATAAATATTTAAAAAGACAAGGATAAAAACATGTACAGAGATACTTATGCGTTTGTGTCTTTTTTTTCTAATCTAAGTAAAATTTACATGGTGAAATGCACAGATCTTAAGTGTGCTATTTGAAAAGCTTTGATAAATGTATACACTGGTGTGACGTCTGTCCCCATCAACACAATATTTTCATTACCTCAGAAAGTTCCCTTGTAGCCCTTCCAGTCAGGCTCTCCTCACACCCGCATAGCCCTAGGCCACTGCTGTTCTCATTTCTGTGCACATAGTTTAATTTTGCCTGTTCTTGAACTTCATATAAATGGAATCATACAGTATATGTATCTTATGTAACTTATCTTTCCTCTATTGATGGATAAATAGGTTGTTTGCAGTTTGGGGCTATTATGAATAAAGCTGCTTGTAGAGTCTCTTTGTAGATGCTTATTTTCATTTCCTTGAGTAAATACCTTGGAATAGAATTAGAGAGTCATGGGATAGAAGTATGTTTAACTTTATAAGAAGTTACCAGGCTTTTTCCACAGAGATTTTACACTCTTGTCAGCAATGTGAAGATTCCTGTTACTCCAAGTCCTTAATGACATTTGATATTGTACCTTTAATTTTAGCCATTCTAGTATGGGCATAATTGTATCTCATTGTGGTTTCAATTTCCCTGATGTCTAATGGTATTAAGCAACTTTTCATATGATTATTCCCATTCAGGTATCTTTTGCAAATCTTAGCCCATTTTCTTATTGGGTTGTCTTTATTATTGAATTGTAAGAGTTCTTTATCCCATATACAAATCCTTTGTTAGATATTATGAATATTTTTCTCCTACTCTTTTGTTTTTGTCAAATAAAAGGGCATATTTTGATGAGCAGACTTTTTAATTTAAAGAAATCCAATTTATCAAGTTTTTCCTTTGTATTTAATGCTGTTAAAAGAGGCTTTTCTAAGTATTCTCTGCCTGTCTCAGGCTTGGGAAAATATTTTTTTTTCCTAGAAGCTTTATTGTTTTAACTTTTTTTAAAAAAATTATTTATTTATTTTTTGCTGCATTGGGTCTTCGTTGCCGCACGCGGGCTTTCTCTAGTTGCAGCAAGCGGGGGCTACTCTTCATTGTGGTGCACGGGCTTCTCGTTGCGGTGGTTTCTCTTTGTTGTGAAGCACAGGCTCTAGGCGTACAGGCTTCAGTAGTTGTGGCACGCGGGATCAGTAGTTGTGGCACAGGGGTTTAGTTGCTCCGCGACATGTGGGATCTTCCTGGACCAGGGCTCGAACCGATGTGCCCTGCATTGGCAGGCGGATTCTTAACGACTGCACCACCAGGGAAGTCCCTGTTTTAACTTTTCTGTATAGGTTTATGAGGAGATGTTTATTTTAATGCAGCAATGTGAATATCATAAACGTTGGATTTAAATCAATCTAAATATTCCAGAAGACTGCCTACCTGAAAAGAAACAAAGAATAATTGCTTCATATTAAAAGATTCTTTTCTTCTTAACGTGAAACAATAATAATAGCTGATAACAGAATGATGTTTCATTCTTTTCTTTTAGGATTTTAACTTTTGGAAATGAATAAAACCAGTTTGGAAGACAAGATGACTACAGCTGCAGAAAGAAAATATATTAATATTAGGAAAAGATTGGATCAGTTGGGATACCGCCAGACTCTGACAGTGGAGTGTTTACCTTTGGTAGAAAAACTTTTCAGGTAAAGATGAAAATACGGTTCTAAACCTGTGTGATCCTTAATCCCATTTATCTAGTTTCTGATTGAACTTTATCCTTCAGTAGAGAAATGGGTAGATTTTTTAAAAGTCCTTAAGTCATCTGAAGTTTCTCTATTCTTCTTAGATTCTACTCTGCTGTCGTCATTCAGGGCCTCCACATTGCAAAACTCTAGGGTCACCATTCACACTATACTATTCAGAGTGAATGTTTCTGCAGGTTTTGTCTGTGAGTAAAAGTACAATTTTTAATGTGATTTTCTGATCTAGTTGAGAGTTCTGTAACTGCTTTATTCACTGATCATTAATTTTTTATTGAAATATATTTGACATTATGTTAGTCACTGGTCTCTAATTACTATTACGTTTATAATGTTTCTCTAATGTGGTTGACCATGACTTTAGCTGTTACCTGTTACTTTAACTGAAAGAGTCTTTGTGATTTTTGTTCTTTTCTGCATGAATTCTACTACTGTGATTTGAGACTAGAGCAGGGAAGTGGCCTAGGAGGCTTTTGTAGTAGGACTATAAGTGATGATGATGGAAAGGAGAGAATGGATGAAAGATACTTTATGGTCTTTAGCATGGCCTGCAGAATCCTTCATGATCGAGTACTAGATCGACAATTCGGAGTTATAGGGTAGAAGTATATTTAACTTTTCAGGAAACTGACAAACTTTTTCCACAGTGATTTTATACTCGTACACCTTCATCTCCCCTGTATTAACCACCTGAAGCTCCTAAACATGTGTTCACTTTCTCCCTTGGTCTCTCCATATGCTATTCTATCTGCCTATAAAGTCCCTTTCTCCTCTCCCTCCTGCCTTGCCCTTATGTTCAGTTAGCCATATGGCCTGCAGGACTCTGTCACATCTGCTGCATGTTATTAGTTATTATCATTGTTGGAAACTTGTGTTATCTTCCCGATAGAATGCAAACTCCATGAGACTAGAGACTGACTTTAAAACTGGCATACCTAGAACAGGCTGAACACATTGTGGGCACTGAAATATTTGTTGAGGTTATCACGTAGTATTATAACTTTTGACAAATTGTTAGTAGAATATAAGATCCGTGATAGTGGGTTCTTTACCATGTGCCCTGCTCAATAAATGTTGATGGAATGAATATTCCACTGGTCTGTGTTCTTAGAGGTCGGGAACTGACTCATTATTTGTTGCGTCCCTGACACAGCATATAGCAGGCATTCAGTAAATGTTTGCTGAATGAACAAATAAGTTTCACAGATTCCACCGGATTAGGTGACTAATTAGACATGGGGGGGGTAAGTTAGAGGGGAGATTGAAAGATGATTCTGCCTGTGTGTATATGTTTCATAACTTTTTTTTTTTTGCGGTATGTGGGCCTCTCACTGGTGTGGCCTCTTCCGCTGTGGAGCACAGGCTCCGGACGCGCAGGCCCAGCGGCCATGGCTCACGAGCCCAGCCGCTCCGCGGCACATGGGATCCTCCCAGACCAGGGCATGAACCCGTGTCCCCAGCATCGGCAGGCGGACTCCCAACCACTGTGCCACCAGGGAAGCCTGTTTCATAACTTTTAATTAATCTTGTTTTGGGACTTCACTGGTGGCTCAGTGGTTAGGAATCCGCCTGCCAATGCAGGGGGCACAGGTTCGATTCCTGGTCTGGGAAGATCCCACATGCGGCAGAGTGACTGAGCCCACGTGCCACAACTACTGAAGCCCATGTGCCTAGAGCCCGTGCACCACAACAAAGAGTAGCCCCTGCTCACCGCAACTAGTGAAAGCCTGTGCACAGCAACGAAGACCCAATGCAGCCAAAAATAAAATAAATTTATATTTAAAAAAATCTTTAATCCTGTTTTGAGAAGTTTTTGAGTACTTTCTGGTACCTTGAAAGACTCCTAGTGTTTGTTTATGTTTGTTTGTTTTTAGATTTGAGCTCACTTAACATTAACATTTATTTTAAGTCTTTTTACAAATATGTTTTTAGTTATTAAAAGTTAATGGAATGTTTCCTTGTATTTACATTTTCTGTTCTTGAATATTAGTGATCTGGTTCATACAACAGAAAGTCTTCGGAAATCAAAATTATCTGCTGTGAAAGCTGAAAAAGAAAGTGCCAATTTTGATTTTGTATTGGAACCTTATAAACTTGAAAATGCAAGATTGAGTAAGGAAAATAATGAATTATACCTGGAATTAATGAAACTGAGAGAACAATCAGGCCAACACATTAAAGGTAAAATATTGTGATTTTTTTTTTTTGCGATACGCGGGCCTCTCACTGTTGTGGCCTCTCCCGTTGCGGAGCACAGGCTCTGGACGCGCAGGCTCAGCAGTCATGGCTCATGGGCCCAGCCGCTCTGCCGCATATGGGGTCTTCCCGGACCGGGGCACGAACCCGCGTCCCCTGCATCGGCAGGCGGACTCTCAACCACTGCACCACCAGGGAAGCCCAAATTTTGTGATTTTTAAAATGCAATATTTTTGCCCTTTTCATTTTATATATAAGAAAGCCTAGTCTACCTTTAAAACTTGATTAGAAAATGTGATAGTCAGCCTATTGACACCTCTTGAAATATTGTAGGGTGTGTTGAAGAGTTTCCAAGAAGGAAAGTAAATTTGCATTCCATAACTGTATTCATTTTTACTTTATGTGGATTAAATTTTTAGAATTAAAATTGCTGTAGAGGGCCCTCCCTGGTGACACAGTGGTTAAGAATCCACTTGCCAATGCAGGGGACATGGGTTTGAGCCCTGGTCCAGGAAGATCTCACATGCCGCAGAGCAACTAAGCCTGTGCACCACAACTACTGAGCCCATGTGCCACAACTACTGAAGCCCACGTGCCACAACTGCTGAAGCCTGTGTGCCTAGAGCCCATGCTGTGCAACAAGAGAAGCCCGCACACCACAACAAAGAGTAGCCCCCGCACGCTGCAACTAGAGAAAAGCCCGCACACAGCAACAAAGACCCAACACAGCCATAAATTAATTAATTAATTTTTTAAAAAATTGCTGTAGAAAATATTAAATGCTGGTACTGAAGAAATGTTCTTGAAATAACTTTTGTTTTTCTCTTACTGAGAGAAAGCCATGTATCTGTCGTTCTGATTCTTTAATATCCCATCTTTGATCTGGAAGGTAGAAATAGAATGATTTCAAAGGTACTGGGCAAAGGGTAATTATATGGCTAACTTATTATAAAATCTTCTCATATTCAGTAGGAAGCCCTGTCTGATACCTGGCATGAATTCATAATCCCTTAGCTTCATATTCAATTTACTGGATCAAAAGCCATGATTTATATTAGGCTCATAACACAGAAGAAAAATATAATTCCTTTTTGTGCTTAGTGACTTATTTGCAGTTTGTTAATGGCGGTAGAAAAGGTATAGCCTTTCTAACAAAGCATACATGAGAATCAGGTGGAGCCTTTCAAATTACTATGGCTTTTTGTATTTTGTGAAATGGAAGAATTTCTAGATTGTAAAATACTCTTTGAATCTTTTTCATTTTAAGAGTTGAAAACCACATTGAAAAAGTGTGCACGTGAAACAGCTGATCTGAAATTTCTAAATAATCAATATGTTCATAAACTCAAACTTTTGGAGAAAGAGAGTAAAGCTAAGAATGAAAAAATTCAACAACTTCAAGAAAAGAATTTGCAAGCTATAGTACAAACTCCAGGTGAGTCTGTTCCCTCTCAAAACAAATTGTACGCATGTAATATTTTAAAGATATTAGAACTGTTGACTGAAATGGGACTTTGGATTTTCATGCTTAGACTTTAGTATTTGAAAAGATGTACTTGGCTAGTCACAAAAACTTTTAAATTTATTTCTGAATATGCAGCTTATATTCTATACATGTGCTTAGAAATTTATGTAATAATAACTTCTTAGATACAAGTAGTCTGGCTTCAGTGCCCAGAGTTTTATTTCCTTAATCATTAATTTAAATTCTTTTTTCTATTATTTTTATCATTATTATTATTTCAGTTATAAAAGTAATTCATACTCATTAAAGAATTTGGAAATGATGTACTTTCTTATTTCTTAGTTTATTTTACTCTTTTTTTTTTGCGGTACGCGGGCCTCTCACTGCTGTGGCCTCTCCCGCCACGGAGCATAGGCTCCGGACGCGCAGGCCCAGCGGCCATGGCTCACGGGCCCAGCCGCTCCGCGGCATGCGGGATCCTCCCAGACCAGGGCATGAACCCGCATCCCCTGCATCAACAGGCGGACCCTCAACCACTGCGCCACCAGGGAAGCCCTATTTTACTCTTTTTAGCTTTATGCTCAGTAGTTCTTAAGCAAGAAAAAAGAAATGATGGGGTATGTGCAGAGTTGGTGGTTGTCTGGGCATAAAGTCAGTGGAACAATCTCCAGTACTAGTAACCAGATCATTGAGATGTCTAAACCATGGGATTAAGATTATGGAAGTAAGTGAGGTGTAGGAAAGTGCTGAATTATGAGACTAGGTAGAGAGTGAAGTAATTTGGTCAGAATGAAGATTGCCATCAGAAGAGAGTTGAAGATCTGGGCACTGGCACAGTTCTAACCAGTGACAAAGTCCAGGCGTAATCATGTTATTGTGTGCCTATAGCTGAGTGAAGAGGAGACTCATGAGAGTTGAGGAATTGTGAACCGAGGGGTCAGGGTCGGGGAGGAATCAGTGGGATTTGAAATGGCAGGAAATGAGATGGCGAGGGAAGACCGTGAGCCAAAGGCAGAAAAGATGGAGAAATGTGGAGAAGATCTCAGAAGTACCTAGAAGATTAAGAAAACAAAAAAGAGGATTTTCTGAGAAAAGAGTGGGACAGATTCAAGAGAGATTTAGGAGGTGTAATCTCTAAAATTTAGTGACTGAATGTGGTAGACTTGGGAAGTAGAGAAATTCCTAAATTTCTGTTTGAAGGGAATGAGTGGGTGGATGATGGTAATATTTCTTAAGGTAGAGAATGTGGAAAGCAGAACAGAAGTCCACCCTTCACAAAGGGTGTGTTGAGTGTGTTATACCTACAGGACATTCACACTGAGATTTCTAGTATGCAGTGGGATAGGTAGATCTGTTCTCAGCAGTATGATCCCAGATGGAGATTCACATTTGGGGATCATTGGGATATCATGAGAATTGAAGCTCTGAATGTGGTAGGAATTATCTAGTAAGATTATGTAGACTGGAAAGAGAGGAGAACCAAAGACAGACCCTAGGAAAATTGGCATTTAAGGCACAGGTGGAAGAAGAGGGTCTTTGAAAGAAACTGAGGAGCAACCAAGGAGGAAAACCAGGAGATAAGGGAAGAAGAAAATGGTTTACCTGTTCAGGTGTGTATACAAGCAGGTCATTTAAATACTTTTGACCCAGTTTCTTCATCCTCAAAACAAAAGATTAGGAGTATAAAAAATTTGGTAGGATTCTAATGAAGACAAAGTTGAGAGTTATGTTTGTTCTTTGTGAGGGTCGATTAGTTTTTCAAGTACATGTCTAATCTTGGCCAGATACTGGAAAAGGTAAATTATCCATGTGGCTTGGACCAAGGCAGGATATATCTAACCATAAAAATAAATTACTCCTGCTAGTTTTAAGGATAATTGAGACAATTTACTAATTAAGAAATTATACTAATTCAGGGTATACATTCCGCTATATATTAATTTGGCTTCTTAAAGTTTCAGTTATCTTCTCCTTTGGCATTGCTTAATAAGCATGTTTATTTTAGTTATCACTACCTTAAGCTCCTCGTTTGACAGTTTTCTGCTGGTGATGATTTCTTGAGCTCATAATAGCGAATACCACAAGGCACACTCAACTTTCATCTTGCCGAAGTCTGGTCCTCATCTCTTGGAGGAACAGATTAAATCTTGCCATATGTACCAAGCATGCAGAAAATAAAGCTTGTTTTATAACCATATCTTGTTGAGGTTTTTAGGAATGCATTGTTTAAAGATCAGGTGGGTATTTATATATAAGGGAGAAAACATTTTATCAGTATGTAATATGAGCTAGAGACACACTTTATAACTAAAAGGCTAACCTTCTGAAATATTTAATTCTAAGACAGTGTTTTGTTTTCAATTTTTTTTTTTTTTTTTTTTTTGAAATACACATTTGCTAGGTGGCAAGAAAAGAAGTATTGCTTTCAGGCGCCAGCGTATGCAAATTGATGAACCAGTCCCTCCCTCTGAAGTCAGTTCTTATCCAGTTCCTCAGCCAGATGACCCTTACATTGCAGACCTCCTGCAAGTGGCTGATAACAGGTGCATTAAATAATTCTTTGTTGGCTTCAGTTAATTGATCACTTGGTTCCCCTTCAATTTCTTCATAGTAGGGCTTCTGTCTTCTTAACTAGCATATCTCTGGTGCCTAGCACAGAACTTTGCACAAGCACTCAGTAAATGCTTTCTGAGTGTATTCTGAATATAGAAGGTTTTTACTTGTTTTGAAACTTTTGATTTCAAAGAGATCATATATCTGATGTTTCTGTCCATATTTGATTTAAAACAATTTAGTGCCATCTAGAGCCTGTTTCAGTAGAGTTGCTTTGACATTTAGTTTCATCACCCAGTAAATCTTTTACAGACTCCTTATTACTTCAGATTTTTGTCAAATACCAGTAGACATGAGTAGACTTGTAACTGGCTTTGAAATTCTGCTTCATGATTCTCTAGCTGTATATGTTGATATTTCCTTAAATTGGAATCAGATATAAATTGTTTTAATTAAAACTTCATTAAGTTCTCTGGAAAAGGCAGTATGTAACTGTTCTGGGGATGTAAAGATGAATAAGGTGGTGTTGCAGCTTTTGAGAAGCTTATAACCCAGTATAATAAAGATGAGACAAGGGAAATACACAAAATGCCATTAAGAAAATTATAAGAGGTACAGAGGAGTGAGAAAACACTAGTGACAGCCTCTGTGGTCTTTGCTGCAGAAACAGTTTAAAGTACGGAACACACTAGTGGAAATGGTTAGTGCAGTTAGCTTTTTACTTTGTAGATTATGCAGAGAATATGGGGGAGTTTTCTACTTTATTAATCTCAATATAGCAAAAAAAAAAAAAGACATTGATTGAGGGACCAGTTAGGATCTTTTAGCTCAGTTCATCTCACACAGTATTATGTACCTGTATTTATATAGTTATCTGACCTTACCCATGAAATATCTCGTGTTTTGTTTTTATGGTACAGTTATAATCTAGGACTTAGACAGTGTGTTAGTATTATGCAAGAAGTTTTTGGGGGCTACATGTGTTATCATTTTCTGTCTTTTTCTTTCACCTTAATGTTCTTCTTCATTCTTCTTTTCTATCAAACCATCATAGGTAGCATTAGTCTCCCGATTATCTTGTTTGTTTTAATTTGCATGTGCACATTTAATTGTATTCAGAGTTATTCGTGCATATGTAAGTGTGGTTGCATACATACTCCTCTCCTACACCTAGATTAGTAGGAAATGTTGGTTCCAGTAATGGCAGGGACGAGCAGTGTTTAGCCTTATTCACCCCTACTCCATGGGAAATCTCTTTTTTTTTTTTTTTTTTTTTTTTGCGGTATGCGGGCCTCTCCCGTTGTGGAGCACAGACTCCGGATGCGCAGGCTCAGCAGCCATGGCTTCACGGGCCCAGCCGCTCTGTGGCATGTGGGATCTTCCTGGACCAGGCCACGAACCCGTGTCCCCTGCATTGGCAGGCGGACTCTCAACCACTGCACCGCCAGGGAAGCCCCTCTCTTAAAAGCAGACCTGGCTTCAGGCTTTATTTTTCCAGTATGAAAGTGGTTGTGTCATATTTATGTTAATGCGTGGCAAAGTTTGATGTAAAACAAATACATTTGGGCAGTTGCAGAATTCAGATAGTTTAGACAAACCTTGTTTCTCTTAGAATTAACGAGTTCTGGAAAGGAGTAGGTTTTTTACTGTAGTTACTTGGAAAGTGGTAGTATTTCTCAATATTTTTCTTTTTTCTAGGATTGCAGGATAGTTCATTAGAAAATACAGGGTCATGTAGGATCCCTTATTTCACTTTATAATATTGTGGATTTTGGACTAGACGCTTAGTTCCCTGAACCTGAGAATTGGCAACAGTACCTGGAAGAGTTGTCCTGAGGATTAAAATGCAGTAGTAGGCATAATGTATCTGAGTTTCAAATTATTTACCACTCAATTTTTTATCTATTCTTGGAAAATTAAATCTGCAAGATGATGTACTCTATGCTGTGGCTTCGGAACCCTTTGGCACAGTACCTCCTACCTCACTGAGAAACAAAAAGTAGAGGGTTTTTAAGAGAAGGCATCTGGTTTCATTTCTTGTTATTTTGTATTTCTTAAGTATATTGACATTAGTTATAAATGTGTTTCAGAATTCAAGAACTTCAGCAAGAAGTCTACCAGTTACAAGAAAAGTTAGCAGTGATGGAAAGTGGACTGAGAGATTATAACAAGCAGGTAGGATTTTTATTTACTTGCATAGTAGGTATGATTGTAAGTGAAATTAAGTTATATTTGATATTACTGATACTGAGTTTTTAATACAGCTCTTCTTTTTCATATATTTGTTAATATTTAGAATTAATAGATGGAATGGCTTAGATGGCTTCAGGGCATTCAGTCCATTCCCTTCATTATGGATGAAGGTGAATAGTAGTTTTTTGTTTTGTTTTGATTTTTTTAAGGTGAATCATCTGTCTCCCCAAATATAACCATATTAACTGTTTCCATCTCAGGAGGTATTTTATTAAAGTGTGTTATGCTTTGTAATGGTATTTTAAATAATTTTTTAATCTTACTATAGATTTTGTCATTTTGAATATAAGGCTCTTCGAAAGTTACTTTTCTGTGTTACCATATTTGTTGCATGTTTTTGCTATAAGCACTAGTACCCCATAACACAGTTTTCTGAAGAAGCAGGGGAATTAATAGATGCAGAGTTAGATTATAACTTTAACAAGCTTTGTTCTTTCCTACTTTCTGTTGACGTCTTGGCTAAATTCTGACTTGGATAATTATAGGCTTTCTTTCTTAACAGCTTACTGAAGTTTAAATTGGGTAACATGTTTTTCATTTTCTGCACATGACTACCTTTTTTTGGAGTGAAGAAATCTGCACATACAAATATAGATGTAACTTATGTGTTGGTGTAACTGTTAAGTTTATAAAGTACTTTGAAGATTACTTGGATAAAATAGAGTTAAAAGGAATTGTTATAATATCAACCAAAAAACTTACTTCATGGAGAGATGTTGAAGATATCAAATATGCACGTGAGATGAATTGTATTGATATTTTTCAATTTATATTCAGTCATTCTTTCATCATATTTTTTTCCAAGTACTTTATGAACATAAACTGACCAATCTTTGCTATCTCTGCATGAGGTGGCTGGGGTGTTTGGAGAAAATAACCTGACCATTCTGATTGAAACCACCAATCTATTGTGGTTATCAATCTTGATTGAGTCCACTGTGTTCCCTGTCAGTTTTTTTTGTTTGTTTGAACTTGTTCTGTTTTTCTCAGCATATATTCCAGATTTTACTGTTCTCTTCAAGCTCTTTCCCTGGACTATAAGACCCTCCTTCTCAGGATATCACCTTTTTCTCAATTTCCTATCTCTACCCCTTTAAAATGAGCAATATTCACACTCAGGCTCTCCTTAAGACTCAGTGGGTAGGGTGGTGCTTCTTCCTGTTTAAGGTTTAGTCTTTCTGCCTGTGCACTTGGCCCCATTTCCTCTCTTCTCCTTAGGATATTGCTTTAATCAGTTATTCTTCAACAAGCTTACATGGCCGCTTTACAATTATAATTTTTTTAGTCTTCTTAACAGTCCGGTGAGGAGGCACTAGTGTCATCACTAATATCCCGTTAAAAATCTCTTTTAACTACTTTTCCCTCTTGTTAATTAATGTTTTCTCCCTCAGAAGTACTTCTCTAAAGAGTATCTTATTCTTCTTTCTCTGCTTCTTCACCTCCTGTTCACTCCATAACCTTTTGCATTCTGGCTTCTGTCCCACACTTTATAAATTGACCTAGTAATTGATACCACTGACATCAATTGCTACCTCCAGAAGGATACTTTTAAGTCTTCATTTTTGTGACCCACTCTGTAGTATTTGACATCATTCATAATTTTTCTTTGAAACTCATCCATGGCTTCATTTTCTGTTGGTTTTCCTTTTCTTGCTTTTTTTTTTTAACCTCTTATAATATCTTCTTTGCTCTTTTCCTTTGCCTGCTCCCTAAAATATCACTGTCTCTCAAAACTCTGTCTTTGACTCCTTCTCCTCTCCCTCTGTGTTTTCTCAAATAGTCTCATCCACTCTCTTAGTTTATTACCTGAATACTGATGACTCCCCAGTGTCTCAGGCTCAGACCTCTCTGCTGAGGTCCAGACCCATATACCCAACTTGACACTGGGCATTTTCACTTGGATGAATGCTCTCTGTACACATATGCCTAGTACTGAACTTCCCAATTTCTGTCTCAAATCTCTTTTTCCTCCTATATTCTATACTTTGGTTGGAAGCATCAGCATTTGCCCAAGCCAACATTCTGTAGTCTTTCTAGATCTCATTCTCCTCTTGTCACACACCACTCACCATGCTCTGTCAGTTCTGAGTGCTTCTTAAACTTACTACTTCTGCTCTGCCCTATCCCACTGGCCCTAATCATCTCTCATATATTTCCTACAATGGTCTTCCTGCCTCTGGTCTTATCAAATTCATCCTTTAGTCCAGAGTAATATTTCTCCCAGCGAAGTATTCAGTGCTTATCATAATTAGTTCCTGCCTAATTCTTCAGACTCATCTCCAACTATTAGTTTCCTCGCACATTACAGTCCAGTCATACTGAGTCATTTCTGCTCCCTCAAACATATCGTGTTGCTTTATGCTTCTCTGTCACTGCCTGGAACATCTCTCCTTTCTTCTCTGCCTAGCATCATTTATAAGTTTTTTAGACTTGTTTTTTGATAAGGCCTTCATTAATTTCGATAGAAATGACTGTATAATGGAGTCTAAATCACTCTATTCCCTTCACTACTTTGGTACCATATACCTATTTCTATTTTTCTACCACTGAATAACATATTAAAGCAATTATTGGTTAGCTTGCTTGCTTTTCCTGTAAAGCTGTGTGTTCCTGAAAGTAAGGGACTGTGTTTTATTCATCTTTGTATACTTAAGAACAAAGCTCAATAATTGTTTCTTAAGTTGAATACTTGGTTTTTGTTTTCAAATTTTTTGGAAAACAAAACCAAATATTCAGAGTGTGTGGGGTTTTCTTTTTTTTTTAATATTTGAATTTTATTTTATTTATTTTTCTATACAGCAGGTTATTATTAGTCATCAAATTTATACACATCAGTGTATACATGTCAATTCCAATTGCCCAATTCATTACACCACAATCCCCCCACCCACCCGCGGCTTTCCCCCCTTGGTGTCCATATGTTTTCTCTCTACATCTGTCTCTCAACTTCTGCCCTGAGAAATGGTACAGATGAACCGGTTTTCTACATTCCCATACATGCATTAATATACGATATTTGTTTTTCTCTTTCTGGCTTACTTCACTCTGTATGATAGTCTCTAGATCCATCCACATCTCAACACATGACCCAATTTCGTTCCTTTTTATGGCTGAGTAATATTCCATTGTATATATGTACCACAACTTCTTTATCCATTTGTCTGTCGATGGGCATTTAGGCTGCTTCCATGACCTGGCTATTGTAAATAGTGCTGCAATGAACATTGGGGTGCACATGTCTTTTTGAATTATGGTTTTCTCTCGGTATATGCCCAGTAGTGGGATTGCTGGGTCATATGGTAGTTCTATTTTTAGTTTCTTAAGGATCCTCCATACTGTTCTCCATAGTGGCTGCATCAATTTACATTCCCACCAACAGCGCAAGAGGGTTCCCTTTTCTCCACACCCTCTCCAGCATTTGTTGTTTGTAGATTTTCTGATGATGCCCATTCTAACTGGTGTGAGGTGATCCCTCATTGTAGTTTTGATTTGCATTTCTCCAATAATTAATGATGTTGAGCAGCTTTTCATGTGCTTCCTGGCCATCTGTATGTCTTCTTTGGAGAACTGTCTATTTAGGTCTTCTGACCATTTTTGGATTGGGTTGTTTGTTTCTTTAATATTGAGCTGCATGAGCTGTTTATATATTTTGGAGATTAATCCTTTGTCCATTGATTTGTTTGCAAATATTTTCTCCCATCCTGAGGGTTGTCTTTTCTTGTTTATGGGTTCCTTTGCTGTGCAAAAGCTTTGAAGTTTCATTAGGTCCTATTTGTTTATTCTCATTTTTATTTCCATTACTCTAGGAGGTGGATCAAAAAAGATTTGCTGTGATTCATGTCAAAGAGTGTTCTTCCTATGTTTTCCTCTAAGACTTTTATAGTGTCTGCTCTTACATTTAGGTCTCGAATCCATTTTGATTTTATTTTTGTGTATGGTGTTAGGGAGTGTTCTAATTTCATTCTTTTACATGTAGCTGTCCAGTTTTCCCAGCACCACTTACTGAAGAGACTGTCTTTTCTCCATTGTATATCCTTGCCTCCTTTGTCATAGATTAGTTGACCATAGGTGCGTGAGTTTACCTCTGAGCTTTCTATCTTGTTCCATTGATCTATGTTTCTGTTTTTGTGTCAGGACCATATTGTCTTGATTACTGTAGCTTTGTAGTATAGTCTGAAGTCAGGGAGTCTGATTCCTGCAGCTCCGTTTTTTTCCCTCAATACTTCTTTGGCTATTTGGGGTCTTTTGTGTCTCAATACAAATTTTAAGATTGTTCTAGTTCTGTAAAAAATGCCATTGGTAATTTGATAGGGATTGCATTGAATCTGTAGATTGCTTTCGGTAGTATAGTCATTTTCACAATATTGATTCTTCCAATCCAAGAACATGGTATATCTCTCCATCTGTTGGTATCATCTTTAATTTCTTTCATCAGTGTCTTATAGTTTTCTGCATACAGGTCTTTTGTCTCCCTAGGTAGGTTTATTCCTAGGTATTTTATTCTTTTTGTTGCAATGGCAAATAGGAGTGTTTCCTTAATTTCTCTTTCAGATTTTTTATCATTAGTGTATAGGAATGCAAGAGATTTCTGTGCATTAATTTTGTATCCTGCAGCTTTACCAAATTCATTGATTAGCTCTAGTAGTTTTCTGGTGGCATTTTTAGGATTCTCTATGTATAGTATCATGTCATCTGCAAACAGTGACAGTTTTACTTCTTCTTTTCCAATTTGTATTCCTTTTATTTCTTTTTCTTCTCTGATTGCCGTGGCTAGGACTTCCAAAACTATGTTGAATAATAGTGGTGAGAGTGGACATCCTTGTCTTGTACCTGATCTTAGAGGAAATGCTTTCAGTTTTTCACCATTGAGAATGATATTTGCTGTGGGTTTGTCATATATGGCCTTTATTATGTTGAGTAGGTTCCCTCTATGCCCACTTTCTGGGGAGTTTGTGTCATAAATGGGTGTTGAATTTAGTCAAAAGCTTTTTCTGCATCTATTGAGATGATCATATGGTTTTTATTCTTCAATTTGTTAATATGGTGTATCACATTGATTGATTTGTGTATATTGAAGAATCCTCATATCCCTGGGATAAATCCCACTTGATCATGGTGTATGATCCTTTTAATGTGTTGTTGGATTCTGTTGGCTAGTATTTTGTTGAGGATTTTTGCATGTATATTCATCAGTGCTATTGGTCTATAATTTTCTTTTTTTTTTTGTATCTCTGTCTGGTTTTGGTATCAGGGTGATGGTGGCCTCATAGAATGAGTTTGGAAGTGTTCCTTCCTCTGCAATTTTTTGGAATAGTTTGTGAAGGATGGGTGTTATCTCTTCTGTAAATGTTTGATAGAGTTCACCTGTGAAGCCATCTGGTCCTGGACTTTTGTTTGTTGGAAGATTTTTTTTTTTTTTTGTGGTATGCGGGCCTCTCACTGTTGTGGCCCCTCCCCGTTGCGGAGCACAGGCTCCGGATGTGCAGGCTCAGCGGCCATGACTCATGGGCCTAGCCGCTACGCGGCATGTGGGATCTTCCCAGACCGGGGCACGAACCCGTGTCCCCTGCATCGGCAGGCAGACTCTCAACCACTGCGCCACCAGGGAAGTCCTGTTGGAAGATTTTTAATCACAGTTTCCATTCCATTACTTGTGATTGGTCTGTTCATATTTTCTATTCCTGGTTCAGTCTTGGAAGGTTATACCTTTCTAAGAATTTGTCCATTTCTTCCAGGTTGTCCATTATATTGGCATAGGGTTGCTTGCATTAGTCTCTTAGGATGCTTTGTATTTCTGCAGTGTCTGTTATAACTTCTCCTTTTTCATTTCTAATTTTATTGATTTGAGTCCTCTCCCTATTTTTCTTGATGAGTCTGGCTAATGGTTTATCAATTTTGTTTCTCTTCTCAAAGAACCAGCTTTTACTTTTATTGATCTTTGCTATTGTTTTCTTTGTTTCTGTTTCATTTATTTCTGCTCTGATCTTTATGATTTCTTTCCTTCTGCTAACTTTGGGTTTTGTTTGCTGTTCTTTCTCTAGTTCCTTTAGGTGTAAGGTTAGATTGTTTATTTGAGATTTTTCTTGTTTCTTGATGTAGGCTTGTATAGCTATAAACTTCCCTCTTAGAACTGCTTTTGCTGCATCCCATAGGTTTTGGATCATTGTATTTTCATTGTCATTTGTCTCTAGGTATTATTTGATTTCCTCTTTGATTTCTTCAGTGATCTCTTGGTTATTTAGTAACGTACTGTTTAGCCTCCATGTGTTTGTGTTTCTTACGTTTTTTCCCATGTAGTTCATTTCTAATCTCATAGCGCTGTGGTCAGAAAAGATGCTTGATATGATTTCAGTTTTCTTAAATTTACTGAGGCTTGATTTGTGCCCCAAGATGTGATCTATCCTGGAGAATGTTCCATACACACTTGAGAAGAAATTATAATCTGCCGTTTTCAGATAGCATGTCCTATAAATACCAATTAAATCTATCTGGTCTATTGTGTAATTTAAAACTTCTGTTTCCTTATTTATTTTCATTTTGGATGGTCTGTCCATTGGTGTACGTGAGGTTCTAAAGTCCCCCACTATTATTGTGTTACTGTCAATTTCCTCTTTTATAGCTGTTAGTAGTTGCCTTATGTATCGAGGTGCTCCTATGTTGGGTGCATATATATTTATAATTGTTGTATCTTCTTGGATTGATTCCTTGATCATTGTGTAGTGTCCTTCCTTGTCTCTTGTAACATTCTTTATTTTAAAGTCTGTTTTATCACATATGAGTATTGCTATTCCAACTTTCTTTTGATTTCCATTTGCATGGAATATCTTTTTTCATCCCCTCACTTTCAGTCTGTCTGTGTCCCTAGGACTGAAGTGGTTCTCTTGTAGGCAGCATGTATATGGGTCTTGTTTTTGTATCCATTCAGCAAGCCTGTGTCTTTTGGTTGGAGCATTTAATCCATTCACGTTTAAGGTAATTATCGATATGTATGTTCCTGTGACCATTTTCTTAATTGTTTTGGGTTTGTTTTTGTAGGTCCTTTTCTTCTCTTGTGTTTCCCACTTAGAGAAGTTCTTTTAGCATTTGCTATATAGCTGGTTTGGTGGTGCTGAATTCTCTTAGCTTTTGTGTGTCTGTAAAGCTTTTGATTTCTCCATCGAATCTGAATGAGATCCTTGCTGGGTAGAGTAATCTTGGTTTTAGGGTTCTTCCCTTTCATCACTTTAAGTATATCATGCCACTCGCTTCTGGCTTGTAGAGTTTCTGCTGAGAAATCAGCTGTTAACCTTATGGGAGTTCCCTTGTATGTTATTTGTCGTTTTTCCCTTGCTGCTTTCAATAATTTTTCTTTTTCTTTAATTTTTGCCAATTTGAGTACTATGTGTCTCATTGTGTTTCTACTTGGGTTTATCCTATGTGGGACTTGCTGTAGTTCCTGGACTTGGGTGGCTATTTCCTTTCCCATGTTAGGGAAGTTTTCGACTCTGGTCTCTTCAAATATTTTCTCGGGTCCTTTCTCTCTCTCTTCTCCTTCTGGGACCCCTATAATGCAAATGTTGTTGCATTTAATGTTGTCCCACAGGTCTCTTAGGCTGTCTTCATTTCTTTTCATTCTCTTTTCTTTATTCCATTCCGCAACAGTGAATTCCACCATTCTGTCTTCCAGATCACTTATCTGTTCTTCTGCCTCAGTTATTCTGGTATTGATTTCTTCTAGTGTAGTTTTCATTTCAGTTATTGTTCATCTCTGTTTGTTTCTTCTTTAACTCTTCTAGGTCTTTGTGAAACATTTCTTATATCTTCTCGATATTTGCCTCCATTCTTTTTCCAAGGTCCTGGGTCATCTTCACTATTGTTATTCTGAATTCTTTTTCTGGCAGGTTGCCTATCTCCACTTCATTTAGTTGTTTTTCTGGGGTTTTATCTTGTTCTTTCATCTGGTATATAGCCGTCTGCCTTTTCATCTTGTCTATCTTTCTGTGAATGTGGCTTTTGATCCACAGGCTGCAGGATCGTAGTTCTTGCTTCTGCTGTCTGCCCTCTGGTGGATGAGGCTATATAAGAGGCTTATGTAGGTTTCGTGATGGGAGGGACTGGTGGTGGGTAGAGCTGACTGTTGCTCTGGTGGGCAGAGCTCAGTAAAACTTTAATCTGCTTGAATGCTGATGGGTGGGGCTGGGTTCCCTCCCTGTTGGTTGTTTGGCCTGAGGCAACCCAACACTGGAGCCTATGGTGGACTCTTTGGTGGGGCTAGTGACAGACTGTGGGAGGGCTCACACCAAGGAGTACTTCCCAGAACTTCTGCTGCCAGTGTCCTTGTCCCCACGGTGAGCCACAGCCACCCCCTGCCTCTGCAGGAGACCCTCCAACGCTAGCAGGTAGGTCTGGTTCAGTCTCACTTGAGGTCACTGCTCCTTCCCCTGGGTCCCAGTACGCTCACCACTTTGTGTGTGCACTCCAAGAGTGGAGTCTCTGTTTCCCTGAGTCATGTCGAAATCCTGTAGTCAAATCCCAGTAGCCTTCAAAGTCTGTAAGTCTAGGAATTCCTCCTCTCACTGCTGGACCCCCAGGTTGGGAAGCCTGACGTGGGGCTCAGAACCTTCACTCCAGTGGGTGGACTTCTGTGGTATAAGTGTTCTCCAGTCTGTGAGTCACCCATCCAGCAGTTATGGGATTTGATTTTACTGTGATTGCGCCCCTCCTGCAGTCTTATTGTGGCTTCTCCTTTGCCTTTGGATGTGGGGTATCCTTTTTGGTGAGTTCCAGTGTCTTCCTGTCGATGATTGTCCAGCAGCTAGTTGTGATTCTTGTGTTCTCCCAAGAGGGAGTGAGAGCACGTCATTCTACTCCACCATCTTGGTTCAGGTTGTTTTTCCAGAGTCTTGTATGTGAATTCGTGGTTGGTAGTGATGTTTTTAATCATAGTCTGTTGTTTTCTAAATAATAGATAATTAATTAAATTCACTCCAGCCTCATATCCTTTTTAATATTGAGTTTCAGTAGCAAATCACTTTCCTTTGTGTTTTACATTCATTTGTTTATCCCACATTTATTCCACCAGGCAGTGAAGTAGTTCAGACTCAATTCCAGTAGTTAGTAGTTTCTTTTTATATAAACATTGCCTACTCTTAGAGGAGGAAAAAACAAAACAAAAAAATTAGGAAGAATCTCTTCAATAAAAATACTTATGAAACCTATGTTGACAGTTCTTAGGTTGATATTTTCTGTGTATATTTTTGCTCTGCATAAATGCATTTCATAATCCCATTTATGTGTGGGTATATATATGAATGTTAATCTTTTGTGTATATTGTGGGACCTAAGAAAAATGGAAGTTTATCCAAATAAATGTTTGTCCAGTGTTAATCATTTCAGTTGAAAACCCGAGTTTTTAAAATGATAGCACAACTTTATGTCTTCAGATTGAACTAAGAGAACGAGAGATAGAACGACTGTCGGTTGCATTGGATGGGGGTCGCTCCCCTGATATCCTTTCTCTGGAGACTAAAAATAAAGCCAACGAAAAGCTTATTGCTCATTTAAATATTCAGGTAATGAGTTTTATAATTATTTCACTGAGCATATGAAATCATAAGTGTTTATAATGGTCTGTGGGTTTGTGAAAGTGACAGGGTTGTTTTCTTGGCTATTATTTACGGTGGAAAAAATTTGATGGAGTCAAAGTATCCAAAATTGGGTGCAGCTATTGAAAACTCATGTTTTTTAAGAATATTTAATGAGGTAGGAATGTATACACCATAATGATAAATATTTAAAAGAAGAGAATAAACCATAGGTAAAATGTAACCTTCAATTTGCTTTAAAAAAAAATGTGTGTGTGTATAGAATTGATGACTAATAAGAGCCTGCTGTATAAAAAAATTAAAAAAACACTAGGTGAACACACACACACACACACACCAAAAAAATGTGTGTATGCATTCAGAAAGAGAAAACACTAGAAGAGAATACACCAAAGTACACTAGCAATGTTTATCTTTGTGTGATGGGATAGTCTTCTTTATGATTTTCTCCATTTTCAAAATTTTTATGACAGTATTTCTTTTATAATATATAAAAGGTGGTTTTTTAAAATAAATATAAAAATTAAACATATAGTTTTCACTTACCTATGTAGTGGTTTCCCTTGTCATGCATTTGACCTAAGAGTGAAAGAACAAGAGACTTATATGAAGCATGACAAATGACCTTTAGGAATTTATTTATTTGTTTTTTAATTGAAGTATAGTTGAGTTACAATGTGTGTTAGTTTCTGGTATACAGCAAAGTGACTCAGTTATATATATTATATATTATTCTTTTTCATATTCTTTTCCATTATGTTTTATTACATAATATTGAATATAGTTCCCTGTGCTATACAGTAGGACCTTGTTCTTTGTTTTATATACGGTAGTTTGTATCTGCTAATTCCAAACTCCTGATTTATCCATCCTCCATCCCCTTATCCCTTTGGTAACCATAAGTTTGTTTTCTATGTCTCTGAGTCTGTTTCTGTTTAGTAAATAAGTACATTTGTATTATTTTTTTTATTCCACATATAAGTGGTATCATATGGTATTTGTCTTTCTCTTTCTGACTTACTTCATTTAGTATGATAATCTCTAGGCCCATCCATGTGTCTGTAAATGGCATTATTTCATTCTTTTTTATGGCTAGGTAATATTCCATTGTGTGTGTGTATATATTTACACACCACAACTTCTTTATCCATTCTTCTGATGGACATTTAGGTTGTTTCCATGACCTTCAGAAATTTAAATGTCACTGCTGCCTAGACTGCAACCAGAATATAGTAAGCCCCAAATATCAGCAGTAACTCTCGAGCAGTGCTGTTGAATAGAAATAGGATATGAGCCACATATGTAATTTAAAACTTCCTAGTAGCCTGATTAAAAAAGTAAAAAGAAAACAGATGAGATTAATTTTAATAATGTATCTACCTAACTATATCCAAAATATAACCATTTCAACATGTAATCAATGTTGTTAAATATCATTGCAACGTTTTACTTTTTTTTGTACTAAGTCTTTGGGATCCTGTTTGTATTTTACATTTATAGCACATCTCTGTTTGGACTAGCCACATTTTAAGTGCTCAGTAGCCATGTGTGGATGCTAGTGGCTACTATATTGGACAGCACTCTAGACTAATATTATCATCATAGTGATAATCTTGTCATATTTTTAAAACTGCATTGGGAAAAAGTTCACACAAATTTCTTACTTATCCTTTCTGTCCATGCTTGAAAATTGAAGACAGTGGATATATATTTTTACTAAACCACACATTGTGAGTTTTGCAAATAGAAACAGTATAAGTTTGCAAATGTAAAAGAGCTGGGGTTTTAACTTTTGGGTTTTTTTTAAATATAGTATTTTGAAATATTTTGGAAGTTCAGTATTTTAATAATTTTCCAATTTATATACCTTATGAATTACAAATTCAATTTAGGTTGACTTTCTTCAGCAAGCTAATAAAGACCTGGAAAAGCATATACAAGAGCTTATGGAAACCAAGGAAACAGTAACTACTGAAGTTGTTAATTTAAGTAACAAAAATGAAAAACTCTGCCAGGAATTAACTGAAATAGACCAGTTAGCACAGCAGTTGGAAAGACATAAAGAAGAAGTGCTCGAGACTGCCGACAAAGAACTTGAGGAAGCAAAGGTGTGTCTAGGTTGTGGAGGTGCTCATTAATTCTCCTAGAGTATGGTGAGCTTGAGACCTTTTGATGTCTTATTCAGGCCTTTTGGTTTGTTTTGTAATTCACGTTTTTCTAAGGTGTTGTTCACATCCCCTAAATTCTTGCCCTTTTTCTAGTTGTTTGTCTTTCTGAAGCACATCTCTTCCTAGGACAGCTCTCCAGACTCTATCCTCTTTTTCTACAAGATTTTCATCTCTGTCCTTTTATCTCTGCATTGTGAGCAGGCTTCTGAAGTTTGTCCTCTAGGTCATTTTGTGCTCATGAACCTTTAAAGGTATTTTTTAAAACTGTGTATGTCCTTGCACATTTTTAAGTTGATAGCTAACATTTTTCATCTTCAAGTTTAAATAGATGCAAAGGATGTAATTTCTAATCAATTGTAAGTATTGATCTCTTAAAACTGTCATATCATTCTTTTAAATATAGCCAGTATAATCCAAATGACCCTTCTTGAAAGCCTCACAAAATTTTATCCTATTTTAACATATTTTATGCTTGAATATCTTTTTATAATAACTCATATCAAATGTCTGCAGTTAAAAAAATACATGAATTGAAATTTTTTATTTTAAAAAATGTCCTGCGACTGTAAGGTTCAGAGTGTTAGTATTTAGTATTTTCCTCTAAATAGTGTTATCATTATAATTATTAGTAATCAGTGGATCAAAGTGACAGCTGTAGTACAAATGTTGATAAATACTTATTAAATTAAAAAGTAAAATTTTATTGGAAATACATCTCTTAGTAAGATATAATGGGAGAAAATAGTGTCTTAATCAAAGGCTTCGGCCAGCTCCAACATTTCAGGTTATCTTTTTGTCTGGTGCCTCGGAAGTTTTTTATAAGTAGAGATAGAATTACATTAGATGCATGCCCCTCTTTTGAAAAGTGGGGAAAAGGCAGTTTTGGAAGGGGAAGTGGGAAAGAAGAACTCACATGATACCTAGAGTACAAGCAGGTTCTCAGGTAGATAATTTTTAAGAAGGACTGTATGTGCAAATTTAAGAATCCAGATATTGATTCCTTAAAACTATATATACATATATATATAATATATATTGTAAATAATATATTATTTGTGTGTGTGTGTATATATATATATATATATATGTGTATATATATATATATATATGATAGTTTTACATAATACTTGGATAGTCTTTATGTTATCCCGGGAATGAGTATAACCTAGTTTGAAGATCCCTACTTTACATCAGTTGAATAATATGAGTTAATTTTATAGTGTCACCTCCACTAATTAGGAGAATAGGAGGAAACTACCTCAACATAATAAAGGCCATATTATGAAAAGCCCACAGCTAACATCATACCCAGTGACAAAAGACTGAAAACTTTTCCTCTAAGGTTAGGAGCAAGGGAAGGATGCCCATTCTTACTACTTCTATTCAACATAGTACTGGCAGTCCTAACCAGAGGAATTAGGCAAGAAAAAGAAATAAAAGGCATCCAATTAAAAGAAAGAAGTAAGATTATGTTTCCAGATGAGATGATCTTATGTGTAGAAAACCCTAAAGATTCCATTAAAAAGAAAAAAAAAACCAAAAACAGAACTAATAAATTCAGCAAACTTGCAGGATACAAAATCATTGCATAAAAACCTGGTGTATTTCTATATGCTAGTAATTAAAATATAAAAAGGAAATTAAGAAAATAATCCCATTTACAATAGCATCAAAAAAGAATAAAGTACTTAGGGATAAACTTAATCAAGGAGGCAAAAGACTTGTACCCTGACAGTTATAAAACACTGCTGAAAGAAATTAAGACAGAAATAAATGGAACGATATCCTGTGTTCATGGATGGGAAGACTGTATACTGCTCGAATGTCCATACTACCCAAAACAATGTGCAGATTCAGTGTAATACCTCTCCAAATCCCAATGGCATTTTTTACAGAAATAGGAAAAAAATCCTAAAATTCATGTGGAATCTTAAGGGACCCAGAATAGTCAAGACAGCCTTGAAAATGAAGAACATAATTATTGCGGTTTTAATTTTGCTTTTGTGGCTTTAGTTTCATTGCAACACTCCTATATCTCATTCCTCTCCTTTTCCACTTCCTTTTGCATATTCTGTGCTGTGCATACAACATATTGAACACAGCTTCACGTGTCCCATTGGCAGTAATCAAGAATGACACCTTGGCTCAATAGAAGATTCCTATTAGGTTATAATTTTTTTTTTTTTTTTTGCGGTACGCGGGCCTCTCACTGTTGTGGCCTCTCCCGTTGCGGAGCACAGGCTCCAGACGCACAGGCTCAGCGGCCATGGCTCACGGGCCCAGCCGCTCCGTGGCACGTGGGATCTTCCCGGACCGGGGCACGATCCCGTGTCCCCTGTATCGGCAGGTGGACTCTCAACCACTGCGCCACCAGGGAAGCCCCTAGCTTATAATATTTTAATCTTGGCATTCAGTACTCTCAGTTGCAGTGTAGAGGATCCAGGTTGGTAGTAGCAGGTGGTGAGAAAGCAAATAAGATAGGAAAGTCAGGAAATGACAGGGCCACAAGATGAATCCTAAAAATCAAGGATCAAGAAAAGTCCTACAAGTATACAGATAGAAAAAGATTTTCAAGTAGCCCTCTTTTTTCATATGTTACCGATAGGTCCCTGTAAGCATTCAGGATACCAATAAATTAGAGAAACCTAAACTTTGCCTCCTCCTCATTGAAACTGAGGCTTAGGGCTGGCTAATGCCTCAGGTCTCACTGGTGAGAGGGAACATGAACTGCTCGAAAAATGGCTTGGTCTCATTTGCACTGTGACTTAGTGATAAGTATTCTTGACTTTTAGGTATTTACCTAATAGGCTTTTTATTCCTAGAAAGAGATTAAAAAAAAGCTATCTGAAATGCGGAATCTTGAAGAAACAATGGGAAAACTTCAACTGGTAAGTAGGTGTTATATTGCACGGGTCCCCAACCCTCGGGTCGTGGACTGGTACTGGTCTGTGGCCTGTTAGGAACCGGGCCGCACAGCAGGAGGTGAGCGGCGGATGAGCACAGCTTCATCTGCTGCTCCCCATCACGCGCATTACCGCCTGAGCCATCCCCACCCCCATCCGTGGAAAAATGGTCTTCCACGAAACCAGTCCCTGGTGCCAGAAAGGTTGGGGACTGCTGTTATATTGAATTGCCAGCATTTTCATCAAGAAAATTTTTATGTTTTATTTTACTTTTTTTTTACTAAGATATAATTAACCTATCATGATATTCACTCTTTTAAGTGAACATTTCAGCGGTTTTGGTACAGGCACAAAGTAGTGCAACCATAGTTTGTCCAAATTATGGAAGACATTCTAAACCATGGCAGGATGTTTGGATTTTATTCTAGTGGACAGTAGAAAGCCATCTAAAGTGTAAGCAGAGTAAGACAAAGGCATCAGAGTTTCAAATGAATGAACTGGTTTCTTAGAAAATGGGGTAAAGTAATTTAAGGTATTAAAATGATCTTCATCTCTTGGGGGTCTCATTGCTACTCTCCTCCCACAGTTTTGTATCCACTCCCTGAGGGGCTGTCTGGTCAGTCTTTAACTTGCCATTGGCAAGGCTGGCATGGGCAAAAGAGTGAGGAGGAAGATAGGAGGTGCAATGGTGTTTTTCATTACTATCTAATTCCAGAACATTTTTTCACTCCAGGAAAAAGCTTCATATGCATTAGCAGTCACCCCTCATTTTCCTCTGCTCAGCCTCTGGCGACCACTGGTCTGCTTTCTGTTTCTGTAGATTTGCCTATTCTGGATATTCTGTATAAATAGAATTATATAATATGTGACCTTTTGTGTTTGGCTTTCACTTAGCACAATGTTTTCAAGGTTCAAGCATGTCATAGCATGTATCGTTACTCCTTTTATGGCTAAGTAATATTCCATTGTATGTATATATTTAGTTTCATTTATATTTTTATAATTCTTTAATATCATATATAATAGGTAGCAAGTTACACTCAAATTTGGAAAACCTGTTAGGAATTTTATATTCTTTAAATGACTTCGTGACTTGTCAGTTTACTAATATTTAAACTAAAAATTGATAGTTACTTTGTAAAATTTTGTTGACTTTTATTAAAAGCACTCAGTCGTCTTTTAATAATTTTATTTGGCATTACAAACCATTTTACTAGTCATATTGTTTGTTCCGGTGGTCTTCAAATGAGAAAACTCATAATCATCCCAGCATAAACCTAGATATAGCATATAGTCTTAGAGTCTAAAGCTGGCAGAAAGAATGTCTTGCTTACAGGTAGAAATTTCTAGGTGGTCATCCAAAAGATTGTTAAGAATTTTTTTAATAGCCTGTTAAATTGGATGAGTTTCCACTAATAATGAAAAGACTAATACTAATTTCCAAGTTTTCTCATTACTTATACTCTTTTTACAGTCAAGCTGTAATGTTCTGGTGGCAGTCATAAGGCAAATTAAAAAACAAAGCCATTTGTGATATGCTGGCACATAGTAGGTGTTCAAATACTTGTTGATTTTTATATGCTCACTATAAACAGTGCATCACAATGGCTTCCTGTTTTACTCAACTGCAGGTATTCAGTTCAGCTCAATATTGAATAATTGAATTAGCTAAACCTGCTAAATGTTGTCTACTCTTGAGTTTCGTAGATATTTTTAAATTCTCCAGTGAGGTCAATAAATGTAAAGTAGATGTTTTGATGTTTTCACTACAGTGTAAGCTCTGTGAGGACAAGGATTTTTGTTGTTTGTTCAGTGCTGTTTTTATGCACACTGTATACAGTTATATGTGATTCATAATGCTTATCTCAGAACTCTGACCAAGTTTCAGTCTTGTTGCCTGACAGCAAGATGTTGCTGTACTTTCTGACCTTCTTATTTTTTCCATTGGTACTACATTTTATGTTTTTTTAAGGTAAATACTAATGATATCATTAGCTAACACTTATTAAGTACTTGCCATGTGCCAGACACTGTACAGAGTGCTTCACATTCACAGAGTCATCCATTCATAGATGAATCCTCAGTGTCCAGGTACTGATCTTACCCTCATTGTGCAGATGAGGCTGAGAGAGAAACCTTTGTACTTATGTATACCTATGGTAGTCTTAGAGCACTGTCTTAACTTCTGCTTTCCTTTAAACATAAAAAACTTTAAAATTTTTTATTGCACAAGTACATATTCATTTTTCAAAAAGACAGTATGCTAACAAATTAAAAGAAAATAAAATCCGATAGTTCTACTACTTTAGAAAGGAGCACTGTTGAATTTGGGTTTTATTGTTGCTTTTAGCCACAATTGATAATTAACTTTCATTGAAACCATATATATTTGACTGACTAAAAGTGTGTATGTGACTTACTCTTAAATAAATGTGCTTACAAATATCTATTTTAAGTGCTATATTTATAAAGTTGCTAGAAATCTTAATTATAGTGTTAAAATTTTCAGGAATTAACCTTATGTCATAAAGAAAAGGAGAGGCTGAGTGATGAACTCCTTATAAAATCAGACCTGGAAACTGTTGTTCATCAGCTTGAACAAGAAAAGCAAAGACTTAACAAAAAAATTGAAAGTTTCGCAGTTACAGGTAAAATATAAAATGTTGATAACTTAAAAAGTGATTGTGATGTCTTCTTAATGTATTATTTTTAGTAGTAGATGATCTTTCATTCATTCATTCAATAAATATTTGTTGAGTGCTTGCTGTGTATCAGAAACCAGAGTAGGCACTGAGATACAGTAGAAAACCTCTCTGCCTCAGGGACCTTACAGGGGCCTTTTACATTCTGACTAGTTGGTGCAGGGAACCCCGTTTGAATATTTTTCAATGTACATATATCCTTCTTTGAGGCATGCAGTAATAGAATTAATTACGACTACACGGAAGACCATTCTGAAATAGTGGAAAATTGAATTATAGAATCTTTTTAAGTAAATGCAGTTTTATCACCTTAAAGTACACACACACACACACACACACACACACACACACTTGAAATAGGCTTTCTGCCAGGTACCCCATCCTAAATGAGTTGATTTAAGGAACTTGTAAGAATTCATTCATTTGTTCATTAATTCTACAAGTGTTTATGAACCGGTTTTGGTGCCAGGGTACATAATGGTAAACAAGATACACAAAGGCCCCTGCCCTTGTGGTGGCTTTAATCTAGTTAGGGAGACAAAACTAGTAGCACATAAGTGAAGAAGTTAGTTTTAGGTGGTAAGAATTTTCAAATACAATGGGAAGGGTATGCTAGAGATCGACTGATCCAAGGGCTTAGTGACAGGACACCAGCCATATGAAAATCTGGGGCAATTTTCCAGGCAGAGGGGATGGCAAGTGTGGAAGCCTGGTGCCATCAAACTCCATGTAGTGAAAGAAAGCCAGTGTGCTATTTTAAGAAGAAGCTATATCCTAGGCTCTTCAGCATTCATGTGGATAATCTGTCTAACCTTCTCTACTTACCAGCTGTATGACTTGAGCATGTTCCTTAGCATTGCTTCAGTTTCCATATCTGTTTGGTTAATGATGGCACCTAATCCAAAAGGTTGTTGTGAGGATTAAATGGGTTAATATATTATTAAAGTGCTTAGACCTACATATAAAACTTTGCAATTTACTTCCTTTCATGCTAGCTCTATCCTGCCATTTCAGTGTAATTTTTCAGATACCTGAAACTCCCTCGTTCCTTTGTGTTTTGAATATATCCCCCTGCACAAAACCTAGCCATGGATCAACCAAAGTACTCACACACGAGCAGCTAAGCAGTCCTCGCGTGTGCACCTGACAGTATCAACGGCACCGTAACTTGTATGGTCCCAAACCACAGCACCCACCCCTCAGTGATGTATGGAAATCTTACTCTATACTTCTTACTGCTTAGTTGCCCAGTCTCTGCAGGGAACATTTTCAAGTGTTTTTCATTCTCAGTAAACCCATTCTAAGAGGATGATCTTAACCTTTGGTTTCCCCTAAGAAAATGGAAGCCGTCAGGGAGGCATTCTGTCGGTTTCCTGTCCCCAGATCTTGAACCTGTCCATCTTTATCTTCCCTCCTGTTACTTGTACCTCTTATGAAAGGCCACTGCCTCCATCTGTTCTCTAGATCCCATTCTCTCTAATTTTAAAATGCTTTCATATTAATTATCTCCTTTCCTAACTTTAGCCTTTGTACTGTTTTTTCCCATTAGTATTCAAACATGCTTACCCTTCTCCCATTCTAAAAGCAAAAATTGTACCCATTCCTATCCAGCCACTCTTTCCTTCTCATCATAGCTTTAACACCTTAAAAAGTCATCTGTACTTTTCTGCTTGATCACCAACTACCCTTTATCACCTCAATCCACTCCAGTTGGCTCTGTCCTCACATCACCAATAAAACAGCTCTTGTTAAGGTCACCACTCACCTCCATTATGCTAAATGCAGTGGATACTTTTCCATTCATCAGTTTATTTGACTTAGCATTTAACACATTTGCCTGTTCCTTCCACTCTCATACTTTCTTACCTCTCTGGTCACCCCTCAGAATGAATTCCCCTATTCATCCTCCAGATTGCATTGCATGCTGTTCTTTTGTAGCTCTTGTCCTACTACAACTAGAATAATTATTTGACCTTGGCTATGTTTTTCATACTTGTATCCTTAGCTCATGCTGGGCATATAGTAAATACTCAGTAATTATCTGTGGAATGAATGAAAGAAAAGATGGGAAGTGAATCAGAATATGTCTTGAAAATCATTTCATGCTTTAGAGTTGTAAAGAATATCAGTTAAATTGAACTATATGAAATTGCCAGTATTAGGCTACTTATGACTCCTGAAAAGGTGATTTCTATGGTAAAAGTTAATAATTGTGTTTATTTAAAGAAAGACTAGTTGTTTTGACCTCTTTGTATATATACTATATTAAATTCAAGCTTAATGTTAAAATTGCCCACGTTATGATCAATTGTTTACAGGTAAATTTTATTTTAGTGCATTTTCAGGTCATCAGAATGTACCATGTGGTGATTTACTGCTTCACTGTGTAGTACTAAATAGTACCTATCCTTGTATATGACAAAAGCAGAGGACTTTGACTTATTGGATTTTATTTAAACTTTTAATTTTTGCTTTTGTTTTTTTTCTCTTTTCCTTTCAGCATTTACCTCTTTGATATCTGGCAGTTATAGGTGATATACGAAATAGCTAATGATTTTTAGTAACTTACATTGTAAAAGTTATTGATAATTTATTTGGCTGATTATACATTTTATATGCAACATTGTTTTAATATTTTATACTTTAATTTGCAGAAAGAGAACTTACTTTGGAAGTTGAGAGGATGAGGCTAGAACATGGAATAAAACGACGAGACAAGTCACCTTCTCGTTTAGATACGTTTCTGAAAGGTATAGAAGATGAACGAGATTTTTATAAGAAAGAGCTAGAAAGACTCCAGCATTTAATACAGCGAAGATCTTGCTCTCGAAGTCATTCTACATGTGAAAAAATTACAGTATTTAAGACACTAGAAAAGGTAATATCTCTTTATGAGAGTAATTGATAAGGCAAGAAAGTATCTTTATGAGCAAACTTTTATGGTTTATTATTGTATTAAATGTAACGTTATTCTACTTGCTTTTAAGAAGTCTTTCTTAATTTTGATTTTTGTTTTCTTCCATGACCTGTACTTTAGGAACACTGTATTAATTAGGAAAACTACTTAAGAACAAAGCAAAGCATACTGACTCCTGGAAATTAAGGAAAGATTGAATAGCTCATTATATATATGGGAGGAGTGCAGGGGCATCTGAGCTTCCAGAAACTGGAACCAGGAACTCATGCTATTGGATATTTCCTCTCTTTCTATCCTTTACTTTCTGTATCAGATGCATTTTGTCTCTTGAAGCAAAGTGGCTTTGTTTATATGGCTTCATGCCATTCCCAGCCTTGGACCAGTCAGAAAGCCAGGCCACATTGTACAGACCAGTCATCTTCCATGATAACTATGCAACAGGGGAAGGTACAAAATGTCAGTGAGTACTGGACAGATCATCCCATTTGTGCACTACAATCACATTTGCAACTCGGTAGTCTAAAGACATATATTACTTAAAGTTAACCATGACTTATAAGAGATTAAAAGCATGTGTCTCTATTTTAGGTCTTAATTATTTTCAACATTTTATAAATATCATTTGGGTTCTTTAGATTTTTCTTTATTTTAAGATTTGGAGCTATGGGAGTCCTGGAGGCTTATGTGAGCCTAATGTTGTCTACACACTAGATAAAATTAGGGGAAGTTAGGAGTAAAATCATTAAAACTCAGAACATTTGATTTCAGACTTGGCTCTATTAACCAACTATGTCATCTTTTTCCTGAAGATCTCTGTCCATTGTCAAATGGTTTTGAGTCATTTTCTGATTAGACTGTTTTTTAACCTCATTGGCTAGTGGCTGAATTTGACTTACAAAGTTTAGTTTATGCTGTGTTATCTGTTACAAGCACAATGAATTGGTGGAAAATGCAGTGTAAGTTAATTTATGTGTACTAAGTTGTTTTCAAGCTCCATATATACCTAAGGATCGGGAAAAATCACTGAATTGATCACCTTCATTGTGTCAGACAATCTTGTACAAGAGGGTTGATGAGTTTAATCAAGTATTTATTAAATAGAACTGAGTAGATAAGTACCTTAACGCTTTTAAATATTTGATTTGTTTGCTTGGTGTGAATTCATAATTGAAAGACAAATTGAGATGTACTGGTAAGGTACTGGTGAAATTAGGAGAGATTTTCCCCCCTTCAACTTATTTACTTCTTGAAATATTCTAATGTTACCTGACATAGATAAAGAATTCACTTTCTAAAGTTTAGAAAGTTGGGACATTGATAGCATTTTAAAGTCCCAGTAATAAATTTCAGGCATGGTAGGGAATAATAGGTGATGTACATGAGTGAAATGGATGGAGTGTAAGACAGTTGTGAGTGCTGGGAACTAGAGTAAATTCCCACCTAAAATTGGGTATTTTAAACGTGCTTAGAAACACTTGTTGGCAGACAACAGACTTCTCTAAAGCTGAATTAGGTACAGGCTGTGAGTTTTCAACCCCTGCTTTATGGCAAATTGTTAGGCAGAGTTTCTTGGGATTGCAGCAACTCAGTAAAATATTGACATTTTTAATATCAATGATTTTTGTCAACAGTACACCCATTGATTCTCTGTTGTCTGTGTAGGGACGGCACTGTCCTCTTTCATGTTGTACTGACTAGGGTTCCAAATGTGAGTTTTGAGTATAGTGTAGCAGAAAGTGCTTTGGATTTGGAAACCTGATAGAAGTTTCAACTCTGCACACTGGCTTTATGACCTTAGACAAGTTACCTAACTTCACGTTTCCTCATTTGCAAAGTGAGGAAAGTAACTACAGCCTCTTGTGAAGGTTACATGAGATAATTTGTAGAAGGGTTCAGCATAACACCTAGTTCCTAGTAAATGTTTCATTTCCTTATTATTTGCTGGTTCAAAGCACATCAGGTCTAGGTAGAAAGTTAGGTTCAGTTCAGTAGACATATACTGAGAATGTACTATGAATGAGACACCCAGAATATGAGATAAAGAAGACCTATTTCCTATCCTCACAGTCTTTAGCATTGTGTGTGTGCCTATGTGTGTGTGTGTGTGTGTGTGTGTATATTAGGAACAATGGAGTGGTAAAAGGGAATTATTAACACAAATATAAATGCCTACATACAAGATCTATTTGGAAAAGTAGAGAATTCATTCATTTTACTGGGTACCATGCTAGGTGCTGAAGATGTGGTAAGACCAGATACCTACTGTGTCCCTGATAGAGCTTACATTTTAGTGGTAAAGACACATTAAACACCCAGTCATGTAAATAACTTTATAATCTCATGTAAAGTAAGTGTTAATGAGGAAAGAATACAGGAAAGATTCAGAATGCTATGAGAGTACATTGAGGGAGATCTGAATTAGGTTGGAGAATCCTGAAGGACTCCTTAGAGAAAGTGATGTTTAAGCTGAGACCTAGACAGTAATGAAAATAGACTGTCAAATCCTTATTCATTGAGCTCTCCTTTCTAAAACATAGGCAGCCCACCTCCTTTCGGTAAGATATTTTTATTTAGATACTGTTAAGTTACAGATTTTCTTTTATTGTTATTTAAACCTTGATTAAGTCCTCACCCTAATTGCTTTTGTCCTATAATACATCTTGTCCTTTAAGGTGTCCATATAGCTAATCTCATCCATTATGCCTTGATTTTGCTTGTTTAACCAAGAGGATAACTTATTTCCAAGTGGCAGGTGAAGGGAACTTCACAGATATCTACCATTTACCAAGTCTACATTGGTCATGGTATGTGCACAGTAGATATTGAATAACATAGATCAGGATGCTTCCCAGTGTACCAAATTATCAGATTATCACTATCTGGAGCTTCTGCATTTAGTACTTGAACATTAATATACCACAGATCCCAAGTCTACATTTACTGTATTTATTTTCTACAATAGCTATGAAGATAGTGGATTTTTTGAATTGTACTGGAATAATAGGCAAAATCTTGTTTTAGAAATGTTGGAAGTTGTTGCTTATTCAGTGAACATCCCTAATGTACACCGTCTGGTAGAAATATTTATATTGGGACTTTCCTGGTGGTCCAGTGGTAAAGAATCGGCCTTCCAATGCAGGCCACGCAGGTTCGATCCCTGGTCGGGGAACTAAGATCCCACATGCCGCAGGGCAACTAAGCCTGCGCACGCCACAACTACTGAGCTCGCCCGCCTCAACTAGAGAGCCCGTGTGCCGCAAACTACAGAGCCCACGCTCCCTGGAGCCTGCACACCACAACTTCAGAAGAGAAAACCCACACTCCACAACTGGAGAGAATCCCGCATGCCGCAACGAAGGGCCCGTGAGCTGCAACTAAGACCCGATGCAGCCAAAAATAAATAAATCTTTAAAAAAAGAAATATTTATATGTATCTGATTGCAAAAATAGGCCTCACATAGGTTTGAAGCTGGGATAGTTGGGGGTTGGTGTGCTAGGGAAATTGATCTTAGATTCAGTCACAGAAGACACTGAGGAATGTGCTAGGCTGTACAGTTACTTGTACTGGATGAGCAGCTATACACATACCCTCTTAATTCCTCCCCTGGAGAGGGTTATAAACTAGGGATTCCCAACAATCAGTATGAATCAGAATCACCTGGAGGGCTTGATAAACCAGTTACTGGGCCCTGTCCCCAAAGTTTCTGATCGAGTAGGTCTGGGGTGGGCCCCAAAACTTGCATGCCTAACAAGTTCCCAGATGCTACATGCTTCTTGTCTGGGGATTATGCTTTAGTTACCACCAGTATAAACAACTCAGGGAGAATGACAGTTGAAACATCTCATGGAATCTGATCAAGTAGTATCAGTGGCAACTGAGTCCCTTGCTGGGAACTTGAAGGCCAGGAAATTTGCCCCAGTACTGCCAGCACTCTCTGTCCTTCTCTCCTTATAGATTAAAAATTGTGTTCCTTAATTACATTAAAGGAAGTTGTGTTCTTTTTGTCTGTTAGCATCTTTCAGTCAGTCTCATCATCAGCATCCTTGTGGCAACCAAATGGTGATAATTATAACAAATGATAACTTCTGTTTTTGAATTATGTTTCAGGGTGATTACAACTCAGAAATTCATCTGATCACAAGAGAAAGAGATGAACTTCAGCATATGCTAGAAAGATTTGAAAAACATATGGAGGATATACAGTCCAATGTTAAATTATTGACAGCAGAAAGAGATAAACTAAGTGTCTTATATAATGAAGTAAGATATTGATTATAATTAAGCCAACAGATTATATAGCACCAGTTAACTGTAATGGTACCAGTATATATCCTTTAAATTACTGTAATATATGGACCTTAGTGATTTTCCTTCAGAGTTAGAATTAATAAGTAACAGTTTCTACTATCATCCTGTTCCCAAAGCAGAGATTTCTATTGCTTTTTCTTATTTATTCTTCCTCTTTTCTAGCTTATCTATGGGTCAGGTCAGTTAGGGATAATTCCCTATTTCTAAAACTGCTGAATGAGTCTCAGCCTGACTCTGAGCCAAGTGTATCCTTGGGATTCAGACATGTTGGGGTATGTCTGTGAAACAGTGGGTAGCACTCACTAATTGGATATTAAGGACTTAGCCTCTAGGGATAGGGAGGGGAGATTCAATACAGTTTGGGCTAATTATAAAGCCTCAGTTGTTAGAGGGCAAGGTGAGTCTGAGCAAAGCATGGTGTTTATCACCAAAATTTGTTCCCATACCAATCTCCCATGAAATCCTATTGCTATTTTTAGAGGGAGAAAGGACATACGGGTTAAGAGGCCAAGTTGAAAAAGCCGTTTTCACTTCTGGTGCTTTTTTGGGATTCTGCAGTACAAATTGATCCACTTCTGGGCTTTTGCCACTGTTAGCTTAGATTTCTGCTTTCTTGGGACTGCTTAGTTTATTACTAGTTGTCCATGTGCTATTTGATTTCCCAAATTTTGTGACTGGCACTTCCCTCAATCTCCTTGTCCTTTGTTTTTATTATTACTATTATTACATTAATCCTTTTACTCTCATTTTGGTGGCATTTGGGAAGAGAGCAAAAGTAGCATATGTTTAGTTGCCTTTTTTAAACTGGGAGCATGTCCAATGTTTTTTAATTTATATCTTTAATACATTAAGGCTCAGGAAGAATTATCTGCACTCAGACAAGAATCTACCCAAACCGCAATCTCCCATAATACTGTTAGTCTTATGGAAAAGGAAAAAGAACTTGCATTATCTGACTTAAGAAGGATTATGGCAGAAAAAGAAGCTTTAAAAGAAAAGTTAAAAGTACGTATTGACTTAATTGACTTATTTTTAAAAGATAATTTATTGAGAAAAGGGGAGGTCTTTTTATATGTTTTCCTGTGACATGACTATTTTGAATCTAGATCAGGGGTTGGCAGACAATGACACATGAGCCAAATCCAGAACGCTGTGTTTTTGTATGGACCGTGTGCTAAGAATGGTTTTTACATTTTAAAATCATTGAAAAAATATCAAAAGAAAAATATTTCATGAGACGTGAAAATTATGAAACTCAAATTTCATTGTTGATAATACTCATTAATTGGAATACTCATTGGAATACTCATTCGTTTATGTGTTTTGTGTAGCTTTTTTTGTGCTGCAGTGGCAGAGTTGAGTAACTGCAATAAAAACTGTATGGTCCACAAAGCCTAAATTTTTATCATCTGGTTCTTTATAGAAAAGAACCAACCTCTGATCTCAATAGGAAGTCCTTCATGTGGAGGGGCATTATCTTTTTTTGCAAAACAACTTCATTGAGATATTCACTTTACTATATAATTCACCCATTTAAAGTGTACAATGCTTTGGCTTTAGTATATTCACAGCCTTGTTCAACCATCACCACAATCAATTTTAGAGGATTTTCATTACCTCGAAAAGAAACCCTGTACCCAGTAGCAGCCACTCTTAATTTTCCCCAGCCTCCTCAGGCCTAGACAACCACTAATCTACTTTCTATCTCTAGATTTACCTACTCGGGACATTTCATATAAATTGAATCATTCAGTATGTGTTTCTTTATGTCTGGCTTCCATAGCTTAGCATAATGTTTTCAAGGTTCATCCATTATGTAGTATGTATCAATACTTTATTCCTTTTTATTGTGGAATAATATTCCATTTTATGGATAGAAAATATTTTATCATTGGGGTGGTTTCTGCTTTTTGGCTGTTATGAATAATGGTGCTATGAACATTTGTGTACAACTTTTTATGTGGATATATGTTTTCACTTATCTTGGACGTATACCTAGATTCATATGATAACTATAACTAACCATATGAGCAACTGCCAAGCTGTTTTCCAAAGTGGCTTTACCATTTATATTCCCACCAACAGTGTACAAGAGTTCTAATTTCTGTACATCCTCACCAATACTTGTTATTAGGTTTTTTATTATCATCATGCTGGTGGGCGTGAAGTAGTATCCATTGTGGTTTTCATTTGCATTTCTCTGTTAGCGAATGTGCTTATTTTCAGTGCTTATTTGGTCACTTGTATATCTTCTTTAGTGTCTATTCAGATCCTTTGCCCATTTTTAAGTGGGGTTGTCTCATTATTATTGAATTATAAGAATATTTTGTATCAATATATTCTCAATATAGTCCCCTTATCAGATATATGATTTGCAGATACTTTCCCCCATTCAGTGGGTTGTCTTTTCATTTTCTTAGTATTGTCCTTTGAAGCACAGATAGTTTTTAATTTTGATGAAGTCCAATTTATCTATTTTTTCTTTTATTGTGTGTGCTTTTGGTATAATATCTAGGGACAGTATATTTTATAATCTCCCCCAAAATTTTAATATACATAAAGCACTTAATACTACTCAGTACATTATAAGAACTCAATATTAAACTATTACTGTTAACTATTACAGAGTCCATAGTTTACTTCCAATAAATATTATTGAATTAATGCTTAGAAATTAGTCGCTAAGATTAAGAATAAAAACATTTAAGTATTAGAAGGGTAGTCTTTATGTCATAAATTTTCAGTTAAAGTTTTACCCCTACAAAATACTTTTAATTGGGATCCTTTGGAATATTGCCTTCCAAAAAGTGCTTTTTTATAAAAATAATTGTTAAAATTACCAAATGGAAAACTGTGCAATATGGCAAGTTTTAGTACAAGCTACTGGTTTAGCCTTTTCCATATCATTGAAATGACTAAGGAATGTAAAAACAGGATTAAAAAAATGTACTTATACCAAAAACTCAGAAAAAGTGACATTCATATGACCAGAATCTTTCTGGATTACAAGAGTCAGGATTTATGAGTTTGCAATAGGTCTTTTACATAAAAACTGAACTAATCCTCTCATTCTTTAAGTCTTCTCTAGTAGTTTCCTGTTGTTCCACTATCTATCTACCCAGTTGTTGAACCCAGGCACTGAGTCCTCTTTCCCTGAAAGCTCCTATCTCTCATTTAATCACAAAGTCCTATTGATGCTACCTCTTAAATAATAGTTAACATTTATTAAGCCCTTTCCATGTGGGAAGCTCTGTTCTGAGTGCTTTTTACAAGAGCTATCTCAATAAATCTTCACAATTGCCTTTTTAGTCAGGTAATGCTTACAGATGTGGTCTCTGAGTTACAGTGAGTTTAAATAATTTGCCCAACCAACAGACACGTGAAAAGATGCTCAACATCGCTAATCATCAGAGAAATGACATTCAAAACCGCAACGAGATTATCACCTTATACCTGTCAGAATGGCTGTCGTCAAAAAAAAAAAAAAACACAAATAGCGAATGTTGGCAAGGTTGTGGAGAAAAGGGAACCCTTGTATACTGTTGGTGGGAATGTAAATTGGTGCAGCCACTGTGGAAAACAGTACACAGGTTCCTCAGAAACCTAAAAATGCAACTACTGTATGATCCAGCAATTTCACTCCTGGGTATATATCTGAAGAAAAGGAAAACACTAATTCGAAAAGATATATGTTCATAGCAGCATTATTTATAGTTGCCAAGATATGGACGCAACTTAAGTGTCCATCAACAAATGAATGGATAAAGAAGATGTGATATATATACATATATATATATATATATATACATATATATATATATATATATATGTATATATATATATATATATATACACACACACACACACAATGGAGTACCCACTCAGCCATAAAAAAAGAATTAAATTTTGGCGTTTGCAACAACATGGGTGGACTTGGAGGGTATTATGCTTAGGTAAGTCAGAGGAAGAGAAATACTGTCTGTTATCACTTATATATAGAATCTAAATAAAACAAACTAGTGAATATAACAAAAAAGAATCAGACTCACAGATATAGAGAATAAACTAGTGGTGACCAGTGGGGAGAGGGAAGGGGAGAGGAGCAAAATGGGGTAGGAGATTAAGAGGTACAAACACCTATGTATAAAATAAATAAGCTACAAGGATATATTGTACAGCACAGGGAATACAGCCAGTATTTTATAAAAACTATAAATGAAGTATAATCTTTAAAAATTGTGAGTCACTATGTTGTACACCTAAGACATATAATATTGTGGATCAACTATACCTTAATTTTAAAAAAGCAGTAATAATAATTTGTCCAAGATCACCTACTAATGAAGTCACAAAGAATCTGGCTCCTCAGCTCACAGTGGTTTCTCTTCAATCAGCCTACTTGTTTCTGTTCCCCTGCTACCATCCTATTCTGGCCATTGTTCTCTCTCAACTGCACTAGTGTATTAGCGGCCTCTCAAATCTGTATTTCACACTGAAGTCAGAGTCATCTTTCAAAGATGTAAATCCGATCACATCACTTCCTATTTAAAATCCATTAACTGTTTTCAGGGACTTCGATGATTGGCCCTTGCCTACTTCAAGGTCTAGCTTCTTTTCCCCAAGCTCATCCCCCCCATTCCTCACCCCTCAGTTTCTCAATGCCAGGCTTAATGGACTTTTTCTTGCCCTCAACTTTCTAAGGAAAAAATCCTTCACCCCTTCCAGTCCCCTCACCTGGCTAATTCCTGTTCATCCTTTATAGCCAAGTTAAACATCATTTCCTCACAAAGGAAATGAACCCTAGATCCTAGACTCCCTTTCAGTATGTCGCCATAAAGTTCCTTTTCCTAGCAGAATATTCATGGATTTTATTTTAATATCTGTTTAAGGTTTGTCTTTAATAGACTACAATGTCTATGATATCAGAGACTTTATCCATTTTACTGTATTCCTAATACCTTACTTGGTGCTGGGTATATAGTAGGTACTCAATACCAGTCCAATGATTTAATAAACAAAAAAATGCATACAGCACAGTGATCTTTTCAATGAAATATATAATCCAAACATCAGATGTCTTTACTTATTTTTAATGAATAACATGGATGGAAGTAAGAATTTGCACGAAAAATTCTCACAGAACGCCAACATATCACTTGTCCTAGACTTAGCATCAGCAAAAGTTGGATAACGTAATATAACCAAAAATAACAACACTCATGTTTACACTGTTGACCAGCTCATTGTTGAAACTGATCACTTGCATGGCCCTGTAGTGTTCTGCTTCCTGTGTCTTTCTGATCCCATCTGTTCTTCCTTTATACTCTTTTTCTCTTTCATCTCCTCTCATGAGGGCATTCTCCTGAGCTTACTTAACCTGCTGGGTTTCTCCCTTTATAGTTGTGCTAATGGATTGATCTGTGTAAATCTTTATAAATGAACCCATACCAATCTGTGTCTTGTTATAGTCATACATGGAGGTAAAGCATAAAAGATGAGAACCTCTTGTGTTTTTGTTTTCAACCAAAAGCAGTGTTTTGGTAAAATTTCGAATGATTTTCTTTCTAAAACATTTCTATGTTATAAAAAGACAGATAAAATAGTACTGTAGACTTGCATTGCTTACTTTGGTAATTTTGTTTTATTATCTGATGTGAGTGAACATCTATAAAATTCTCTTACAGCATCTCCATGAAATGAGTATTTTGGGAAAATCAGAATTAGAGAAAACTGTTGAACATTTGACATGTGTTAATCACCAGGTAATTTATCAAACTGAATTTGAGGTATATTTTGTTATATGAATGACTATTTTAATTATAGTTTTAATGTACTGTATGTTTTTTTTGTTTGTTTTTCTTTATCTTTTTTTAATTCACATCTTTATTGGAGTATAATTGCTTTACAATATTGTGTTAGTTTCTGCTCTATAACAAAGTGAATCAGCTATATGTATACATACATCCCCATATCCCCTCCCTCTTGTGTCTCCTCCCACCCTCCCTATCCCACCCCTCTAGGTGGTCACAAAGCACTGAGCTGATCTCCCTGTGCTATACAGTTGCTTCCCACTAGCTATCTATTTTACATTTGGTAGTGTATATATGTCCATGCCCTCTCTCACTTCATCCCAGCTTACCCTTCCCCCGCCCAGCCCCCATGTCCTCAAATCCATCCTCTACATCTGTGTCTTTATTCCGGTCCTGACCCTAGGTTCATCAGAACCATTTTTTTTTTTAGATTCCATATATATGTGTTAGCATATGGTATTTGTTTTTTTTTTTTTATGTTTTTAAAATTAAAAAATAATATGTTAGAGAAACTGTATAACAGTGACTAGGAGTATGTACTCTGAAGGTTGACTGCTTAGATTCAAATCCATCTTTGTCACCTGTTACCTGTAGGCAAGTTTCTTAAACTTTTCATCGCTTAATTTCTTTATTTGTAAGATAGAAATGGTGCTAATACTTACTTCTTAGAGTTTTTGTGAAAATTAAATGAGTTAATAGATATCAAGAACTTAGTATAGTTACTGACATATCGTAAGCACTCAGTAAGTGTTAGCTATGATTATCGTTGTTTTGCTCTTGTTTAAAAAATCATGTAATACAGACTTAGAGTAAAAAGTGAAAATCATTTTCATTCCTTATTGCTCTCACTAGAGATAGGGCTTTTAACAAATTGGTATGTGTTCTGATAGTCTTTTTTTCTTTCTGTGTTTTGTTTTGACTAGTTTCTTTTTCCCTGTCTTCATTGTTTTTATTTGTCTGCTAATTCTATCATCTGTTTCTATCAGCTTTGGGCCACTTGATTTTTTTCCCTCTTCCTCATAGGTTGTATTTTCCTGCTTCTTTGTATGCCTGGTAACTTTAGATTGGATGTCAGACATTGTGAATTTTATTTTCTTGGTTGCTGGAGAGCTTGTATTCCTAGAAACACTCTTGAAGTTTGTTCTGGGATACACTTAAGACAGATGGAGGTAGCTTGTTACTTTTTGGTTTTGCTTTTAAGCTTAATTAGGTGGGACTAGAATGGCATTTAGTTTCGGACTAATTTTGTTTTACTACTGAAACCAAATCTTTTTGAGTACGCTCACTACCAGTTGCCTCATGAATTATGAGGTTTTCAAATGACTGATGGGAAAAGAACCTATTCCTGGCCCTGCATGAGCCCTCAGTACTGTTCCCTCTAATTCTTTGATGGTTCTTTCCCTGGCCTTGGGTAGCTCTCTGTGAGCTGTGCTCTCCTCAGCTGAAGATTCAAGGGGCACCGTTTATAGATCTCTGGTGCTCTTACTCTGTGCAGTTCTCCTCCAGTATCCACCCTGCGAATTCTACCTGCTTTGGCCTCCCTTGACTCTCAGTCCTGTATTCTGAACTTACAGGAATCACCAGGTCCAGCTGGTTTCTTTCCCTGTGCCACAGCCTGGAAATTCTTCAGGCAATAAACTGGAACAATTATAGGGCTCATCTCACTTGTTTCATCTCTCAGGGATCACTATCCATCATTGCCTAATGGCCAGTGTCTGGAAAACCATTGTTCCATATACTTTGCCCAAATTTTTAGTTATTTCAGGTAAAAGGGTCCCTGTCACTCTAGCCTGCCCAGAATCTGAAAGCAAGAATTAATGAACTGGAAAATATATCTGAAGTACTAGAAGTCATTGGAAAGAGACTAGGAGATAGAAAATATAAAATAAGTTAAAGCCTTAGAGAATAAAGTGAGAAGGTCCAACATTTATTTAGTCAAAATTCTAGGAGAATATAATAAAATATGGGAGAAGGCTGTATTTGAAGACATAATAACTGATACTTTTCTAGGTATGATAGAAAACACAGGAATCCTCTGATTCAGGATGTACAGTGAATTCTAGTAGCATGACAAATCCTAAGCAAGATAAAAAGAAAATCCATACCATTTTTATAGCAGTAAATAATTCAAGATACCTATGTATAATTTTGCAGGATCTTAATAGAAAACATTTTGCATCCTTACTGAAAGACATTAAGGAAGACCTAAGTAAGTGGAGAGATATATCCAATTTATTAAAAAGGTGACAGATATTATGTTTATAAAAAAATGTAAATTCTCACCAAGTTCATCTGTAGAGTTGATGTAGTTTCAGCTGAAATCCCAAGAAGATGGGTGGGTGGGTGGATGTGTGTGAGAGTGAACACTGACAATAGATTTTAAAATTTACATGGAAGCAAAGAGCCAAGAATCACGAAGAAATTTTAAAGAAGAACGTGGTGTGGAACTTGTCTTACTAGATATGAAGGCTTTAGAGTTATTAATTAAGATAGGGTGGTAGTGCTCAGGGATTAAGAGAGTGATAAAACCCAGCAGAGAGCAAACCCACAAAATTGTGTCTGGGACAATTGTTCATATATATGTATATAAAAAAGTAATTGGGGACTTCCCCTGTGGTCCAGTGGGAAAGACTCTGCACTCCCAATGAAGAGGGCCCAGGTTTGATCCCTGGTCAGGAAACTAGATCACACATGCATGCCGTAACTAAGAGTCCGCATGCCACAACTAAAAGATACCACATGCCGCAACGAAGATCTCGTGTGCCGCACCTAAGACCCAGCGCAGTCTAGATAGATGGATGGATGGATGGATGGATGGATGGATGAATGGATAGGTAGATAGATAGATAGATATTTTTTTAAATAAAAAATAAAAGAGGAATTGGATCCTACCTAAAATATACCAGACCCAAAAATCAGTTCAAGGTTACTTGCAACCTTGAATGTTCAAGAAATAGCTACAAATTTTAGAAGAAAATACAAGAGAAAAATCTTTTTTACCTTGACAAAATAATAATAATAGCAATCATTTATATAGCATTTACTGTGTGTCAGGTACTATTCTCAACATTTTATATATATTCATGTATATCATTTTAATTCTCACAACAACCATAAGAAGTAAATGCTAATATTATCCTTATTTCACAGATAAAGAAACAGAGGGGAAGCTTGCCCAAGATCACACAGCTAGCAGGTGTCAGGTGCCAGTGTTTGCTCCTAAACAAGACACAAATAAGTTTATTCCTTTAAAGAAAACATAGATAAATAGGACCACATTGACAAGAACATCTTTGTTTATCCAATTGCCATAAATTGAAAAGACAAGCCACTAATGCAGAGAACAACTTACCATACATTTAACCTAAAAAAAACTCAACAGAAGATGTGAATTGACACTTCATGGCAGAAGAAATTATAAATGGTTAATAAATATAAAAAGATGTTCTACCTCAATAAGGGGAAATACCAATTACAACCACAGCAAAATCATTTCACATCCATCAGAAATTAACAAGTTATAGCTAGTATTATTAGTTTTGTGAAGCTTCTGGGAGTGCAAACTGGTGGTACCTCTTTGGAGAATAATTTGGCATTGTTCTAGGTTAGCAAAGGCATACTCTATTAGCCAGCAAATACATTTCTAGACTTTGACCCTGGGTCAAAGTCAATAAACTATGGTCTCTAGACCACATCTGGTCTCCAGTCTGTTTTTGTAATAAAGTTTTTATTGGAACACAGCCATGCTTATTTGTTAATACATTGTTTATGGCTGTGTCTTTGTTACAGTAGAGTAGTGGCAAAGGACCATATGGCTCACAAAACCTAAAATGTTTACTCTCTGACAGAAAAAAGAAAACAATCTGGATGTCAGTTGTGAGGAAAATAAACAGTGGTAAGTCATACAATGGCGTGTTACAGAGCAACATAAATGAATGAATAATAGCTACAAACATCAACATGCATGAATCTTGCAACTATGATGTTGAAGAAAACATGCAGTATGATTCTGCTTATGTAAAGTTGAAAACCATGCTAACCTAAACTGTAAATTGTTTGGAGATTGATACAAATGTGGTGTGCTAAGGAAAAGCAAGAAATGAGAAACAGAAGACTCAGGTTAGTGGATACTGCGGGCAGGAGTTAGGGGATGTCACTGGAGACTGCTCACAGTAGTGTCAAAGGTTCAGGTAATATTTTTTAAGCCAGGTGATGGGTACACAAATGTTCTTGTTTTTAGTCTTTATACCACACATGTACTCTTGTTTGAACAAGAATTCTGGAAGATTTTTAGTGCAAAAAATTTTTTTTTCCTTTCCCACCTCCATATCCCACAAATTACCATCCACAATTCTCTTTCCTGGTGTTTACTTCCCTGTTTCTAAATAATGTGCTCGTGCTATTTAGTCTTTATTGATTTAAGGTTATTTAGTGAGTCTCCGTGATGGTAGATGATGGATTAGCACTCCCCTTTTCTTCCCCCATTACATAGTTTAATTACATATTTTGCTCACTTAAGTAGTTATTGTTTATATTACCAAGACTTCTCGTGGTTTATGGCTCAGCCAAGTGGGACAGTACTACTCTTACCTTTTTTCTTGTAGACCATTTTCCTGGAGTTAATAATTGCTTTTGCTTTGTTTTGTTTCATTTTGTTTTTTGTTACTTTTCTGTTTTTCATTGCTAATTTTTATCAAGAACTCCATCTCTGCCACATGCCTTTCAATATTTTTTGAGTTTTCAAACTTACCAGTTCTGGTCTTTTTCCCCCTTTTTCCTCCTTCTTGAGCTTTCTGTCTTGATTCATTATGGACTATGTCTCTCCATAGCTGTCCTCATAAGACTTTCCCTGTCCCCCTCTCCTGTGTTGAACCTCATATTTTCTTCTTTTCTTGGTTTGTTCCTTCATTATGGTATAGCATCTTCTCCAGCAGTTTCCTGAAAAAGAATACATGGGAGGAAATTTTTTTGGTACTCTACTTGTCTGAAAATGTCTTTATTGAACTTTTATAATTTATGATTTGGCTCAGGCATATGGCAGTCCAGACTGGAAAATTATTTTCACTAAAAATTTTGAATACTGTTCTCCATTGGTCCTTCAACTTTCTTTGAGATGTCTGATGCTATTCTTTTCTGAGTCCTCTGTACATGACATGTTTTTATTTCTGAAAGGATTCGGGGTTTTCTCTTTATCTTGTGTCTTCAATTTACTATACTCTTCTGTTTTCTCTCTCTGGAGCTTTATTTGTTGGTTTTAGACTTCCTAAAGAGATCTAATATTCTTATCATTTCTCCTTTATTTTCTCTTTGACTTTTTGTTCAACTTTCTGGGAGATTGCCTCAACTTTGTCTTTTAGCCCATCTATTGATTTTTTAAATATATTTGATTTCCAAGAGAACTTTCTAGAAAGAGATAACTGGGGTATGAGTGTCCCAGTATATAGACTTTCAGCCAATCTCCTTGTTCAGTTCTCTTTGTGACCCCACCTCACGGCTTCATGCCTCCACGTGTTGAGCTTCTTCAGGCTAACTCAACTGGCTGCGCTCCTTGGTATTCCCGACTGTGGCCATTTTAGGTCAGTGATTCTCTACTGGGGCCAGTTCTGCCTCCTAAGAGATATTTGGCAATATCTGGAGAATTTTTGTCTGTCACAATTAGGGGAAAAAGTACTTATTGTATCTGGTAAGCAGAAGGCAGGGATGTCGCTAAACGTCCTACAGTGCACAGGACGGCCCTCACAACAAACAATTATCTGGCCTCAAAGGTCATTAGTTCCTAGGTTCAGACCCTGCTTTAGATTGTATATATCTTTCTTCCACTCTGAACCACTCTCTGCTCTGTCTTCCACAAGTTTTTGAAGTCACTTGTTCACCCTTGTTTTCTCTCTTGTTCTCTCTGTCCTTATGAGTATATAACCTTATTTCTTTACTGTCATTTTAGCACTGTTTCCAGAAGAAGGAGTGTTAAAAATGTGTGTGGTCAGTCTACAGTTTCAACTGGAAGACTGAAATTTATCACTAATGTTTCTTGGTTTTGAATTTTGTATATAGATCATTATTGCATCTGGAATTTATTTTTGTACGTAAAATAGAATAGAATCTAGCTAATTTTTTGTCTCCGATGAGTGGCTATCCAGCTCTATTTTTAAAAAGTTTATTCTTTTCCCACTTTCTTAAAATGCTGCCTTTTCTAAACTTATATCTGTGATGTATCTGCTTATCCATATGTGAAATCCATACTGTCTTAATTATAGTAGCTTTTTCATTTATTTTGATATCTCATAAAGCAAGTCTAGCTGCAGTCTTCCTCCCGCCCCCCATTTTTACTGTTTTTTCTTAACTTCCTTTTTTCCTAAATAAATTTTAGAATGAAATCTGAGTCACCCATCTAATTTTAAAAAGGTTGTGTCAAGATTCTTACTGAAATTTTATTGAATTTACAATTATTTCAGGAAATTTTAATCCCTTTCCAATATTGTGTTCCCATTCAGAAATATGGTGTGTCTTCACATTGTCAGGTTGTGTTTTATGCTCTTCAGGAACATGTTACAGGTTCCTCATATAAATCTTGTCCATTTTGTGTTTGGGTTACGGTATTTTCTGCTCTGATCTTTCTTCAGTTCAGTCCTAGCTACGTTTTTTTTTAGAAATTTCTCAAAATTTTGGCCTGCTAGTGGTTTCCCTTCATTGCTGTTATGGATACATTCTTTTCTTCCTTTCTTGCCTTTCTTTTTTGGTATCTTTTCTTTGATTTCAATGATATTGAAGAGGAGAGAGAGAAAAATGTGTTTGCCTATTCTGACATCTAGAACCTAAAGTGTACACATGACTTTTAAAGTATTTTTAAATAAATCTAATTTATTTCCTTAGTTTTCTTCCAGAAATATTATGAAAGAGTGCTTAAGGAAAAGAAACTGAGACATATACCTATTAATTTTTAAAATTTAATTATAGCTTGAAAACGAAAATTGTGAATTAAAGTCTAAAATGTTAAAAATGAAAGAAACAATAGAGTCTTTAGAGAAAAAAGTAAAACTCCAAGCTCAAAAACTTAGCCATGTGACTGGTGACTCATCTCATCAGAAAACAGAGATGAACTCACTTAGGTAAGTTTATTGAAAGTTTCATTTCTCTTCTGGGAACAAGCTTGTTGCTATATAAGGTTCATAATGGTGGCATTTTGGACTAGGCCTTTGAAAAGCAGTAGTTCTCAAAGTTGGCTTTGCAGCAGAATCACTTGGGGAGCTTTTGTAAAGTATGGATTTAGGGACTGATCTCTGGAGGTTCCTGTTCACTGAGTGAATCTGGGTAAGTTTTGAGTATCTGTACTTCTAAAGACTTTCATAGCTTGATATGATTGCAGGCAAATTTTTGTACCTACCTCCTTCTAAAATCTCCCTAACAGATACAGGTGTACTTTGTTTTATTGTGCTTCAATTTATTGTGCTTTGCAGATGTTGTGTTTTTTACAAATTGAAGGTTTTTGGCAAACCTGCATCAAGCAAGTTTATTGGTGCCTTATTTCCAACAGCATTTGCTCACTTCATGTTTCTGTGTCACATTTTGGTAATTCTTGCAATATTTCAAACTTTTTCGTAATTCTTATATTTGTTATGATGATCTGTGATCAGTGAGCTTTGACTATTACTACAACTCACTGAAGGCTCAGATGATGGTTACTATTTTTTAGAAATAAGGTTTTTTAAATTAAGGTGTGTGCATCGTTTTTTTCAGACATAATGCTGTTGCACACCTAATAGACTACAGTATAGTACAGACATAACTTTTATTTACTTATTTTTTTAATGGCTTTGAATTTTTAATTTAATATTTTTTATTGAAGTATAGTTGTTTACAATGCTTTGTTAGTTTCTGGTATACAGCAAAGTGATTCACTAATACATATATGCATATATATATATACACACATATATACTTTTTCATATTCTTTCCATTATGTTTTATAACAAGATAGTGATTATAGTTCTCTGTGCTATACAGTAGGACCTTGTTGTTTATTTTATATATAGTAGTTTGTATCTGCTATTCCCAAACTCCTAATTTACCCCTTCCCCCTTCCCCCTTCCCCCTTCCCCCTTCCCCCTTCCCCTTTGTTAACCGTTAAGTTTGTTTTTTATGTTTGTGAGTATTAAACATAATTTTATATGCCCTGGGAAACCAAATAATCCACATGATTCACTTTATTGCCATATTTTCTTTTCTGTGGTGGTCTGGAACCAAACCCACAATATCTCCAAGGTAGGCCTGTACTTCAGATTATTTGTACTCCTTAGTGTAGAATTGCTGGAAATTACAGAGATTTTTGCTACCTATGTCATTGTTCTTCTCGTTCTTCTTTCAAAGAAATGTAAAATCAGAATATTTATATACAGAGTCTAAAAGGTGATGTCTGAAAAATGGTAAAAAAAAGTCAATATGGCCCAAGTAGGCTGTATCTACATGTTGAAGTCAGGTAATAAAGAACTTGGTATGATAACCAAGAGTGTCTGGATTTTATCTTATAAACATGGAGAACAAACAAAATTTTAACCAAGGGGGTGACTTCCTACCATGCCTCTTAGGAAGTGAACTCTCACAAAAATAGGGAAGGTGAATTTGGAGTCTTAAGAGACTGATGGCAGACAATGGAGACAATGTGTCTGGAGTGAAACAGTGGCAATGAACTTGGAGAACAGTGGTGAGATTTAGGAAACGTTTGTTACACAAAATCAAAACAAACTATGTAATAAGACCAAGAGCTGGCTGTTTGTCTGTTTAATTAAGGAATACCATTTAGGAAGAACTAAGGTAGAAGCTTCTTTTTCCGTTTTGTTTTTTTTTTTCCTTGCAAGGCACTACATAACATCCTATGAAGGAGAGCTACCTGAATGGAATGGCCTCTCCCCCTCTGGTTCATGTCTATGTTCAACTCCAAAGTACAAATACCATGGTATATTTCTGTCACCCAGAATTACTAGTCTACCCATTTCCGTTTTGTGTCCAGATGATTGGAGCTGCATTTAGTCCATTTTGCTTTTTCCTTCAAACTATAGCTATAACTCCCCTTTCCTTCCCTCACAGGATGCCCTTTCCAGTCTTATAAGACAGAGCTTTCAGTGCCCTCCCTTGGATCCCCTACTGGGCAGCTCCTTGGGCGTTTTCTCTGCTATACTAATACCCTTTTCTCTTACCCAACCTGCTACTTCCCTCACCTAGGAATAATCCAGTTCACTGTGTTATAGGAATGGGTTGTGGAGAATTTTCTCTTTACCTTGTTATAGGAATGGGTTGTGGAGAATTTTCTCTTTACCTTTGTTTGTCTGTAAACAGAGACAGGTAATAATGGGGGGATTGCAGGATTCCATAACTTTTTTTGCTCTGACAAATATCAGACTTGTCTGAGGAAGGTGTGTCAGTCACATTCTCCATATCAGTATACATCAGTAAACATTAGAACTATGAGTTCAAGCTGTCAGGTTCACATCCAAAGCTGAACCCAATACAAACATAATACCAAGAACTGTATGGAAATAAAGTCGCCTTGTCCAAACCTCATGCAACTTTTGATATGTTTAATAGAGATCTTGCTGTCCCTTTAATCACATCAAGTTGTTTCCCTTAACATGAAGACATTTAAGAAGCTGATACTCAGATAGATAAAGCATATATTCCTTTTCATCCACCTGGTGGGCCCATTTTCTCTTTCCCTTCCTGAGTTAGGCATTTTTCATCAAATTTCAGTGCCACCAAACAGTCTTTTCTATATCAAGCACAGTCTCTAATTGTCCAAATAGAGGATCTTTGGTCTAGTCTCTTGGTGCAGCAGCAGAGGACAATAGCCCTAATCCTTACCACTGCTAGCTATGAGCCTCTCAACATTTAGATTTCTGCAGCTGAAAATACCGTCAGACTGTTTTCATTTCACCTTAGTCTTTAGTTATTCTGTGTACCTTCTTTAAAACTAGAGGGTTATGTACGTATCCAGGATCAAATAAATGCATTAGCTGATTTTCCTGGGAAGAGCCCATAAGCTCTAGTTAGAGTTATTATTATGGCAATAAGTATCAGCTTTTATAGTAGAGTGTGTTTGTATATTCAGAAAACCAAATATAACTGGTCTCCTTTGAGAAGTATTTATTTGTTAAGGGAATTGAGAGCCATTTTAGATAAGGCTCATAGATTCCTTAGGATGCCTAAGAATTATCTTCTGGGCATGTCTAACATTTTTTTCTACCAAGACAGGAAGAGGAGCCAGGGCCCTAAGTAAAGACAGCTGAGCTCATGGAACTGGACTTAGAAGGGCCAAGGGACCTAGGACCACCAGATATAAATCATCATCCTTTTGCAGAAATGTGACAGAAAAGCCAGTCCTTATCCCTATTCCCCTCTCTCAGTTATCAAGAGATGATACTTTCTCAGTTAGTGGTGGGTCATAACCATAGAGTCTTGGAGACATCTGAAATAAAACAGGGATACCAAAAAAAAATCCAGCGATACTGGGCTTCCCTGGTGGCGCAGTGGTTAAGAATCCGCCTGCCAGTGCAGGAGACAGGTTCGAGCCCTGGTCCGAGAAGATCCCACATGCCGCGGAGCAACTAAGCCCGTGCACCACAACTACTGGGCCTGCACTCTAGAGCCTGCAAGCCACAACTACTGAAGCCCGTGCGCCTAAAGCCCATGCTCCGCAACAAGAGAAGCCACTGCAATGAGAAGCCTGCTCACTGCAATGAAGAGTAGCCCCACTCTCTGCAACTAAGAAAGCCCATGGGCAGCAACAAAGACCCAACGCAGCCAAAAATAATTAATTTAAAAAAAACAGGGATACCATATCAATCTCTCTTTCTTCTAAGAGGCCATTAAAATTCCAAACCTATGCCTCTTAGATAGAGCTTCAGCTCCATTTTACAACTTGAACACTTCTTATGAATAAAGGACCCTTTATGATGCTGTCTTTGTTTAAAATATACTCTATCATGAAGAGAAGTAATTACTTTTGCCCCCTAAGATGAGAGCATGTATACATCCATGTACTGTAATAAAACTCAGGAATTTGAGGCTCAGAGAGATGGTCTTATCCAGCCACGTGGCTGGTAAGTGGAGAGCTAGATTTTGATTCTAAGTTTTATTGCTTCACTCTCTGGTGGGAAGTCATCACTTCCCTTTGCTTTTTGCTTATAGCACTTTCGAAGCTAAGAAATTAGCTCATCCTAGCAACTTACTTCTCAACAGGTTCTCAAATTTTCCTTTCCAAACACCATGATGACAAATAATATGATAGTCACTCCACTGTTCTTTCCTATGAACTTTATACCTCAGTTCTTTCATTTAGAAGACCTTTATCTTAGCAGCAATCCTTCTGTCAGAAAGTTACTGCCGAGGTCTGTGTGGAATCTCTATTATTCCCTTGCCTGCCTACACTAGAATATGAAAAGGCAAAGCTATTTTTAAGACTCACTAAGGGCCTCCTTTATATGTATAATCAATCAAGATGTTATCCTGCCTTCATTTATCAACCCTACTTTCATTAGGAATTAACCCTGCTAATGAACTTAGATGTAAAAAATCTTTACATTTCTACTTAGGATTTCAAGCACTGCCAACTACTCAGTGTCCTTCAGTAGGAACTCTGGGAGCCATTCCATTTTTGAAAGGATTCTTTATAGCTTACTGGCAGACATTTTCCCTTCCACATGGAAGATGTCCTGTGCTCTTTGTAGTAGGCAGTGTGATGTAGTAGAAAAACATTGATATCAGGGTAGACTAAACTGGATTTATATATTTTCTTTGCCTTAATAGCTTTGCCATCTTGAACAAGTTATTATTTGTTTCTATAATATCAATATAATGGTTCTAATTATGGAACTGTCCTAGGAATAAATGAGGTAACGTCTGTCAATTATCAGTACGGTGAATATTAGCTTTCTTTTTTCTCCACTCCGTGTAGTTATATCCCTCAGAGTCATAGTTGTAGCTTTTACAAGCAGCTTGAATACAGTGAGTCACCTGGACCTCACAGATGATTCTATGAAGTAAAATTGCTTGAACCGAGAGTCTTTCTGACTTGGTTTTATTTGGTTGTGCAATTCTAAAGAAGTCAGCCTCACCTTGACTTCCCTCCCTGCCTCTGGGTCATCATTCATTTGCTATTAGAGCAGTCAGGGTCATGTCTTTTGTGTTTCAGAATATCTCAGTGTTGCATGTAAAACTTTTTCATTTCTGTGGGAGATGTCCCATCTTACTAGTGGTTTCAGAATCCAACCTCCTCCCTATTAGGCAATTCTAAACTAAGCCACCTTTAGTATCTTCTACTATCTCATCTTCAAACAAACCCTAAAAGGAACCTGTGGAAGTCCCCAATAAATAGCCTAATGTGAGAGCCATGTTTTTCCAGCACGGCCAGACTAAGAATTCCTAGGCCAGGACTAAAAGCTTCCAAAGACCCTAGATGACATGAGAGCAAATTCTTGTTACTTCTGAAAAAAAATTAATCTTACTGATCAGTAAGGGATTTGTCTGAAATTGTCTTTATTTTTGCTGTATGTCTTTTTTTTTTGCTTCCTGAAACCAATCTTTAGTCTTAAATCCTCATTGCACTACAGTAAATACCTATTTCCCTCTTTACTATGACCTCCTGTTGACTACCTATCAAAAAAAGTCAGAATGGGAAGCAGAATTCAAAGCTTCCTGGTCAGGATGGTCAGGATGTTGAAGTGCTAGGCCATTCTGTAAAAGCAAGACTTTTCCTTTGCCTTGACTATTGAAAGTAGATTTTAAGAGAAAGAAAGAGGGTTGTTATTAGGAAACTGAGAGAAGCTTTAAAACTACTAGGAAGCCTCTAGAAAAAAGTATGCAATTAATTTGATTTTTACACCGTATTATTTTGAGGAAGATGGAACAGTTTTGAAGAAAGGAATAATATATATAGTATATTGCCATTGATTATACTGGAAGAGCTTTAAAATAAGGAATAAAAGAAACTTTAAAAATAAGAAAAATATTTTTTAAGATCTTTCATTTAAAAAAAATTATTTCTACCAGAGATAAAGAATACCATTTGTTTTTATCCACTGACCCTTTAGGCTAGTAAATGAGCAGCTACAGCGGTCACTTGAGGACCATCAGCACCAACTTTCCATGAAAAGAAGTGAACTTGAATCAGCACAAGCACAAGTTAAAATACTGGAGGAAAAAATAGGTAAGTATTCTTCAATTTTGTTTTTGCGAATCCTAATTTACTTTGTCTAACAAACATTTCTTTTTCATTTATAGATAAACTACACTTCAAGATGACTTCACAGAATGAAGAGGCTCATGTAATGAAAAAGACCATTGGTGTTATTGATAAAGAAAAAGACATTCTTCAGGAGACTGTAGATGAGAAGACAGAAAAGATTGCAAACTTGCATGAAAACCTAGCTAATAAAGTATGTGACTGTTAAGTAATGTTATCCAGCATCTGAACAGAAAAGCTTATTTTATTCTCTGTTTTAGATATGCAGTTCTTATTGCCTGTGTACAAGCTCCTAAGACCCAAAGCCGTATCTTCTAATGTGTTTAAATTTCATTTTATACCAATAATTTGAATCTTTCAAAGTTCTATTTCTAGAAGACAGTTTTATCATATATGATTATAGCAAACTGAAGGAACAATTCAAATTCTTAGTGGGTAGAAATATGCCAATATATGAAATATAATTCGTACATGGAAATATGTTTACTTGGAGGTTTCTTTTATAATATAATTTATATAATTGGATTTAAACTATATAAATGTGATATTGTATCAATTCAAATGAAGACATTTCTATATGAATGGTTTAGAATCTTACATATTTTTATAATTTCTATAGGAAAAAGCTATTACTCAGATGAAGATAACAGTCTCAGAGTATGAATCTTCTATGAAGTAAGTAATCAATGGAACGGCATCCAGTTTTGTTTTGTTTTTGCGGTACGCGGGCCTCTCACTGTTGTGGCCTCTCCCGTTGCGGAGCACAGGCTCCGGACGCACAGGCTCAGCGGCCATGGCTCACGGGCCCAGCCGCTCCGTGGCATGTGGGTTCTTCCCGGACTGGGGCACGAACTCGTGTCCCCTGCATCGGCAGGCGGACTCTCAACCACTGCGCCACCAGGGAAGCCCCGGCATCCAGTTTTTTTAGAAATTTTCAGTGAATGCAGCTTTATCTATTTGAATAGCAATCTGGCAATAGGAAAATTTCTTTTTCAATTTTCCTGTTTTTATCAGTAGCAGTTATTTTCTCAGTCTCCTGCATGGAAATGTTATCCTCTTTAACTTTCTTCCCTCCTCTGTCATCCACATCTAAACAATTATGTCTTACTAATTATTCTTATACATACCTACTTGCTCCTTATTTCTACTGTAATTACCCTGTGCAGGCCCTAATCATTAAAACTTAGATTACCCTAGTAGCCAGTGTTGAATTATTCCACATCTAAACCTTTTTGAACATTGTTACAAGACTTTACATTTTATGTCTGGTCTCTACTTCAAGACAAACGTCACTAATTGTATTTATTTTATACACCCTTACATATTATATAATAGTGGGGACTTAAACATTATATAAGTGTTTGCCAATTGAATCGTTTATGTTCTGCTCCTAACACTTGAAAGTCTTCTGTTTTTACTTGACTTTTAGAATAATAAATTTATTTTATGACTTTATTTGCACATAATGATTGGTAGAGATCTAAAATATCTGCTTCACCTAATTAATCAGTATCTTAATTCAGTAGTTGTAATTTCTTTTTTTTAATTTTATTGCAGTATGGTTGATTTATAATGTGTTAATTTCTGCTATACAGCAAAGTGATTCAGTTATATATATATATTCTTTATCATATTATTTTCCATTATTTTTTTTGGCTGCATTGGGTCTTCGTTGCTGCGCGCAGGCTTTCTCTAGTTGCGGTGAGCGGGGGTTACTCTTCGTTGGCAGTGCGCAGGCTTCTCATTGTGGTGGCTTCTGTTGTTGTGGAGCACAGGCTCTAGGTGCGTGGGCTTCAGTAGTTGCAGTGCGTAGGCTCTAGGGCACGCGGGCTTCAGTAGTTGTGGCACGCGGGCTCTGGAGCGCAGGCTCAATAGTTGTGGGCCACAAGCGTAGTTGTTCTGAGGCATGTGGGATCTTCCCGGACCAGGGATTGAACCTGTGTCCCCTGCATTGGCAGGCAGATTCTTAACCACTGCACCACCAGGGAAGTCTCCCATTATGGTTTATTATAGGATATTGAACATAGTTCCCTGTGTTATATAGTAGGACTTGTTGTTTATCCATTCTATAATACTAGTTTGCATCTGCTAATCCCAAACTCCCAATCCTTTCCTCCTCCAGCCCCCTCCCCATTGGCAACCACAATCTCTGTCTGTGAGTCTGTTTCTGTTTCTTCAATATGTTCATTTGTGTCATATTTTAGATTCCACATATAAGTGATACCATATGGTATTTGTCTTTCTCTTTCTGACTTATTCGTTCAGTATGATAATCTCTAGGTCCCTCCATGTTGCTGCAAATGGCTTTATTTCATTCTTTTTAATGGCTGAGTAGTATTCCATTGTATATATGTACCACATCTTCTTTATAGATTTCACTGTCAGTGGACATTTAGGTTGCTTCCATGTCTTGGCTATTGTAAATAATGCTGCTATGAACATAGGGGCGTGTGTATCTTTTCAAATTATACTTTTGTCTGGGTATAGGCCCAGGTGTGGGATTGCTGGATCATATGGTAACTCTCTTTTTTAAGGAACCTCCATACTGTTCTCCATAGTGGCTGTATCAATTTACATTCCCACCAACAGTGTAGGAGGGTTCCCTTTTCTCCACACCCTCTCCAGCATTTGTTATTTGTAGACTTTTTTTTCTTTTTTGCGGTACGCGGGCCTCTCACTGTTGTGGCCTCTCCCGTTCCGGAGCACAGGCTCCAGACGCACAGGCTCAGTGGCCATGGCTCACAGGCCCAGCTGCTCCGCGGCATGTGGGATCCTCCCGGACCGGGGCACGAACCCGTGTCCCCTGCATCGGCAGGCGGACTCTCAACCGCTGTGCCACCAGGGAAGCCCTATTTGTAGACTTTTTAATGTTTGCCATTCTGACTGGTGTGAGGTGGTACCTCATTGTAGTTTTGATTTGCATTTCTCTAATAATTAGCAATGTTGAGCATCTTTTCATGTGCCTATTGGCCATCTGCATTTCTTCTTTGGAGAAATGTCCATTTAGGTCTTCTGTCCAGTTTTTGCTTGGGTTGTTTGTTTTTTTGTTATTGAGTTGTGTGAGCTGTTGGTATACACCCTTGTTGGTTGCATCATTTACAAATATTTTCTCCCAGTCCATAGGTTGAGTAGTTGTAGTTTCTTACATTCCTAGTATACTTAAATCAGAGTACAACAGTTAAATGAACTAAATTTTCCAAAAAGCTTTATTATTGCTACACCACCCATGTAACAGCCACCTAAAGGAAACATTGATTAATCGGGACCGTGAGATAAGCAGCCTCCGGCGCCAGCTTGATGCAGCTCACAAGGAACTTGATGAAGTAGGAAGATCTAAAGAAATGTCTTTTAAGGAAAACAGAAGATTACAGGATGATCTGGCTACAGTAGCAAGAGAAAACCAGGTATGAGGACAAAGCATAAACTTTGATAGTTTTATAGTATACAGTTATACAATATATTCATAGTTTGCTAAATTTTAAAGCTTTAAGTATGCTTTCTAAATTTTAATTATATAAATATCAACAACAAAAGAAATAATTCTTTAAGGAGAATAGTGTTTATAAGGGTATCTTAAAATGTGGTTTAGAATGCTGCGGTATATTACAGGGTGTGTAATGGGTACAACTGTAGTCCCCTCACCATTGTGGTCTTTGTTGCAAGGAATCCTGAAGCTGGGAGCATGGTGTTCTCTATGGCAGAAATCGGTGTTACTCTACTGGGTGAGGACCTCAGCATCACTCCCAGGGCAAAGTTGCTGTGTTTTAAAGACCCATGATAGATTTTAATTATTCGTACTTACTTCCAGTGGCTTAGAGATATGCCTGTAAGTTAATTAATGAATATTTTAGAATGGCAAATACTAAAAGGTATTGGTTTTGTTTGTGCTGGTTTATTAAAGGATTACACCAAGAAAACCAATAATTTTCTTATTTTAAATATTTTATTTTTAAAAATTATTCATTATAGAGTATATTGCTGATATATAAATTTTTTTAAATGTCAACCCCTGAGCGTAGCTAGCCCTTAGTTTAAATACCAGATATGTGGTCACATATATTGTGGGAGATATATGGTAATATTTGCTTAAAAAAGTCAAGATCAGTCCAGAAAAACATGTGAAAATAACGGTCAGGAACAGTTTTCCTTTTTTCCTACTCTCACTTATTCCCCAAATTCAGAAAGAGCTATTTGAACATAAATAGAACTCATTAGGTGCTACATTCATTTTAGATTTGTCTTCAATTTTCTGATTTATAGCAAATTTCATTGGAATTAGAAGCAGCAGTGCAAGAAAAAGAAGAAATGAAGAGTAGAGTTCATAATTACATAACTGAAGTGTCACGATGGGAGAGCTTAATGGCTTCTAAGGTGAAAAAACATTGTTTAGGTTGGATTTAAGACTGATTTTTTTTTTAACTTTTTCATGTTTCTTTATTCTGTCTCCTCTATTAGATATTAACATATGAAAGTGGAGATCTTGCCTACTGTCTTTGTATATTTTCTTACAGATCTTACTTAGTATAGTGTCTGCACAGATAGCTTATGCTTCCTAAATTAAAACAAAAATCCCAGTGTGTGTATATGTTTATGACATGGGTATTCCAGTGAGTAATGATGACTAATTTAGAAACAATTTAATTGTGGTTAAACCAGGAAAGAGAAAATCAAGATTTGTTAGATAGATTTCAGATGCTTCATGACCGTGCTGAAGACTGGGAGGTCAAAGCCCATCAAGCTGAGGGAGAAAGCAGCTCAGTTCGACTGGAACTTCTTTCTATTGACACCGAGAGGAGGCACCTTCGAGAAAGAGTGGAGCTACTAGAAAAAGAAATTCAGGAGGTAATATATTCATTTGTCTTGCACAGACAGAATTTAGTAAAACAGAAAACATTCAAAGGCACTTTATTGAAGTGAGGTTTAAGCATTGGTAAAAATCAAGTTCAGTGGTAATCTGTCATTCTGATAATTTGCTTAGGAGAGCCCCATTACTTTTATATTATAAGTAAAATATACATAATATCAAATTTACCATTATAACCATTTTTAAGTATACAGTGGCAGTTAGTACATGCATATTGTTGTGCAACTATCACCACCATCCTTCTCCAGAACTTTTTCATCTTCCCCAGTTAAAACTCTGTACCCATTAAATACTAACTAGCTCCTCATTCTCCCCTCCCCCAGCCACTGACAACCACCATTCTACTTTCTCTCTATGAATTTGACTACTCCATGTCCCTCTTATAAGTGGAGTCATACAATATTTGTCTTTTTGTGACTGAATTATTTTACTTAGGCCCAAGGTTCACTTAAATCTCAAGGTTCACCCATGTTGTAGCATGTGTCAGAATTTCATTCCTTTTTAAGGCTGAATAATATCCCACTGTATGCATATACCACATTCTAAACATTCATCTGTCAATGAACATTTGGTTTGTTTCCATCTTTGGCTATTGAAAATAATGCTGCTATGAACTTGGATGTACAATATCTATTCAAGTCTTTATTTTCAGTTCTTTAGGATATATCCAGACATGGAATTACTGGATCATGTTGTAATTTTATGTTTAATTTTTTGAATAACCACCATACAGTTTTTCACAGGGGCTGCACCATTTTACATTCCCACCTGCAATGTTAGGCTTCCAGTTCCTCCACATCTTCACCAACACTTGTTATTTTCTGGGGTTTTTTGTTTTGTTTTTTTTTAATAATGGCCATCCCAATGGGAGTGAAGTGGTATTTCATTTTGGTTTTGACTTGTATTTTCTTAATGATTAGTGATGTTGAGCATATTTTGTGTGTTTATTGGCCATTTGTATAGTTTCTTTGGAGAAATATCTATTCAAATCCTTTGCCTAGTTTTTTTTTTTTTTTCGGTACGCGGGCCTCTCACTGTTGTGGCCTCTCCCGCTGCAGAGCACAGGCTCCAGACGTGCAGGCTCAGCGGCCATGACTCACGGGCCCAGCCACTCCACGGCATGTGGGATCTTCCCGGACCGGGGCACGAACCCATGTCCCCTGCATCGGCAGGCAGAGTCTCAACCACTGCGCCACCAGGGAAGCCCCTTTGCCTAGTTTTTAATCAGGTTGTTTTCTGTTGTTGTTGAGTTGTAGGACTTGTTTGTATATTCTGGATTTCAATCCCTTATTAGATATGTGATTTGTGAATATTTTCTCCTATCTCATGGCTTACCTTGTCACTCAGTTTTATCCTTTGATGCACAAGAGTTTTAAATTTTGATGAAGTCCAATTTATCTATTTTTTTCTTCTTGCCTGTATTTTTGGTGTCATATCTAAGAAATCATTGCTAAATCCAACATAATGAAGCTTTTCCCCTGTTTTTTCTATGCGTTTTATAGTTTTAGCTCTTATGTTGAGGTCTTTGATCCATTTTGAGTTAATTTTTATACATGATATAAGGTAAGGTTCCAACTTCATTCTTTTGCATGTGGATTTAAATAAGCTTTTGTCATAAAGACAGTCTAATAAAAGTCTCTTAGGGCTTCCCTGGTGGCGCAGTGGTTGAGAGTCCGCCTAACGATGCGGGGGACACGGGTTCGTGTCCCGGTCCGGGAGGATCCCACATGCTGTGGAGCAGCTGGGCCCTTGAGCCATGGCCACTGAGCCTGCGTGTCTGGAGCCTGTGCTCCGCAACGGGAGAGGTCACAATAGTGAGAGGCCCGCGTACTGCAAAAAAGAAGTCTCATATAAAATTTTGAGTTTAGTTAAAATATAGGGACCCTAAATAAGTTAGATTGATAAGGAACAGTTGGCTATTAGTTCTACTTTTGTTTTGTTTTGTTGGTATAGTATCGTAGTTGGTCTTTATTTTTTAGAAGAAAGTATTGATTATCTGTAGTGCGTAGAATTATGCACCCCTCCCCCCCAAAATATATTTAGGTCCTAGCTCCCAGTACCTGTGAATGTGACCTTATTTGGAAATAGCATCTTTGCAGATTTAATCAAGTTAAAATGAGGTGGGCTTCCCTGGTGGCACAGTGGTTGAGAATCCGCCTGCCAGTGCAGGGGACACGGGTTCGAGCCCTGGTCTGGGAAGATCCACATGCCGTGGAGCAACTAAGCCCGTGCGCAGAACTACTGAGCCTGTACTCTAGAGCCCACGAGCCACAACTACTGAAGCCCGTGCGCCTAGAGCCCGTGCTCCGCAACAAGAGAAGCCACCGCAATGAGAAGCCTGTGCACCGTAACGAAGACTAACCCCCGCTCGCCGCAACTGGAGAAAAGCCCGTGCACGGCAATGAAGACCCAATGCAGCCAAAAATAAATAAATATTTTTTAAAAAGGTTAAAATGAGGTGACACTGGGTAGGATAGACCCTAATCTGATAACTGGTGTCCTTGTAAAATAAGGGAGATTCAGACACAGAAGACACAGGGGAGAATGCCATATGAGGATAGAGGCAGAGATTGAAATGATGTGTCTACCAAGACAAGGAACCCCAAGGATTGCCAGCAATCACTTGAGCTGGGAGAGAGGTGTGGAAAAGATTCTCGTTCAGAACCTCCAGAAGGAACCGATCCTGCTGACATCTGGATTTCAGACTTGTGGCCTCCAGAACTGAGAGGGAATACATTTCTGTTGTTTTAAGCTATCTAGTTTCTGGTAATTTGTTATGGCAGCGTTAAGAAACTAGTACAGATTTTGGTACCAGGAAGTGGGGTGCTTTTGTAACAAACCTAAAAAGGGTCTTTGGAATTGGGTACAGGCTGGAAGGGTAATGGGTACAGGCTGGAAGAGTTTTGTAATGGGTACAGGCTGGAAGAGTTTTGAGGTGCCTGATAGAAAAGTCTAGACAACCTTGAAAAGTTTGTAGATAGAAAGATGGATATTAAAGGCAATTCTGGTGAGAACTCAGAAAAAAAGAGGAGGGCTTCCCTGGTGGCGCAGTGGTTGAGAGTCCGCCTGCCGATGCAGGGGACGCAGGTTTGTGCCCCGGTCTGGGAGGATTCCACATGCCACAGAGCGGCTGGGCCTGTGAGCCATGGCCGCTGGGCCTGCGCGTCCAGAGCTGTGCTCCACAGTGGGAGAAGCCACAGCAGTGAGAGGCCCGCGTACTGCAGAAAAAAAGAGGAAAGCTGTAGCAAAAACTTCTATTATTTACAAAATACATAAATTGTCATGAATGGAATTTGTCCAGAAATAAGAATGTTTCTTCTAGTGAGGTCTCAGATGGAATTGAGGAACATGTTATTGGACACTGGAGAAAAGGTAATTCTTATTATAAAATGGCAGAGGACTTGGCTGAATTATGGTATACTCTTAGGAAAGTAGAACTTATAAGTTATGAACTTGGATATTTAGCTGAGGAAATTTCCAAGCAAAGTATGAAAGGTGCACCTGGTTTCTCCTTGCTGCTTATAGTAAGATGTGAAGGAAAGAGACAGATTGAAGAAGGAATTGCTAAGCAAAAAAAGAGCTGGGACTTGATGATTTGGAAAAGTCTTAGCCTATCCAGATAGCGTGTTCTGGAGGCAGGGCCGAGAGTGTGGCTAGGCAAAGAGAGTAGGTGAGTGACTCATAGACCCAACCAATCACCTCAGCAGAAACACTGCCAGCTTGGGCTGAAAGGGACAGAAACAGGATACAAGGAAAGAAGGTTAAACTTCTTGCATCCTCCTAGCAGAAAACAGGCCACTAGAGTTATGAACATATGTTCTCCTTCAAGAAAAGGGAAGAATGAAGGTGGCTCAGAGATCAGCAGGGCTGCCAAGGGCAGCTCAAAAGCTGGCGGACCTGCTACGCTACCATAGGCCCAGGGGACTGGGCTATTTCTTCCTTGATTCCAGAAAGCAGCGCCACTGCCACTGTGAGCCAAGAGATGGGGCTATACCTGAGGGCTGAGAAGGTGGGGCTGCCCTAGCAGGTCCAGAGGACATAGTATCAAGACACAGATAATTATTTTTAGGCCTTGAAATCTAATGGAATTTGCCCTACTTGGCTGCAAGCTTACTTTGGACTAGTAACTCCTTTATTCCTTCTATTTTCTCCCTTTCAGAATGGGACCATTTTATGTGTTTTCCACCATTTTATTTCAGAGGGAGGTAACTTGTTTTCTAGTATCACAGGTCTGTGGAAGGAGAGGAATTTTGCCCCAGGAAGGACCATACCCAGAGTCTTACCCATTCTGACTTAGATAAGATTTTGGACTTAGAGTTGATGCTAGAATGTTGGGATAGAATGAATATATTTTGCACATGGGAAGGACATGAATTTGGGGGAGCCAGAGAGTTGATAGAATTATGGCCCCCCCCCCAAATATATTGAAATGCTAACCACCAGAACCTGTGAATGTGACCTTTTTGGAAATAGGACCTTTGCAGGTGTAATCAATTTAAGATGAGGTCATACTGGACTAGGGCAGGCCATAACCTAATGTTTGGTATCCTTATGAGATAAGAGAAATCTGGACACAGAAGACACAAGGAGAATGTCAAGTGAAGGTGAAGGCAGAGATTGGAGTTATGTGTCTACAAGGCAAGGAACACCAAGGATTGCCAGCAATCACCAGAAGTTTGGAGAGAGGCGTGGAACAGATTCTACCTCAGAACCTCCAGAAGAAGCCAACTCTGCCAGCATCTAAATTTCAGACTTGTAACCTCCAGAATTGTGAGGGAATAAATTTCTATTGTTTTAAGCCACCCAGCAATTTGCAGTAATTTGTTACAGCAGTCCTAGGAAAGGAATACACTACTTCTGTAAGTTTTTCTGTTAAGAGTATAATAACTAAAGGAATGTTTTTCAACCTTCAGAATAGTTCTCAGGAGAAACTATTCTTTAGTTCTTTTGTTCTTTGTCATTGTTCATGTTCTTATGTGGTATATAAGATTGACTTACATATTTATATTTCTTTGGGGGAATTTTGATTAATTAATTCATTAATATTTGGAAAATCCAAGTACTTTTCTACAATTGTTGAAATTTATTAAATCTTCAAAGCAGTGTATTAGATTTTTAATGTTGATTCATTTTAGTAAAGCTTGTTTAATAATTTAATTTTCAAATGTGGAATTCTTCCTAAATTCTAGAAGTAGAGTTTATATCTGTTTGTATTTATCACTCACATTTTAAATTGTGAAAAATTTTAAATGTGCATTACTTGGGACTTCCCTGGTGGCCCACGCAGTGGTTAAGAATCTGCAGGGGACATGGGTTCGAGCCCAGGAAGATCCCACATGCCACGGAGCAATGAAGCCCATGCACCACAACTACTGAGCCTGAGCGCTAGAGCCATGAGCCACAACTACTGAAACCTGCGCACCACAACTACTGAAGCCTGTGTGCTGCAACTACTGAAGCCCGCACGCCTAGAGCCCGTGCTCCGCAACAAGAGAAGCCACTGCAATGAGAAGCCCGCACACCGCAACGAAGAGTAGCCCCCACTCACCACAACTAGAGAAAGCCTGTGTGCAGCAACGAAGACCCAACGCAAGCAAAAATAAATTAATTAATTTTTTAAAATGTATATTACTTTAGGAAAGAAGTGTTTATCAGTATTTCAAATTTTGCTCGTCATTTCAGTTATTAAAATCTTATAGAGTATACTATTATTAGGTTAAATTAAATTTAAATATGAGTTTAGGTATATAGTTTTAAAGCAAACTCCATTTTTGAAATTCAGAATTTAAAGGCATTTGAGGAGTGATAAGTATATATGTTACTTTAAAAAGCATTATTATAAGAGTTTATAAAGGAAAAATTTAATATGACTTAAAAGGTCTCTCACGTTCACAACCCTAAAGCAGTAATTTTCATCTTTGCCTCTTCCAAATATATACATGAGGTACTTAGTTATCATGATTAATAATTAAACACAGTTTATTTTTTTAAGCATTAAATAGGCCATCTTTAAATAGCTTCCTGAGAGTATCTTAAAATTGCAAAATTTTTTAAATTGCAAAAATTGGCTTTTATAGTTATATAAAGGGACGTTGTAGTTACACAGATTCAAACCTTTAATATTACTGAGTTACTTTAACTTTTTACCTGTTTTCTTATTTTCAGCACATAAATGCACATCATGCTTATGAATCTCAGATCTCATCCATGGCAAAAGCCATGTCTAGATTAGAAGAAGAGCTGAGACACCAAGAAGATGAGAAAGCAGCAGTATTAAATGATCTGTCGTCTCTTAGAGACCTTTGCATTAAGCTTGATTCAGGCAAAGATATTATGACCCAGCAATTGAATTCCAAAAACCTTGAATTTGAGAGGGTAAGAACTTAAAAGATAATATTTTAGCATGTTGTTTTTTAATATATAAATTTACTTATTTTATTTATTTATTTTTAGCTGTATTGGGTCTTCATTGCTGCATGCAGCCTTTCTCTAGTTGTGGCGAGTGGGGGCTACTCTTTGTTGTGTGTGGGCTTCTCATTGCGGTGGCTTCTCTTGTTGCAGAGCATGGGCTCTAGGCATGTGGGCTTCAGTAGCTGTGGCACGTGGGCTTCAGTAGTTGTGGCTCACGGGCTCTAGAGCGCAGGCTCAGTAGTTGTGGCGCACGGGCTTAGTTGCTCCGAGGCATGTGGGATCTTCCCGGACCAGGGCTCGAACCTGTGTCCCCTACATTGGCAGGCGGATTCTTAACCACTGCGCCACCAGGAAGTCCCAGTAGCATATTGTTTTATTCAGCCCTACTCTAATTTGACTACTACATTTTTTGTCGAGGTTTTTTTGGCAAACATAATGATAAAATTAGGTCCTGTTTTGAAGCAGATGGGTATTTAGGAGAATATAAGTCTTCTAATTATAGAATAGGAACATATCCCAATACATTCTTTCTCTGCTTAAAAGTAAGACTTATATGAAGAATTGAGCAGTTCATTCCTTTCTAAGTGGAATATTTTCCTGATAAAAATCTTACTTAATTTTAAAAGTCGAGTTAACTAGAACGTCCCATTTCCAAACCAAAGCATTACTTTAAACAACCCAATGTGTGTTTTTAAACACTTATTTAGTAGTAACTTTATTTTCAGGTACTGAGAAGCTTCAAGACTGGTTTGACTATGTAAACAGAATATACATATTTACTAAATCAGAAGGGCCTCCTTACTGATAGGGTGGCCACATTTTAGGATTTTACGTTAATTACCCTCTCTTGACAAGATAACATGAAAGAAAACTATTTGAGGGTTGGGATAGGTCTTTGCTAAAAATAACAAAGATTATTTTGAAAATAAGATGTTTTTCCTATATGTGAAAAGTATTACAGAATCTTTAATCAGTACCCAAAATGAAGCAACTGATGTGTGTATAGCTCTGCAGATAATTTTTCAGAGTAAGTCTAAAATTATACTGAAGTAATCTTGCTTTGTTTTTCTTGTAGGTTGCAGTGGAATTAGAAAATGTAAAATCAGAATCAGAGCTGTTAAAAAAACAACTGTCAAGTGAGAGACATACGATTAAAAACCTTGAATCATTGTTGGCTACAAATAGAGATAAAGAATTTCATTCCCATTTAACCTCCCATGAGAAGGATACAGAAATTCAGCTACTTAAAGAGAAGTTAACCCTTTCAGAAAGCAAACTGTAAGTGTCATGAATCAACTTATGTGAGGAAAATAGCTTGTCACAAATAATTTTTCAATATGAATAATTTTTTATAGATTTGTAGCGTAAAACAAATGATAGAAAAATAGTGGAGGAACCAAAAAAATTTTGTTTTCGAAGTGTTGGGGGACTGGGGGCTGGGAGTGCAAAGCAAAGTATTTTGATTACATGGCCGCTGCTTTGGGAGACTCAGGGGGTTTAGCTCAGAAGAGACATCATGTTTGGGCGTGTAATTTGTATATGTTCTCCACAGAGGTGGTACTCATGGAAGTGAACGAGTGGACTTTAGAAAAATACCTAAATTTGAGGAGTGAAGAGAGAAGTCAGCGAAGGGGAGAGCATTTCAGAATGGGGAGAGTTGGCTGTGTTTCATGCTATGGATTAGGAAAAAGACTTTGAAAAGGCCATGAAATTTGACCCTCATAATATTGATTACCTTTTAGGAGATTGATAATGGAGAAGTTTGGACATATTTTTGGAAGAAGGGAGGAAACACAGAGTAGATAGTATGAGTGGAATAATTAACTTTTAAAAGGAATTAGAAATATATCTCTTTCTGAGGTAGGAGTCAAGAAAGAGCCAATAAAGATACTTTACTTTTTGATGTTACAATTCATGTCTTCTCACATTTGTATCTCCAGCATTGCTGCAGTGCCTAGCACATACTAGAAGCTTAGTAAATGTTCGTTAAATAAATGAGATGAATGAAAAAGAAAACTTTGTGATAGAAGCTCCAGACGTTTATGGAATTATTGTTGGAAAGTCTTCTCTTTTTTCATCCTTATATGTCACCTCCATTTGTATTTATTAATAACAAAAACAAAAATCCATAGCACTTGATGCTATAAAACAGAATATTTATTATTTATTTGATTTTCTAAATTTGTTTTTAAGAAATAGTCAAAGCCGGGAAAACACCATGCTTCGGGCTAAAATGGCACAATTACAAACAGATCTTGATGTTCTGCAAAGGCAGATTTCAACTGAAAGATACGAACGGTAAGAATATATTTTTAGCATTGAACAGCATTTTTATTTATTCCCTATTCTATTCCAAAAGGATTTAATATGGCTTACAAATAGCAAACTTTTCTTAGCATTAATATGTAAAATAAATTTCTTTGGTAATTCTTCCTAAAAAGGCAACAAGTGTTGTAGAAGATAATATCCCCACAATAAAGTAGCAAGTATTGTATAAATGTTTGCTGTAGCATTCCTCAGGACAAAATTAAGGCATTATTTCAAAGGATATAGTTAGGGAATCAGCAAGCTAGTAAGGATTCTACAAGAGCCCAAAACATTATGGTCCAATAGGAAATTCCAAATACAAATCATCATGAAAGCAATGATGCTGATGATCTTAAGGGCACTTAACAAATATATGCCAGATACTATGTATGTATCTGATTAATCCTATTAACTATCTATTATTGTGCCTATATTATTATTAAAAACTAAGGTCATGCCAATAGTAAATAGCAGAGCCAAGACTAAAATCCATATAGGTTTGTCTAATTTTAAAGCCTGTGCTCTTAATCTTTTCAGTATATTCCCTAAAGCTTAGGAATTTTCATAGTCACTTATATTTCAGTTCATTTGCTTTATTATGTTGAAAATTTTAATCTCCAAGTGTTACAGACAGGAATGAGACCTGCTTTAACAGTTAAAATGCAAGTCTAATTTGTGAATCAATTTGTCAATTTACTTTTCTTCCATTATTCTTTCCTACTGTATTAATACCATAGGCATCAGCATTCCTAAGATTTCATTCTCAAATAGTGGTCAGATTGCTTATTTAGGTCAATATTTTGAGTTCTCTAATCTTATTCTTAACCATTTGCTTCAAAACTTTTAAGTGATGTGCAATTTGGATTATAGATGGAATTTGCTAGGAAATCAATATTTGTGATTTCAAAGAGAAATGAAGCCTGAGGTTGCATCAGTGTCATGAAAGCAGTGTTGTTAATTTCTTGTAATTTAGAAGATCTATTTTCTGAATGTACTAAACTGTATATATGTAATGATTTTCATTTATTAATGACAACTGAAATTCTCTTCAATTCAAGGGTCCTAAACCAAGCTCTCTGTTGCCTAGGGTTATAGACTCCCTTAATTCTTCTCCTTTTTCCTTGCCCCTGGTCCCCAAAGAAACCTTGACCCACATGACCATGTCTTTCCTTCTGTTTACCATGCAACTAGATCTTGCATTTTTAAAGAGGCAATATTGTCTCTGCAGGGAACAATATAGATTCTTGGGGAAGAGGGAATGGCAAAGAAACCTTAGGTACTACAGTGATTTATGGCCCTCGGAAGGGCCACAGTATATTAACAGTGTATCTGTGTATTAAAATCTGATGTATTAAAATTGGACGGAGGGGGAATAATTTGGGGAGGGGCATCTAAAAAAGTTTTTGTAGGGGATTATAATGAAAAAAGTTTGTGAAGCACCTGTCTAGGTAGAAATCCTAGGTACTGAAGAGCTCAAGTCAGAAAGTCTGGGCCAGGGACTGTGAATAGCCCACAGTAGAGGTGGCAGCACAGTCATTATGCTTTGTGGGGAGACCAAGACATAACAGAAAGTAGATTATTTTACTTCTAACATTTGGGCGTTTTGAGACAGGAAGGAAGAGGACTAGATTTATGTGCAAGAAGGGGTGGGAAAGGTAGAGACAGAGAGGGGAACCAACCAACTTTGAAAATCTATATTCAGAGGGGCTTTGAACAATCTCTTAAAGTACATATTCCTTTAATTGACATCTTTTATCCTCAACTTAAAAATGATATAAAGACATAGGATTTATTTATTTGTTTGTTTATGGCTGCGTTGGGTCTTCGTTGCTGCGTGGGCTTTCTCTAGTTGCCATGGCAAGCAGGGGCTACTCTTCATTGAGGTGTGCAGGCTTCTCATTGCAGTGGCTTCTCTTGTTGTGGAGCACAGGCTGTAGGCACGCGGGCTTCAGTAGTTGTGGCACGTGGGCTCAGTAGTTGTAGCTCACGGGCTCTAGAATGCCGACCCAGTAGTTGTGGCACACGGGCTTAGTTGCTCCACGGCATGTGGGATCGTCCTGGACCAGGGCTCAAACCTGTGTCCCCTGCATTGGCAGGCGGATTCTTAACCACTGTGCCACCCGGGAAGTCCCTTCAAAGGATTTAAATTTAGTAGAAATACTAACTAATCAATTGAGTAGAAATTACTTAACTAATAACAATAACAGGACCTTTCATTTGTTTACCACTTTTTGGTATAATCTCTTATTTTGTCTTTATTGACAGAGAACGAGCAATCCAAGAGATGCGTCGGCACGATCTTCGCACACCACCCCTTAGTTCTACTCTGAAGTCTCCTTTACATTCTCCTGAACATATAAACTGATTATCAGAAAGGTATGTATGTAACACCAAGTACAAGCAAAACTTATCTCTGGTTATAAAAACTACAAGAGTTGTTTTCTGTGTGGGGGGAGAGGAGATTGCCTATAAAGGTGGTAGGGAACTTTCAGAGGTAATGGAATGTGCTGTATCATGGTGGTGATGGTTACATGGCTGTATACAATTGTAAAAATTCGTTGAACTGAACGTTTACAGTCCATGTATTTTATTGTACATAAATTATACATTAATTAAAAAAGAAGACATCTGGGGACTTCCCTGGTGGTCCAGTGGTAAAGAATCTGCCTTCCAATGCAGGGGACGTGGGTTTGATCCCTGATCGGGGAACTAAGATCCCACATGCCGTGGGGCAACTAAGCCGATGCACCACAACTACTGAGCTTGCGCGCCTCAGTGAGAGCCTGGGTGCCACAAACTACAGAGCCCACGTGCTCTGGAGCCCGCACACCACAACTAGAGAAAGGAAACTCACGCACCACAACTAGAGAGAAGCCCACGCGCCGCTACAACTAGAGAGAAAACCTGCACGCCACAACTAGAGGGAAGCCCATGCGCCACTACAACTAGAGAGAGAAAACCCACGCACCACAACTAGAGAGAAGCCCATGCACTGCAAGGAAGAGCCTGCACGCCGCAACGAAAGATCCCGCATGCCTCAATGAAGATCCCACACGCCGCAACTAAGACCCGATGCCGATTTAAAAAAAGAGAGAGAGAAGACATCCACAACAAAAATTAAATGACAGTATATCACAGGGTAATACTTGATGAAGTGTCAAACTCAAGGTACAAATAACAGATAGTGAAAGTATGGACAAAGACATAGAAAATATTATTTAATATTGAAAGCTAGATATTTTAAGATAAATTATTATATACATACAGAAAAGTGCTATATCATAGGATATACAGCTCAATGAATTTTTACAAACTGAACACACCTATGCAACCTGCACCCGGATCAAGAAACAAAACATGACCTCTCTTGGTTGTCCTTCTGGTCATAAGCCTTACTCTAAAAGTAATGGTCTCGGTTATTAAAAGCATAGATTTCTTTTGTCTGTTTCTGGACATTTTATAAGTGAAATCATATATTTCTGGCTTTTTTTCTCAGTAGTACCTCTGTGACATTCATCCATACTGCTGTGTACTTGTAGTTGGTTCAGTCTTGTTGCTGTATAGTATTCCATTATGTGAACATACCACAGTCCATTTACTCATTCTGTTTTTGATGGGCATGTGATAATTTCCAGTTTGGGCTATTACAGATAGAATTATGATGAACATTCTAGTACCTTATGTTGGCGAACAGATGTGTGCATTTCTTTTGGGTATACACTTAGGAGTGAGATTGTCAGGTCATTGGACGTGCATGTGTTCGAGCTTGAGTAGTTATGGTAAGGCAGTTTTCCAGAGTGATTGTAAAGAGCTAGGACACATTTGGCTGAGGAAGGGTCAAAGTGATGTGCTCATTCATTGGAGATGGGAGTGAATGGGAAAGAAGCATGTCAGACCCAGGGTTTGAAAAGTAGATGACTGAAAAATTCAGGCTTATTGACAGAAATAGTAAAGTCAGTCCTTTTAAAATTTTTTGGCTTCTCCCAATAGAATTTTATAGGAGATAATTAAGCATTTCCTTGGTGACTTCAGAATCCTCATAAGAGTATTAGCTATGTTCTATTCTTTAATATACTGATGCCCCAGGGTTTACTGGTATTTGTAGGGCCTATGTTTAAATGATTCCTGATTGCTGTGCTTTTTGCTTTTGTGTTTGTTTATTTGACTAAAACATTTGACTTCCTCTTTCACTTTGAGGACCACTTCCTAGTGCTGGCAGCAGTCACTTTGTCCTCACAACTTCTAAGCTGCTGCATTAATTTGAATGTGATTAGATGGAGGTTCTGCTTCTCATTATAAAGCCTCTTGGCAGTTGTGACACAAGCATTTTTTTCATGCTTGATTTACAGCTGCATTTTAGATCAAGGGTTGGTAAACTATAGGCCAAATCCACACCACTGCCTAATTTTGTAAATTAAGCTTTATTAAGCCACACCGATTTGTTTACATATTGTCTCAGACTGCTTTTTTGCAGTGGCAGAATTAGGTAGTTGTGACAGAGACCCTGTGGCCCACAAATCTGAAATATTTATTTACTAACTGGCCTTTCATGTCACATAGCCCCTGGAAAACTTATCTGTATACTTGTGAGATAATATGAGTGAAAAAGCAAGTAATTCCTTAGTTTATGAAAAGAGGCTTGACTCCCAGGGATCCCCAAACTATACTTTAAGAACCACTGGGGGCTTTCCTGGTGGCACAGTGGTTGAGAGTCTGCCTGCCGATGCAGGGGACATGGGTTCGTGCCCCGGTCCAGGAAGATCCCACATGCCGCGGAACGGCTGGGCCCGTGAACCGTGGCTGCTGAGCCTGTGCATCCAGAGCCTGTGCTCCGCAACGGGAAAGGTCACAACAGTGAGAGAGGCCCACATACCGCAAAAAAAAAAAAAAAAAAAGAACCACTGATCTAGAACATAGTGCTTTCCAGCAATCTCTAAAGCTGTAATGAATTAGAAAACTTTTTAAAATTATGATAAAATATATATAACATGAACTTTGCCTACTTTTTTTAAAAGATTTTTTTTGATGTGCACCATTTTTAAAGTCTTTATTGAATTTGTTACAATATTGCTTCAGTTTTATGTTTTGTTTTGTTTTTTTTCTGGCCAGGAGGGATGTGGGATCTTATTTCCCTGACCTGGGATCGAACCCACACCCCCTGCATTGGAAGGCAAAGTCTTAACCACTGGACAACCAGGGAAGTCCCTCAACTTTGCCTTCTTAACTCTTTTGTAAAGTGTACAGCTCAGTGGCATTAAATTCACAATGTTGTACAACCATCACCACTATTTCCAGAATTTTTTATCACCCCGACAGAAACTCTGTATCTATTAAGCAATAACTCTCCAGTCCCCTGTCTTCACTTCCCTGCCCCTGATAACCTCTAATCTACTTTCTATCTCTATAAATTAGCCTACTCTAGATTTTCATATAAGTGAATTTATACAATATTTGTCTTTTTGCATCTAGCTTACTTCATTTAGAATAATGTCTTCAGGGTTCATCTGTGTTGTAGCATGTATCAGAACTTCATTCCTTTTCATCCCTGAATGATATTCCTTTGTGTTTATACCACATTTTGTTCTTTTGCTCATCAGTTGATGGACACCTGGGTTGTTTTCATCTCTTAGCTATTGTGAATAATGCTGCTGTGAACATTGGTGTACAAGTATCTGTTTTAGTCTCTTTTAATATCTTTTGGGAGTACCTAGAGTTGCTGGGTCATAAGGTAATTCTATGTTTAACTTTTTGAATACCTGCCAAACTTTTCCCACATAACTGTACCATTCTCACCAGCAGTGTAAGAGTTCCAGTTTTCCAAGTCCTTATCAACACTTGTTATTTTCCATTTTTTTATTATAGCCATTCTAGTAGATGTAGATTAGAAAATGTCTACAACCATTAACAAATTCCCAGTGTATCCTAATGATGTTGTTAATTGGTAGCACATTTCCATTCATATTTTCTAACGTTGTCACCAAAACTAATTTTAAGGGATTTCCCCATAAGTACCCAGAAATGAATATGAAATATTCATATCAAGTCGTATTTACAGTGTCTCTAATAGTTAACATATATAATCCAGTTTTGCTTTTACTGTTTTGATTATTGCATCTAAAAAATGCTCACTGAGAAAACATAAAATACAAAAGTATAAAGAAGATAACCAAAATCACTTCTTTTTATATTTTTTTTATTGGAGTAAAATATACATAAGGTCAAATTTTAACCATTTTTAAGTGTACATTTCTCTGGCAGTTAGTACATTCACACTCTTGTGCAAAAATCATCTCCACCATCAATCTCCAGAACTTTTTCATCTTCCCCAGCTAAAACTCTGTACCCATTAAACACTAACTCCCCATTCTCCCTTTCCCCTAACCTCTTGCAATCACCGTGACAATTTCTGTCTCTATGAATTTGACTATTCTTTGTACCTTAAGTAAGTGGAATCATGCAGCATTTGTGTTTTTGTGACTGACTTATTTCACTTACTGTAATGTTTTCAAGTTTTATCCATGAGGGAGGGAGTATGTGTCAGAATTCCCTTCCTTTTTGAGGCTATTATTCCATACTATGTATATAGCACACTTTGTTTATCCATTCATCACTTGGCTTGCTTCCATCTTTTGGCTATTGTGAAAATGCTGCTATGAACATGGATGTACAAATCAAAATCACTTTCAATCCTACAACCCAGAGAAAATAGCAATTAGCCATTTGGTACGCTCCCTTCTTTTTAAAAAGAAGAAAAAGGTTTATTTATTTATTTTTTTTAAACTTTATTTATTTATTTATTTTGGCCGTGACATGCGACATGCAGAATCTTTGCAGGATCTTAGTTCCCCAACAAGGGGTCAAATCCGTGACCCCTGCATTGGGAGGGGAGCATGGAGTCTTAACCACTGGACCACCAGGGAAGCCCCTACTCCTTTCTTATGTTTAATTTGTAATAAATATACACACAAGCATAGACATACATGTATAATTCTAATAGAAATCATACTCAAAATAGTTTTTATCAGTTTTTTTGTTTTGTTCTGTTCTGTGGGGTTTTCCCCTTAATATAGTTGCATGCATTTATTCTTATCATTAAAATATATCATCAAATGATATCATTTGATATCATTATGATATCAAAAATGATATCATATCATTTTCAAGAATGCCATTTTAAAATAGTGATTTAACAGTTGATCACATGGATATTTCATAAATTATTTAATCATTCTCCTCTTATGGAACATATATCAATAGTTTGTTTCCAGCTTTTTTTCCTTATAAACAATGTTTTACATCAGTATTTGACAACCTGCCTGATAATTTCTTCTTAAGTATGTCTTCCTCGATATAGAAAAAAATAATTACTTTCTCAGTGTTTCCATTGTGTGATTTTTTTATATTTTAATGTCTGTGTTTTTTAATTGGGAGGGTGGTTAGATAGCACATAAGGTCAAAATACTTGGAAAAATATTTGACTATCCCTAGCATGCTATTTTAAGACTCAGACAACATAATTTACAGTACTTGTCTGTAATTTTATGAAACCTATACATCATAGTATCCCTTCTTTTGAGCAATTTTTCTCAGTTAACATTCTATGTTACCCCATTCTTTTCACTGTGTATCATTCTTTCAGTACTCTTATACTTTGAAGTGCTTTTGTATAATAGTTTAAAGGGAATATCTTTTTGAAATATAGAATAATACTTCTTGACTATTAACTATAATTTGTGGGCAAAGGTTTTATTAGAGATTATAATTTCAGTTAAAACATTACTGCATTGCAGTTTTTCATGAAAGTACTGAGTAATTTTATCATTTTTTTCTTAATCCACCTTTCCCCTCCCCGCTTTTTCAGAATGATGGCTTTCATGAGTTGGCTATGTGGATTTTTTTAAAGGACAGACAGTAATGAAATATTTGAAGCACTTGTTCCTGAAAATTATGAACATTGACACAAATTCTACCTCTGTCAACTTTTATTTAAATCAGTGAATATTAATGTAAAAATGTGGTTTTAAAAGAGCTATATCCATGTGTATATTTTCATATATATGACAGAACAGAATATGTATGGATAGTGCTAATGTTATATCTGTATTTTTATTATTCCTGACTTAAATTACTTCTCAAAGTGTGTTTATACTGTGAATTAATATGATGTATTATTCACATTATGCTTTAATAATCTGTTTCTTAATGAGCCATGATATATGTATATAAATATTCTCATTTCCATGCCTGTGTTTATAACCCATATCTTTAATACATTCACAAGGGATGATCAACTTTGATGCTGTGCTGTCATGTTTAACTTTTTTCTTCTAAATGTAAAATTAATTATGCACCAATATGCTATCTATCATTGAGGGGACTATATTCAGGTCTATTCTTATAATAGCAAAGGTCTTGATAAAATAATGGTTGCCATATATAATTTGTTATTGCCAACTAGAAGAACTGTGATAGAAAAGATACATTCGTATATTATATACAATATACTATTTTGGCTACCACATGGACTCTTCACATAATATAAACGCTATCAAAATTAAACTAAAAGCTGTATTTAGAATTTTGTAAAACGATAGAACAGAAATTTGGGATATTTTTCAGTAAATAAAATTTCTCACTGTACGAATCTAAAATTTTGAATGCAAAAGTATCAATATATAGGGTAAATACAGTAAAACATTTTGTTAAAATTCCATTATACATTCAATAATATCCAGTTTTTTGCTTCTAAACCTGTGTTGTAATTTATCAGTCTTCCAGAATAGTATGTAAACACTGACCTGTTGTGGCATATTAGATAGAAAACAGCTTTTTACAGTGAATTTTCAAAGTTGTAACTTTAAAGGATTTAGATATATACAGATATTAATAAAAGAACAAAAGTACAAAATAGATTGTCGTACAAAAACTAATCGTGTTTAAACCATACATTTGAAGAAAATCCTGTTCTTAATAAATTTCATTATGATCGAAAAAGAACTTAAAAACTAGCATTGGAAAATGGAAGACCAATTATTTATGATACATTTTATTTCCTCCTGTGGTTTAATAAAGTGCAGTTTGTGTGTGAGTGTTTGTGTGTACCTGGGGGTGGGCAGCGCTCTTTTTCTAAAATGAATATTCCTTATATGTTCTCATTATGCCCTTTGCAGTAATTATGTATTTGGTGTGATGTGGCTTACTCTTTCACCATCTATGTAATTTTTTTTTTTTTTTTTTTTTTTTTTACGATACACGGGCCTTTCACTGTTGTGGCCTCTCCCGTTGTGGAGCACAGGCTCCGGATGCGCAGGCTCAGCAGCCATGGCTCACAGGCCCAGCCGCTCCACGGCATGTGGGATCTTCCTGGACCGGGGCACGAACTTGTGTCCCCTGCATCGGCAGGCGGACTCTCAACCACTGCGCCACTAGGGAAGCCCCATCTATGTAATTTTATGTATTCTGTCTCCTGTGTGTGAATTCATGTGTTACAGCAAAATACAATAGAAATGGGACTATTTACAATGTCATATGGAAAATCTTTTAATAAATATATGTAAATAAAATTTAAAAATTTGTCCCCACCTTTTCCCCAAAACAACAGCAAGGCATATTTTGTTCAATATTTTATTTTTAATGTTTCTATAATTAAAAAATGTATAGTTTGCCATAATTGTTATTTTCATAACCATGATACAATTTTTTAAAGTAGTTTTATCTTGAAATACTGAATGTTCTGACCTTTTATAGATATTTTTAATTTGTTTTAAATAATTTTAAATTATGGAGCTTGACATAGATTTTCCAATAAACTTTCCAGTCCATTTATTTTCTCTTTCTTACAAATAATTTTGTATAATGGTAGCAATATTCTTAATTCTAAAGTTAAGTATAATTTATTCAAATCAAATTTTATCATGGTGGGATATGGAGAAGTCTCTGAACTCAGATTCCAGGCACTTTCTTTTTTTAACATCTTTATTGAAGTATAATTGCATTACAATGTTGTGGTAGTTTCTGCTGAATAACAAAGTGAATCAGCTGAACGTGTACATATATCCCCATATCCCCTCCCTCTGCGTCTCCCTCCCACCCTCCCTATCCCACCCCTCTGGGTGGTCACAAACCATGGAGCTGATCTCCCGGTGCTATGCGGCTGCTTCCCACTAGCTATCTGTTTTACATTTGGTAGTGTATATATGTCAGTGCCACTCTTTCACTTCATCCCGGCTTACCCTTCCCCCCTCCCCGTGTCCTCAAGTCCATTCTCTACATCTGCGTCTCTATTCCTGTCCTGCCCCTAGGTTCATCAGAACCATTTCTGTTTTTCAGATTCCATATATATGTGTTAGCATAACGGTATTTATTTTTCTCTTTCTGACTTACTTCACTCTGTATGACAGACTCTAGATCCATCCACCTCACTACAAATAACTCAATTTCGTTTCTTTTTATGGCTGAGTAATATTCTACTGTATATATGTGCCACGTCTTCTTTATCCATTCGTCTGTCAATGGACATTTAGGTTGCTTCCATGTCCTGGCTATTGTAAATAGAGCTGCAGTGAACATATTGGTACGTGATTCCTTTTGAATTATAGTTTTCTCAGGGTATATGCTGAGTAGTGGGATTGTTGGGTCGTATGGTAGTTCTATTTTTAGTTTTTTAAGGAACCTCCATACTGTTCTCCATAGTGGCTGTATCAATTTTCATTCCCACCAACAGTGCAAGAGGGTTCCCTTTTCTCCACACCCTCTCCAGCATTTATTGTTTGTAGATTTTTTGATGATGGCCAACTGGCACAAAAACAGAAATACAGATCAATGGAACAAGATAGGAAGCCCCAGAGATTAAACCCACACACATATGGTCACCTTATCTTTGATAAAGGAGGCAAGAATATACAATGGAGAAAAGACAGCCTCTTCAATAAGTGGTGCTGGGAAAGCTGGACAGCTACATGTAAAAGAATGAAATTAGAACACTCCCTAACACCATACACAAAAATAAACTCAAAATGGATTAAAGACCCAAATGAAGGCCAGACACTAGAAAACTCTTAGAGGAAATCATAGGCAGAACACTCTATGAGATAAATCACAGCAAGATCCTGTTTGACCCACCTCCTAGAGAAATGGAAATAAAAACAAAAATAAACAAATGGGACCTAATGAAACTTCAAAGCTTTTGCACAGCAAAGGAAACCATAAACAAGATGAAATGACAACCCTCAGAATGGGAGAAAATATTTGCAAACGAAGCAACTGACAAAGGATTAATCTCCAAAATTTACAAGCAGCTCGTGCAGTTCAATAACAAAAAAACAAACAACCCGATCCAAAAATGGGCAGAAGACCTAAATAGACATTTCTCCAAAGAAGATATACAGACGGCCAACAAACACATAAAAGGTTGCTCAACATCACTAATCGTTAGAGAAATGCAAGTGAGGACTACAATGTGGTATCACCTCACACCAGTCAGAATGGCCATCATCAAAAAATACCTCCCATTTTTAATCTCCCATTTTAAAACCCTCTCGAACCATACCATTCCATTTTTCATACTCTTTGTAGCAAAAGTTCCTTGAAAGGAGTTATCCATACTCACTTCATGCCACCTTTCCTTCTTGAACTATTCTAATCACCTAATCACAATTTATTCCCATTACTCCAGTCAAACCATTCTTATCAAGGCACCAACAACCCCCATGTGTTCTTTATTTCCACTATTACCTTTTTCATACCTAATATTTCCACTTAGTGCTTTTTCGTTATGTTTGATACTGCTCCTATTTTTCTTTGAGGAAGGATTAGGTACAGATATAGCTTTAAAGTAGTGCATTTGAAGATAAGATTGAGGACTTCTTCCAGAGGGCATCAGAAAAAGAGATCGAAAATGTAAAAGAAAGGATGAGCATCATAGGGGATATGTGTAGGAGTGCCAACATCCAGGTAATAATGAGCCTTAGAAATGAGAAATATTAGAAAGGAGTGTAGAAAATAGTTTAAGAAATAATGGAGATAAATGTCCCCAAATTAAGCATACTTTAATAAAGTCTGAGGTCTTTATTAAAAGGGCTCAGAGAAAGCCAAGTAGGAGAGAAGGAAAAACCCACATTTAGACACAGTATTGAAGACAGGAGAGAAATTATAAAAGCTTCAGAGAGAATACAGGTCACCTAAAAAGGAACAAGGGTCAGATTTACATCTGTTGTGGACTGAATGTGTCTCCCAAAATTGCTATGTGGAAACCCTATTTTCTAATGTGATGATATTAGGAGGTGGGGCCTTTGGGAGGTAATTAGGTCATGAGGGTGGAGCCCTCATGAATGGGATTAGTACCCTTGTAAAAGGAATCCCAGAAAGCTCTTGTACTCTCTGCTGTATGAAGGTACAATAATAAGTCAGCAGTCTATAACCCAGAAAAGGGCTCTCACCAGAACCTGACCATGCTGGCACCCTTATCTCTGACTTCTAGCCTCCAAAACCATGAGAAATAAATTTTTATTGTTTACCAATCTATGGTAAATTATTATAGCAATTCCAACAGAGCTGAGACAACATCAACCTTCTCGATAATTACACTGGAAATGAGCAACATAGTATTTTTAGAACATTGAAAGAAATGAATTTTGAACCTATTTTATAACTATGCTGTCATTCAAATCTGAAGGTGTAATAAAAATGTTCTTAGGCATACAAAGTCTCAATGTTTGTCAAGTGAAGATCAACATTGAAAAAACTTGAAGGAAGTAATCAGAGAAGTAGGTATAGAAGATGCTGCAAGAGATGTGATAATTAAAGATAATCAAATAGCTTGGTAAAGCATATTAAGAAGAGGAGGGACCAAAAAAAGAAACAAAATATATCTATAAAAATTAAGACCAAAAATTTTAGAATCTGGATAATACCAACATGCTAGATAGTGGGGAGGAGGACAGAAAGAGAAGAAAGGCACATGAGGTAAAATACCTGTCAGGAGAACATACAAATCTCGATATTTCAGAAATCAACAAGGAGGGGTAACACAAACAGGTATCTTAAGAGCAACTATCAAAATGATATAACAGTAAACACATAGAACTTTATTCTTACCAGGCACTTTCTCAAGAGTTTTACATATATTAATTAATTCCCACAACAACCATATTCTCCTTTATTCTCATTTTACAGATGAGAGCACAGGCAAGACTTGCCCATGACCACTTAACTAATAATGATGAAGTCATTTTGGGATGCTTTCAAAAGTGATTTAATATTTAAACCAGCAGAAGAACACTTGACCTCTGCAGTGGAAAGCAGGAAAAGAGAAAAAAAATCAAAACAAAAAAACGAAATTGAAGTACAGTAGATGGAAAATATGAAACAAAATGGCAGAAATAAATCCTTATGCAGGAGTAACCACAATAAATTGTAAATTGATGGATAAAATCCATCAATAAAAAGAAAGAATCAGGGGCTTCCCTGGTGATGCAGTGGTTAAGAATCCACCTGCCAGTGCAGGGGACACGGGTTCGATCCCTGGTCTGGGAAGATGCCACATGGTGCGGAGCAACTAAGCCCGTGAGCCACAACTACTGAGCCTGTGCTCTAGAGCCAGTGAGCCACAACTACTGAGCCCATGCACCACAACTACTGAAGGCTGCGTGCCTAGAACCTGTGCTCCACAGCAAGAGAAGCCCCCACAATGAGAAGCCGATGCACTGCAACGAAGAGCAGCCCCCACTTGCAGCAACTAGAGAAAGCCCACGCATGGCAACAAAGACCCAACGCAGCCAAAAATAAATAAATAAATTGATTTTTAAAAAAAAGAATCAGATTTAAAACACAGGGGACTTCCCTGGTGGCGCGGTGGTTAAGAATCCGCCTGCCAATGCAGAAGAGATGGGTTCAAGCCCTCGTCCAAGAAGATCCCACATGCCGTGTAGCAACTAAGCCTGTTTGCCACAACTACTGAGCCTGCACTCTAGAGCCTGCGAGCCACAACTACTGAGCCTGTATGCCACAACTACTGAAGCCCGTGTGCCTAGAGCCTGTGCTCCGCAACAAGAGAAGCCACTGCAATGAGAAGCCTGCGCACCGCAACGAATAGTAGCTCCCACTCACCGCAACTAGAGAAAGCCCATGCGCAGCAATGAAGACCTAACACAGCCAAAAATAAATATTAAAAAATAAATAAATTTATTAAAACAAAAGACAGTATGTGAGTTACAAGAGAGATATGCTTTTTAAAATTTGAAAATAGAAGGAAAGAAAAAGATTCACCAGGCAAATGGGAACCAAAAGAAAGCTGGAGTACTAACCTTATTATCTAAAAAGATAGAATCTTAGGGTGGAAAAAAAGTGTGATATAGTGGTGAGCAACAAGAAGAATAACAAGTACAGTAGAACAAGAAGATATAGCCAACATAAACATATGGCTATATATGTACATACATGTATAAAACTCCACACCCTATAAACTGAGAATACACGTTTTTCAAGCATATCTCTTACATTTGAAAAAATAGACCATATAGTAGCCCTTAAAGGAAGCCTCAGATTCAAAAGAATTATATAAATCATTTCTCTGACCATAATGCATAAAATTAGAAAATAATTTTTCAAAAGGATAGAAAAAACTTCAATATGTCTGGAAACTAAAAATGTCTTTCTAAATTACCCTTTGTTAAAGATGAAAATCATAAAGTAAAATAATTTAGACTGATAATCAAGTAATAAACCATTAAAATCAAAATTGTGGGACACAGCTAAAGATGAGTAATTAGAGGAAAACCTGTAATTTTAAATATGTTAATCAGGAAATAAAACTGTTCACAAATGAGCAAGCATTTAAATCAAGAGATTGGAAAAAAGTAACAGTAACCCCTGCTCCTCCTCCGCCAAAAATAACAGAAATAATAAAGGACAAAAAACAATGAGTTGGAGAACAATAATATCAACCGCAAAAATTGAGATTTACAAAATTAAGAGCTGGATCTATAAAAGGACTGATTAATGAACTTTACTTGAAATAAGACAAATATATAGTCGAAACACAGAAGGGGGAAATAACTACAAATATTTTAGATATTAAGAAAATAAAAGTATGAAGAGTGAAGATATGCTAATATATAAAATGGATAAATGCAATGAAAACTAAAAATGCTGAAACTTGGTACAAGAAATAAAAGAGAGCTCAATGAGAACAATATGTACTAAAGAAATTGAGAGACAGTCAAATATAATGGTTGGGATTTTATTTTACCTTAGTTGCAAGCTAATAAGTTAACCTATTACTGTTTCCTAGATGCAGGAATAAAAGAGGAGACTCCTGGATCAGAGACAGAGGCTTTTGTTACTCATGGCACAGCAAGCAGCATAAGCATCATGTTTGCACTGGTCCTCCTTACCTCCTCAGTCCCCACAGGGGCAATGTGGAGGGGCCCAGATGAATACTAAGCATGCAGAGGTTCACGTAGCAGCCTAGAACACTGAACTTAATTAATCCGTCTCTTTTATAGCAAGCAATTAGTAAGCCTGCTCTTTGTCCCAGAAGGATGCATCACTTCATCCCCCAAGGTTGCTCACTGCAAACACAATGCTGAGAAATGGCCTGGGTGAAGATTAATCAGGGCCTTGCATTCTTTGCATACCCACAACAAGAATGTACAGGGAGGGGCTTCCCTCGTGGTGCAGTGGTTAAGAATCTGCCTGCCAATGCAGGAGACACAGGGTTGAGCCCTGGTCCGGGAAGATCCCACATGCTGCGGAGCAACTAAGCCTGTGAACCGCAACTACTGAGCCTGCACTCTAGAGCCCCCGAGCCACAACTACTGAGCCCATGTGCCACAACCACTGAAGTCCGCGCACCTAGAGCCTGTGCTGCCAACAAGAGAAGCCACCACAATGAGAAACCCGCGCACCACAACGAAGAGTAGCCCCCCCCTCACCGCTACCAGAGAAAAGCCCGCGTGCAGCAACGAAGACCCAATGCAGCCAAAAATAAATATTTAAAAAGAAAGAATGTACAGGGATACTCAGGGGTGTATGGCACATTGCCTCTCCCAAGGATATTCTATCCCTTGATCCTATACATTCTTGGCCAAAGTTGAGTATGCCACTCCATTGACCACCTGCTGAAAATGCCCAACAGAGGGTGGGACCAAACCTGTTCAATGTGTCTCATATAGCATTAATGAAGGCTAATATCAGTACGATCCCAAAAGCAGAAGGAAGAGGCTAACCAGCAGTACTGATCTCAATTGTGCCTTCCAGGATCCCAGATGTAGCCCACTATAGTTATCATGGGGAGCAGAGGGTGTTATTTTAGACATGAAGGATGTGGTCTAAAGTCATTGTTCTCCATTATGACTCATGCAGTTTAGATTGACTGGTTAATCTCTGGTGTCATTGCCAATGGGGCAATAGATGAGCAAAAAAGCAACCCTCATCCACAATGGAGAGTCCATGGCCATCTCTCCCCCACATACAAACAGATAGCCCAAAGGTCACAAGTCACTCCAGTTTGGGGTTTGTTGTTAAACTTGATTGGGATCATCATCACACTGGTTTGGTTGAGAAACCTGGGCTATGTCACTGGGTAGTGATAGCCTTGAGAGTTGTACATGGCATAACCCAAAGCTGCTCAGCCGTCAGGAGAAGCATATGAATTTGCATCGATCAGATTTTTAAAAGATTGTGTTGGTGTGTGCGTTTGTACCTGTACAAGGCGGAGTCCATGCCTGGGAGCTCCCATCGATGGCATTAGGCGTAGCAAAATAAATGGTTCAAGAGTGGATGAGTTTTTCTGTTTTCATAGCCTGTGGACAGGGGTGACAGACACAGCAGCAGGTCAGATTGCCAGCCACTGCAGTTTCTTGCTTCAGGCAGACCATATGATTTTTTGCAGGCTGCAGTGTAGGCTTTTTGTAGGGGACAAAGAGAGCATTCATTGCTATTGGTTTGGGCCCCGCTCAAAAAGTGCTGATTTGTGGGTTAGCTGATATAAAGGACCAAATAGAAAGCCCAAGTGGGCACATACTCTCTCCAGTTCCCCAAGAGTCCAACAAGAAGCTAAACCTCAAAGGTTTGGTTGGAGGAAGACGGTAGGTGGAGCAGATATACAGCACTTTTTCCTGGGGTGCCAGAGAAATAGAGGGTTGTGAATCTGCCCATTTAAGTCCGAGAAACTTCACTTGGAAAGCCAGCCTCTGAATTTTGTTAGGGTTTATCAGCCACCCCGCTAGTGTAGGTGTGATAGGGGCCTTGAGATGGAGGCTTCTGACTTGCCAACCAATAGGATGTCATCTATAGGGTGAAAACTTTGAAATCAGAGGGTAAAGACACACCCACTAGTGACAAATGGCAGGGAGTTCATCTCACAAGCATGTCTCTACTTTCTATACTTTCCTGATTGGGATAATCCCCTCTGATACTTACAGGATGGGAGTATAAGCCTATAGCACCTCAATTCCTACTATTTATTCAGATGTACAGGCAACAGCAGCACATTGAATTAGTTCCACCCATATGGTCAAATTAGCTTCTCTTCCCCATTCAGAACCCTGTCCTAATCCCATCAATTAAATTTGAGCATCAATGGACCAGGTAGGACGGTGACTTGGGTGCCTACATCGAAGGAAGCCATAGAAATTTGAGTCCCTCCCCTCCCTGAGGTTCCTAAGTGTATTTGTACAGAGTGTGTATGGCCTTCAGTCCTCCTTTGGGACAAACCCAAACATTTGGCTTCTTAGAGTAACAAGACTTTCCTGAGGTCAGAAAAAAGAAGGAGGGAGAGAGCAGCTCCTCCCTTTGGACAAAGAATGTCGCCTGCCATATCAGTAAGCTAAGGATGTTGTGGCCATCAAGCCATCAGTGACTGCACCCTGAGGGCATTTCAGGATGGACAAAAGCAGGATCCTGGCCCTGGATAGCTAAGGTTCATATCAAAGGAATGATTTCAATGAGCCCAGACCCTTGCATCCTCCCATACCTAGAAAAGCACCAAATTCATTAACTTGAGAGGTCTGTTTTTCTTTAATTAACAGTAACATTTTGATGTTCCAACTACCTGGTTTTTGTTGCAAAGAAAACCGGCCCCTCCCTTATGTACCCGGGCCCCTCCCTTACCTCTTTGGAGTAGTCCCTCAGAGCTGAGAGGCTGTCTTCCAGGCTTAAGTCCTCAGTTTGGTCCACCAAATAAAACATAATTCCCAACTTTTAGGTTGTACCTTTTTTTTTTCAGTTGACATCCCCAATAAGCAAAGCTTTGCACTGACTTCTAATTTCAAGTGGCTGAACCAAAGTTCTATGTCCTTATTGCTGACACCATTTATTTCAGCAGCTACAGTGTATTGCCTTTTGACTGGGGCTGTAGGGCTTGCTGCCCATTGTCACGATGACATCTCTTTCCTGTGCCACCTGAGCAGAACACCATTCCAACAGCTTGTTTCAATCCCACCTCTCATTGCTCAGCTTCTAAATATTCACTAACAGGTAGGACAGTCCGGGACCCCTATTTCCGCGCCTTCACTCAACACTTGGGTGAGAGCGTTCACTACAATCATTTCCTGCGCAATCTTCTCCTGTCCCCTAACTTCATCCTTTCTCTTCAGCGAGCCATGTCTGTCAGCACCCATCTTTTTGTGGCCCAAACTGGAGAACCGTGAGTGGTCTGAGACTTGGTTCTGCTCACAGCCTGGTATGTAGCCTGCCACATGTTCGTGAGCGCCAGCAGAGGACGAGAGACTCCTGGGTCAGGGAGGAAGCTCTTTATCACTGCACAGCAGGCAGTGTGAGTTTTATACCAGTTCCTCCTGTCCCCATATCCCACAGGGGGCATTCAGGCAGACCTAGATGGATGCTGCACATGCAGTGGGTTTATATCCCAACTGAGGAATTGGAATTTAGGAAACCTCAGTCTCAAATAAGGGGCTTCAAGCAAACCTGCACAACCTTTGCCCTGGAAGGAGATGTGATCTTTCTTATATTGGATGGAAAACAAAGCTGCCTTGTTCTCTGGGGTGACATTGTCTCTGCCTCCCAAAGCTTTACAAGCATCCTTGAAAAGATTGTTCAGAACAAAAACTGTCCCTACCTCAGTGAAAAAAAACATGCAGAAATGAGAGCTCTGTGCAGAGTTGTCTCCAACATCTGTAATGTTTTCTTTTTTTTAATTCTGCTAAGATGTACATGAAATGTACCATTTTAACAATTTTTAAGTGTACAGTTCAGTGGCATTAAATACATTCACAATGTTGTAGTACTATCACCACTGTTCATTTCCAGAGCTGTAATATTATTTTTAGTGCACCGCTGGTTTTGCATTTAATTTGAATTTTTTATCTGTCTTCATAGGTGGGACTGGCCCATAGTCATCTTTTGTGTGAAAGCAGTGTTGTCTAGCTTTGATGTCATAGTCATCCTTGCTTACCAGCACATTATTGACGAGGGGATTTTTGCAGAATCTAATGCCTGTGTCCGGTGATGTGTTATGTAAGTGAATATTAAAACACCTGCATTTGAGTAAATATCAACAACATTTTTTGCACTTCATGTATTTATTTGAAACTTCGTACATGTCATACTAAGGCATTTTAATATTTTGTTAGAGTGTGATAGGCATTATAACAGGCACCTTCGTGCAGGGGAACAGAACATCTATTACAACTATACCGTGTTTCACTGCCCTTTCCCTGGAAGAGCAGACTACACTTTCTGGCGGCACTTTTTTTCTTAGTCCTGTGGGTATTATTTCCTCTAGAATATATTCTTTTATTTTACCTGATAATCGGGAAGGTGAATCTTTGCAGGGGGCTCTTTTAGAAACTCCACAAGAAGGACCAGGTGTTGGACTACCATTACATTTACAAGAATGGTCAGTTACCCATTCTCTAGCTAGTGCTAATAAAAATTGCTTGTAAGTCATTTTATTCTGTGCATTAAGGCTACAATAAATTTTAGACGCATTGAATAAACTGCAATTACTCAAATAGAAACCTACTTTCTTATACCATTTTCGAGTTTTCCAGAGGATATTGAAGTTTGCCAGATATTGATAGGATCAATCAACTCCTTCCATATATTTATTATACTCTAATATACAAGTGGGCTTAGTTATCTGATGGCCAGTCCTCCTGTCTTCCTTTCCTGGAGATGCTATGGAGGTGTCATGAATAGTTGTCACCATGTGGACTAGCCTCTTGTCTTTCCACATGAGAAGAATCACTTCTCCCTTCCGTAAGAATGTCATTTCTCCCCTCTGTAGATTTTTAGATTTCTCCTTTAATTGGTTTGGTAGACCACTATTCTCTCTTATAATCCCACAAACTCTGGTTTTATTTTTCAACAATATTTCAGATGTGGACACACTGTTGTAATAATTGTTTTGGTAACTATGGTGCCATGAACCAAGATAAGGTTGTAGGACTGATAATATTGTTTCTTGCAGTTTCTTTCCTTCACCCGTGTAAATCTCAAGCTTGCATATATATCCAGTTCCACTTTCGCTAACCATCCTGGCCAAAGCTCCATATTTTGTAAGTTTTCCAGGATTATAGGATTTTAAAAAATATATTTATTTATTTGGCTGCACCGGGTCTTAGTTGCAGCATGCAGGATCTTTGTTGGCGCGTGTGGAATCTAGTTCCCTGATCAGGGATTGAATCCGGGCCCTCTGCGCTGTAGCGTGGAGTCCACTGGACCACCACGGAAGTCCTCGAGATTATAGGTTTCGAAACTGAGTTGTCCTCTCCACTTTATCATTGCCTCATCAAGTGATAGCTCTTGTTTGGGTATATAGATCAATTGAAATTTTGGTAGAAAAAATAATCCAAAAGAGGTTTAACTTTTGAAATTCTGTCCACAGGAAGTGGAGTTTCCGAGTTATTGTTAAAGTGAAGAAATTATTTGTTTGAAACTTCCTCTCGTCATAATCTTTGGAAAGATAAGTGTTTCAAGTAAGTGATCAGTTGACCAATATTTTTCCAGTTTGACTTTCTTATTTTTTCCATCAAAATTATTAATCCAAGAAACTTCTTCATGTCACTGTTGGCTACATCAGTCCATTTTAAAGCCTTATCATACTTTTTATATGATTCTTCATTCTGTTGGCGATACAAGTTTGTTTGAGAAGCAACCAACTCAAAAAAGTCATTACCGGGACTTCCTTGGTGGCGCAGTGGTTAAGAATCCACCTGCCAATGCAGGGGACATGGATTTGAGCCCTGGTCCGGGAAGATCCCACATGAAGTGGAGCAACTAAGCCCGTGCTCCACAACTACTGAGCCTGCGCTCTACAGCCCTCAAGCGACAACAACTGAGCCCGTGAGCCGTAACTACTGAGGCCCAGGCGCCTAGAGCCCGTGCTCTGCAACAAGAGAAGCCACCGCAACGAGAAGCCCGTGCACCACAACTAACAGTAGCCCCCGCTCACTGCAACTAGAGAAACCCTGCGTGCAGCAGTGAAGACCCAATGAAGCCAAAAAAAGAAGTCGTTACCCAAAATTAATTCTGTTATTTCACTAACGCTTTGCGGGTTATTACATTCAGTAGTTACACCTGACACACCTGTAAAGTCTTCTACTTTTCGTGAAATGGTCAATCCATTCTTCTGTAGAAGCAAAGGAGCATTCTCCAGCACCATGAGTTTCATTTTCACTTTCTGTATCAGAATCAATCACTAACGTTTTTTGTCTTTCTGTTGGTCTAATATTCACATCGTCTGAAGAACTATCATCTTCTGAGACATTAGTATATATGTCACTTGGACAATCAGAGAAAGTATCTGCATAAAATTCACTGAAAAATTCTTCACTCAAAATTTCATGGTGTCATTTTTGAAAATTTTATGGTAATAAACTTGCATTTATAATACACACAAGGTTAGAACAAAAACCTAACAGAGCAAAATATGAATGATAACGACAATCATAAGTTGTATAATGAACTCTTGATCAATTTTAAGCTCTAACAGCTTCACAAGGTGATGTTAATTAATCACTCTCTAAAATACGTATTGATACGTCTCCGGTCAATAACGTTCGGGTAACAAAAGACGTATTAATACGTCTCTGGCCAATAATGTCCTGGAATGGGTAGTGAAATTTCTCTTTTCCCATGCCCTGGAACCCTTTGCCTTACATGGGAATTGTTGACTCCTTGAACGTTTGCTAGAGCTGACTCATGAAATTACCTGGGTGGGTGTCTTTTTTAGAAGAAAACATTTGACCACCTTTTTGATTTCTCCTATAATATTCATCTATTCTGATTTTCTTCCCCTTCTCAAGTCACTTTTGGAAATTCAGTTTTTCTGGAAAATCTATTTCATCTAGATTTTTAAAAATCCATACCTTAATTGTTTCTCTTGTGAAACGCTTATTTTTTGTGTCTCTTCTCTGACTGACCTTTTCCTAAGAATCAACATTTTGTTTTGCTGATCAAGTCTACTGTTTGTTTTTATTTCGTTACTTCTGCTTTCATTTCCTCTTTTCTGCTTTCTTTGCCTTTATGTGTTTTCATTCTTGAGTTATATACTTAGTTTACTTTTAATCTTTCTTAAATTTCCTCTAAGAACCTTGGGCTGTACCCCCAAAGGTATTTTGTCATTGCTTTCTAAATAGATTCCTTTTTCAGTTCTGGATTATTCATTAACTGGGGTCACTATATAATTCACCATCCAAACTGGGATACTTTCATGAGTGAAATATGCATATTATGTCCAGACAATAAGTGTAAGCTGGGACTGTTTAGGGTGAACCAGAAAGGTTCTGGTGAACCACCCTATTTTTAACATGAGTTATTTAAAAGGAAGTTTAAAATTTTCACATAGGACATAGGATCTTTTTACAACTTTGTAATGTACTGAATTTTAATCACAGAATGTGGTCTGCAAGGATTTTTTTTTTTTTAATTTATTGAGCTTTTGGGGGTGTGTGGCGCTAAGACTTGGTAAAGTTTTGTGACTGTGCCACATGGTGCTGTACGAAATGTGCATGTTTTCTGTTGGATACACATTTCTTGACATCTTTTAAATCAAGCTTGTTAATTTTCTGTGTAGTTATCTTTGTTTATGTGATGCGTCAATTTCTAAGAAAAGTTGAAAGCTCTCCCGCTATGACAGCAGATTTTTAACCTTTCCTTTTATTTCCGTTTTTGGCTTAAATAATTCAAAATTTCTATTGTTAGATATGTAAATTTTCAAGACTGTTTTTCTGTTGTTGGCTTGTACCTTTTAGCATTTGATACTTTTTACCTTAAAATCTCTTTTATCAAATATTAATATTGCTGCTTATGCTTTCTACTCTTTTTTGAACAGCTTTATTGAGATATACTTTACATATCTCCATAAAATGCACCCATTTAAATTGTATGATTTGATGATTTTTTTAGTACCTTCACAGCGTTGTACAACCATTACCACAACCAATTTTAGAATATTTTCATCATCCTAAAAAGAAACCTCATACCTATTAAGCGTCACTCTACATTCTCCCCACTCCCCCTCCCCGCAGCCATGAATCTCCTACTGTCTCTATAGATTTGCCTGTCTGGACATTTGATATAAATAGAATCATGTGATATATGGCCTTTTGTGCCTAGCTTCTTCCATTTAGCATAACGTTTTCAAGGTTCATCCATGTGGTAGCATGTATCAGTATTTCATTCCTTTTTTATTGCCAAATATTCCACTGTATGGATAATACCACCTTTTGTTTAATCCATTCATGAGTCGATGGACATTTTGATTATTTCCACTTTTGGCCATTATAAGTAATGCTACCATAAACATTCATGTACATCGTTTGTGCCACATATCTTTCATTTCTCTTAGGTGTGTGCCTAGGAGTGGAATTTCTGGGTCATATGGTAGGTAACTCCATATTTAACATATTTCGGAACAGCCAACTATTTCCCAAAGTTGCTGCACCATTTTACATTACTACCAGCAATGTGTGAGGGTTGAATGTTTCTACATCCTCACCCACAATTGTTATTATCTTTTAAATTATTGCTATCCTAGTGGGTGTAAAGTGGTATTTCATTGTGGCTTTGATTTGCATTTCCCTGTTGGTTAATGGTGTTGAGCATCTTTTCATTTGCTTATTGGCCGTTCGTATATCTTTACGAGAGAAATGTCTGTTGAGATCCTTTGCCCATTTAAAAATTCGGATATTTCTCTTTTAAACTATTGAGTTGTACAAGTTCTTTATATATTTTGCCTACAAGTCCCTTATCAGATACATATATGATTTGCAAATACAGGTATCCCTGGATTTTCAAAAGTTTGCTTTATGCCGCTTCGTTGTATTAGTACCTGTTTTTGCTAACTGAAAGAAATCCAAAGAGAATTTTCTCTTTTACAGAAAAAGTCAAAAAGCAAAAATAGTGGTCAGTGTTCTACAGCAAGCTGTTATAGAAAAGATGTGCATCCCAAGCAGTGAGAGTGGCACTGCCAAGCTCTTTCCCCAGAAACTACACTTAGCATCTCAGCATCAAGCTGCCATAGTTTGAACTGTGTCTGTATGTATCTGTGCCTTATCTTTTTAAAATTGTGTTATTATTTTTTAATTGAAGTATAGTTGATTTACAATGTTGTGTTGATTACTGCTGTACAGCAAATTGATTCAGTTATACATATGTATACGTTTTTTATATTCTTTTCCATTATGTTTTGTCATAGGATATTGAATATAATTCTCTGTGCTATACGGGAGGACCTTATTGTCTAAGTGCTTTACCCTGATTTATTTTGTGCATCTGTTAGCAAGCTGTGTCCTAAGGTAATTGCTTCTTTGCTTTATACCACTTTGGATTATGAAAGTCTTCATAAGAATGCTCTGCTTTCAGATAGCAGGGGAAACCTATATATTTTCCCACCCTGTGGGTCATATTTTCACTCTTTTTTTTAAATTTATTTTTGGCTGCATCGGGTCTTCATTGCTGTGCACTGGCTTTTCTCTAGTTGCGGTGAGCCAGGGCCACTCCTCGTTGCGGAGCACAGGCTCCAGGCGCGTGGGCCTCAGCAGTTGCAGCACACAGGCTCAGTAGCTGTGGCGCACGGGCCCAGCTGCTCTGCAGCATGTGGGATCCTCCTGGGCCAGGGCTCGAACCTGCGTCCCCTGCATTGGCAGGTGGACTCCCAACCACTGCACCACCAGGGAAGTCCCACTCTCTTGATGATATTATTTGCAGCACAAAAGCTTTGAATTTTGATGTAGTCTTGTTTTATTTATTTTTTCTTTAGTTGCTTGTGCTTTTGGTGTTGTAGCTAAGAAACCATTGTCTAAGCCAAGGATGTGAAGATTTACTCCTATGTTTTGTTTGAAGAGTTTTACAGTTTTAGCTTTTACTTTTAGGTCTATGATCTATTTTGAATTTATTTTTGTATATGGTGTGAGATGGTGTGTCATTCTTTTGCATATTAATATCCAGTTGTCTCCATGTGCTTTCTTTTTGTTAGTGTTTGCCTAGTATACTTTGCTGTTACTTTATTTTTAGACACCATTATAACTTTGTAATTTATTTTTAAAAATTTATTTTATTGAAATATATTTGATTTACAATGTTTTAATTTCTACTGTATGGCAAAGTGATTCAGTTATACATGTATATACATTCTTTTTCATATTCTTTTCCATTATGGCTTATCACAGGAATAACTTTGTAATTTAGATGTAAGATATGTAACATGCAACAATTATCTCCATTTTACAGACCTGAAGAAACGTCTGAAATTAAGTGAATTATCCACAAACCCATGCACAGAACACAAAGCCAGTACTATGGATAGGGTAGGTGTTATTCCGAGTGTCACCCCATCCCAAGAGCCACTGCCTGCCCTTTGAGTCTTTTAAATAAGTCCACCTCACTCACCTTGAACTCTGAATATTCACAACAGCCCATCCCCTGGAGTGGTCAGAAGGGAATTACTAACCTTATCCTTGACTAATAGAAATTTTCAAAATGATGTTATACTTCAATTTTCTCACTTTGGAGGTTAAGGCTGTCGGGAACACAACAAGGTTCTGAAGAAGTTGCAAGGGACAATCACGATACTTCCTACATCACAGTATTTCTACTCCTTTAGCTTTTTCCTATCTTTATTTATTTATTGCCTATATAACTTTTATTTGCACAATTACTTTTTGTCCTATTCAGTTCATTGGTCTCTCCTCCCAGTGAAAGATTTTACTATTGTACTCCTTTCCTGAGCACTAAGAAAATTCCATGTGAATACACAGGGAAAGGGATGTTAAGCAGACATGGTGGAGTATAGTATCCTGAGGTTTTGGAAGTCCATGGTCTAATTCAGGGTTTCTCAGCCTTGGCACTGTTGACATTTTAGGTTAGATAATTCTTGGTTGTGGAGGCAGTTCTGTGCATTGTAGGATGTTTGGCAGCATCTCTGGCCTCTACCCACTAGATGCTCGTAGCAGCACCTACCAACCAGTTGTGACAACCAAAGATGTCTCCAGAAACTGCCAAATGTTTCCTAGAGGAAAAATCACTCACAATTGAGAACTGTTGGTTTAACTGTATAATTTCTTTCTTATATCTTTTAACCTGTATCCTCTAATACAGCAGTTAAATGGTAAATATTTTAAAAATTCTTAATGTTCTGCATCTTTCTTTTGTATTTGTATTATGGTCTCTGAAAATCCATGTCTTACATGTCAAAAGTGGAATAGTGGACTGATACCTGGTTTGATGTGCCACATTGTTATTATAGTCCTGAATGTAGTAACTAGGAACCAATGTGTTTGAAAAGTGAGGGAAAAAACAGCACCTGTCAAAAGTGGTGCCTGATAGCTGCTTATTTCTGAGGCCCATGAGACACAAAGTCCATTAGAGCTAGAGAACTCTAACATAAGCATAAACTCTCTAGAACTCTTTCAATATTTTAAGGGTGTATAATTTGGTATTCCTTGCCCTGCAAAATTAAAAGACAGTAGACCTACACTTGATTTATGTAAATTTGAATATTTATAGTGTGTGTATTCATGTCCTTGGCAAGACTATAATATGTCAAGAAAAAGACCCCAGTTATATGTTCTACACAGATTTAATTTTTGGCTTCTGAGAACTTCTAGTGCTACTAGATCAAATCAAAGAGAACTTGCTCAAGCCTTTATAAAACTCTTCATTATGCTTATTTGGAATAAAGCAGACATTATTTAGAATATGCAGGCACTGAACAATGATATCTATATTTACAAAAATACACAACCATATTCTGTAGTTAATTGTTTATCTAGAAAAACTCAGTTGGATAAGGCAATATGCACTATTCTCCCACTATCAAAGTTGCTCTTGTAAGTCAGGCACCTGCATTTAAATTAGTAGCCCTGGTTTTGGCATTGGGACATCCAACTCAAGATGGAGCACCTATTAAGTTTACCCCTCATCTTCTGCATTTTTTTGTCACAGAAATTTTTTTTTGCTTTGTTTTCAACTTCTTGATTAATAATGATACAAAATTGTTTTTAGCATCTTTGCATGCATACTGAAGGAAAAGATCACTAGAAACGGATTTCCAAGTTCCATTGAAATAGTCATAGCAAAACATATGGAGAAAAAACCTTAGTGTTTCCAGTTAGGCCAAAAAAGGAAAAGACAGTTTTCTTAAAATATCAAAGTCAATATTTAATTATGGCTAGGGAGAATAATGTCCAATGTCAGTGTCAGTCTGATCAGACGTACAGCGACTCAGCAAAGCAATTTTGAGCCTTTCTATTTGTGTAGCATCTTTCAACTTGACTTTCAGGAGTCCACTGCCATTTCTCACTGTCTGGGCTCTGCAGGGCGCAACTCCTTCTGGAGTCCAGGTCGTTCCCGTGAGTCTCTGACTCATCCAGGTACCAGGGGCCAGACTTGCATCCCGTGGGGTGGTGACTTACGGTCCCCGGTTCTTGCCCCACGTGAGCCTCCCTGGGAGCTCACCACAGTAACCTCCGACGCCACGGGTTCAGCCGGGACATCCCTGTGGTGGTAGGGAGGGCACTGACCAATCCCACGCCCTTCCCTGTGCCTGGCTCCGGTTTTTAGGCAACCCCCCCCGGTCCCCCGGGAAGGGAGCCGTCCGGCGCCTGTCTTTCCTGGAGGGCGCGAAAGGGAACTCGGGGCTCCCCGCGCCCCGCAGCAGGGCCCGGCGGTCCACGCCCGAAGCCAGGCGGAGCCGCGGCGCAGGTCCGAGCGCCCGAGGCGCGGGCGGAGCATGTGACCACGCCGCGCGGGGCCGGGAGCGCAGTGCCGCGCGCTGGCGGCGGCGGGGAGAGCAATGGAGGCCGCGGCCGCCTGAGAGGCGGGTGCGCTGCCGGTGCTGCTGAGGAGTCTGCTGGTGCTGCGGCAGCGCCGCGGGCTGTGCATCCGCGCCCGCCGCCCGCGCGGGACCGCCCGTCGCCGTCCAGCCCCTCTGCCAGCCCCGGCTCCAGGCGGGGACCTCAGGTGAGCGCCCTCCCGGCCCGCGGCCAGAGCCAGACAATGGGTGCAGCGGGCGGGCTTCTCCCTTCCCCTCGCGACCCGCGGGCCAGGCCCCCGCGGCGCCCCGGGGTCCCCGACCTTGCCTTTGCCCTGGGGGCGTGGGCTCGGCGTGGCCGGCCGTGGACTTTGGGGCGGTGTCCCCGCGCGTTCTGCGCGGACCCTCCCTGAGGCACCCGCTCGTGGTGTGCGCCGCTTTGGATCCCACTCGAGGAACCTGCGGACCGGCTGTGCCCCCGGGAACTTGCAGAGAGCGTGGGACCTTCTAATTCCCTCTGTCCTTCCCGCGCCGCAGCAGCCTGTCCCGGGGTCCCCGGCTCGGGTCCCGACTGTGGCGGGGGTCAAAGCGAGACCTCGCCGTCTGGGATCTCGGACGCTGACCCGGCTCAGCCCTCTCCCCGGGCCTGAACTGCATTGCTTTGTTTAACCTCTGCCGAGCCATTTCGCACAAACTCTTGTTGCTCCAATTCTGATGAGCCACCAGTTTGATGGCTGAGGCAAGACAAAGGTTTTCCCTGTTTACAAGGGCTGGAGTCGGGAGACTGCACGCTGCCAGTGGTGTAAAATGTGTTTTCCTTATCTCCTCCCAGAGGTTTTTCTGGTTCTATAACCCTCCTTTCTTGCAGAGCTCTGTAGTGGCGAGATTGGACCTCCTAACCCTACCGAGACGGTGGGTGGGGTATGGCTTTTATTCCGGCTTATCAGTAAACAGAAGGGCAGACGGCTACATTTGAGATAGTCTCAGAATAGAGGCATCGTAATCATCTTCTGAATTTTGCATTTTCAGAGAAAATATATATATTTAAAGACACATTGATTCAGTGGATGGGCGGGGTGGCAAGGGGCAGAAAACCTAGTAACTACCACCGTGTGTTGTGAAATTTTAATATGGTTTTAAGAATAATGGCCCGGAAACTGATCTGGTGTAGGTGAGGGAGTGCGTGTGTGTTGGGGGTGGTGGTGATGGAGAGGGAGTGGTTAGAATACAAAGGATAAGGCAATTTTAGTAAAGGCTTCTTAGTATCATGTAGGAAATTTTCAGTTCATCAAGTTGTCATTAAATCATCGTTTCCCTGTAAAAATCACCTGTAGTAGTTGTTGAATTATATATAAAAAGGCTAACAATTATTTGGTGTTGTATGTGACTCAGGAATCTGAAAACAACAATTTTGAGTAATTTTAAAAAGTCAACAAAGGAAAGACACTTCCACTACTCCCTCCTTTATGCTATGAGAAAACTGAATCCTAGTTCCATATATTCAACAGAAAATTAGCTGTAAGAAAAAAAGATTTCAAAGGCAGGTTTTTTAAGAAACATTTTGAAAAATGCATCTTATGTAGGCGATATGGTTGCGTTACTTCAGCTCAGACATGTGAAGGGAGGAAAATCAGGCTACTAGATTGCCCCTTTCCAGAATTAAAAGGTAGCTTCTTCAAATCCGATATTCAGAAATGGGGAAACTTTCACTTTAAAGACTTAGCAGTCATTTAGCACTGAATTTGGAGTCAGGAAGATAATAATACTGACTTGACACACTTAGGCAATTGGCGTGAGAGACAAAAGCTTCCACATAGTTCTTTCCAAAAACTGTAAAGCATTGTAATAAATATGTTATTATTATTGCTAGGTGAAGAAGCTGTACTTTACAGTTTTCTCTTACACAATTTTGGGAAAATTAATTGAAATTAATATGAAATTCTCCAGGGTAAGGGACAGTCTGGTATATACTAAGTGTTCAATAAATAGTTGAGGAAAGAATGAATTAATTAAAAATAAAATGCAAATGGATAAAATATGCATACAGATCGAATTGGTTTACTTCTTTTAGTTTAATGAACATTTACTGAAGGCCTACTGTGTGCCAAGAACTGTACAGACTGTTTCCACACACAGTTTATAATAAAAGCCTGGTGACATTCCTTTTTTGATCATGTGTGATGTATGTTTCTATGAAGACTGGGGCCCCTTGGGTCATGTTAATGATCATCTCATGTAACTGAGTAGCACAATAGAACATTTCACTTGTTATATGTACAAATACTTTCTCACAATGGCCTGTAGGGAGGCAGGGCAGATACTATCATTCCCGTTTTGTAGGTGAGGAAATCCAGACACAGCGAGATTAAATGACTTGCCAACTCCTCGCCACTGAAGCAACAATGCCAGGGACAGAAGCTCGACCTCACGCCTGGTGCTTTCATCTCTGAATCACACTGTCTTCTCCAAGATACGCTGCACCTCCAGAAAAATCTCTCTTGAATTAGGCCTTATTAAAGTCTACCTTTTGAATAACTTTTACATAAGGAAAAGTTATATCTTATAACCCACTACTTAGTGAAGTGGTTAAATGTGCGAGTTCTGGAGACAGGTGACTAAACTTGAACTCTGGATTTACCAGCCACTAGTTCTGCATCTTTGGCAAGTGACTTAATCTAAGTCTCAGTTTTCTCACCTGTAAAATGGTGAAAGTAATAGTACCTACCTACCTTACAGGATTTGGGGGAGGATCAAATGAAACAATGTGCTTAGCGTAATGCTTAGCTGAGTGTCCAGTAGAAACTAAGCATTCAGTGTCAGCTAATTACTTTTATTCTCATTATTGTAATGAAGCAGTGGCTTTTAAACTTTTTTTTTTGGCACAATAAGAGATGAGTTTTACTTTGCCATCCAGTATACAGATACATTACAAGTGTGTTTAATTTAAAAAAATTCATTAATCAGTGCTCAGACTTCCTATGTGCAATGCATTCTTATATTTTTCATTCTGTTTTATTTAGAAATGCTGGTTGAGATACACTAAATAATTTCATATCCCGTTAATGCACCAGGACCTGCAATTTGAAAAGCACTAATGTAAAGGATAATCAGGTTAATGAGTGCCTTAAAGAAAAATCTGTTATTGAATCTTTGTTTTTCCCTCTAATGATTTACAGCATCTTTTGGAATTTGAATATTAAATTACACTGAAAATAGGTTTTTAAACATTTCTTAGTAATTATAACCACATATTGAGTATTTATTACCATCTAGGTACGGTGCTAAGCGGTCTGTTTTTGTATGTTATCTAATTTAGTGCTCATGACAGCCTTGTAAGAAGGTCTTCTGTTTCCATTTGGTAATTGAAATTAAGACTCAAAGTGGTTTTAGGAACTTGCACAAGGTCACCAAGTTAGTGAGAGTTGAAGCAAGAATTGTTCTGTTTGACCCCAAAGCTCTATGCTCTTTCAGCCTCAGCACCGTGTTCTGAGGTTCTCTCACAGTGATTTCTGAAGACATCATTCCTTCTTTTGCATAAATTTGAATGGTAATATTGAGAACTTACCGGTTGTGGTGCATCTTTTGTAGTTTCCTTTGAAAGGACCCATTTGAAGAAAATCTTCAAGTTAGTAAAGAAAGTATACTGCATAGACTAGTACTTCATTTTGACTTTGGCTGGTCTTTGATGTAAACATTTTGGAATAATTTCTCAGGTTTTTATGACAGAGTCACTCAATTGGTCAGTTTTATTGTGTACCCAAAGGTTTAATATATATTCAGAAGAGACATGAAATAGCTGTGTCACTGTAAAAAGATTTCATTACAAATGGATGTCGGCTTTTGTTAAGGCACAAAATGAAGACTTAAGAGCTACAAGAGTACTTTATAGTATATTGATTTGTTTCAGACTCACCAGGCAGTGAAAGTATTTATTTTGTGAAGTACTTGTCAGAAACCACCACTAACTGTACTATTAATTTTTTGTTTTTCACTTCCTTGCAAATGTTTCTTAAATTTTTAGCAGTGTTTTAATTTTAATTTTTTGGTAGTTCTGGGACTTTCCTCCTCTTTTAAAAATATTGTGAAAAAAAATATTGTGAGAAAGAATTTAGGAAATATATTTTATAAAGAGTACTTCAAAACACAAATAGATAATTATACATGACAATGGAAAGGCAGATTTCACTGTTACTTTCACACTTATGTCTGACAGATTCAGGCTTTTTCAGTGTCTGGTTGAACGCGTAGGAGTGTATCTTATAAATAAGATAAATACCAGGTGCTTAAAGATATATAAATACGCTTTTGCTTTTGCATTATAGCTTCCGTGTGTATGGAGCTTTAAACTTTCGCCGGTATGTTTAACTAGTTTATTTGTTGAATTAAGGTTGGTATTTTCAAAACTGACAATTTTTTAAAATCAGAGTTTGTGTAGATCATGATGCTATATTAGACAAGGATCAGCAGTTTCATGGTTTATGTGAAACCACATATTTTTCATAAACCATCATTTTCTGTTAAGATGATAAAAGTGAGTATATTGTTTCATTTATTGTTGGACATCAGATTTTATCCTTAGATGAGCCCTCAAAAACTTGTTTTGCCCCTGACGAAATTGTGTACAGTTGTCATAAGCTTACGTTTTATGCTTATTTTATTAATTTATTCCTTTTGTCTAACACTTGACCCTTAGTGGATTGGTATAGTTTTTATGAGCATCAAGAAACATTACAGCTATTGAATGGTCACTGTGATGTTTTTATATCCAGGCAAGTAAACTGGGTTCCCATTACATTTTGTACTACTTTTATTCTTGATGTGAAAATTCTTTGAGATAAAAAGAGCAAAATCAATTTAGATATGTACTTGTACTAGTGCCTTTGAGGCGGATACATAGGCATATTTTGGATCTACTTATATGTATGATTTCCACAGTTACATGAGAAGTGCAAGATGACAAGCTCTTAATCCATAAATTAAAAAATTACCTTAAGTAACTCTGTGGAAATGAAAAAACCGAGTAAACACATTTAAGAGATGTTGAATGCTTTAGTCACATGTTATCAGAAATATTTAAGAAGCCAAAGAGAACAACTGTACATAATAGCTTTTATATTCTAGTGAGTTTGCATGTGGAAAGATGATTCCATTTAAAATGTCAAAAATGAAATGCAGAAGTATTTTCAGATTTTAAAATCTTCACCAGCTCTTCCAGATGTTTGTAGAATTTTTCAAATAGTATTCTTTGAGGCTTGTGTGGAAATTTTAATAAACTTACTTCTGAAACTGGTACTATTTTCAAAATGTGTCTTTGAGGAAAAGATACAGAAGCTGCCTCCCTGAAACACTTTGGGAAATATTTAAATTGGCAGCAAGTACTCAGCTCACTAGAGACAGGTTTTTAGAGTAGCATTTAGAGCTGATACCAGCTGCTAAGAATTATTCTCATTAACAAGAAAGGAGGGAGCACTTGTGAAAAAGGTGTTGGGCTTTTTACCAGGGAGAGTAGGAATAAGCCACCCAGAGGTCCACTGGCCTGTCTCCACTCCCCTGGTCAGGGATTGGCTGGCACTAATAGGGGAGAAGGGGAGCAGGCGGGGGCAACAGAGAAACTCAGTTATTGTTTAAATCAGGGATAAGCCGGATTCAACAAATAATCTGTGAAAGTTCTTGTATGTAATTGTTAACCCACACTTTCCCAACTTGGGAGAAAAAAAAGGAAAGTCCATGGTCCCAAGATCATGGTTTTTGGAAGAGGAAACCTCAGGACCCCATTGTCAAAGCCATTTGTGGTCTCAGGCCAGGGCCACTGCTGAAGTTCTTAGGGAAGCCTGCGACGGATTCAGCAGAGCTGGTAAGACACTGCCGATGAATTCCAGCTGCCCTCAATGATTGCATTCCAGCTTTTCTTCATTTTGAAAAGTTCTTAATAGATGTAGAGTGACTTTTTCTCTACCAGAGTATTATTGTGACAGATGCAGTGGGCTTGTTTGGCACTACTTAGGATGTAGCTGCCCAGGCATGTTTGTGATGGGTTAACTGTTTTCTAGAGTTAATGAGGTCAGGGTGACAGGTTCAGTTCCCGGGAAGGCCAGTTAGCTTTGCTTTGTTCTCTGATCTCATATTGTGCTCTTAACGCAGACCAGCCATCTGGCGAAGGCAGATCATTGATCACAAAGGGACTAATAAGCAAGACCGGTGTGGGAGGAGTAGCATGAATCTTCCTCAGTGGATGTTGAGTAATTAGAGAAACAATTCCAAAAGCACGTGCACATTTGGTGTTTCCCAGCATTATCTTAATACGTGGAGGATAACATGGTTGTCCCGTAATTTTCTTTGTCATTTCTGTTGAACTCCCATTTTAACAGTTGTTTTTTCTGGTTCTGAGGTTTTAGAAGTCTCATTTATTTATCAGTTATACATTGTCTTGAATGTTAGCTGTCCTTATAGGTTTGTAGGACAGTGGCTCTGTTAGTGAGAACAGGGTAAGTCTGACAGTAATAGATTAGACCACCTACTCAGTTGTTTACAAATCCAACCCCATTTGAATTAATAAAATAAAAGTTAAAAAAAGCAAAACATTTTGAATGAGAATGAATAGAAAACACTTTATAGTTTTTTTTTAAAGCATACCTTCATCTCCAAATCTCTCTTTATTAAAATTACTTCTAGTGTCGAGAGAAATATCCAAGATCATCTAGACCAGTGCTGTCTCGTACGGTAACTGGTCCCCCATGTGGTTATTGAGCATTTGAAATGTGGCCTGTCCAAATTGGGAGGAGCCCTAAGTTTGAAATACACACTGGATTTCAAACTCTTGGTATGAAAAAAATGTACAATATATCATTGATAATTTAAAAATATAACATGTTGAAATAATGTTTTAGCTATGTTAGATTGACTAAAACATTATTAAAGTTAATTTTACCTTTTTTTTTTTTTACTTTTTAAAATGTACCTACTAGAAAAATAAAAGCTACATATGCGGCTTGCATTATATTTCTATTGGGTGGTGTTGTTCTAGACCAACCCTTCATTTTACAGATGAGAAGGCTAAGTTCAGAGGTTAAGTAACTGAGCTGAGTTCTTTCCATTGCCTGTAATCTCTTCCTGCTAATAGGTTAGGTGTTCAGGAAGATGGGAACCCTTTGAACCATTAAAAGACCATTTAGTGCATGGCAATTATCATATGTTGCAAGATCTGTGCCTGAGTCACTGCATATTAGGTATTATGCCAGGTGTGTGTGTGTGTGTGTGCGTGCATGCGTGTGCGTGTGTAGGAGGGGGGCTTTGTTTTGTTTATGGTGTTGATTTTTAGGCTCAGTTTTACCTTCCTATTATAGGCCAGAAGCCCTATGGCTTTATTTAGTTATGAGAAAAGCACATTAAATTATTAGACATTAACAGTTGTAACTCTGGAATAAATATGGTGCTCAATTGAGTGCATACTTTAATATATATCGTGAAGATTTCAGACAGTTTTGAATGACGCTTGAGGACAAAGCAGCAAGATTTAAAGGCTGTATTCCTTTTGGAGGGAGGAGAGCTGAAGTGAAGAGAGATTGCTTAGCCGGTGTTCCACAGGAAGAGCTTATGAGCTGTTAGTGACTATCTCTTAACCATGGTTGTGACTGATGTTCCAGTCAAAGAAGGAATAGCCAGGATCAGGTGGTGCGAAAGCCGTGGCCCCCAGTGGGGGCTTCTTTTGTGACAATTTTGTGACATAATAGTCTTTAATTGGCAAAGATAGAAAGGAAGAAAACCTCAGGACCAAATTTGTTATTTTTAGTTGAGATTTTTGTTTTCCTAGTCATCATAGACAGCTCAGATTAACATCTTAAAGATGTTTTCATTATGCAGCTCAGATCTAGTCTGTCTTTTTCTCCCCCTTGCCCACACAGAGTTGTAAGTCACTATCAGTTTGTTACCAGTGACAACTCATGAGCAGCAACTTTGTCAGGCAACCTCTTTACACTTCAATTACTCTCATCATCCATGCTAGCTAGTAATGTGCACGAACTTGTCCTTTTACTAGGGGCAGTGTGGAGGTTGAGAGAAGATAGGCAATTACTTCTAGAAGGGTGGCTTATAAAAATATATCAAGAGGTCATTTTTCTATGCTTTTTGTCTGTTGCAAACAACCGAAGTTGATCAGAGGAACAAAACAAGATAGCAGTCTTAAATGCTTACCTTGGAGTAGACCAGAAATAAGTAACTGTGTCCTGTGGTACCATGACCATCCACATCCCATGCAGCCTGAGTCATCGTAAATCCAGTTTATCTCACGTCAGCAGACGTGTGTTGAGTGCTGCGAACCGTGGGCTGGGCACCATGGACATAGCGTGAAAAGAACAAAGATTAGGGAAGTACAGGTCACTTGAATGAGAACTTTTCTTGTAGTTTCTAGCTTGAGAAAAGAATGTAACGTTTTTACATTGCTGCAGAATGAATGAATGCATTATGATTTATGTCATACAGTTCACTAGTTGATTTCATGTGCTGTCACGTCCCATTTCTAGTTGTAACCGATTTTTTTTTTAAATTTGGGTCATTGGGACAGTCAGTTGGGGTGCTGGGAGGCTTGTTGTCATGTTGGGAATCATACTGAATATGGAAAGGTAGCATATGTCCCCTGTGTTTCTCCTTCTTTCCCTGATCCAGCTGTTCATACCAGGCACTGTGGAGTTGCTAGTGAATATAAAAATGAAGAATTCACAGTCTAGTAAAGAAGAAAGACAAGAATGTAAAATGTGCTGTGATAGAAGGTCCAAGTGCTATGGTGACTCAGAAGAAGGAGTGACTGTTCTGGGGAAGGAGGATAGAATGAAGAAAGTTAAGGAGGTTGCTTACAGAGGAAGTGATAGTTGAGCTGGGTCTTGAAGGGTGGGTAGAATTTTGACAGATGGAGAGGAGGTGGAAAGGTATTCCAGAGGTAGGGAACAGAGTGAGCAAAGATATGGCAAGCATGAGGCCATGGTATACTGAGGTGGCAGGAACATTCAGGCACGGTAGGGAGTGGCAGGAGACAAGACTAGAGGAAGGGGATCAGGCAAAATTTGGAGAGATTTGAAAGGCTGAAGCATACTGACAATTTTTAGGAGCTATAAAAAGCAGGGCGTGGCATAATTGTATCTACTTTGGAAAGATGACTGGGAGTTAAGCTTGGCTCTAAGGCCAACTTTCCCTCTGATTAGTGTAGTGACCATGGGCAAGTCACTTTACTCCTCTGGGCCTCGAATAATCTCGTGTATAAAACAAAAGGGTGGGCCTTCCCTGTTGGCGCAGTGGTTGAGAGTCCGCCTGCCGATGCAGGGGACGCCGGTTCGTGCCCCGGTCTGGGAAGATCCCACATGCCGCGGAGCCTGCGCGTCCAGAGCCTGTGCTCCGCAACAGGAGAGGCCACAGCAGTGAGAGGCCCTCGTACTGCAAAAAAAACAAAAAACAAAAAAAAAACCCCAAAAGGGTGTGGCAAGAGTTATCCGGTCAATCAGTAAACAAAGACGGGACTTACCAAGGGCCTGGTCTGTGCTAGGTGCTGCTGTTGGTGCTGGGATACAAAAGCAGACATACAGCCAGGGCTCCTGTGCTGTGAAGATGATATTCTGGTGGGAGAGAGGGACCAGAAACAGTACACAAATAGTATATAGCACAGTGTCACGTCGTGATAAGTGCTGTAAGGAAAGTCAAGCTGAGCGAGTGGAGTGAGAAGTTTCCACAGAGCAGCCCAGAAAACTTTGGATGAAGTGAAAGAAGCCATGGGACTCTTTGGAATCTCTTCCAGATCTCAAATCATAGGTATAATTAAGTGAAAAGCTATGGGAGTTCAATCTCTTCAATATTGATTAAAGTCAGTTTCCAAATAGATGTTGTTCTTACAGTTTCCATTAGGTCCACCGGTATGGCTGTCTTTTTAGTGCTCCATCTTTGAAAGTACAGCATAATCGACTAAGTACAGCATAATCTCATTTTAGAAAACAATTTCTTCAGTGTTTTGGAAAAATGCCCCTTGCATGGGTAATTCTGCACGTTATCCCTCAGCGCATTACCCATCTCAAAGCTTATGGCTTATGAAAGGGGAAGATGCTCCTGTTTAAGCCACTAGATTTAGGGTGGTTGTTCAGTATATTGAATGGCTCTTCTATTGTAATATAAATTAAAATTAAGTGGGAGCCCTGGGAAAGCTCTGTTTTAATTAGAGTTGGAATGCATCTTAGGAGACCATTTCTGCCTGTTATAATCGTAACAGTGGCATGATTTTTTTAAAAGACTCCTTAATAAGCTGAGTCTTTCTGAGGTCTTAAAGTTTATTTTATAGATGATTCTTGTCAAATCAAGTGAAAGGCAGAAGAATACAAACATTCTTCTTTGGCCCTAAACCTTTTTCTTGGAGATGTGAAACAGCTGAGCAGTAATCCGCAAAAGAGCATGCTTAAAACTGGCTTGTTGTTGAACATGAGCTATGAGCTTGGGAAATCTGGACTTACTATTTAGTGAGGACCATTCACATAGAGGTTTTTTTTTTTTCCTCACAGAGTTTTTTTTTTTTTTTTTTTGTGCTACGCGGGCCTCTCACCGTTGCGGCCCCTCCCGCTGCAGAGCACAGGCTCTGGATGCGCAGGCCCAGCGGCCATGGCCCATGGGCCCAGCCACTCTGCGGCACGCGGGATCCTCCCAGACCGGGGCACGAACCTGCGTCCCCTGCATCGGCAGGCGGACCCCCAACCACTGTGCCACCAGGGAAGCCCCCTCACATAGAGTTTTAAATTGATTTCCCACAAATTATGTCTGCAGTGTTGGGAAGTTAGAGTGGTAGACTGTACTTTCAGAGATGGTGTAAGATGTGATCCCTGGCCTCCGCTGGCATGGAATCCAGGCTGTTGCTTTGTCTCCTTGCCTAGTAGTTCACAGCCAGTGAGACTGGCCCCACCTGAATTATTTAACTCATCCTTTAAAATAATTACAAGGAGTTGTTCTAGAACTAAATGACTTACAAATTTGGGGCTTGCATATACATTTTTGTCTTTTCTTCATTTTCACTTTTACTGAAGATAGAAATACCTCCTGGTCTTTGGTTCTGCCTGCTAGTTTTTTTATAATCCCTGCTCTGGATTACCTCATTCTGCCAGTCTCTGTTGCAATATGATTTATTTTTTTAAAATTAAATTTTCATTATAATTCCCTCATGCATCTGTCTTCCTTAGAATGTTTTGTTGTTTGGTATAGCTTAAGAAAGAGAAAGGAAGGCAAGGAAGGAAGGAAAGGAGGGAAAGAAGAAAGGGAATTCTGTTTGGACACTGTACTAACAGGTCATGTTAGTATTTGATTTGCTCATTATATATGAATTTACAGTATTCTGCTTTTTTTTCCTTCAAATGTTAAAAATATTTTTTATTATGGTAAAATATAACAAAATGTATCATTTTAACCATTTTTAAGTGTACAGTTTATTAGCATTAAGTACATTCAAAATGTTATGCAAAACAAAAAAAGTTTGGGGGGAATTCCCTGGTCCTCCAGTGGTTAGGACTCCGAGCTTCCACTACCCGGGGCCCAGGTTCCATCCCTGGTCAGGGAACTAAGATCCTGCAAGCTGCACTGTGTGGCCAAAAAACAAAAAAAGTCATGCAACCATCACCTTTATCCATTTCCAGAACTTTACATTACAAACAGAAACTCTGTATCTGTTAAACAATAACTCTTCATTCCCCCCATCTGCTGGTAACCTCTATTCTTCTTTCTGTCTCTATGAATTTTCTATGAATTCTAGGTACCTCATAGAAGTGGTATCATACAATATTTGTCCTTTTGTGACTGACTTATTTCACTTAGAATAATGTTTTCAAGGTTCATTTATGTTGTAGCAAATAACAGACCTTTATTCCTTTTTATGGCTGAATAAGATTCCACTGTGTGTGGTGTGTGTGTGTGTGTGTGTGTGTGTGTGTGTGTGTGTGTGTGTATACATTTAAAAAAATCCATTCATCTGTTGATAGACATTTGGGTTGTTTCCACCTTTTGGTTATTGTGAATAATGCTGCTGTGAACATTGTTATATAGGTATCTGATTGAGTCCCTGCTTTCTATTCTTTTGGATATATAGGTAGGAGTGGAATTGCTGGGTCGTATGGTAATTCATTGTTTAACCTTTTGAGGACCTGCCAAATTGTTTTCCATGCTGACTATACCATTTTAAATTCCCACCATCAATGTACAAGGGTTTCAGTTTCTCCACAGCTTCACTGGTGATCGCTTGTTATAACAATTAATATTCCATTGTATGTATATACCACATTTTGTTTATTTATTCATCTGTCAGTGAAAACTTGTGTTACTTCCATGGGTGGATTTTTGTTTTTTTTTTTTTTTTTTGGGCTGTGCTGTGCGACATGTGGGATCTTAGTTCCCCTACCAGGGATCGAACCCGTGTACCGTGCAGTGGAAGTGCAAAGCCCTGACCACTGGACTGCCAGGGAATTCCCTCCATGTCTTAGCTATAGTAAATAATGCTGCTATGAACAAGGGTGTATAAATATCTCTTTGTGAACCTGCTTTCAGTTCTTTTAGATATATACGCAGAAATGAATTGTTGGATCATATGGTAATTCTATTTTTAATTTTTTGAGGAACCACCATACTGTTATCCAGTGTGTCTATACCATTTTATATTCCTACCAACAGTGCACAAGGGTTCCAATTTCTCTACATCCTCTCCAGTACTTATTGTCTTTTGTTTTTTCCTAATAGTCATCCTGACAGGTGTGAAGTGATATTTCACTGTGGTTTTGATTTGCATTTCCCTAAGGATTAGTTACGTTGAGCATCTTATCATGTGCTTATTGTCCATTCCTATATCTTCTTTGGAGAAATGTCTATTCAAGCCCTTTGCCCTCTTTTGAATCAGACTGTTTGCTTTTTTTGTTGTTGAGTTTTAGGAGTTCTCTGTATATTCTGGATATCAATCCCTTATCAGATATATATGATTTGCAGATATTTTCTTCCATTCTGTGGTTGCCTTTTTACTCAGTGGGTAGTGTCTTTTAATGCACAAAATTTTAAAGTTTTCATGAAGTCCAATTGGTCTATTTTTTTCTTTTGTTACCTGTGTCTTTGGTGTCATATCCAAGAAATCATTGCCAAATCCAATATTGTGAAGCTTTTGTCCTATGATTTCTTCTAAGGGTTTTATTGTTTTAGGTCTTACATTTTGATCCTTGATTCATTTTGAGTTAATTTTTGTATATGGTGTTAGGCAAGGGTCCAACTTCATTTTTCTGCAGGTGGATATCAAGTTTTTCTAGCACCATTTGTTGAAAAGACTGTTCTTTCCATATTGAATGGTGTTAGTGCCCTTGTCAAAAATCATTTGACCCTATATGCAAGAGTTTATTTCTGGGCTCTCTGTTGTATTCCATTGGTCTATATGTCTGTCCTTAATGCCAATACTACACTGTTTGGATTACTATAGCTTTGTGGTAAGTTTTGAAATTCAGAAATGTGAATCTCCCAGTTTTGTACTTCTTTTGCAAGATCGTTTTGGCTACTTGGGGCTCCTAGAGATTCCATATGAATTTTAGGATGAGTTTTCCATGTCTGCAAAAAAACATCATTGGGATTTTGATAGGGATTACACTGAGTCTATAGATGGCTTTGAGTAGTATTAACATTTTAACAATATCAGGTCTTCTAATCCATGAACATGGGATGTGTTTCCATTTATTTATGTCTTCTTTAATTTCTTCCAGCAGTGTTCTGCAGTTTTCATTGTACAAGTCTACACCTCTTTGGTTAAGTTAATTGTGAAGTATTTTATTCTTTTTGATGCTAATGTAAATGTTTTTGTAATTTCCTTTTCAGATTGTTCATTGTTTGTGTGTAGAAATACAGCTGATTTTTCTGTGCTTTGTATCCTGCTGCTTCGCTGAATTCATTTATTAGTTCTAACAGCTTTTTTCTTTGTGGAGTCTTTATGATTTTCTAGATCTGTCATTTGTAAACAGATATTTTACATCTTTCTTTCCAATTTGGATGCCTCTTTTTCTTTTTCTTGCTTAATTGCTCTGGCTAGAACTTCCAGTACTATGTTGAATAGAAGTGGTGAAAGCAGACATCCTTATGTTCTTGCTGATATTAGGGGGAAAACTTTCAGTCTTTTACCATTGAATATGATGTTTGCTGTGGGTTTTTTTTTTTTTTTTTTTTTTGGCGGTACGCGGGCCTCTCACTGTTGTGGCCTCTCCCGTTGCGGAGCACAGGCTCTGGACGTGCAGGCTCAGCGACCATGGCTCACAGGCGCAGCTGCTCCGTGGCATGTGGGATCTTCTTGGACCGGGGCATGAACCCGTGTCCCCTGCATTGGCAGGCGGACTCTCAACCACTGCGCCACCAGGGAAGCCCTCTTGTTTTTTAATGTGTTTGTAGCTATAAATTTCCCTCTTAGTGCTGCTTTTGCTGTGTCTTATATGTTTTGGTATGTTGTTGTTTTCATTTTCATTCATCTCTATTTTCTAATTTCCCTTGTGATTTCTTCTTTGACCCATTGGTTGTTTAAAAGTGTATTGTTTAATTTCCACAATTTTGTTAGTTTTCCACTTTCACTTTTGTTATTGATTTCTAACTTTGTTATGGTCAGAGAAGATACTTTGTATGATACCTATGTTTTAAAATCTTTTGAGACTTAATTTGTGGTCTAACAGATAGTTTATCCTGGAAAATATCCCACATGCACTTGTTGGGTAGAGTGTTCTGTATGTCTGTTAGATCTAGTTGGTTTATTAAGTTGTTTAAGTCCTCTCTTCCCTTATCTATCTTTTGTCTGGCTGTTCTATCCATTATTGTGAGTGGGATATTGAAGTCTCCAACTGCTATTTTAAAACTATCTAGTTCTCCTTTCAGTTCTGTCAGTTTTGCTTCATATAATTTGGTGGTCTGTTTTTAGATGCCTAAGTGTTTATGTAATTGTTATATTTCCTTGATGTATTAAACCTTTTATTACTTTATAATATCCTTGTAAACTTTTTCTGATTTAAAATCTATTTTTTCTGATGTTAGTATAGCCACCATATTCTATTTTGGTTACTATTTGCACAGAATATCTTTTTCCCATCCTTTCACTTTTAACCTGTTTGTATCTCTGGATCTCAAATGAATCTCTTATAGACAACATATACAGATCTTCCTTGACTTACAGTGGGGTAATGTCCCAGTAAACCCATCATAAGCTGAAACTATCATAAGTCAAAAATGCATTTAATACACCTAACCTACTGAACATCATACCTAACCTACCTTAAATGTGCTCAGTCACTCAGTCACTTAGCCTACAGTTGGGCAAAATCATCTGACACAGTTTATTTTATAATAAAGTGTTGAATATTTCATATAATTCATTGACTATTGAACTATAAGTGAAAAACAGAATGGTTGTAAGTGTATTGGTTGTTTACTTTCGTGATTGTATGACTGATTAGGATCTGCAGCTCACTGCTGCTGCCCATCATCACCAGAGAGTATTGTACTGCATATCACTAGCTCAGGAAAAGAACAAAATTTAAAGTACAGGTTGTTTACTTTCGTGATTGTATGACTGATTAGGATCTGCAGCTCACTGCTGCTGCCCATCATCACCAGAGAGTATTGTACTGCATATCACTAGCTCAGGAAAAGAACAAAATTTAAAGTACAGTTTCTACTGAATGCATATTGCTTTAGCACTGTCGTAAATTCAAAGAATTATGAACTGAGCCTTCATAAATAGGGGACCTGTTATTGGGTCATATGTTTTTATTTACTCTGCCAAGTCTGTGTCTTTTGATTCGGGAGTTTAATTCATTTACGTTTAAAGTGATTACTGATAATAAGGGACTTCTGTCATTGTGCTGTTTGTCTTCTATTTGCCCTGTGACGTTTTTATCCCTTATTTCCTGCATTACTGTCATCTTTGTTTACTTGATTTTTTTAGGGAAATGTTTAAATTCCTTTCTTATTTCCTTTTGTGTATATTCTATAGTTATTTTCTTTGTGGTTACCATGGGGATTACATTTACCATCCTAAATTTATAATACTCTAATTAGACTTTATATCAGCTTAACTTCAATAACATATAAAAACTGCACCTTTATAGCTCTGTCCCCATCCCTTTTGGTTGTTTTTGTCACAAAATTATATCTTTATATAGATTGTATGACAAAGTACATACTCTATTAATTCTTTTAAATGCATTAGTCTCCTAACTTATGTAGAAATCAAGATTTGGAGTTACATACCAAAGTTACAGTAATACTAGCTTTATATTAATAATTATTTTTTTCTGTAAATGGATTAGTCTCCTAAATCATATAGAAAGCAAACAAAATGCATAGTTACAAACCATTGTTACAATAATACTAGCTTTTATAATTGCCCATATGGTTACCTTTTTTGAGATCATTATTTCTCCATATAGTTTTAAGTTACTGTCTGGTGTCCTTTCATTTCACCTTGCAGGACTCTATTGAGCATTTCTTGCAGGTCAGGTTTAGTGATCATGAACCCCTTCAACTTTTGTTTATCTGGGAATGTCTTAATTTCTCCCTCACTTTTGAAGGACATTTTGGTGGATGTTGATTTCTTGGTTGACAGCGTTTTTCTTTTGGCACACTGAATATACCAGCCCACTGCCTTCTGGCCTCCAAAGTTTCCCATGAGAAATCTGTTGATAATCTCAGGTCTTTTTCTGTTGAGGATTCCTTGTATGTGATGATTTGCTTCTCTCTTGCTGCTTTGAAAGTTTGATTATAATGTGTCTTGGTGTGGGTCTCTGAGTTCATCTTACTTGAAATTCATTGAACTTTCTGGATTTGTATATTCATGTCTTTCATCAAATTTGGGCAGTTTTAGCCATTATTTCTTCAAATATTCTCTCTGTACCTTTCCCTCTCTTCTCACTCTAGGATTCCCATGATGCAAATATTGGTCAGCTTGGTGGTGTCCCACAGGTCCCTTAGGCTCTCTTTGCTTTTCTTCAATCTTTTTTCTTTCTGTTCCTCAGCCTCATTAATTTCCATTGTTCTATCTTCAAGTTCACTGATTCATTCTTCTACCTACTTAAATCTGCCTTTGAATCTGTCTAGTGAATTTTTCCTTTTTGTTATACTTTTCAGCTCCAGAATTTCTTTTCAAGTTTTGTATTTCTTTTTTGACATTTCCATTTTCTTGACTTTCTCCACATCTTCTTTTAGTTCCTTGAGCATCTTTAAGATAGTTGTTTTAGAGTCTTTGTTTTAGAGTCTTTGTCTAGTATATATGCCATTAGGTCTTTTTCAGGGACAGTTACTATTCTATAGATTTATTTTCTCTTTTGAATGGACCTTGCTTTCTTGTTTCTTTGTAAGCCATGTTATTTTTTTGTTGAACCTTGGACATTTGAATCTAACTCTGGAAATCAGATTCTCTACCTTCTCTGGGATTTGCTATTTTCTTTTACTTTGTATTTTTGTGATTGTTGTAGGCTGTCTCTGTGCTGAGAATTAGTCTGAAGTGTAAACTTAATGTCTTCTCAGATCTTTTCTGAGCCTTTCCCAGAGTATGTATGGCCACTTTCTAATTTTCCCCATATATGCAGTTGTTTCTGAATGTCCTAGTCCTCAATATCTGGCTCCCAAAAGGGGAAAGAGTGAAAAATGGTGGTGGTGGGGGAAGGGCACTGGCCTTGTAAATTCCCATAAGTCACTTCAGCCACAGGGAGAGGGGCTTACAACAACGGGAAGAGATACAGCAATGGCTGGCAGCCCCTTTGTTTGCACCTCTGTGATGAGGGACAGCAATCAACAATCACAGCACAGTTCCCAAGTATTTGGAGGACAGATTCCTTTTTGCCCACCCTGGCTGTCTCAGGCTGTGTGCAAGCTGCTCCAGTAACCATGCACAGCTGCCTGCCATGTGGCTGGAGTCGGGGATGATAACTGCCATGGTGCTAAGAGCTGAAGTTGACTTAAATAAACCACAACTTACAGCCCAGGTCTTCCTCTGGAAATTGCAAGCCTTCAACAGACTCCAGAATTCCAGATAGTTACATCTAACAGATTCTGCCAGTGCAGTTGTTTTCTAGGTGGGGAGACAGATTCTCTGCCATCTTCCCAGAACCCCTCTCCCCTTTGCCCATTTTTTTTTTTTTTTTTTTGCGGTATGTGGGCCCCTCATTGTTGTGGCCTCTCCTGTTGTGGAGCACAGACTCCGGACGCACAGGCTCAGCGACCATGGCTCACAGGTCCAGCCGCTGTGTGGCATGTGGGATCTTCCTGGACCAGGGCACGAACCTGTGTACCCTGCATTGGCAGGTGGACTGTCAACCACTGCGCCACCAGGGAAGCCTCCTTTGCCCATTTTTGAATTGAGATGTTTGCTTTTTTTGTTGTTGAGTTGTAGGAATTCTTTATATATTCTGGATATCAATCACTTACCAGATACATCATTTGTAACTATTTTCTCTTATTCTAAGGGTTATCTTTTTACTTTCTTGATGGTGTTTACATGTTTTCTTAACTGTAAAAGTTAATATATGTATGTGAAAGAGGCTTAAAAAGCAAGCCACAAACTCAGCTCTTCAAGTAGATGGTACTATTGATGCTGTTTGATTAAAGCTTCCAGGAGAAGACAAGATGAAGTCTCTGAGTCACAATCTGGATTCAGGGTCCCTGAGAGTTTACAAGCGCTTCTTCTGGGAAGCCAGTGGGCAAAGCCATGAATGAATACTGAGAAATGTAGGGCTTCCTACAGCCAGGGCATCTGACATAGAGTGTAGTTTAGTGTTGGTCATTCATATATTTTTCCTCCATATTGCTTCCCAAAACTTTGCTGATAACCCCATGTTCTGGTTCTCTTACAAATTTTGATCCACTTTGATTCAGCAGTGATATTCTGCCTGTGGTGCTCACCTGCTTTTCCCTGTTGTATCTCCTTCTGTGCTAATTGTATGTTTGTCCTAGTGTCTCTTATGTTGGTGAGAGAAAAGCTATACACTAGTTCAGTGAGTAACCAGATACACTTTCACTCTTGTTATTTCTTTTGGGGACAGGATTATCCATTACATTTCCACCTACAAGATTTTTTAAATTATAAATCTTCTGTTTGCAGCTGCTGTATCCAACTTTCTCAAGCAATCTGCCTTTTTGACTGGAACGGTCATCGTTTGTTTACCACCTGAAGCTTACAGTGGTGGTGCTTATGCTTTTCACTGTTAAAATGAAGAAAATTTCCTTTATTATCTCTCTAAACTCATTCTTAGGACAATGGGAAGAAAACACAATTGTGTACTTCTTTTTTTTTCTTTTTTTCATTTATTTTTGGCTGCATTGGGTCTTCGTTGCTGTACGCAGGCTTCCTCTAGTTGTGGTGAGTGCGGGCCACTCTCTGCTGCGGTGCGCAGGCCTCTCATTGCAGTGGCCTTGCCTGTTGTGGAGCATGGGCTCTAGGCATGTGGGCTTCAGCAGTTGTGGCACACAGGTTCAGTAGTTGTGGCTCGTGGGCTCCAGAGTGCAGGCTCAGCATTTGTGGCACACGGGCTTAGTTGCCTCACAGCATGTGGGATCTTCCCGGACCAGGGATTGAATCTGTGTCCCCTGCATTGGCAGGCGGATTCTTAAGCACTGCACCACCAGGGAAGTCCCAACTGTGTACTTACTGGTTCTCTCAAGCTGGCGAAGAATTTGTGGTGGTATGTGAGGCTGAGTAAGTAAGCAGAAAACGTGCAGTACAGATTTTCAGGAAATTGTCTTTACAGTGTGATAGATGGAGAAACGGCATGAGGAGGTAGCATAAGTTTTCAGTATGTGGTCCCTTGTCTTTAAGTCTAATATGTAAAATCAAAACAAAACAGAAATAGTTAACTAGGAGATTGAGGGTTGTTAAGAAGTTTAGAATTAGCGATGTTTCCTGACATGTCTGTAGAGATGCAAAGATGCTAACCACTATAGTTCCATCTTTTTTCTTTTATAAATTTATTTGTTTTTATTTATTTTTGTCTGCATTGGGTCTTTGTTGCTGCGCATGGGCTTTCTCTAGGTGCAGTGAGCGGGGGGCTACTCTTCATTGCAGTGTGTGGGCTTCTCATTGCGGTGGCTTCTCTTGTTGTGGAGCACAGGCTCTAGCTGTGTGGGCTTCAGTAGTTGTGTCCCATGGGCTCAGTAGTTGTGGCTCGTGGTCTCTAGAGTGCAGGCTCAGTAGTTGTGGCTCGCAGGCTTAGTTGCTCCGCGGCACGTGGGATCTTCCCGGACCAGGGCTCGAGCCCGTGTCCCCTGCATTGGCAGGTGGATTCTTAACCACTGTGCCACCAGGGAAGCCCTATAGTTCCATCTTTAATTGATAAGAGGGGTGCATAGAAGAGTCCAATTTTTGTGCATGAGATCAACTCCAAGTGTAAAATTGGTATTGACGAATAGATTAATGTAAAAACTAGAATAGAGCTATTAATCATGTCCTCTTTCCAATCCCAGGGTGCCATCTCAGTTCTCAAGAATGGGTAAATTTCATGTCCCCAGTATTGCACAAATAGTTTCAGCCAGTATAGAATTCGGGGGGGGGGCCTTTTTGTCTTCTTGTAAGATAACAAGAGTTATTCTTAGATGCAGCTGAATCTTTATTTTTTAAAAAAGTTTTATGAAACATCATAAAACTGCTTTGCTGGAATAATTTTACAGTTACGGATTTTTTTACGTGTATAAATGTGCATGTACATATATACGTATGACTTTGTTTTTATGCAAACTTGTTTAAAAATAGTTTCTCCAAATAGAGTATTTGTTTTTGATTGGTTAGCGAGAGCCAGTGTCTTTAAAAATGTAATAAAGGAACAAGTATTTCCTTAGAGGATATTTCAGAGTTTTACTGCACCAAGTAACGTTTCAATGTAAAAGAAATGAGCCATTTCCGTACCTAGCCTCAGGTTATAGAGTCTCACAGTGTTCTTTGACCTCCTTCCTTTGGCTGTGATGAATGTGTTAGCATCTGTCCCAGAGCTAAGAATAATTTAATATAAATTCCATACCACCCACCAACCTTGCAACAAGAGAAGAAATAAATACGCACGTTCTCATTCTGAGTAGATTGGAACTTTTGGACCTTGGCCTTAGCGGATCTCATTTTGTCCAATATCTCTGTGCTGTTTAAAGGGTAGAGACAGCTAGGATTCAGGATTGAATGTTGAGCTCATCCCCACCTGCTAGCATTCTGGACTTCTTGCTCCAGACCCTGCGGATGGAGCCCCCTTCTCTGACCACAGCCGTCTTGCCTTTCAGTCCCACCATTTCCTCATAGTGATAGTCTTTCTTTTCTGCCTTCATTCTGAGTTTTTCCCCTTTTCTACCCCCTCCCATTTGCCCAGTGCATCAGTCTCCTCGTTTTACTCACCCTCATGCTCAGCCTGGGCTCCATGAGCAAACGTGTCAATATGCACCAGTACTTCCCTCCTAACGCCCTAAAGACACCCCCAACCTCAGCTGCTGCACCCCTGCCTCCAGTCCTCTTCACTGTTAGTTACACATTTATATTGCCAGTCCTTGACTGAGCCATCATTGTTTGTCAGGACTAAAAGGTTTCCAATAAAATACTAATTAAAATTTTCAGTGACTTATTTTACTGCCCTTGACTCCTTCATGCAGTTTTCTTTTTAAATTATTTTTTATTTATTTTTATTTATTTATTAATTAATTATTTTATTTTATTTTTTTTGCGATACACGGGCCTCTCGCTGTTGTGGCCTCTCCCGTTGCGGAGCACAGGCTCCGGACGCGCAGGCTCAGCGGCCATGGCTCCCGGGCCCAGCTGCTCTGCGGCATGTGGGATCTTCCCAGACCGGGGCACGAACCCATGTCCCCTGCATCGGCAGGCGGACTCTCAACCACTGCGCCACCAGGGAAGCCCCTATCTTTATTTATTTTTAACATCTTTATTGGAGTATAATTGCTTTACAACGGTGTGTTAGTTTCTGCTCTGGAACAAGGTGAATCAGCTATACATGCACATACATCCCCCATATCTCCTCCCCCTTGCTTCACACAGTTTTCAAAGCAGTTATTTCAAACCTTTTCCATACATTTCAAATCTGCCTTCAATTTTGGGTGACTTAGTCTTTTGCTTTTCTCAGGAAATTCAGCATGAACTTGCTTCTCTTCTCCTTTTCTTAAGCATTTCAGTTCCCATAACTATTTCATTATCTTAGGTTTTCTCTAGATCTCATTTATTTATTTATTTATTTATTTTTGGCTGCATTGGGTCTTTGTTGCTGCGTGCAGGCTTTCTCTAGTTGCGGCGAGTGGGGGCTAACTCTTCGTTGCAGAGCACGGGCTCTAGGCGCCCGGGCTTCAGCAGTTGTGGCATGTGGGTTCAGTAGTTGTGGCTCACGGGCTCTAGAGCGCAGGCTCAGTCGTTTTGGCGCACAGGATTAGTTGCTCCGTGGCATGTGGCATCTTCCTGGACCAGGGATTGAACCCGTGTGCCTTGCATTGGCAGACAGATTCTTAACCACTGCACCACCAGGGAAGACCCAAGATCTCATTTATTTTAACAGACATGGTTTTCATTTCTGTTTTTAAAGACACGTTTTGAATGCCTGCTCTTTTGGCATTTGGTAGATGCTGCATAATAACTAACTTTAGAGGGAGCAGTACACTTCACAAGGTGCTTGCATATACATTAATCTCAATTAATCTTTACCCAAGCTTCTCTTCTTTAGTGTTCCAGAAGAAAAACTTCTCTTTTTCTGAAGTCAAACTTTGTGTTTGTTCTCTTGACCTTATTACCTCCCATCTTCTCAGATTATCTCCTTTTCCCCACTAATTTTTTACCTTTTTTTTTTTTTTTTTCTTGTTTTTGGCCGTGGCATATGACTTGTGGGATCTTAGTTCCCCGACCAGGGATGGAGCCCGTGCCCCCTGCAGTGGAAGTGTGAAGGCTTAACCACTTGACCGCCAGGGAAAGTCCCTAGTTTTTGTTCTGTACTAACCTCAGATATCTTCCACCAGGGAACACTTTATATCAGAGGAGGAAGAAAGGATGGGGGACCCTTTATCCAGTTCAAGAATGAGCTTGCATAGAAAGCTGCCAGAATAAATTGGAGCGGCAGAGAAGCTGTGTGCTGTTTTCTCTTCTCCCACTCCAGAGAATACACCAGGTCAAAGGAGGAATTAGAATCAATTAGAGAGATAGACTCTTTCAAAGAGTTGTAGCAGGTTGAGACTGGAAGGGGCTTAATTAATGTGATAGTGTGTGTACACGCACAGCACACAGCTCTACATGTAATGGGTGAGCAACTTATGTAATTATTATTAGTTAATAGCTATTTTCTAATCCTAAACTGTCACTTTATAGATAAGGAGATTGAGACTCAGATGCTCAGGAACCAACAACGATTCCCTTAAGCTACACAAAAAGAGAAATCAGTGAAAAGTCATTTGCTTGGCACCTAAGGCTCTCTGCTTTCTGGTTCCAACTCCGTTTCCATTCCACTTCCTCCCCCACCGTGTCTTGCGTCTCACTCTCTTGTTCGACCCTCTGTTCAGTGCCTCCAGTCACCCACTCTCTGCTGCCATCAGTCCCTGTCAATTCCATGCTTTCCCCCTGTGTGCTTTGCCTGCGGCCCCTCCCACTTCCTCTCTCCCTGTCCAGGTCCTGGCCCATTTTCACAGCTCTGACAACACCTGTGAATTCCTTCCTGACCTGTCTAGTCACATTTCTCTCTTCCTCTTTGAAATTCTTTAGCATGATTCCCAGGACAATATGTGGGTGCTGCAGCTATGCTGGTGGTGGTAGTGGGGAGTAGAATGCTTTAGCTTCCAGTCCCCCATCGCTTTTCTGCAGATGCTTCCTGCCTGTGCCTCAGAGCCGAACCTGCTGGGTAAATATGGAGGAAAGCAGCCCAGGGGCTGTGGGTTGTGTATGTGTGTGTGTGTACGTGTGAGCACACATGCACAGGGCACCCCCATGGGCAGGTGTACCTTTGGGCTCCCAGCGAGAGGAAAACTGTCTTTTCTGCTTGGCAGCTCCCCTGATGAGTCTCTCCTAGCAGAAGTTTTGTGTTGTGTCTGGCATGACCTGTGTAACATTTTGCCAGTCTTTATTACCTTGTAAAAAGACCTTGTAAGGCTTTAAAGTTGGATTCTTCTCATATTAGTATCTGGATTAAAATAGCTAGCGTTAAGAACCCTATTAGTACTGACAACTTCTAAGTATCAAATACTTAACTTCTTTTGGTTAAGACTTTCATTCCCCTTAAGTTTTTGCACTAGGATAAACTTAGGACAACCAAGGAAAAGAGAAAACTGATTCTTTGCAAGAAAGATACTGGTGACAGTGATGTGTACCCATGCTAGCTGGTATCTTTTCAGATAGACAGTTTCTTCCTTCAGGGTCTGAGATATACCAGAGCTTCCCTGGTGACAGTAATGAAGGATCCATCCTCTTGTATTTACCTTTGCTCAAGGTAAATTGTATTTACCTTGTCAATAGAAGATCTAGGTTGTTTTTCTCTACCTTAATATGTTGTGATGGTAACAATCACTGTTAGTGAAGGTTGTATTTATTTATTTAATTCTTACAAAAGTTTCAAAATTGGAATATCTGGGTTCAGATAAAGTATAAACTCTGACTAAAGTTCATAGTATAAGAGACACAAATTATGCTTCTGTTTATCCTTTCACTCTCATAAATTATTTTTACATAAGTTTTTCTATCTGGGTACATATTTTTATATTATACTTTGTACATAATGAACATTTGTGGACAAGTTTTTGAGTGGATGTACATTTTCAATCTCTAGGGTGTACTTCTAGGAGTGGAATTGCTGGATCATGTGGTAATTTGTGTTTAATATTTTGAGGAACTGCCAGACTTTTCCAAGGTGGCTGTACCATTTTACATTCCCACCAGCAGTGTATGAAGGTTCTAGTTTCTCTATGTCCTTGCAACACTTATTATTATGAGAGTGTTTTGGATTATAACTATCCTAGTGGCTATGAAGTGGTATCTCAGTGTGATTTTGATTTGCACTTCCCTGATGGCTAATGACTTAGAGCTTCTTTTGATATGCTTATGGGCCATTAGTATATCTTCTTTGGAGAAATGTCTATTGAGATTCTTTGCCAATTTTATATTGGGTTGGTTTTCTAAAAATTATTTTGTAGGAGTACTTTATATATTCTAGATATAGGGTTTGCAAATATTTTCTTCTGTTCTGTGGGTTGTCTTCTCACTTTCTTGATGGTGTCCTTTGAACCACAAAAGTTTTACATTGTGATATAGTTCAATTTATCTATTTTTTCTTTTATCATTTGTGCTTTTCATGTCAAATATAAGAAATCGTTACCTGATCAGTGGTCATGAAGATTTATGCCTGTGTTTTCTTCTATGAGCTTTATAGTTTTAGCCCTTTAAGCCTTTGATCCATTTTAGTTAATTTTTGTACATGGTGTAAGGTAGGACTCCAACTTTATTCTTTTGCCTGTGGATGTGGAATTGTCTCTTCTTTTCCCCATTGAATTGTCTTGACACCAAATAGATAATAAAAAAACATAGTTTGCTTAGCTTCCTGATTAAAGAGAATGTGACATAATCATTGTAAAAAATGTATGAAACTCAGAAAAGTATTAACAAAAAAGTAAAAATCATCCTGTTAGCCACATTGGGGTCACATGGCATTTTAGTTCAGTATAATTCACCATCTCATGCCCTTTGGCTGGATGTTGATCTGGTTGTTTTGTTTTGTTTTTTGGCTGTGCCGTGTGACATGCGGGATCTTAAGTTCCCCAACCAGAGGATGAACTTGCACCCCCTGCATTGGAAATGGGGAGTCTTAACCACTGGACCACCAGGGAAGTCCCTTGATCTGGTTGTTTTTAATGAGGAGCATGTGTTCTCAACAGGGAGGATACTGCCTTCAAGGGCACAAAAATTGGTTCTCAGAGGGGCTAAAATCTTAGATATAACAATGGTTTGTGGCCCTCCAAAATGCCACAATATATAAGCAGATATTTACATTTCATGGGTGAGGGGAGTGATTAGGGAAGAAAATGTCTTTAAAGGTTCCTTGGGGGGTGCTTCTCCCTCAAATTCATATGTTGAAGTCCTAACCCCTTGTACCTCAGAATGTGACTAATTTGGGGATAGGGCCTTATAGAAGTAATTAAGGTAAAATGAGGTCATTAGGATGGGCCCTAATCCAATATGACTGGTGTCTTTTTAAGAAGAGGACATTAGTACAAAGTTGAGCATAGAGGGAAGACCATGTGAAGATGAAGGGAGAAGGTGGCCATCTACAAGCCAAGGAGGGAGGCCTTAGAAGAAAACCCTGCTGACACTTTGATCTGGGACTTCTAGTCTCTAGAACTGTGAGAGAATAAATTTCTGTTGTTTAAGCCACAGTACTTTGTTATGGCATCCCTAGCAGACTTATAAAGGGGGGTAATCATGACAAAAGGGTTGAGAAACACCAATGTAGAATAACTTACTCTATTTTACGTTCTTTTAAATTCACATCTATTTCTTTCCAGTTCTCATGTTATTAAAAAATTGCAAAATTGTTTTTCAATTTTATAATCTTATTAATAAGTACCATTCACAAAGGAATTTACCCTTCCACACCAATATCTAATTTGAACCTCAGAATTGCTCCATGTGGTGCTTTGGCATTCAGATTCCTATCTTATAGATTCCTGTGGGCATTTATACACGTCGTTCCTGTTGCCTAGAAAGACACTTCCCTGCCTCCCTACGTACCACCTCTTTTCTGTGCTAAACTCTTTCAGGACCTAGCTTTCCCTGACCTGCTAACCTTCTTAGTACTATTTCCCCACCATGGTGCCAACCACCTGAACTGTGTTGCCTGTTTGTTGTCTGTTTCCTTTACCAGATTGGCAGCCCTGTGAATGGGAGCTCTGTCTCTCATCACTGAATTTCCAGCATCCAGCAGAGTGCCAGGATATTTTGTTTATGGATGTATCAGATCTTATAGCTAATAATTTGAACTTAGTTTTTTTAGCATCTAAATTCAGCTCTTTCTCAACGATACCATGCTGCTTCTCTAATAATTCATCTGAATCATTTGTCATAATGGGTGTGGTTTTGTCTCTAAGTACAAAAGAATACTAGTGGGGTCTGCTCTGCATGTACTGTAGGTCCCTTTCATATTCTGCCAGTGTGGCATATATGTGTGCATGCATGTATGTATGTGTGTGTGTACGTGTATAATGGACTCAACTTTGACTTGTTCCCCAGAGGATTTCATGCTACCTACCTCATTGAAAAAGACTCCTAGGGCTTCCCTGGTGGCACAGTGGTTGAGAGTCCGCCTGCCGATGCAGGGGACACGGGTTCATGCCCCGGTCTGGGAGGATCCCGCGTGCCGCAGAGCGGCTGGGCCCGTGAGCCATGGCCGCTGAGCCTGCGCGTCCGGAGTCTATGCTCCGCAACGGGAGAGGCCACAGCAGTGAGAGGCCCGCGTACTGCAAAAAAAAAAAGACTCCTATTAGTCCTTTTATAGTTTCCTAGTACTTCTTATTGGAGATTGTGATACAAACAGATTCCTTCTTCCTTCAGCAGTTGCTTGAGATGGGTATTGGACAATGTTTATGATACAACATGAAGCTAACCAAAGTAAATCCAAATTGTATGTACAACACAATTGTAATTGTTTCATTCCTTCTTTTCATGTACCACCTGCAAGTGGTGGGCTAGGTCCTGGGATATAAAGTTGACTAAGGGATGCCTCTGTTCTCATGGAGCATGCAGTTTGTTCACGACTGGTCATGAAAACAGATGAATTCTGCAGGGTCAGATGAATTCAGCAGGTTTAGTGCTACAGCAGAGATAGAGAGAGGATGCTGTGAGGCCTGACGAGCCCAGCAGATGCTCCTGGAGATATTTTGGGAGGACATCATATATGAGCTGGGTTTGAAAGGAGAGTGGAAATTTGCCACATGAAAAGTGGGAAAGAAATACACAAAGGCACCAACCTATGGAAAGACCTGGTCCAAAGATGAATGTGTATGTGGCAAAAAAACTGAAAAAGAATATCCCTAAATAAATAGTTGGTGTTTTATGGTTGTGGAATTATCAGTAGGTTTCTTTTTCCTTTTTCAGAATTTCCTTTAATATTGTTGCTCTAGTGTTTTCATAACTCAAACTAAAATGAAAGAAAAGCCTGTGATGACTGTATCAGAGCATTAGAGTGAATTACTTTGTCATTCCCAGTATTTGTACTTAATTTAACATCCAGATTAAAACCTAGTATTGCCCATTTGACTAAATTGTTATTAGGTTTTTAAGGAGAAGACACAGAACAGGGTACCATTTGGTTCCTTTTTTGCTAAGCAGACCCCAAGTTTCCTTTTCCCTTGAGATTTCATTGTCTGGCTCTCATCTGGGCCGCCACGATAGGCCTGGAGGGGGGTTATTTGCTGAAGTACATGGGGAAAATGTGTCTTTTAGCCTGGTTGGCAGAGAGAGTTTACCCCGGATGCAATTAATGGAATGCATTCAACCAAGAAGGTGAGACAGCAGGGTGGCTGGGAGGGACCTGGGAGAGTCTGGGTTATTTTAGTTACAAGGGAAGAATCCACAGATGGAACTCTCAGAGGCATAGCAGGTCCAGGGAATGGAGCGAAAAAACTGGGCAGGTGAAGTTGGGCTGTTCAGAAAACGAAGTCTGCAGACACTTGGCTGGTGGTAGAAGGCTCCTTTTATGTGAAGTCCAGCGTGTCTTGCCAGGGCAGGGGAAGCCATTTAAAGGCACCATGCCGGCCCAGTCCCCAGGCGCTGGAGGTTTTCCCAAAACAACTTCAGAGCGAGGCTGAATAGACTTTTCAGTGCACTGTGTATACTGAAGGTTACCATCAACTCTAAAGATCTATATGCAAAGATGTCTCCTTTCTGATTTCATTTTTGGAAGGAAGATTTAAAAAAATATATTTTTAATTACTTCATAGTTGAATCATCACCCTGTTTTGGTTTCTTTTCCCCTCTTCAGAGGAGGTAGGAATAGACATGGCTTATAGGTTAGATGCTTAAGATTTGTTTTTTTTTGTCTAATAATTGTTGATTGCATCTGGGTCCAAACCAAGCTTATTTCTCATGTCCCCCTAATAACCTTTTCTTTTAATCTTCTTTTCCTTAAAATGAAAAAACCGCAACTTTGTGCAATAGCAGATTTGTCTTTTCCCCAGCAACAGAAGGCAAGTGTCAGTTTACCATATGAACAGTTTAATAATCTGAGTGATCAGGACATGAGCGCTAGAAGAGTGAGATGAGAGGGGGTATAGGAGACAGGATAAGGAAAACTGCAACTCAGAAGCACTGTTTTCTAATGGCTTATAATTTGTGTTATTAGCTGAGTATTGAATATTTTAAATTTACTTTTCCAAACGATGTTAAAAGAAATGGTGGCAAAAAGAAAACTGGAAGGAATTCTTTTAAAATAGTAGCATTTGGGCTTCCCTGGTGGCACAGTGGTTGAGAGTGCACCTGCTGATGCAGGGGACACAGGCTCGTGCCCCGGTCCGGGAGGATCCCACGTGCCGCGGAGTGGCTAGACCCGTGAGCCATGGCCGCTGAGCCTGCGCGTCCAGAGCCAGTGCTCCGCAGCGGGAGAGGCCACAGCAGTGAGAGGCCCGTGTACTGCAAAATAAATAAATAAATAAATAAAATAGTAGCATTTGCTGGAAATATGAGCATGGGTTCTGGCCCATAGAATGTTATATTCTTTTTCAGCAATGGCTTAAACAATTCTAAGTTTGATTTCCATAAATCATCTTACACTGTAAGCGACCACATACGCTGGATCAGATATTAAATTGCATCAGATTTTCCCTCGCCTTCAGGACCTGTTGTGGTGTGTGGCTAGAGATCAGATGTCACCTCTGCTTAAGAAGCCCTACATACGTTTTCATTTTATTTATTTATTTATTTATTTATTTACAGTGATGTTACACACACGCATTACTGCATGGGTGATTAAAGAAGTTTTGTTTGTCAGATAATCTCTGATTATAAACTAAAGAGTGGCTCCCACTTTTATGGACCCTCCTTTGAACTGGAATACGCTGTGTTAGCGGGTGGTAGTTTGCCAACTCATTAGTAAGGTCAGTTTTCTAGAAGATATAGTTACAAAATAAAGGCCCCTCTCTCATCAACAGAGAGTTTCAGTGGCAAAGTCAAGGTGACAAGACTTAAAATATTTATTGCTTTTAAAGGCATCCGCCCTTTTGTGACCAGCAAGCAAGGCACCAGACCTTTATTAACGAAGATAAATGATATGTTTAGAGCAGCGATGCCCTTCTGTCTAAAAACAAAATTCCAAAAATGTCTCATTTCTCAAGCTATATTAGATCTGTACACTTATTTTCTCTTGCCCCAATTATCTAGTTACCATAGATCAAATTAAACACCTATGTGACATCTTCTGTTCAAATTCTTTCATATCAACACCACTTTATACTTAGTACTATTTTGCCTAAGACTCACCTGGATGGTGTATGCAGAATGTATCAAGTATAGTTTTATTTTTAATGATCTGAGCACCTGTACAGCATGACTGCCAGAAACTCAAAGATCTTCTTGAGGTAGAATGCTCAGGTAAAAAGGCTAATTAATTTTCTGACCAAAATGTTTTTTGTTTCCTGCCTCTCTTCATTCAACTATAGGAGGTACATATTTAATATTTAAGTTAATTAATATTTGTGGTTGATAATGGTGACATCATGAAAAGTTAAATCATGTATTTATTGAAAGCATCAGTACAAGAGATGTAGCAAGGCACAAAGAGTCAAATAAATGCTCTGAAGTCGTAAAGGAAAATTATCATTTTAGGCTAGAGTGGTAAGGAGCGACTTTGGGCAGACTGTGGGGATTTTTGTTCATTTATTCAGTAAGTGGTCCTGGGAAAACTGGACAGCTACATGTAAAAGAATGAAATTAGAACATTCTCTAACACCATAAACAAAAATAAACTAAAAATGGATTAAAGACCTAAATGTAAGATCGGATACTATAAAACTCCTAGAGGAAAACAAGAGCAGAACACTCTTTGACATAAATTGCAGCAATATTTTTTTGAAGCCGCCTCCCAAAGTAAAGGGAGTAAAAGTACAAATAAACAAATGGGACCTAACTAAACTTAAAAGCTTTTGCACAGCAAAGGAAACCATTGACAAAATGAAAAGACAACCTACTGAATGGGAGAAAATATTTGCAAATGATATGACCCATAGGGGTTAATATCCAACATATATAAATAGCTTATACAACTCAACATCAAAAAAACAAACAACCCGATTAAACTAACACAACATTGTAAATTAACTATACTTCAATAATAAAAAAAAAAAGACCTCACCCCCCAGAAAAACCAAACAACCTGATTAAAAATGGACAGAAGACCTGAAAAGACATTTTTCCAGAAAGGAAATGCAGATGGCGAGCAGGCACATGAAAAGATTCCCAGTATCGCTAATCATCAGGGAAATGCAAATTAAAACCACAAGTTATCACCTCACACCTGTCAGATGGTTATCAGCAAAAAGAACACAAATAACAAATGTTGGCGAGAACGTGGAGTAAAGGGAACACTTGTACATTGTTGGTGGGAATGTAAATTGGTACAGCCACTGTGGAAGACAGTAGGGAAGTTTCTCAAAAAATTAAAAGTAGAACTACCATATGACCCAGCAGTTCCACTCCTGGGCATATATCGGGAAGAAACAAAAACACTAATTCGAAAAGATACATGCACAGCAATGTTCACAGCAGCATTATTTACAATTGCCAAGATATGGAAGCAGCCTAAGTGTACATCAGCAGGTGAATGGATAAAGAAGGTGTGTGTGTGTGTGTGTGTATGTGTGTGTGTGTGTGTACACACACACACACACATACACATACACGCAATGGAATACTACTCAGCCACAAAAAAAGAACAAAATGTTGCCATTTGCAGCAACATGGATGGACTTGGAGGACATTATGCCACGTGAAATAAGTCAGAGGAAGACAAATACCGTATGATATCACTTATGTGTGGGATCTAAAAAATATAACAAGCTAGTGTATATAACAAAAAAGAAGTGAACTCACAGATATAGAGAACAAACTAGTGGTCAAGAATCGTGGAAGGTGGGAAGCACAAACTATTGGGTGTAAGATAGACTCAAGGATTTATTGTACAACACAGGAAATATAGCAATATTTTCTAATAACTGTAAATGGAAAGTAACCTTTAAAAATTGTATAAAAATAGAAAAAGGTTTATTGAGATCTTACTAAGTTCCTGGAATCTCTCTAGGTATTGGGCATACAGCAGAGGACAAGACTTACCAGTTCTCTGCTTTTAAAGTGCTTAGGTTCTGGTGGGAGAACAAGACAGTAAACAAAAAGATCTATTTAACAAGAAATATTTGATAATGGTTTTGCAGAACTTTAATATAGGGTGGTATGATAGAGTACCTTGGGAGATTACGTTAGATTGTTGGTCAACATGGGCTGCTTGGAAGTGATGATGTTTTAACTGAGACTTGAATGACAAGAAGGAAGCAGCCATGTGACATTTGGGCCCTCCAGGCAGAGGGGTAGCCGGTGCCCAGGCCTCAAGGCAGGAAGGAGCTTGGTATGTTTGAGGAACAAGAAGATGAGATCAGGAGGGTTGGTAGGGATCCCAGATCATATGGACCTGTGGGGTTTTTGATAAGTTTGGATGAAATGCTAATTGCAGTGGTAAACAATGGGAGGCCTTAAAGCAGGGCCATGAGCTGGTTTCTGAATTTCATTATGGACACTGTGTGAAGAATGTATTTAAGGAAGGCAAGAGCAGAAGCAGAGGTACTAAATAGGGGGCGACTATAGAAGTCCAAGTGAGGGATTATGGTGTCTTCTACAGGAGGGTGGTAGGGGGCATGGGGTGAAGTGGATAGATTTGGCATGTGTTTTGGGTGTAGAGCCTGCAGCATCTGCTTATGGATTTGAAGTGGGATGTCAGGATGTTATATATTTTATATGTAAAATAGATAAACAACACGGACCTACTGTATAGCATGGGGAACTATACTTAATATGTTGTAATAGCCTATATGGGAAAAGAATATGAAAAAGAATATATATGTAGTTAATAACTGAATCAATTTGCTCTACACCTGAAACTAACACAACATTATAAATCAACTATATGAGAATTTAAAAAAATGAAATGGGATATGAGAAAATTAGAAATCAAAGATGACTTCTAGATTTCTGGCTTAAGCAACTGGGTAAATGATGGCGAACTTTGGAGAAAGGATGGAATTTAGAGAAAAGGAGCCAAGGGTTTCAGGTACAGAGGTAGGAAAAGATAGGGCTTAGGGGGTAGGCTTTTAAGATTTGGTAAAAACCAAAAGATTTTCCCAGTGCTTCCAAGAACAGAGACATCACATTCTATTCAATACATTTGAAAAAAAGAGAAAAAACATTATAAATGTATCGTATTTTCTACATGCTGGCCTGTCAGCAGAAGTGGGATAGGAAGTTTGGGAAAAAGAAAAAAGAGTGGAAAATAGAAACAAGAGCAATAAGCAAGTCAGAGAAAGACACAGAGATGGAGAGATACAGAAAGAACATTTACGGACAAAAGAGACAGACGCTCAAAATTAGAGACACAAAGGACACACATTCCCACTCAGATTCTGCATTCTCCTGCTTTCTGCCTTTAGAGCCAAAGACAGATCTGGAGGCTTGTAAGGAGGTCACAACATTTTTTCTTTCTTGTAATTGACTGTGGAAGTGACACCAGCACACCAACCAAAAGCAAATGAGACCAAATCGTTTTCAAAAGTAGGAAATTGCCTTGATTCCATTCTTTGTTATTAGAAAGGATCTTGTACCCTGAAATGTTTCCAGGATGAAAATGTTTTTTTACGGTTTGTTATTAGCTAAGCAGCAGGTTGAATATGACCTGAAAAATAAATCAGTAGCAATGTACAATTATTCGTTTTGTAAAGAAAAGAGGCTCCCAGAAGGACTTCTTCCTCTTAGTGGAAAAAGTGAGAAATTAACCATCAATTAACAGGTTAAGCTGAGCTGCGGGAATAAACTCATAAACAAATACACAGTAAACACATGCATACATTCCATACCATGCCATACCATACCATACCATACCCTAAACCCACCTACATTTCTTGACGTAATAGTCTCCATTTAGAATAGAAAAACAATTTGAGATTTTTTTTGTTTGATTATTGTAAGTAGGATCTATAGCCATCCTAGACTCACTGTTAATTTTCTTAAAAATTGGATATTGGTTAAAAATGTGTTTACTAGCAATCTGTAAGGACCTACAAATGAATCAATTCAACAAGGAGATAAGAGGAACAGGGATTTTAGATAAATGTGTAATAAGAAGACCAAGAAACATGCTAGGTGTACTGTAAAAGGAGGTATGTTATTGGGACCTCCAGTCTGCTTCACCCCAAAAGACCAGTGAAACTATTACAAATAACAAAAGTAATTGAGAAAGTTTAAAAGCCATGGAACTACATTGGGCTGAAAAGTCAGGAAGTACATTGGGCTGAGGATTTTTCTTTTTATACGTCCCCTTTCCTTCCCTCCAACTTTCCTTTTTCTTTTCTTTTGAATTATTAATATGTTCTTAAGAGACATGAAAGAACACTCAGTTAAGACATTATACTTGGGTTCTGTTATTTATGATGATGTCCTAGTATCTTTTTGAAAAACCTGGACTAGATTTCTAAAATTTACTTTAACATTTGAAAATAATAGTATGAAATCTGCATTTATCTTCTTGTCCCAGATTCTTGCCTTTTAGGTTTTTGTTTTTGTTTTTCGCGGTACACGGGCCTCTCACTGCTGTGGCCTCTCCCGTTGCGGAGCACAGGCTCCGGACGCGCAGGCTCAGCAGCCGTGGCTCACGGGTCCAGCCGCTCCGCGGCATGTGGGATCTTTCCAGACCGGGGCACGAACCCGTGTCCCCTGCATCGGCAGGCGGACTCTCAACCACTGCGCCACCAGGGAAGCCGGCCTTTTAGGTTTTTTATGATGGTGTTCATAATATTGTTATCATCAGGGTCAGCTCTGCCCAGCTCCAGGATGGAATGAGGCCACGGGCACTGAGAAATGTCTGGTGAGATGAATGGGGATGTGTTGTGATTTAGAAAGACAGATACATTATCACCACCCTTTCTTTTTTTTTATTTTTTTTATTTTTAAAAAAATTTTTTTCACCACCCTTTCTTAGTGAATGATATTAAATATCTGCCCCGAGATGAGTTGTTTCTGAATGGCCATTCAGGACAGAGAGGTAAACCGGAAAATAGTCTGGTTAGTATGGAATGATTTATGCAGGGGTCAGTACCATGTGAATTTTCCTTGGCCGTTTCAAGGTGAGTTTGATTATCACACATAACTTCATCAAAAGTTAGGTAAATGAATTACGTAGGAAACAGTTTTAAATATTAGAAGAGAGACATTTTGACTTGGATTACCACTTAAGCCACGTGAAAAATCTCCTGGGGCATAGCCTTCACTGCAGGCAGTGTGATTGTCACATAGCTTCACAGTGTGGCTTTATGCGTGAGTGCTGGTAGGTCTGAGTGGAGTGGTGCTTGGCCAAGAACAAATCCTACTTCCTGACATATCTTTTCTACAAACATTCTTATCCAGGGGACAGAGATTAGATTTCAGGAGGCACCATTAGAGGAAAAGGTGAGTGTAGAAAGGGAGAGTCTGAGGGATGTGTGTTGCCCATCAGTAAATATTTCCCTCCCGTTTCATACCCTCAACCAGAAGTCCTTAAAAAATAGTAGTAGAATCTCTCACGTTTATTTATGTGGCTCTCTCAGAAACCTTAAAGTCTCCCCTTTTTATTTTCAAGTGGGAATTACTGCAAGTCTGTGTCTGGCTGACAGTTCTATCAGCTCTACAGTGCAGTGGTTGGGAGGGTGCCCGGGGCTCGGAGCCAAGGATTCTTGTGGAAGTTCTGCTAAACAGCTGTGTGGCTCCAGGAAAGTCTCTGCCCTGCTGGGCACCAAAGTCTTCATCGTACTCAGGGGACAACCTTTTCCTGTAATGGACCAGAAAGTAAATATTTCAGGCTTCCCAAGCCGCATACGGTCGCCCTTGAGTATTCTACTTTGGTTTTATTTGTTTGTTATAACCCTTAAAAAATAAAAAAACCATTCTTAGCTCCCGGCCCACACATAAGCAGGTTGGGGGCTGACTTTGGCTCCCTTGCCTTAGTTTGCCCACCCCAATCTATTGATATACCAATATATAATAGAAAAGGACAGGGGAAAGTCAAAAGGAGGAGTTTGAACTGCCACTTTCTAGAGGTAAGGCTCTGAGGAACACCAGGTTAGAGAGGAGATTCTGGAGGCAAGGGTTTTTGTTTGCTTGTTTGCTTTTTGTTTTATTTTAAATATTATGTATTTATTCATGATACAGTTTCCGTTTTGTAATTTTCTCTGTTTTAAATTTGATTTCACTCCTAAGTCCTATTCTTCAACTTTACAAGCATATTGCTGTCTACCCTTTGTAGCACTCAGCAGATTTCTTATTGCATACAAATTGCCCAGAGAAGCAAACTAGTTAGAGGAATGGCTTTCTTTGCAGATGGAGATGTGACCTTTCACTTACTAAAAGGAAGCAGCCATTTTATTGCCCCTGGAGGCCTAAGCAAAGAAATAAGTATTAAACAGGCTTGACCCCAGCTGCTCTGAATTTTGGGAGAGAGTGGCTGGGAGGGAGCAGGGGATGGCAATGGGGCTGGGAATGAATGTTAAGAAGTACCCCAGTCCTTACTTTCTTTTTTTTTTTTTTTTTGCGGTATGCGGGCCTCTCACTGTCGTGGCCTCTTCCGTTGCGGAACACAGGCTCCGGAGGCGCAGGCTCAGCAGCCATGGCTCATGGGCCCAGCCGCTCCGCGGCATGTGGGATCTTCCCGGACCGGGGCACGAACCCGTGTTTCCTGCATCGGCAGGCGCACTCTCAACCACTGCGCCACCAGGGAAGCCACCCAGTCCTCCCTTTCTGATAGAGTTGCATCCTGTTGCTCACACTTAACCAACAGTCCAAAGTTCTATTTAAAGAGACCCCTTAGCCCATACTGGGATGTGCTGGCGTTTTGGTTTCCCGGAGGACAAGACCCAGAAGTGGGCGCTCTGGACAGTGTGCCCCAAACTCCCCCGCTTTCCCGCCACCTCTTCCCCCACCCCCAATCCAGTGCCCACTCCTGTTTCCTCCTCTTCTCTGCCCCTCTTATCTGATTTCCGTGGTGGTCAGGAACTGTCCAGCCATATCACTGTCCCAGCAAGGCCCAGTGAGTTTCTTCCAACTTTCTGCGCTGTTGCTGTTGGTGGTACAGTTAGTGAGTTGTCCCAGCCTCCAGTAATGCCGTGGGGTCTGATTATGACCTTGGGGTCTGAATATGACCTTGGGGTTTTGACTCCAGAACCGCTGTGAACACTTTTTTCAGTCAGGCACATTTGAAAAAGAAGCCTGCACTCCACTTTTTCACGTTCTGTTCTCTCCTCCACCTCAGTAATTTGGTAATCATTCCCCCTACTCCACAAAAATGCACTCTGCCTTTTTTTTTTTTTCTTTCGGAAGGATGGTAGTGATTTGGGCATTGATACATAGAATGGATGCCTTTTCAGTCCTTCTCTAACTGAACATGTTTGTCACAGAGACGTTGTTAGCCATTGACGCTTTGAGATGCCTTCTTACCAGGTTTCTTGGATTCTTCTCATGCTTCTCTGCTCCTTTTCCCGTGGTCTCCTCTCTTGGCTCCCATACTGCCCACCACTTGAATGTGGCAGTTTCCCTTCCCCAGGTGCTTTCCAAAACCCTCTTCTCCTACGTGCTTTCTTGAGCTGATTTCGTTCATTCTTGAGGCATTGCTTTGCCAAATGTGCATCTTCGTCCCAGCCTTTCCTCCTAAACCTCACACTCCTTTATCCAGATGCCTTCTTGGACATCACTACTTAGATTTCCCATGGGCATCACAAAATTCAGTCTGTGCAAAACTAACGTCAGGACCTTCTCCTCCAAACCCGAAGCTCTTCTTTTGTTCCCTGTCTCCATTAACCAACTCTCCCAAGCCAGAAGCACGAACATCTTCCTAGACCTCGACATTTCTCCTTTGTCCGTTCCCTTCCCCTTCCAGTCACTTAGTAAGCTCTGCCGATTTTATCCCATCACTGCCTCTCCTCTGTATCCCTCCTTCTCTGCTACCACATCACTAATTCAGGCCCTCATCACCTCTCTCTGCCATCTTTTTCTCTGGTTTTGTCCTCCTTAAATCCATCCTTCCCTCTGTAGCCATATCTAAAATTCACACCTGTTACCATGTCACACTCCTTAAAATTCTTCAGTGGCAACCCATCATCTACAGAATAAAACCCAACTCCTTAGATCTGGCACCTCCACCTCTCCAGACCTGTTTCCTGACATTCTTTGTCCTTTGCTGCCTAGAAATACCACCTTCTCGGAGTTCAGGGAGCTCTATACTCTTTCATGTTTCCATGCTCTTTCTTGTGCTGTTCCTTTTCTTTCTTATAAATTTATTTATTTTATTTATTTATTTTTGGCTGCGTTGGGTTTTGTTGCTGCGCGCAGGCTTTCTCTAGTTGCGGTGAGTGGGGGCTACTCTTCCTCGCGGTATGCATGCTTTTCACTGCGGTGGCTTCTCTTGTTGCGGAGCACGGGCTCTAGGCATGTGGGCTTTGGTAGTTGTGGCGTGCAGGCTCAGTAGTTGTGGCTCTTGGGCTCTAGAGTGCAGGCTTAGTAGTTGTGGCACATGGGCTTAGTTGCTCTGTGGCATGTGGGATCTTCCCGGACCAGGGATTGAATGTGTGTCCCCTGCATTGCAGGCAGATTCTTATCCACTGCACCACAAGAGAAGTCCCAACTGTTCCTTTTCATGGACTTCAGCGCATATTTGATCCCACACATTGTGCATCCCTCTCTTACCACTATTATTGAAGTTATTTGTTGCTATCTATGTCTTACTCATGGACTGTGCACTCTTCCAAGACAGAGGAATCTTGTTTGTTTCTCATTGAATCCAGAGCATCCCTCTCAATTAACACTTATGATAACCCCATGCAGCTGGCATTATTATACCCATTCTGTGGATGAGGAAACTAAGGCTCAAAAGAAGCTAAATAAACATCTTGCTCAATGTCACGTAGCTTTGTAGCAGGAGAGCTGGGATTTAGTTAGTATTTACACATTCTAGTTATGCATCCAGAGTGAAACAAATAACCTGCAGTCGTAAGTTTAAGAAATACTCACTTTACTAGAATTTACCTGTGATTTTTGAGGCAGTAGAAAGAACAGTGGAGTGCGGGGGGTGGGGGAATAGGATGAAGGCAGTCAAAAGGTGCCAACTGCCAGTTATAAGATAAGTACTAGGGAGAGAGTGTACAACGTGATAAATATAACACTGCTGTATGTTATATATGAAAGTTAAGAGAGTAAATCCCAAGAGTTCTCAACATAAGGAAAAAAATACTTTTTTATTTCTGTAATGTTGTATCTATGTGAGGTGATGGATGTTCACTACACTTACTGTGGTGATCGTTTCATGATGTTATGTAAGTCAAATCTTTATGCTGTGCACCTTAGACTTATACAGTGCTGTATGTCAATTATATCTGAATAAAACTGGAAGAAAAAAAAGAACAATGGGTTTGGTATCAAAGGCTTAGTTTGAAGTATTATTTTAGGCATTTCTAGCCAAGCTGATTCATGCCGAGTTACTTCCTCCCCCTGAGCCTTTATTCAAACCATATACAGCATGTGGGAGTGCTTTGTAAGGGTTATGCAAATAGGACTTGTAACTTAGTTTTTCATTTGAGTTTACACATGTGGGTACATCTCAGAGACCAAATTCTGGCAAATTATGTTCGTTTCTTTGCGGTATTAGAGATATTTTCCTTTAGTTTTGAGGATAAAATGAGTTAATACTTAGTATCACCAGTAAAGTACAACATTTAGAATGCCCTACAAAACTCTGGGAGTACAAATGTACATGTCTTGAAGAGTTCATACCTTTGCTCCAAAGTGGGATTTCAAATGCCAGCTAAATTGGGTCGCTTTCTAAGTGAAAGGAGCTTGTATTGCTCCAGACACAGGGCTGCTTATCCTTCCTTTTGTTAAGCTGTAAACACGATGCTTCCCTCTCCCGCACTGCTCTGTTGTTGCTTTTGTTACCTGAGGGTTCACTTTGCAGACTTTTTTTTCCTGTACCCTATCACTTTTCTTGATAGAATGTCTACTGTTAAGTTGCCGCCTTTGGGCACTACTTCCTGTAGGGAGCCTAGCTAGTGTGTACAGGAGTCATTCAGACAAAGTGGTTTTGGTGAGGGTATTATAGGGTTTTATGGTCTGCAACACTGGATTCCCAGTCGAATTGCTGCAGGTGTCTGCTTATAAAGGAGGAGGATTTATTTCATGGGTTGATATCATTAATTTATATAAAAAGTTCTCAATGAGGAGTTTTACCTCTCCTGTATGTCTTCACCTTAAATTTTCCTTTTAAAATAGTTTCATTTATTTAACAGAAGTATATTGAAGGGCATCTACGTGCCAGAAACTACTCCCGGTGAGGGGCTAGAGACCAAGAGGGAGACATATTCTGCCTTCCTTGAGTTTATGGCATAATCTGAAAGGTAAACTTTAAATTAGTAGTTGTACTTAGGTGTGATGAATATAGTGAAAGGGGAAATGCAGGGTTTAGAGGACTGTAAAGGACTGCAGTGGGTTTGTCTACCTGGCACCCCTTTTCTAGGAATCACCTCTTATACCCAACCATCTACATGGTTATTACAAGTTGAACCAATGCTGGGAGTCACAGTTGATTGGTTCAAGGGTGAGCACCTGTCACACTAGGCCAGTAACTATTCTTCCCCTGGAATGTTGGAAGATGGAACAGAGACAGAAAGGCCAAGGAATTTCTGGGTGTCTAAACAGGAATGTGAAAGCATGGGAGCCTTCAGAGTCACCATAAGACCTGGATGAGGGAAGGAAGCCACAGGAAGAGAATGGGAGGAAATGAACCTGATACTCAGAGGTGTGGGTACCAGAGATGGAGAGAAAGTTCTCGCAGTGTTTGGGTTTCTGGTTAGTTCTCCATGAGAATCTTTACAATAAATATCACTTCTTTACTTAAGGTAGTTTGGGTTAAATTTCTGTTGGATGACACCAGGGCAGTCTTTTGTAATACAGACATGTATAGCATGGGGACCTAACTCAAATCAAGGAATCAGGGAAAGCCACTTACAGCATATTTTTACACAGTGTTGTAATTGTTGGTTAGATTCCCAGGATAACCTACACATGACGATCTAACCCATAGTGTAGCTGGAACTGATTACTGTTTCCCCTTTGAATGGATTCATTCATTCATATTGAAGGCCTGCTGTGTCCCAGGGATTATACCAGGACCTGGGAAAGTAAAGTGATTACAATGACCTGGGCCTGGAGGTTTTTACTTGCTCTTTACTAAGCCACTTGCTGACATTGTCCCATGTAGTTATTTCCTCCTAGGTTTTGGTTACATTATGGCTTAAGTAGACTTTGGTGGGCTAGTCTGGGAAACTGACTTCCATATGACATTGTTTCTGTGGTAAATGCCTTTCCTAGTTGGTGGGAAGGAGAATTTCTGCCCTTTCGCTATAACAGTTCATTAATGCAACAAGTATTTTTTGAATACCTTCTGCGTGTCGGGCACTGCTCCAAGCTTTGGCAGCAGTGATGAAAGATATGGAAAAGGCTGTGCTATCACGGAGCTTAAATTTTAGGGTGGGGAGATGGGCAATAAACAGTGAACAAATGAATGACCAGATAATTTAGTTAGTGATATGCGCCATGAAGAAAAGTAAAAGAGGATGTGGTGGAAGAAGGTGGCCAGGGTGGGGTGGAGAGTGACTTTGGGTCAGGAAAGGCACCACTAAAGAGGGAAGTTTTCAGGTGAGAGGCACCTGACCCAGGGAAAGAAGGGAACATGATGCCTCCAGGAACTCGCCCCTCATGCCACCAGCTGTGAGATGGAGAGCACTTGTCAGTCTTGGGCCCTGAGGAGCAGTTTCTTTGCTTGTGGAAATCAGTGGGGTATAGACATGGACTGTCCCAGTACCGTGACCACTAGCCACAAGTGGCTGTTGAGCACTAAACGTGGCTAGTCCAAACCAAAATGTTCCATAAGTGTAAAATATGCACCAGACTTCCAAAGACTTCGAAAGAAAAAAAGACTGTAAACATTGCCAATTTTTTTTTTTTTTTTTTTTTTGTGGTACACGGGCCTCTCACTGTTGTGGCCTCTCCCGTTGTAGAGCACAGGCTCCGGACGCGCAGGCTCCGCGGCATGTGGGATCTTCCCAGACCGGGGCACGAACCCGTGTCCCCTGCCTCGGCAGGCGGACTCTCAACCACTGCGCCACCAGGGAAGCCCTCCAATATTTTTTTATATTGATTACACAATGAATTGATAATATTTTGACATATTGGGTATATAAAATATGTGATTAAAATAAATCTCACTGATATCTGTTTACCTTTCTTAATGAGACTACTAGAAGATTAAAAATTGCATCTGCTCCAAAAATAAATAAATAAATAAAAATTTGCATCTGTGTATAAATGAACTTATTTACAAAACAGAAATAGACCCACAGACAGAGAAAACAAACTTATGGTTACCAAAGGGGAAAGGGGTGGGGGAGGGATAAATTAGGAGGTTGGGATTAACATATACACACTACTATATGTAAAATAGATAACCAACAAGGAACTACTGTATAGCACAGGGAACTCTGCTCAGTATTTTGTAATAACCTATAAGAGAAAAGAATCTGAAAAAGAATATGTGTCTATATATATGTAAACATTGTATATATGTAAAATATGTAAAAATAGATAACCAATATGTTATGTATGTAAAATATATGTAAAATAGATAACTATTTTATCTATTGTAAAATAGTAAATTTTATATGTATGTATAATATGTAAAATAGATAACCAACTATATGTAAAATAGATAACCAACAAGGAACTACTGTATAGCACAGGGAACTCTGCTCAGTATTTTGTAATAACCTATAAGAGAAAAGAATCTGAAAAAGAATATGTGTCTATATATGTGACTGAATCACTGTGCTGTACACCTGAAACTAACACAGCATTGTAAATCAACTATACTTCAATAAAAATATGTAAAATAAAAAAATAAATAAAAAAGAAAGTAGATCCAAATATTTTTTTTAAAAGTGCATCTGTGGCTTGTGTTATGTTTCCGGTGGACAGCACTGGTGTAGATGAATTAGCCAGTGCTTTGGACTCAAGACTGATGGGGGTTTGAGTACTTAAGGATTTTGTTGTAGTTTCTGTGTTTGTTTTACTATGGACAATTTATTTGATTCTCCTCAGTCCTTTTTCATCTATCAAATGGGGCAAATACTACCTTGTGGGGTTGTTTTGAGGGTTAAATCAGCTTTGGTCAAGTGTCTACTGTGTATCAGGCACCGGGAAATCCTGCTAGCCTCTGATTTATAAATGTTGGTTCCTTCCCTCACTTTCTGATATGACATAAGTTAGTCATACCTGCCTGTGGGTATTTGGGAATATGTTTGGAACTCAGAGAGTGACTGTGTTGAGAAATGGCTATGCATGTTCATGACAGTATTTTAATTTGCATTTTTGTCTTATTCTTTTCACGTGAGGTTTCTGAGGTCTTTATCGTATGATGAAAATAATTATTCCCATTTTACAAGTAAAGAGATTACATTATATCCAGAGTGGCCCTCTGGAGTTCCTTTAGGCACATAGAGGCTGGCCTCATGTTTCCTGCGACCAGGCCAACTTCCCTTCCCTTAAAGGCTCTTGTCTTTCTCCACAAGGTAGGTAAGTTCTTCCACTGGAAGCCCTGAATAGGAATTCTGGTGCCAGGTTCCATGCCAAAGCGATGCCTTATCTTCTGAATGTTTTTGATACTCTTGTTCTACACAAGTGACAATATCAGAATCCTGAAGACCTTGTTTATGCTTCAGGAGGGTAGGTAATCAGAGGCCCTTCTGGCCTCATGCCATTTTAGATAGTGGTTGGTTAGAAGAAAATGCTGATGCCTTTCTTTCTTTTTTTTGGCCGAAACACAAAGGTCTTTCCTTCCCTGTCAGTAATGTATGCACCATGGCTGGCAGTTTCTAGGCTTCAGATTGGGATACCCAGTCATGATAATTTGGTTTGAATTAAGGACACCTTGAAATGATATCATTTGCAGGACTGAATTTGGCTCTGTTTTAAGATGGTCACTAGGAGTTGATTGCATAACATGGAAAGGTTTGCTTAAAGTTTAGTTCAAGTAACAGTTATTGAGTTCAATGTTGGAAAAATAGTTTGCTGTTTTATTAAATGTCTGAGAGATTTTAAAATTCCATTTGAAGGAAACTGTTTGAAATGCAGTAAAAGCTGGGTCGGTGTACATATACCTTTTCTTCCAATAATTGCTTGTTCCTTTTGAATCCTTGTGTCACAAAGAGCTTTCTCCTTCTTCCCTAACAAGTCATAATAATGTTTGCGACTCGACTCTGTTGGCTACTGCCATGTTTTAGTTGGAAATGTAGGCATAGGAAAATACGGAAGGAATTTATATAGTGACTTTATGTATATTCGTTTATGTGTATTCCATAACTCGATGCACATTTATCTATATACATTTAACAGAATTATCCACTAGAAATCTTAAAACTTAAATTTCCTGTAATAAAAGAAATATAATTTATTTTGTATACTCACTTATACATCCACCAGAAAAGTGTGAAAGTTACAATTTGTTGGCATCCTTACCACCACTTACTATTAGCAGATAGCTTGATTTTTTTCCCTCATTTCATGAATATAAAATGGTATTTCACAGTTGTTTCAATCTGCATTTTCTGATCAGCAGTATGGCTGAGCATTTTTTCTTAGAATTATTGACCTGTTGAACCTTCTCTCTGTGAATTGCCTCATCATCAGTGTTGTCTATTTTTCAATTCTTTTTTTTTTTTTTTTTTTTTTGTGGTACGCGGGCCTCTCACTGTTGTGGCCTCTCCCGTTGCGTAGCACAGGCTCCGGACACGCAGGCTCAGCGGCCATGGCTCACGGGCCCAGCCGCTCCACGGCATGTGGGATCCTCCCGGACCAGGGCACGAACCCGTGTCCCCTGCATCAGCAGGCGGACTCTCAACCACTGCGCCACCAGGGAAGCCCTTATTTTTCAATTCTTATGGTCTTTTTCTTTCTAGTTTCAAGGAAGTATTTATATATTTTGGATCTTACCTCCATCTGTTGTCTTTTAGCTTTATTTATGCTGTCTTAGGAAGAAGTAAAGCAACTTACCAATTCCCTCCTTTATAATTTGTACTGTTTGTTTCATTTTATTTTATGTTTTGCTTTGTTTTGTGTTTTAATTTTCTTGGCCACACCATGCATCATGTGGGATCTTAGTTCCCCAACCAGGGATTGAACCTGCACCGCTTGCACTGGAAGTGTGGAGTCTTAACCACTGGACTGCCAGGGAAGTCCCTGTTTGTTTCTTTTTAAAGAAATGGCATAAAGTTATATCTGAGTCAAGTAGGATTTCTTAAATAAGACATTAAAATGCATAGGTAATAAAGGAAAAGATTGATAAATTAGACTATATCAAAATTTAAAACATATTATAGTATATAGTTTAAATCATATAATATGTTCATTCATTCTTTCATTCATTCTAAATACTTATTGCCTATAATATGCCAGGAACTCTCCTGGGCTCTGAGGGTATAACTGTGAACAAGAATCCCTGCTCTCCTGCACTGTGGAAGAAACAGATAATAAACTAAAAATCAAGAACATGTAATTTATCAGTACTATTAGTACTGCAGTGGAGAAATATCAATGACTTCCATAGAGAAAAATTAGGGAAAAGGAATAGGGAGTGTTACAGTTATAAGTAGAATTATTAGGGAGGCCTCAGTCAGGAGGTGGCATCTGAGCAAAGACCTGAAGAAATTGAGATGGTAGCGTGTGGTTATAATGGGAAAGAATGAACCAAGCTGAGGACAGAGCATGTGGAAAGGCTCTGAGGTGGGAGTGTGCCTGGCTTGTTCAGGGAACAAGATCATGTGGGTGGAATGGAGTAAGTTGGGGGAAGAGTAGTGGGAGATGAAGTAGCCTGATACCCTCATGCCTGATACCTTGTAGGTCATTGCAGAAGCTTTGGCTTTTACCTCAGAGGGGTGGAAAGTCATTGGAGGGTTCTGACAGAGGGGGATAGAACCTGACTTATCAGGGTCACTCTGACATCTGTGTGGAGAGTAACAGTGAGGGGTCAGGGAGACCAGGTGAGAGGCTCTTGTTCATCCATTGGAGGTGTCATGGTGTTAGCTATGGAGTAGTGAGAAATGGTCAGATTTGAAATATGTCTTTGTATCTTTCATATTTTTCAGAGGTAGAACCAATAGGATTTGATGATGCATTGGATGTGGGAGGTGAGAGAGAGGAGTCAGGGGTGACACCAGAGTTTTTTCATCTGAGCCATTGGAAGGGTGGAGTTGCTATTGATTGAGATGAGGAAGGTTGTAGAAGGAGCACGTTTGGAGGGGAAGACCAGAGGCTCAGTTTTGGACAAAGTAAGTTGAGATGTGTATTAGACGTTCAAGTAGAGATGTAGAAGAGACAGAGGGCTACATGAGGCTTGCGTTCAGGGGAGAGATCTGGGTGGAAGTACACATTTGGGAAGCATCAGTCCATAACTGGTATTTAAAGCTGTGAGGCTGGATGAAGTAACCCAAAGAGTGAGTATAAATTACAAAAGCAATAGGTTCAAGGACTGAGCCCTCAAGTACTTTAATGTTTAAAGGCTTGCGATAAGAGGGGGACTCAACTGAGAAAGCCTCTGGTGAGCCAGTGATGATGAAGTTCTGAAGAAGACAGTGTTTCAGGAAAGCAGGAAACGACCCACCATCTCCAATGCTGCTGAGAAGTCAAGGATGATGAGGACTGTGAACTGACCATCGGATTTAATGGTATGAAGATCATTGGTGGCACAGACAGGAGCAGCTCAGTGGAATGTTGGTGGCGACAAATTGATTAGAATAGGTTTAAGGGATAAAAGGAGTTGAATTGAAGACGGCAAATAGAGACAACTTTTTGAGGTTACTGTCATGTGGAACAGAGAAATGGAACCAAAGCTATAAAGGAAAACAAGAGTCAAGAAAGTTATTTTTTTTAAGATGGGAAATATAGTATGTTTCTGTGCTCCCATATGTGCCAGTGGATGTCCAAGTAGAGTGGGAAAATTAATGATGTAGGAGAAGGGGGAGAATTGCTGGATGTTTCCCCTTGAGTGGATGAGAGTGAATGGGGTCTAGTGCACAAAGTGGAGGGGTTGGTCTTAGGGAAATGGACATGTGATCCATAGTAATAGGAGGGAAGAGAGAATATCATAAGTGGGCCCAGCTACAGGCAGGTAAGTAGATTCAGTGCTGAGAGCTTGTGGAAGTTCTCTTCTGGTTGCCTCTATTCCACCAGATGAGAGTGAGGGTGAGGGGAGCCCCTGATGGATGTTGGAGGAAAGGGGAAAGGTATGGAATGGTTGTCCATGACAGTGGAAGAATGGATGGTATGGTACTATATTAGGATTGCCTGACCACGCTAAGGGCTCCGCTGCTTGAGGTTCATGACCATGAATTGAAAATTTGACCTGTCATTCTAGTTGACTGTATTTTTCTAGCCATGTTCAAAAACACTGGCACAGTTGTGGAAGACCTAAGGATTGGGTTTCGCTGGGTTTGGTGTTTTGACGTGTGAATAGGATGAAATGAGAAGAGGAGCGAGCGAGGTAAAGGTGTGTGCAGGGTAGTGATGGTTATGATAGACCACGGATTGAAACTGGCTTAGATGAAATCTGAGGACAAGAAAACAGTGAATGATGGTGAAAAAGGTATGGGATCAACGACTTGCGAGTACAGAGGGGTCAAGAAATTTTTAGAGATGTTTGGAGTAAAAAAAGGAAGTGATAGAGAATTGGATGGAGGGGTTGTTGTTATTGATCGTTTTAGAGAAGTGGCATTTTCATTTTTTATCTGATTTTTAGTTGGCAGTTACTTAAAACTATTATCTCTTTGACCTACTCTCCCCTTAGTTGTTAACATTCTATAAACCAACGCTTAAATTTCTCCAAAAGAACCCTAAAATGAAAAAAAATTCAAAAAAAAGAACTAAAATGAAAACATTTATATGTATGTTTAGTTTTCAAAAAAAGAAGTTTTTAAAGCCCTAAGTGCTTTGCTGTTTTTTTACTGCTTCTTTAAAATACTTTCAAAACGCTCTTTGGCAAATCCAGTGAATTTAGACTTTCTGGTTTGAAATTCTGGTGCTTTAAGCTAGCTTTGCACATTTACTTGACAAATGTTTTACTGCAGCATATGTAGAGTAAAGTTTCTTTGAAATTGTAGTAAAATTTTCTGGCATTTAAAGCATAATGTGAAAAACAGTAAGGACTTAAGGTTTTCTGGTAGAGCAGTGTGATAGATTTTGCTATGGACAGGTTGCAAAATCTGCCTTGATTTTTCATATTTTCATATATGAAACTTGGAAAAACGTTTGAAGTTTTTCGTTTTCACATATGATTGGCATAAGTTCAATGTTAACTGTTTATGTATGCATATACTTATACTGCTTTGGTAACAATGTAAGTAAATATTATTATGGTTTTGGGAAATTCTACAAAGTGTGATCAACTTTAAAAAACATTAATTACTGAGGCTTATTCTGACCCACCCTTTAAGAATAATTTTAGTTGTCACAGATTTAGAGCACTGTTGCTTCATTTTTAATAAAACTGATATAGTTAACACTTCTTCCACTTAATAATAATGAGAACTTAAGGTGTCAACAGGATAATTCCCAGGGGCCAACAGCTTGTCTCCCAAGAGACCTCCACATTTAAACTTGATGCTGCCACCATTAGCTATTCTTTATCAAGGTAAACAGCATGAACTCTCTGCTGAATTTCTGCCCTGTTAATTACATGAGAAACAGTGATCGTATAGATTCGGTGACCATTCATTGAGGCACAGGTTGCTGTTTAGTTTCACTTGAAGGTATAGGTAACCTTGGGCCTCTATCTGAATCATCAAAGTCTCTTTTGAGAATTTAGACCTTCATCTTTCACGAGAAGACTTTGGGTCTGCTGGATTTGTATCTGTCTGCTAGTGACTACCTTATTCAAGTCCCATTTCTAGGACCAGGATCTGACATTAGTATTTGATATTCTCTGTTTCCTCTGGCTCCTTTGTTGTTCCAAATGAAGTTGGATCTTCTAAGTACCTGCTCTCTGGGGACATGCTTTGATGATGTACTCACCTGTCTTTGGTGTAAGGTATGTCTTGGCTAAAACCACAGTTTCCCCAAGTGAAATATAGACAATGTCTGTGGCTTAAGGAACAGTGTCCTTCAGCTGCCCACACTGGCCATTTAAGGTTTTGGCATATTGACTGCTCCAGAATAGCCAGTTTCCATGACTCCCAGTGTCCTTTGATGGTTTTGCCCTAATGAGACCTGGCTCTCTTTCCTATGATTACAGGCTCAAGAAAGGAGGCTCTGTGTGGGTTAGCAGACATTGAGACTTCTGCCAAGCCAACAGAGTTCAGTTTGTCACTCAGTGGGCTAAATTAAGTGAGCAGCATGCTGGAAGTGGGACAAACTGGCCAATTATACATCATATAATGCCGTATGTGTTGCTGTGGACTAACTCTGAAATGACCATGTCTCTCCATTAGCAGAGTCTAGTGAAATGATATGCTGGAGAAATTATATATATATAGATATATACATATGACATATATATATATATATATATACACACACACACATATATATGTATAATGACATATATGGCACATATATAAATGTGTGTGTGTGTATATATATATATATATATATATATATATATATATATATATGTCATTTTTGGCACCAGACGTTAGTTCTTGGAAACCAGTTGTGTGTTTCTCCAACCAAATTATTTCTAGAAAATGAATGAGTTTTTCTTAAAAGAAAAGACACAGTGGGACTTCCCTGGTGGTCCAGTGGGCAAGACTCCATGCTCTCAATGCAGGGGGCCCGGGTTCAATCCCTGGTTGGGGAACTACCACATGCATGCTGCAACTAAGATAAACGTGTGACATTTTAGTGACAGGAAGTAAACAGTTATAGAATTAGAGTAGCTAACAAATTTAAATTAGTGGTAAGTTAGTAAGTTTTTGCTACTTCTTCCCACAAACCTATCAGTAGGAAGATTTAGGGCTTTCCTATTGTTATGGGTTGAATTATGTCCCCCACCAAAATTCATATGGTGAAGTCCTAACCCCTAATATTTCAGAATGTGACTATTTGGAGATAAAGTCTTTACCAAGGTTATTAAGTTAAAATGAGGGTGGGCCCTAATCCAGTATGATTGGTTTCCTTATAAGAAGAGCGAAGTTGGACACAGATACACACAGAGGGAAGACCATGTGAAGACATGGGGAAAAGGCAGCCATCTACAAGCCAAGGGGAGAGAGAGCTTCAGAAGCAACCAACCCTGCCTTGATCATGGACTTCCAGCCTCCAAAACTGTGAGAAAATAAATTTCCGTTATTTAAGCCACCCAGTCTGTGGTACCCTGTTATAGCAGCCTTAGCACACTAATACACATATCAGGTGTGAGCAAGAGAATAAAAACATATGATTTTATAGATAAAAAGCTAAATGCAAGTTTTAAAACCTTAATTTAAATTACAAATGATCTGAGTGGGGAAAATCAGGGCTTAGCCTCTCTGTTGCCAGTGCCAGAGCCCCAGCTAATATGGGGCTTGTGGAGGTGGAGTATAGTAGAAAACCATGAGATTTTAGGTCTGGAAAGGAAGGACCTTAGGCCTCCTCTGTTGCAACCTCCTGATTTACAGACGAGGGAACTACCACCTGGAGTGCTTAGAGGATTGATTCAGGGGAGCAGTATTACGTATGGGCACCTCCATGCCCAGGTCTCTCACTTTCTGGCTCAAAGCCGAGCCCAACTCCTTTTCTTCTCAAGGCTGTATCTGTATATACGTAATCAAGTTCTACTGTTTTGACACATTTGATTTAGAAAAGCAACCTGTTTTTCTTCCTCCCTTCCTCCCATCCTTTCTGTTGTTGTTGTTAAGAATACTTTCTATATACAAAAAGGCGTAAAGGTAACATAATAATTACCTTGTGTATCCACCGCTCCCTTGAAGCAGTTAAAATATTACAAACTGGGTTAGAGCCCTCCCCGGTCATATTTCCCTCCCTTCCCCAGAGGTGACTAGTTTTACCATGTATCCTTGTACTTTTACCAAAAATGACTATATTACTAAACAACATATAGCATCATTGTGTATGTCTTTTTTTTTTTTTTTTTTTTTTATGCGGTACGTGGGCCTCTCACTGTCGTGGCCTGTCCCGTTGCGGAGCACAGGCTCAGTGGCCACGGCTCACGGGCCCAGCCGCTCCGCGGCATGTGGGATCTTCCCGGACTGGGGCACGAACCCGCGTCCCCCGCATCGGCAGGCGGACTCCCAACCACTGCGCCACCAGGGAAGCCCTTATGTCTTAAACATTATGTAAAGATATCATGTTAAATGTATACTTCTCGATTTGTTTTTATTCCACTCAGTTTTGTCTATGAGATTTATCCTTGTTGCTGTATACATTGCTCCATCTCATTCATTTCCACTGCAGTAGAGTTTTCCCTTTTATGAGTATACTACATTCTCTATTCTCTTGCTAATATTTAGGCTGTTTCTGCTTTCTTCAGGAATGATGCTGCTGTAACTATTTTTGTATATATTTCCTTGTGCATAAACTTTCCATGTGTGAAAGTTTATTTAGGGCAGGTATCTGTGGGTGGAACTGCTAAGTCATGGGTTGTGTCTTTTCAAGATACCGCCCAATCGTTCTGCGAAGTGGTTGTACCTATTTATACTCCTGCTTAATAGTGTAGGTTCCCGTTGTTTCACATCCTTGCTGGCAGTGATTTTTGTGCCAATCGAATGCATTTTAATTTCTCTAGTTATGTATGAATATTATCATCTCTTCCACGTTTATTGGCCACTCGAGTTTTTAAAAGTATATCTTTTTTTTTTTTTTTGTCCTTTTTCCAATCAGAGTCCCAGGGCCAGAATGGACTAAGTGGTCCAGTGCCCACCTCCTCATTAAAAAAAGGCAGAAACAAAGGGATATACTAGAGGAATGTAGTGACTAGTTCTTTGCCCCCAAACAGACAAAAACTCCCAGTCGACTGTTCTTTCTGTTATGCCAAGTAGCCCCATCATGTGTTTGGATGAATGACCTTTTTGGTGTTGTTGCGAATAGGGTCCAGGGCTAAACTGACCTATCGGGAGAGTTTAATTGGTGACTGTGGGCGGATTACGTACGGGATTTTGTTGTATCTGAATTTTCTGCAAACCTGAGTCATCACCTCCTTGTCGAAAACCCTTCTGGTTTCCCACTGCTTGCTTGCGAGTCAGAGCTGCTCAGCTCAGTCTGCTGGATGGGGCCCCTACTGCCTCTTCCAGCTCTCCTGTATCCCTCACTGTCTTTCTTCTGGCCATAAGGCTTGCTTTTGGCTTCACACTTGCCCAGCCAGCCCTCTTCCTCAGCAGGGCCCTAGGTTCTCTCTGCTTGTAGCTCTCAGCTCTGGCCGTCACTTCCTCAGGGAAGCCTTCCTGAGCTTTCCTACTAGACCACATCCCTCCTTTATGCTCTCCAGGCCTTGTACCTTTCACAGCACTCAGCACAGCTGCAGATTTACATTTACGTGTATGATTGTTTATGAAGGTCTCTTTCCCCATCTGTCCTTGAGTCTCATGAAGTCAGGGCCTGCATCTGTTTCTATCCCCAGCTTTTAGCAGTGTGCCTGACAGATGGTTGGAACTCAATAACTATTTGCGGAATAAGTGAATGAATAAATGTTCAGAGTCCTTAAGAAGTTCATCTTACCTAACTCCCTGGAGGCAGAACTGTATCTAATTGGACTCCCCCATTTCCTTCTCAGCCTAACCCTACGCCACCTAACCCTATTCTTCCGGAAGAGAGCAAAACCAGATGGACTGTATTAAAGATTTACCCTCAGAGCTTAAAGGATATGGCAAGAGGATAGGCAGAAAAGGAGAAAAAGGAAAGAAACCAAATTGGTCCTTGGGCAAAGGAGCGCTAGATCAGTAGGTACCTAATCAGGCAGCCCCTAGGGTGGGCCATTTGAGCTCCTTTTGAGGGTTTCCAGTACAGCTGGTTGGCTGGCTAAACTCCAAACCCAAGAGGGTCTGGACCGTGGTAGGATGGGTCACTTCTACTCTAGAAGCCCTTATTATTAACTTAGAGGGGGAAACCTCTGAGTAGATCTTAGCTGGGCCTTTCCTTCCAAGATTCTGGTTTGAAGAACTCAAAATGAGTGTACAGTGTAAGAGTAAGAAGCCGTTTTGTGTTCCCTTCCTCCCAAATGATTACTTTTACTTGCACAAGATGAAAATGGCTTCTATATATGATTAATCATTTCATTACATTAATTCTTAAAGAATAATGGAACTCCTGGCAAAGTCCAAGTGGTGAGATTCTACATCCAAGTAGAAAGCTTACTTTTATTATTAGATTTTCTATTCTTTGTCTTTTGTAAACTCAGCATTGCCTAAGATAGAAGAAGAGAGGAGACATCTCTACCTTTTTGTAGGCATGTCCATAATTCTATTAAAAGCATTAAATAGCTATAATTCTTCTATGTTATTCCTAACTCATTATCAAAAGAAAGAAATTCTCTTAGCATTGTTCACTTAGCAGTTGGTAGCAAACACATGTTTTTAAGATGGATGATAACGAATTGTCTTATTTTCTATTTAGCTCTGGTATCTATTTCTTAGGCAAGGAGTTAAGAACTTTTGCAAGTCTTCACTTTGCTCACAGCCTTGGGAACTCAGGGTTCTCAGTGGAACACATTCTTTGAGCTCTGTGTTTTCATTAAAAGCAAAGAGCAACTAAGATGTTGCAAGAATGCAGAGTAAGAACATCAAAGCTAATTAAATAAAACTACCTGCCGCCAAGTAATGTCTTTTGCTACAGAATAGAAGATATTTGCCTGTAGTATATCACTGATCTTTCAAAGGACTCTTTAAGGTAGTTATTATGAATATCCAGTTATTTTGATTTTTGACAAAGTAAAAATAACTGGAGCAGTGAGCTTGAGTTGCTTCATGTGTTAGGAGCAAAGTGCACACTTAAATCTGTTCTCATTTCTAATAAAATAATAGGACCTACTAATCTGTCATTAAAGGACCTACCTGATACGCTTGTGTGTCAAATGGGTAATATAAATGAGTTTATAGATTTAGAGCTTGCCTCCCACATAATAAGCTCTATATTAAGTGTTGGTTATTAATTATTTATAGTTATTACTGTTATCTGATGCCTTTCACGATAACAAACCTAGGTTGTCTTTTTTCAGTGATGAGACAGCATCCTTTCCAACCATTAATGCCTTTGTTTTCTGTCAAAATTTATTGAGTCTGAACATTAGCTAGAATACGATTCTAAATGTGGAATGTCTGTGATGTTTGTTGGACATATATTACATCTAATCCTACTCTCTTCTTTCCACTCCTGAAACTCTGCAAATCCATCCCCGGAAAATCTAATTCTTTCTTCCTGAGCTTTGGGCTAGTGCCTCCAAGTAATCCTTGTGACATCTGACTTCCTTCAGAATCTTTTTTCCATCCCCAAGCTCTTGTCCTCATTAAAACCTGCTTTCTGGAAAGTTTCTGGGTGTATGTGGAAGTTATTATATTAGAGCTTGGTCTCTCTTCAAGGACTTTCAGGCCAGGCTGAAATGGTACGTAGGGCGTTTTTCTCAGCAGCATCCTTTCTGATCTCCCAGTTGGGGGCCTGGATGCAGAGTCAGGCTGTCCCTGCAAGTCTGGGCTTCTTGTCTTTTTAAAGCTGTTTATAATCTCATTTGTCCCCAGGCCACACATCTTTAAGCCAAACCCTTTCTGTCCTTTAGACTTCTGCAGAAGTCAGGAAAGGCCCGTGGGATCCTCAGAATTATAAACTGTAAACAGCCAAAAGCACAGTGAGAGGAGACATGAAGAGTCCCAAGAGTGGATCCTACTCTACAGCATTATAAAAACGAAACCCCGAAGACTGCTTGTGTTTAAAAACACTCATCCTTATCGAAGGGGATCTGTACTTGTCTTGACTTTCTGACACTGTCGATCTGAATAGTATATTTGGAAAGTTCCTAGTCTGGCAAGATTGATTTATTCCAGTCTGCAAACCTTTTCAGTGTTAGCTGTGTGGAAGTTTTCTCAGCAGCCATAAGAAAGCTGTTCTCTAGTCAGAGCAGGTCACATAGTTCCCTAAAGCAAATAGCAGTCTGGCTTATCTGAGTGCAGTAAGGGAAATCATTATTCTTTTTTCCTCTTTTTTCTTGGTTCCTCTGTAGTAGCTTGGTCTTTAATAATCAGATATCATTTGGGTTGTACAAGAACCTGAGAATATTTAATGAACACCATTGAACTGTGATGGTTGTCCTTGTGGAAAAGCACAAATAATATATCTACTAGAAAAGCACAAGGCATATGTAAGGCCAAGCTCTGTTTCTGCACTAAGGCTGTGCAACTTAAGATAATAGTGCCATGGGTGGCACCGGAGGTCATTGGTGGAACTTGCCAACCATGTATGTGAACTTCTAATGGAGGCTGCGGACATAATATTTGAAAAGCATTAGTGGCTAAATGGCCTGGGATCATATCCTGGACTGACCACTTACTGTCTGACGTTGGACAGGTTATTACCCTCTTATTGCCTCCATTTTTCCCTCTGTATAATGAGGGCAGTGATAGTACCCACCTTAAAGGGCTGTTGCTGTGTTCATAATGCACTTTGAACAGTGGCACATATGTACTTAGTAAATTTTAGCTAGTATTATTATTCCTTTCCTTCTCTCTTCTTGTTTCTAACCTGACACTTCTTTTCATCTCTTCTTTCCCTCTTTTCAGTTTTCCAACTTGTCATGTCTTTAGTTTTTGACCTCCCCAGGGACCGCCAGCCCTTGGCAGTCCCTTTGGTCTATTCAGGGACACCTCTTGTAGTGGAAAGAGATGTCCTTTTCATTTATGGAGTTTCCAAATTAGAGCTTCGTCTTCAGATCATTGAACCCAGACATTCATTCTACCTTAGAGAAGGTGAACACAACTGCTGTCCTAGCTGAGATGGGCGTTTACTGCTGGGAGGCAAGACAAAAATGGGTTGATTGAGCTGGAGAAGACATTATGGGTCACAGAGCTGACATACTGTATGTGAATCCTTTTCTCCTTCGGGAGGTACCTATATATATATATATATATTTTTTTTTTTTTTTTTTTTTTTTTTTTTTTTTGCGGTACACGGGCCTCTCACTGCTGTGGGCTCTCCCACTGTGGAGCAACAGGCTCCGGACGCGCAGGCTCAGCGGCCATGGCTCACGGGCGCAGCCGCTCCACGGCATGTGGGATCCTCCCGGACCGGGGCACAAACCCACGTCCCCTGCACCGGCAGGCGGACTCCCAACCACCACGCCACCAGGGAAGCCCGGAGGTACCTATATTTTTGTCCAAGTTAGGATTCAAACATTAGACCATTGCTAGCTACTTGCCAAATTTTTAGCCCTATTTAACAAAAGGGACCATAACATAAACATAAACACTATGTTTGTAGATCCCCAGACTATGTTAGATCTAAGGATGCTGGGAGTCCTCTTTCCCTGGACAACTACTTATTTTTGAAGTTTTCAGAAGGAAAAGAGCCCTTTTCTGTTTTCGATGGAGTACAGGAAAAACAGTAACAAGTTAACCCAGAGCACTTACTTTTGGTTAAAATGGATTAGTTAGGTGCTTGCCTGCCTGCTACCTTTTCCCAATTACAAAGGAGAAATTATTGTGTTTACAGTTGAGAAACATGGCGGGCACCACCTTAACTAAGTGATCAAGATTAACACCACCAAAAATACAATGTATTTTTGTATCAGGCAAGTATCCCTGATACAATGCCCTTTGAAGGATGCAACATCACTTCTCTGGTGTTTTTACCAAAAATGCATAACCTCGGGGCTTCCCTGGTGGCGCAGTGGTTGGGAGTCCGCCTGCCGATGCAGGAGACACGGGTTCGTGCCCCGGTCCGGGAGGATCCCACATGCCGCGGAGCGGCTGGACCCGTGAGCCGTGGCCGCTGGGCCTGCGTGTCCGGAGCCTGTGCTCCGCAACGGGAGAGGCCACAACAGTGAGAGGCCCGCATACCGCAAAAAAAAAAAAAAAAAAAAAAAAAAAATGCATAACCTCAATCCAATCATGAGGAAATATCAGACAAACTCAAATTGAGAGATTATACAAAATACTATTAACTGACTAGTACTCATCCCAGGTGTCAAGGTTATGAAAGATAAGGAAAGACTAAGGACCTGTCACAGATTAGAGGAGATTAAGGAGGCGTAACAACTAAATACAATGTGGGATCCTGGATTGGATCCTGGAACAGAAAAGGGTCATTAGGGGAAAGACTGGTGAAATTTGAATAAGCTTAGAAGTTTAGTTAATTGTATTATTCCAATGTTAATTTTATGGTTTTGCTAGTTTTAAGGTGGGTGTGTACATTGTTGACATTAGGGAAAGCTGAGTGAAAGGTATGTATAAACTCTGTAAACTTTTTCAACTTTTATTTAAATTTAAAATTATTTCAAAATTAAATATGAAAAAGATGAAATTAAAATGCCACAGGTAAATTTAAAAATATAATAAAAAGATTTGGAAGATAAAGTTGAAGAAAACTCCCAGAAAGTAGAGAAAAAAGACAAAAGAGATAGAAAATAGAAGAAAATTAGAGTATCAGTACTGGAGGCCCAACATCCCAATCACAGGGAATCCACAAAGAAGGAGAAATGGAAGGGAGAATATCATCATGGGAATATTTCAGGACAATTTCCTGGAGGACATGAGTTTCCATACTGAGAAGGCCCATTGAGCACTCAGCATAATAGTTGCCAGTGACCTACTCTGCATACTGTTGTGACATTGCAAAATATTGGGGATAAAGAGAAGGTCTTAAAAGCTTTCAGAGAAAAGAGAGAACACATGATACATACCCAAAGGTAAGAATCAAAATGGCATCAGACTTCTCAACGGCACTGTTGAAACACATGGACATAATAAGGCAGTGGAAAGTATACAGTAAGAATATGAAGCAAATGCCTTCAAAATTCAGTGAAGTACTTTCACCCTAGGATGCTGTCTTTTGGTCAACAGTAAATGAGGGTGGAATAAATACATTTTCAGATATTCAGGGTCTCAAAAATTTTACTTCCCAGAAAGTTACTAGAAGATAGGCTTTGGAGAAGTAAGGGTGTCAGAAAAAATAGAAAAACATGAAAAGCAAGAAATAATAGATTCAACATAAAAGTGAGGCAAAGGGAATCTTCAGGATGACAATGAAGGAAAATCTCGAGATGACAGCTTTTGGGAGGCCTTGAGAGCCTCCCAAAGTAGTCCAAATTTGAGCAGGTCAGAAATATTCAGGGGCCGTGTCTCCAAGAAGATGAAATTGATGTAAATCTTGATTTAACCCATTAAGAGAAGACTTAAACAGTTTGTGGAGCATTTTCAAAAATAATTGGTGTTAAATATATAAAGAAAACTAAAAGATAAGACAATCATTGAGGGTGGGGTTAGGAATAGGAGGTTTTCAAGAAGAGAAGAATAATCATTAGTGTACCATTTGGCTCAGCTGTAAGTAGTGTTTACATGGTAATAACATAGACATTGAATAAAGAACCATTCAAAATGGTTGGGAGGATGGGAAGTAGGGGTGTGTGTGGATGTGGATTGGGAGGAGGGTTGGTTTCCGTAATGGGGAAGCAAAAGATAATAAACTTTCATAGCTAAAAAACCAAGAGTATAAACATTGCATTTGAAGATATGGAGATCAGTGCTAAAAGAAAGAACTAAAAAACTTGAATGTGGTTGCCTCTGGGAAGTGGGAAAAATGGGATGGGAAGACACTGCTTGTGTAATAGGCCATACAGAACGATTTGATTCTGTAAACTAACTGTGTGTGTAACTTTGGAGTCAAGGAAGCATAAATATACAAAAGGAAAACAAGTGAATAAAAGTGGAAACTAACCCTCCAGGTGTAAGTTATTCAAAAAGTTTAAAATATTTAATTTGCCCTAAGAAGTGAATTTTTATAGTTCTGAATGGCAACCTTAAGAGGGATAAAAAGCAGCTGAAGGATTTATAGTTAGAGGAGGCACTGACTTTGTGTACATGACAATTTGCCAATTGTCCTGCTTACCTAAACCTTCTTGAAAACCTTTTGTTTTCTTTCAGGAAAAAAGACACTTACGGGCTAACATTGCACCTAAACCATATTGCTTGAAATCTATGTTTAACACAGTCCTTACTCTCCCTCACCCCCATTTCTTCTTGCTGGCTGGGGATCAGGCATGGTGTTTATTTGTATTGTCACTGGTTTTTTAGGTTAGTTTCAGTCTTAGTAATTAGGCACAATTAATTTTTGGTTTGAAAATAATGGCCACTGTGAGTAAAGGTGTTGGATCTAATACCAAAAAAAAAGAAAAGAAAAGAAAACAATAGATAGACTTAAGTGGATCTATCTGTCTGTCTGTTCAGAGTCTTGTTGTAATGTTGAAACTACTGTATTGAGGTCACTGTGATCTTAATGTGGACTTGGCTCCAATAGGTTGATTCGATTAGCTAAGTTGCTGTATTAATAAAAATCCTTGTTTCTAGTATGCATTGTTTAAAATTTTTATTTTATTTTATTTTATTTTTATTTTTTTTTAAATTTTTATTTTTATCTTTTTAATTTGACAACATTTACTGCCTTACTTTTCTGGTTAGTCAACTGTCTGTTGTTCTAGGATGTGATGATTAATAAAAATATCAGTTATCTTTGATTGTTGATCTTTTCAAAGTGCTAAAATAGAAGTCATTTGATACCCACAATGGCACCAGTTTAACTGACAGATGCAAAAAAAGTGTGATGTGAGATGATAGGCACTAAGTCTTTTTCCTAGTTTGCAAAAAGCTATTTGGAGATTTAATTGAAAAAATGAAGTTCTTTTCCATGGGACATTTTTAGCGATCGTAGAAGGGTTTCACTGGAGGCCACGGGAAGATATTTCTCCACATTATTCCATTTACAAACAATCCTGTTCAGTGCATTTTTAGAGGAGAAATGAAGACAATTGAATAAAGTTTGCTAGTTTTTATTGCCTGTGACACTTTGAAAGGCATGTGAATCCCTTCTGCCTCATCTTGGTTCCCTCCCAGTGCCCTGGTGACACCTATCGCAGCATTTATCTCATGATATTGTACAGACCTGTTATCTCTTTACTTCTTGCACCAGACTATAAGCCTCTTAGGGTTCTAGTCTTTGTGGTATCTTCAATGACTAGCACTGTGCCTGGGGATGAAATTAAACTAATACATAATTAAAATTTTTACAAAAAAGAATTCTTTTCTGTGAACTGATCACTGTAGGCATTTTCTATACTGGAGGTCTCCAAAGCCTTTCTTGTATAAATAAAAGCATTGGAAGCCCTCCATAATAAATTTCAGAAAAGATACCCTTCCTTTTTAAAAAATTTACCTCCCATGGAGAATCATTGAATCCAAAAAAGGTTTATTGAGTGTAGGATCTTTTGGAATATGTTCAACTATAAATAACCAAAAACCTAACAGTGGCTTAAGCAAGTAAATGTGTTGTTTATCTGCCATAATAAAATGTCTGGGGTGGACAGCCCATGGCTGATCTGGTGGCTCTGTGATGATACCGTGGACTTGGGTTCCTTCTCTTCTTCCACTCCTTGTAGGTCTTGTTATCATGCTTGTCAGGTGCCCATCACACCTCCACATGTTGTCTCCACATTTCAGACAAGAAGAAGGGGGAGAAGTCAAAGGGCTGAGGGCCATGGCAGGAGAATCTGGCCCCTTTAGTAAACGTTCCTAAAGGCACTCCAGTGACTCTGCTTATGCTTCATTTGTCAGAAATGGGTCATGACTGTGCATAGCTACAAGGGAGCCTGGGAAGATAAATATTTAGCTTTTCAGCATCTGTAGGAAGGTGAGGAATAAGTAAATCATGAATGACTTTTGGATAGTCCAAGTATAAAATGAGTTTTAATAAATCAACTATATTCCAGTAAAAACTAATTAAGAAAAAAGGATGGGAGCCCAAGAATGAAGATGATATAATTTTGTTAAAATAATGAATTTCAGAAGATAGATATTCCTTTAAATTTTTTTTCTTTTTCAATAACTCTCACAGAGCACTAATTTTCAAATTGTAGGGTGAGATTCATAAACATAAATCTAGTCAGTTTCTACCATGATTTTAAAAAATGAAACGGACTAAAATAGAAAAGAATAGAGAATATCAGAATGTATCTTAACTTGATTAGGGCAAGTATTTGTGAAATACTTGTTTCATTTATTTATTTATTTTGGTTTTTCTTTTTCTTTTTTTTTTTACATCTTTATTGGAGTATAATTGCTTTACAATGTTGTGTTAGTTTCTGCTTATAACAAAGTGAATCAGCTATATGTATACATATATCCCCATGTATCCTCCCTCTTGCATCTCCCTCCCACCCTCCCTATCCCACCCCTCTAGGTGGTCACAAAGCACTGAGCTGATCTCCCTGTGCTATGTGGCTGCTTCCCACTAGCTCTCTATTGTTTCATTTATATATTTATATTTATATGTAGTACATGTGTACTGGGTCACAATGTAAAATATTTCTTACCTGTGCATTCTAGTAAAAAAACAGAGAGCCATTTTTCTGGAGAATCATTGATCTTACAAGTATTTATTTATTATTACAAGCAATGTGATGAACTTAAAATAGAGGAGATAAAACATGTGCATAAATATTTGTAATCTAGGAAGAAAGCCGTATGTGCTATAAAAGATACTGATAAAAAGTGCTGTGTGAGGTCATTGGAGTTCGATTGATAGTAATTCTAACGGGGAGGGAATGGGGTGAGCAGAGGTCCAGACCAGAAAGGTCTTTGAAGGGAGTGTGGCATTTGAACTGAGACTTGATGGATCAAAGGGTCCTCCTTTTTGCCTGCTCCCATAATGCACTGGGCATTGTTCACACCTGTGTCAGAGCTGATTGGGCCCATTTCAGAACCAAATATTTTAGAATTGTAAGAATTTTATGAATACCTTTATTTCACTGCTTCACTCTGGACCTATTCATTTTGGCTTTTAAAAAAAATGACTGCATTTTCTAAATCCCAGAATATTAGGGTGACTTTTGGACAAATCATCTTTACTTCCAGGTCTCAGATAGTAATTGCTGTTCTTATCTTACTGGAAAAAAATAGGATCATATATGTGCTCATTTATTTTTCCAGTGACATAATGGTAAAGCTATTATAGAAATATAAGATTGGTGTTGCTAGTAAGATAAAACAAAGTTTGTTTTAAAATCAGAGTGCACCTAGACTTGGAGTTTTAGTGTTGGAGGATCCTTCAGAGATAGGTGGTCCAACCTCACCTAACTTATACTGAGGAAATGAAGATTCAAAGAAGTTAAAGTAATGAAGCATAAACCAGGAACCCCCCCCTGGGTCACTGACTTCCCAGTCTGTTGCTATGTTTTACTATCTCCAGTTAGTAATTTTAAGAGGGAAGAGGAAGTGAGAACCTGGGAGAATGCTATTTTAAGATCTTCTGTTCTGTGATTCACTTTGATGTAAAGCAGAAACTAACACACCATTGTAAAGCAATTGTACTCCAATAAAGATGTTAAAAAAAAAAAGACCTATTCTTGCTAGAAAAAGTGACTTCACACTTTGCAAATTATGTGATACTAATGTAGTCAGAACTACCAAAGTTCATTGTTTTCATCCCCACTGTTCTGTTCTCTGGTCAGTATTCTCTGTTTCGCCGACTGGGTTCTGCAGTCATTAGAATTCCAAGGTTACTGCTGGCGATACAGTGACCCATTTTCAGAATCAAAAACATCAGCGAATCTGTCTCCTTGCCAGTCAGTGTTAGGTGTTGGCCGCTCCTTGTTTTCCTCTGCCTGCACTCTTGAATAATTGCTTTAACCAACAAGCTTAGTCATCTTCTCTGTCTGGTGTGGAAGGTGATAAGTTGTACCAGTTCTATCTTATCAGAGATTATAATAAATTTTCTTTCTCAGGTGGGTATATAGATCTTATCCAGTTGCATAAAGGATGTGACTCCTGCTGCTTGACTCAGGAAGCCTGACACTGATGTTCTGGTTTCATAATAGCATAGGGGAAAAGGAACTTTTCTAAGAACAAAATAAACGGAACCAATTTTATCTACAGCCTAGACATGGCAGGATAGACCCTGTAGACAACCAGTGTGGGTATCATTGTCTTCATATCTATGGGGTAGATGTTCTTGTCTTCATTTTACAAGGTCAAAGTAATGGAGCTGTAATTCAATCTCAGGTCCTTCTAATTCCACTCGGTGCTGCACGTTGGTGATATAGGACATAGAAAGAGATTGCTTAATAGTAGGTTTCTTAAAAGGCTGGGATATTCATAGACTCTGCTGCAGTCATTTCTGTTCTCATCACCAAGTTTGTCAAATCTCTGCCCTGTCTTTTTTTTAGTCTCCTTATTGTACATAAACTTAAGCAATTAAAAAAAATGTGCCATAACACATCTTTTTGGCTTTTTCCAAGTGACTGGATTTTTTATTTTTAAAATTGCTTTTTCATAAAAACAGCAATACTTTTTGAATATTGAAACAACTAAAACAAAGCCTGTCCTCTGTATCATTTGATTCTATTCAACTGACAGATTTTCATCATTAATGACAGTGGACATATGTAATGCCATTATTAAAAGATCCACCAACCATAGACTCAGCATCAACTGGACCAGAAGGGACAGCAGAGATCATCTGGCCCACCCTCCTTATTTTGTCCAGTCTAAATTATCCCTTTTCCTGTCCTGCATGCCCCTGTTTCATCCTTTTATAGTAGATGATTAAGAAACTTATTTTTGTTCATGGATTCTTGGAATGTTTAAAGCAGGAAAGGATCAGAGACAGAAGGTTGTTACTAATATCAACAGGAAAAGAATACAAGAATGCCATTTCTTTCAATGCAGTAACTTCTCAATCAAGTTTTTTATATAGTAACAATGTATGTTACTGTATGTACATAATCAGAGAATACACTGTCTATATATATATTTTTAAAATTGAAGTGTAGTTGATTTACAATGTTGTGTTAGTTTCTGGTATACAGCAAAGTGATTCAGTTATATATAATATATATATATATATATATATATATATATATATATACACTTCTTCATATTCTTTTCCATTGTGGTTTATTACAGGGTACTGAATACAGTTCCCTGTGCTCACTGAGTCTGTATTTATTATATAGTGAATTATGTTTTACTCAAATCAACAAAATACTCTTTATATGAGCTACCCATTGAGAAATTAAACTAGATGTTAAAAACATAGAACAGGGCTTCCCTGGTGGTGCAGTGGGTGAGGGTCCGCCTGCCGATGAAGGGGGCGCGGGTTCGTGCCCCGGTCCAGGAGGATCCCGCGTGCCGCGGAGCGGCTGGGCCCGTGAGCCATGGCCACTGGGCCTGCGTGTCCGGAGCCTGTGCTCTGCGGCGGGAGAGGCCTCAGCGGTGAGAGGCCCATATAACGCAAAAAAAACAAACAAACAAACCATAGAACAGTACAGCCAGTATTTATTAAGCGCCTGTCATATGGCCAGAGTTGTAGTAAGTTCTGTGGAGGATTCTTCATTGCCACCGTCATAGTAGCTAACATTTATTGAGTGCTTTCCCTGTGCCAGACACTGTGCTAGGCACTTTACACGCATCACCTCATCTAATTCTCACAAAAACCACACATGGTGGTTACTGCGATATCCCTATTATACAGATAAGGAAACTGAGGCCCAGGGAGATTATGAAGTTTACCCATGATCACTGAGCTCCTAGTGGCAGAGTTAGGACTACCTTTCTCAGAGCCCATGCTCTTAACAGCTACTCTGGATGAAAGAAGTAAAAGCTAGGGACCTGCAGATTAGGAAAGTTTATGCTTCTTATGGCAAGGTAAAATTTTAAGCAATAATGTGAAACCATGTATAAACAAGTTCCATTCTTAGTCCTTTCTCTTCAACTTACACATACTCCCTCTAGCCAATCTCATCCAACCTGCTGATTCGAATTCCCATCTCTCAACTGATGAGTGCTGAAGTTAAATCAGCAAGCCCCGCCTCTCTTACGACTCCAGACCTGCTTTTCCAACTTCTGCTGGACATGTGCATATTATTGTCCCATAGACATCTCATACTCATTGTGTCTAAAAATAAACTTATGAGATGCTCATTCGATCTGCTCATTTTATTCCAGAATTCGTTAATGGCATTGCTGTCTATGCCCTTCTCCAAAGCACAGGCAACCAGATGATGCCCTTTTTTTCCCCATCATCCTATAGCTGACTTCACTTTATTTTATTAAAAATTTTTTTGAATTATATTTTATTTATTTTTTATACAACAGGTTCTTATTAGTTATCAATTTTATACACATCAGTGTATACATGTCAATCCCAATTGCCCAATTCAGCACACCACCACCACCACCCCCCCGCCGCTTCCCCCCTTGGTGTCCATACGTTTGTTCTCTACATCTGTGTCTCAATTTCTGCCCTGAAAACCGGTTCATCTATACCATTTCTCTAGGTTCACATATATGCGTTAATACACCACATTTGTTTTTCTCTTTCTGACTTACTTCACTCTGTATGACAGTCTCTAGATCCATCCACGTCTCTACAAATGACCCAATTTTGTTCCTTTTTATGGCTGAGTAATATTCCATTGTATATATGTACCACAACTTCTTTATCCATTCGTCTGTCGGTGGTCATTTAGGTTGCTTCCATGACCTGGCTATTGTAAATAGTGCTGCAATGAACATTGGGGTGCACGTGTCTTTTTGAATTATGGTTTTCTCTTGGTATGTGCCCAGTAGTGGGATTGCTGGATCATATGGTAATTCTATTTTTAGTTTTTTAAGGAACCTCCATACTGTTCTCAGTAGTGGCTGTATCAATTTACATTCCCACCAACAGCGCAAGAGGGTTCCCTTTTCTCCATATCGTCTCCAGCATTTGTTGTTTGTAGATTTTCTGATGATGCCAATTCTAACTGGTGTGAGGTGATACCTCATTGTAGTTTTGATTTGCATTTCTCTAATAATTAGTGATGTTGAGCAGCTTTTCATGTGCTTCTTGGCCATCTGTATGTCTTCTTTGAAGAAATGTCTATTTAGGTCTTCTGCCCGTTTTTTGATTGGGTTGTTTGTTTTTTTAATATTGAGCTGCATGAGCTGTTTATATATTTTGGAGATTAATCCTTTGTCTGTTGATTCATCTGCAAATATTTTCTCCCATTTTAAGGGTTATCTTTTCATCTTGTTTGTAGTTTCCTTTCTTTGCAAAAGCTTTTAAGTTTCATTAGGTCCCATTTGTTTATTTTTATTTCCGTTACTCTAGGAGATGGATCAAAAAAGATCTTGCTGTGATTTATGTCAAGGAGTGTTCTTCCTATGTTTTCCGCTAAGAGTTTTATAGTGTCTGGTCTTACATTTAGGTCTGTAATCCATTTTGAGTTTATTTTTGTGTATGGTGTTAGGGAGTGTTCTAATTTCATTCTTTTACATGTAGCTGTCCAGTTTTCCCGGCACCACTTACTGAAAAGACTGTCTTTTCTCCATTGTATATCCTTGCCTCCTTTGTCATAGATTAGTTGACCATAGGTGTGTGGGTTTATCTCTGGGCTTTCTCTCTTGTTCCATTGATCTATATTTCTACTTTTATGCCAGTACCATCTTGTCTTGATTACTGTAGCTTTGTAGTATATTGTGAAGTCAGGGAGTCTGATTCCTCCAGCTCCATTTTTCCCCCTCAATACAGCTTTGGCTATTTGGGTCTTTTGTATCTCTGTACAAATTTTAAGATATTTTGTTCTAGTTTGGTAAAAATTGCCACTGGTAATTTGATAGAGATTGCATTGAATCTGTAGATTGCTTTGGGTAGGATTGTCATTTTCACAATATTGATTCTTCCAATCCAAGAACATGGTATATCTCTCCATCTGTTTGTGTCATCTTTGATTTCTTTCATCAGTGTCTTATAGGATACTGAGTACACGTTTTTACCTCCTTAGGTAGGTTTATTGCTAGGTATTTTATTCTTTTTCTTGCAATGGTGAATGGGATTGTTTCCTTACTTTCTCTTTCTGATCTTTTGTTGTTAGTGTATAGGAATGCAACAGATTTCTGTGCATTAATTTTGTATCCTGCAACTTTACCAAATTCATTGATTAGCTCTAGTAGTTTTCTGGTGGCATCTTTAGGATTTTCTATGTATAGTATCATGTCATCTGCAAATGGTGACAATTTTACTTCTTCTTTTCCAATTTTTATTCCTTTTAATTATTTTTCTTCTCTGATTGCCACGGCTAGAATTTCCAAAGCTATGTTGAATAATAGTGGCGAGAGTGGACATCCTTGTCTTGTTCCTGATCTTAGAGGAAATGCTTTCAGTTTTTCACCATTGAGAAAGATGTTTGCTGTGGGTTTGTCATATATGGCCTTTATTATGTTGAGGTAGGTTCCCTCTATGCCCACTTTCTGGAGAGTTTTTTCATAAACGGCTGTTCAATTTTGTCAGAAGCTTTTTCTGCATCTATTGAGATGATCATATGGTTTTTCTTCTTCAGTTCGTTAATATGATGTATCGCACTGATTAATTGGTGTGTACTGAAGAATCCTTGCATCCCTGGGATAAATCCCACTTGATCATGGTGTATGATCCTTTTAATGTGTTGTTGGATTCTGTTTGCTAGTATTTTGTTGAGGATTTTTGCATCTATATTCGTCAGTGTTACTGGTCTGTAATTTTCTTTTTTTGTAGTATTTTTGTCTGGTTTTGGTGTCAGGGTGATGGTGGCCTCATAGAATGAGTTTGGGAGTGTTCCTTCCTCCACAACTTTTTGCAAGAGTTTGAGAAGGATGGGTGTTAGCTCTTCTCTAAATGTTTGATAGAATTCACCTGTGAAGTCATCTGGTCCTGGGCTTTTGTTTGTTGGAAGATTTTTAATCACAGTTTCAATTTCATTACTTGTGATTGGTCTGTTCATATTTTCTATTTCTTCCTGGCTCAGTCTTGGAAGGTTATACCTTTCTAAGAATTTGTCCATTCTTCAGGTCGTCCATTTTATTGGCATAGGGTTGCTTGCAGTAGTCTCTTAGGATGCTCTGTATTTCTGCAGTGTCTGTTGTAACTTCTCCTTTTTCATTTCTAATTTTATTGATTTGAGTCCTCCCCCTCTTTTTGTTGATGAGTCTGGCTAAAGGTTATCAATTTTGTTTATCTTTTCAGAGAACCAGCTTTTAGTTTTATTGATCTTTGCTATTGTTTTCTTTGTTTCTATTTCATTTATTTCTGCTCTGATCTTTATGATTTCTTTCCTTCTATTAACTATGGGTTTTGTGTGTTCTTCTTTCTCTAGTTCCTTTAGGTGTAAGGTTAGATTATTTATTTGAGACTTTTCTTGTTTCTTGAGGTAGGCTTGTATTGCTATAAACTTTCCTCTAAGAACTGCTTTTGCTGCATCCCATAAATTTTGGATCATTGTGTTTTCTTTGTTATTTGTCTCTAAGAATGTTTTGATTTCCTTTTTGATTACTTCAGTGATCTCTTGGTTATTTAGTAATGTATTGTTTAGGCTCCATGTGTTTGTGTTTTTTACTTTTTTCCCCTGTGATTGATTTCTAATCTCATGGCATTGTGGTTGGAAATGATGCTTGATATGATTTCAGTTTTCTTACATTTACTGAGGCTTGATTTGTGACCCACGATGTGATCTGTCCTGGAGAATGTTTCATGTGCACTTGAGAAGAAAGTGTAATCTGCTGTTTTTGGATGGCATGTCCTATAAATATCAATTAAATCTATCTGTTCTATTGTGTCATTTAAAGCTTGTGTTTCCTTATTAATTTTCTGCCTGGTTGATCTGTCCATTGGTGTAAGTGAGGTGTTAAAGTCCCCCACTATTATTGTGTTACTGTCGTTTTCCTCTTTTATAGCTGTTAGCGGTTGCCTTATGTATTGAGGTACTCCTATGTTGGGTGCATATATATTTATAATTGTTATATCTTCTTCTTGGATTGATCCCTTGATCATTATATAGTGTCCTTCCTTGTCTCTTGTAACATTCTTTATTTTAAAGTCTATTTTATCTTATATGAGTATTGCTACTCTAGCTTTCTTTTGATTTCCATTTGCATGGAATATCTTTTTCCATCCCCTCACTTTCAGTCTGTGTGAGTTCCTAGGTCTGAAGTGGGTCTCCTGTAGACAGCATATATATGGATCTTGTTTTCGTATCCATTCAGCGAGCCTGTGTCTTTTGGTTGGAACATTAATCCATTCACGTTTAAGGTAATTACTGATATGTATATTCCTATTACCACTTTATGAATTGTTATGGGTTTGTTTTTGTAGGTCCTTTTCTTCTCTTGTGTTTCCCAGAGAAGTTCCTTTAGCATTTGTTGTAGAGCTGGTGTGGTGGTGTTGAATTCTCTTCACTTTTGCTTGTCTGTAAAACTTTTGATTTCTCTGTCAGATCTGAATGAGATACTTGCCGGGTAGAGTAATCTTGGTTGTAGTTTCTTCTGTTTCATCACTTTAAATATATCGTGCCACTCCCTTCTGGCTTGTAGAGTTTCTGCTGAGAAATCAGCTGTTAATATTATGGGAGTTCCTTTGTACGTTATTTGTCATTTTTCCCTTGTTGCTTTTAGT